>NW_027203182.1:0-1208563 GCF_024711535.1 Dipodomys merriami
GGATTAGGGTTAGGCTGAGGGTGAGGGCGAGTGTTAGAGTTAGCGTTAGGTTTAGGGTGAGCATGAAGGTGAGGGTTAGTGTTATGTTTAGGGTTAGGGTTAGTGTGAGGTTTAGGATTAGAGTAAGGGTTAGGGTAAAGGTAAGTGTGAGGGTGAGGTTTAGGTTGAGGGTTAGGGTTAGGGCTATCGTTAGGGTTAGGGTGAGGGTTAGTGTGAGGGTTAGGAGTAGGGATAGGTTGAGGTTGAGGGTTAGGGTTAGGGTTAGTTTGAGGGTTAGGGTTAGGGTTAGGGTTAGGGTTAGGATTAGGGTGAGGGTGAGGGTGAGGGTTAGGGTTGGGTTAGGGTTAGAGTTAGGATGATGGTTAGGGTTAGGGTTACGATTAGGGTTAGGGTGAGGATTAGGCTGGGAGTGAGGGTGAGTATGAGGGTTATGTTCAGGGTGCGGGTTAGGGGTAGTAGTAGGGTTAGGGTTAGGGTGAGTGTTAGGGTTACGGTTAGTGTTAGTATGAGGGTTAGGTTGTGGGGTAGACTTAGGGTTAGTGTGAGGGTTAAGGTTAGTGTGAGGGTTAGGTTTAGGGTTAGGGTTAGGGTGAGGGTAAGGGTTAGGGTGAGCATTAGGACGAGGGACAGTTATAGGGTTAGGCTTAACGTTAGTATGAGGGTTAGGGTGAGGGTGCGGGCTAGGTTTAGGGTTAGCCTGAGTGTGAAAGTGAGGGTGAGTATGAGGGGTAGGTTTAGGTTTAGGTTGAGGTTTAGGGTTAGGTTGAGGATTAGGGTTAGGGTTAGAGTGAGGGTTAGGTTTACATTGATGTTTGGGGTGAGGTTGAGTGTTTGGGTGAGAGTGAGGTTTTCGTGAGGGTGAGGTTTATGGTGTGGGTGAGGTTTAGATTTAGTTTGAGTGTTAGGGTGACTGTGAGGTTTAGGGTGAGGGTGAGTGTTAGGGTAACTGTTTGGTTTAGTGTGAGGTTTAGGGTTAGGGTTAGTGATAGAGTGAGGGCTAGGGTGCTGGGTTGGGTTATGGTTAGAGTGAGGGTTAGGGTTAGTGTGAGGTTTAGGGTTAAGGTTAGAGTTAGGGTAAGGGCTAGGTTGAGGTTAAGGGTTAGGTAAGGGTGAGGGTGAGGGTGAGGTTTAGGTTTTGCATTAGGTTTAGGGTGAGGTTTAGGTTTAGTGTTAGATTAAGGGTTAGGGTGAATGTGAGGGTTAGGGTTAGGGTTAGGGTGAGGGTTAGGGTTAGGGTTAGGTTTTCGGTTAGGGTGAGAGTAAGGGTTAGGTTGAGGGATAGGGTGAGGGTGAGGTTTAGATTTAGGGTGAGGGTTAGGTTGAGGGTAAGGGTTAGGGTGAGGGTTAGGTTGAGGGTTAGGGTGAGGTTTAATGTTAGGGTGAGAGTGACGGTTATGGTTACGGTTAGGGTTAGGGTGAGGGTTAGGTTTAGGGTTAGGTATAGCGTGAGGGTTAGGGTGAGAGTTTGAGTTAGCGTTAGGATGAGGATTAGGGTTAGTGTGAGAGTTAAGGTGAGGGATAGGTTTAGGGTTAGGTTCACAGTGATGGTAAGCATGAGGGTGACTTTAGGGTTAGAGTAAGTGTTAGGGTGAGGGTTAGGGTTAGGGTTAGGTTTAGGGTAATGGTTAGGGTTAGTGTTAGGGTGAGGGTGAGTGTGAGGTTTAGGGTTAGGGTGAGATTTAGAGTTAGGTTTAAGGTATGGGTGAGGGTTAGTGTTACAGTGAGGGTGAGGTTTAGGGTTAGAGTGAGGGGAAGTGTGAGGGTTAGGGTTAGGGTTAGGCTGAGGGTTGGGGTTAGGGATAGTGTGAGGTTGAGGTTGAGGTTTTCAGTTAGGTAAGGGTTAGGGTTAGGGTTACGGTGAGTTTTAGGGTTCAGGTTTGGTTGAGGGTGAGGTTTAGGGTGTGGGTGAGGGTTAGGTTTAGGGTGAAGGTTAGGGTGACGGTAAGGATTAGGGTGAGGGTGACAGGGCTACGGTTAGGGTTGGGGTGAGGGTAAAGTTTAGGTTTAGGGATAGGGTGAGGGGTAGGTTTAAGGTTAGGGTGAGGGTTAGGGTTAGTCTGAGAGTTAAGGTTAGGTATACTTTTAGGTTTAGGGTGAGCTTCAGTGTTAGGGTGAGAGTGAGGGTTAGGGTTAGTGTTAGGATTAGGGTGAGTCTTAGGATGAGGGTTTGGTTTAGCGTTCGGGCAAGAGTTAGGGTGAGGGTGAGGTTTAGGGTTAGGTTTAGGGTGAGGTTTATGGTTAGGGTTAGGGTTTGGGTGAGGGTGAGGTTATTGGTTATGCTGAGGGTTAGGGTGAGGGTGAGGGTTAGGGTTGGGGATGGTGTGAGGATTAGGGGTAGGTTTAGTGTTAGGGTGACGGTTGGGCCGATGGGTGGGTTAGGGTTAGGGTAAGGGATAGGTTTAGTGTGATTGTTGGGTTTAGGGTTAGGTTTAATGTTAGGGTGAGCGTAAGGGTTAGGGTGAGGGTTAGGGTTAGGGTGAAGTTTAGGGTTAGCACTTGGTTTAGGATGAGGGTTACGGTGACGGTTAGGGTTAGGGTTAGAGTGAGGGTTAGAGTGACTGTGAGGGTTACTGAAAGGGTTAGGCTTAGGTTTAGGGTGAGGTTTAGGTGAGGGTAAGTGTTCGAGTGAGTGTTACGGTGAGTGTGAGGGTGAGGCTTAGGATTAGGGTAAGGGTAAGGGTAGGGTGAGGGTTAGGGTGAGGTTGAGGGTTAGTATGAGGGTCAGGACTAGAGTTAGGGTTTCGGTTAGGGTGAGGTTTAGGGTTAGGTTTAGGTTCAGGGTCAGGGTGAGGTTAAGGTTTAGGGTGAGGGTTAGGGTGAGGGTGATGTTAGGGTTAGGCTTCGGTTGAGGGGTTGGGTGAGGTTTAGGGTTAGGGTTAGGGTGAGGGTTAGGATTAGTGTTTGCGTTAGGGTTACAGTGAGGGTTAGGGTGTGTGTGAGGGTTAGGTTTAGGGTTAATGTTAGTGTTACGGTGAGGGTAAGGGATAGGGTTCAGGTTCGGGTGAGGTTGAGGTTTAGGGTAAGGCTAAGCGTTAGGCTTAGTTATAGAGTGAGGTTGAGGGTTAGGGTTAGGTTGAGGATTAGGCTGAGGGATAGGGATAGGCTTAGTGTGAGGGTGAGGGTGAGTGTTTCAGGTAGGTAAGGGTTAGGGTTAGGGTTAGGGTGAGGATTAGGGTGAGGGTGAGACTTAGGGTTAGGGTTAGGTTGAGGGTTAGGGTTAGGTTGATGTATAGGGTGAGGGTGAGGGTTTGGGTAAGGGTTAGGTTTAGGGTTAGGGTGAGTGTGAGCGTGAGGGTTAGGGTTAGGGTTAGGGTGAGAGTTAGGTTTAGGGTTAGGGTTTGGGTGAGCGTGAGGGTAATCATTAGGTTGAGGATTAGGGTGAGGGTGAGGGTGAGGGTTAGGGTTAGGGTTAGGGTTCGAGTGAGGGTTAGGGTGAGGGTTAGGGTTAGGGTTAGGTTTATAGTGAGGGTTAGGTTGAGGGTTAGTGTTAATGTCAGGGTTAGGGTTAGGGTGAGGTTTAGGGTGATGGTGAGGGTTAGATTTAGGCTTAGCCTTAGGTTTAGGGTGAGGGTTAGGTGACAGTAATTGTTAGAGTGAGGGTTAGTGTGAGTGTGATGGTGAGGGTTGGGGTTAGATTTAGGGTTAGGGTTAGGGTTAGGCTGAGGGTGAGGGTGAAGGTTAGGGTTAGGTTTAGGTTTAAGGGGAGTTTGAGGGTGAGGGTTAGGGATAGTGTGACGATTAATTTAGGGTTAGGTTCAGGGTGAAGGTTAGGCTGAGGAGTAAGATTATGGTTAGTGTGAGTGATAGGTTTATTGTGAGTGTTATGGTTAGGGTTAGGGTTAATGTTTGGGTGAGGGTAAGAGTTAGGGTCAGGGTTAGGTTTAGGCTGAGGGTTAGGGTTAGCCTTAGGGTTAGGATGAGTTTAGGGAGAGTGTTAGGATTAGGGTTAGGGTGAGGGAGAGGGTGAGGGTGAGGGGTAGGGTTAGGATTAGGGTTAGGGTTAGGGTGAGGGTGAGGGTAATGGTTAGGGTGAGGGTTAGGTTCAGGGTGAGGGTTATTGTTAGGTTTAGGGTGAGGGTTAGGTGGAGGGTTAGTGTTAATGATAGGGTTAGGGTTAGGGTGAGGGTTAGGGTGACGGTCAATGTTAGCCCTAGTGTTAGGATTAGGGTTAGGGTGAATGGTTGGGTGAGGGTTAGTGTTAGGGTTAGGGTTAGGGTGAGGCTTAGGGTTAGGTTGAGTGTTAGGGTGAGGGTTAGGGTGAGGATAAGCTTTAGGGTGAGGATTAAGATGAAGGTGAGAGTTAGGGTTAGGGTGAGTGGTTGGGTGAGGGTTAGGGTTAGGTTTATCATGAGGGTTAGGGTTAGTGTTAGGGTTAAGGTTAGGGTAATGTTTAAGTTTAATGTGAGAGTTAGGGTTAGGGTAAATGTTAGGGTTAGGGTGAAGTTAAGGGCTAGGGTTAGGTTGAGAGTTTGGGTTAGTGTGAGGGTGAGGGTTAGGGTTAGTGTGAGGGTAAGGGTTAAGGTTAGGGTGAGGGTTAGGGTGAGGGTAAGGTTTAGGGTGAGGGTAAGGTTTAGGGTGAGGGTTAGGGTAAGGGTGAATGTTAGTGCTAGGGTTAGGGTGCGGGGTTCGGTGAAGGTTAGGGATAGGGGTTGGGGTGAGGGTGAAGGTTAGGATTAGTGTTAGTGTTAGGTTTAGGGTGAGGGTTACAGTTATTGTGAGGGTTAGTGTTAGGGTTAATGTTAGGTTTAGGGAGAGGGTAAGGGTTAGGGTGAGGGTTCGGTTGAGGGAGAGGTTTAGTGTAAGTGTTAGGGTTAGGGTTAGGAATAGGGTGAGGGTGAGGTTTAGGGTTAGGTTGACATTCGGCTGAGGGGTAGGGTTAGGTTTAGGGTGAGGGTGAGGTTGAGATATTCGGTTAGGTAATGGTTAGGGTTTGGGTTAGCGTGAGGATTAAGGTGAGGGTGATGGTTAGGGTGAGGTTTAGGTTTAGGGTTAGGGTTAGGGGCAGGGTTAGGGTGAGGGTTAGGGTTAGGTTGATGTATAGGGTGAGGGTGAGGTTTTAAGTGAGGGTTTGGGTGAGGGTGAGGGTGAGGGTTAGTGTGTGGGTGAGGTTTACTGTTAGGGTGAGTGTTAGGGTGACGGTGAGAGTTAGGGTGAGGGTGAGTGTTAGGGTTAGGGTAAGGGTTAAATTGAGGGTTAGGGTTAGGATTAGGGATGGGGTGAAGGTTAGGGTTTGGGGTTGGGTTAGGGTTAGAGTGAGGGTTAGGGTTAGAGTTAGGTTTAGGTTAAGGTTTAGGTTGAGTGTTAGGGTGAGGTTGAGGGTTAGGGTTAGCGTTAGGGTTAGGGTGAGGGTTAGGTTTAGGGTTAGGTTAAGTGTTAGGGTGAGGGTGAGTGTTAGGGTTAGGGTTAGAGTTAGGGTGATGGATTGGGTTAGGGTGAGGTTCAGGGTAGTGGTTAGGGTGAGGGTTAGCGTGAGTTTGAGGGTTAGGGTTAGGTTTAGTGTGAGGGTGAGGGTTAGGGTGAGCGTGAGGGTTATTGTTAGGGTTAGGGTGAGGGTGAGGGTGAGGATAATTTTTTGGGTGAGGGTTAGGGTGAGGTTGAAAGTTAGGTTTAGGGTGAGGGTTAGGTTAAGGATTAGGGTGAGGGTTAGGTTTAGGGTTAGGTTTAGGTTGAGGGTTAGGGTTAATGTTAGGTTAAGTGTTAGGGTGACGGTGAGGGTTAGGCTTAGGGTTAGGGTTAGGGTTAGGGTTATGATGAGGTTTTGGGTGAGGATTAGGGTTCATGTGAGGGTGAGGCTTAAGGTTAGGGTTAGGATAAAGTTAGGGTCAGAGTTAGGTTTAGGGTAAGGTTTATCGTGAGGGTTAGGGTGAAGGTGTGGTTGAGGGTTAGGGTTAGGGTTAGGGTGAGGGGTAGTGTTAGGGTTAAAGTTAGGGCGAGGGTTAGGGTGAGTGTAAAGTTTAGGGTGAGGATTGGGGTGAGCGTGAGGGTTAGGGTGAGGTTTAGGGTTCAGGTGAGTGTTAGGGTTAGGGTTAGCCTGAGGGTTAGGGTGAGGTTGATGTATAGGTTGAGGATGAGGGTTTTCGTGAGGGTGAGGATTCTTGTGAGGGTGAGGGTTAGCGTGTGGGTGAGGGTTAGGGTTAGGGTGAGTGTTAGGGTGACGGTGAGGGTTACGGTGAGGGTGAGTGTTAGGATTATGATTAGGGTTAGTTTGAGGTTTGTAGCGACCGTCTACTCGACCAGCGAGGAAAAACGATCACCACCCCAGGAGTCTTCTCAGATCACGCTTTATTGGAGAGCCTTTTAGTTGTAGGAGAGCTTGGGAGCGAGAGAGCGTGCACCCGAAACATGGCCACTTATATAGGGAATTGGAACACGGGTCTTTCTATTGTTGGTCGCCTGCCTTTCACCGTCACCAGGTGTCATGGGATTGGCTGGGGACTCTACCTGGCTCGCGCACGCGCACAGCCCAGGCGTCCCGCCAAACACCGTCTGGGGTGGTTACCTCAAAGCTGCAAGGGAGTGGGCGGAGTCTCGCCTCGGCTCCCTACAGTTCCCCCTTCTTTGTTTTATGGCAACAGGTAAGAGTAGAGGTTGGGCCTCTGTCTAAAACATTAGGACCTTGCACTGGCCTTCGCCTGAGGGGCGCGCCTTCCCCAGTGATGACCAGGCCCGTCCGATGCCTTTTTTGCAGAGGTGGGATCTTGGGCATCAACCCACTTTCAACCCAGCATGCTCTTCTTGAGGAGATGAGAACCATCTCCTCAAGTGCAGTGCACTTGCCTTGCACCCTCTCCCAAATTGCAAATTGCATACCTGTCCCGGTGCAATGGGATCTCCTGATCCCTCGGGGTGCTAAGGCTATGCAGAATGGTAAGGCTTAACTGCCTCTTAGGGCCGACAGCCAAATCTGGGGTGAGGATCCACTCTCCAAAGCGGCTAATGCTTGCAAGATAACAACCTTGTCCCTTCTGGTTTGGGCTCGAAGGCAACAGACCAACCATAGGCAGACCACGCATCCTCCCAAGCAGCAGGCTAAAAACATTCCGACTCCCACCGCTCTTTGGAAAAGGACACCACAGAGGCAATCCAGTCAGTAAATTGTAACAGCCCACAGCATCATTGGTTTAGCTATCACAGGGATTGCTATTAGCACTGTTGCTAACAGCAGGAAGATCAGCTGTATCAGGAGACGAGTGGATGGCATCTTCAAGATGGGGTTCTTCTGCAGTCTCCACCGGCCTGGTCAGTCTCGTTGGCACCCAGTGAGGTACTTCTTGACTCTGTGGAAAAACACAAACAGCTCCCCTGGATCTCGTTATTACCGGATCCGGTCCATACCATTTATTATTAATAACATCCTTCCACATAACCATGTCTTTAGTATCCATGGAGTCTCTTGTCATATGCCAATCTGCGGCAGACTGATCGTTGTCATTTAGAATTAAAAAATTAAGGGTAAAGAGCGCAAGAGAAAGTCTTTCCCTGGGGGATGCGGACTCAGCAATTCCCCCTTTTTGTTTTTGAAGCATTTCTTTTATGCTTCAATTAGCTCTTTCCACTATACCTTGTCCTTGAGGATTGTAGGGCAATCCAGTGGTGTGGGCAACCTGCATTTGTGCGCAAAAGGCGCGAAAACCATGGGAAGTATAAGCAGGGCCATTATCCGTCTTAAGTCTAAGGGGCTTTCCCCAAGCTGCCCAAGCTTCTAAGCAGTGTATTCTGACGTGAGACACCTTTTCTCCTGCCAAAGGTGTGGCATGAATGACACCAGAAAAGGTGTCCACAGACACATGTAAATATTTCAACTTACCAAATTCCGTCAGATGAGTAACATCCATTTGCCATAGGGCGTTTGGTCTCAACCCCCTGGGGTTTACCCCCACATGGGGAGGATGAAGAAAGGTAACACAAGATTTACAGGCTTTAACAATATCTCTTGTCACATGCCTGGACAAATTATATCTTTTCCTAAGGGTATTAGCAGGTACATGATACAATCTATGAAAGCCTTTGCCAATTCTACAGGATCAGCAGCAACCAGAGCCATAGCCCGAGTTGCCTGGTCCACCAAATCATTACACTTTGCCATCGGGCCCGGCAACATAGAGTGGGCACGAATATGTCCAATATAAAAAGGATGTTTTCTGTTTAAGATAAGGGATTGAATCTGTAACAAAACATTAGAAATTGTACTGGCCTGCTTAACTGAAGCAGCAACTTCAAGAGAAGCAACGGCATTTACAACATATAATGAATCAGAAAATAAGTTAAAAGTTTGATCAAATCTTTTAAAAACTTCAAGCACAATTAAACATTCAACAGCCTGTGGGACATTCGGCCGAAAATTAAAAACCATCGGCTGTTTGTGTCCTTGAACAAAAAAGGCACCTTGTCCAGATTTTGATCCATCCGTAAAGATGGTCAGAGCATCAGCCAAGGGCTCCTTTGAAGTGACAACAGGAAAATACACTAAATTTTTGTTAACTATGGCAAGCAGAGGATGCTTAGGATAATATCAATTACATTTGTAAATGAGCAAACAAGAATTGCCCACATATCCATTGTGGCTGCTAAAATTTCAACTTGCTCACGGGTGTATGGAATAATTAATTTATCTGGAATTTTTGCAAAGTGCATCAAATAATACTTTATACCCAAAATTGCCTGTTTAGCCACTAATTCAGGAAAATATTGAACAGTTTTTGCTCCCACAGAATTGCCGTGGAGCCACAATAAGGGGCCATTTTGCCAAAGAACCCCCGTGGGATAATTTTTTGTTTTTAATATACATAAATCAATAGGTAATTTTAAATCAACCCGTGAAAGTTGAGCCCTAGACAAAGCTGCCTCAACCTTTTGTAGGGAATTTAGTGCTAAAGGTGTCAGGGATCTAGAGGAGGTGACTTCAGGGTCGCCCTCCAAAATAGCAAATAAAGGTAACAACTCTGACCGAGGGAGATTAAGAAACCCCCTTATCCAATTAATATCTCCTGCCAATTGCTGAAAATCATTAAGTGTTTTAAGATGACCAGTTCGAATGGAAAGTTTTTGTGGTTTAATCTCAGTAGGAGAAACAATGGTTCCCAGAAATTGAACAACACTAGTCTGCTGAACCTTCTCAGGGGCAATAATCAATCCTTTATTAGCTAAGGTCTCCGTTACCTGCCCAAACACTTTATGAAGAGTCTTTACCGAGGGAGCAGCCAACAAGATATCATCCATATAATGGACAATCCGTACTTTTGGAAATTTTTCCCTAACAGGGGTTAATGCAGCCCCCATGAACAATTGACAAATTGTTGGGCTATTAGCCATCCCTTGGGGGAGAACTTTCCACTGATAGCGAGCATCCGGGGTTTCATGATTAACCGAGGGCAAAGTAAAGGCAAAGCGCTCCCTATCCTTTTCATAAAGAGGTATGGAAAAAAAGCAATCCTTAATGTCTAAAGCTAAAATAGGCCACTCTCTACGTAACGCAGAGAGCAGTGGAAGTCCCCTTTGGATGGGTCCCATAATTTGCATCTGGGCATTTACTGCTCTAAGGTCATGTAATAATCTCCATTTTCCGGAGGCCTTTTTGATCACAAAAATTGGGGTATTCCAAGATGACACTGAAGGCTCAACATGCCCCAGCTGCAGCTGTTCCTGGACAAGAGTTTGAGCCGCTTCCAATTTTTCTCGAGAGAGGGGCCACTGAGGAACCCACACCGCCTTTTGCGTTAACCAAGGTATGGGTACCGCACCTTCAGTGGAAGCTTTGTTTTCAGAGGCCCCTAAGAAAAACCCAAACCCTTCCTGTCCTGTTTAGGAAGTGGCTCTATCGGCTCCTTGCGTCCTTGGAGACGCCGACCAAGCCCCAAGGCTGGCACAAATCCTTGCTGTTTCATCATATTCTGACTGGCCTCAGAATAATCATTAGTTAAAGTTAGCTTTAGCTGTTGCTGCACATCTCTTCCCCAAAGATTGACAGGGACGTCTACCACAAATGGCTGCATTTTTCCAACTTGGCCTTCGTCTCTTCTCCAAGTCAATTCTTTTGCACTTAACTGTGGGACATCGGCATAGCCCAGCCCTTGTAAGGTCTGGGAGGATTTCTGAGTTGGCCATTGCTTTGGCCACTCCCCTCTTTGGATGATGCTTCGATCTGCCCCTGTATCCACCAGTCCCTCAAATCTTCTCCCTTCCACTTGGAGAGTTAGCATGGGTCTTTGGTCTAAAGTTATGGATAGGCATGTAAGGTCGACTCCAGTGGAGCCTAGCCCTTTATCTCCTCTCTCTATCTCCTTAGCAGGGAAGTTGCCATGAAGAGAAAGCAAAAGCAGAAGCTGTGCGATTCTGTCCCCGGGAGAAATGGACACCACTCCATGGGGGACATGGCAGAGGACCTTGATAGTCCCCGTATAGTCAGGGTCAATTACTCCCGGGAAAATTATTAATCCTCTCATTGTGGAGGAGGAGCGTCCTAAAACTATTCCTACAGTGCCTTCATCTAGGGGTCCTGTCATGTCTGTCTCCACAATCTGGACTCCCATCTGCTGTGTTAATACCCGTCCGGAGGTGGCACAGAGGTCCAACCCTGCGGAGCCTGAGGTTGCTCTTCTTGGCTGGGGGGTTGTTGCGGGTGCTGTCCGGGAGCCAGAGTCTGAAATGCCCCATAAACTTTCGGGCCCTGGGGACGAGGGCCCTTTTCTCCGTTTTTTGGCTCCTGTTCCGAATTAGTGTTTGGAGTAATTTGGGGGATAAAATGTCCATTGATGTCTCTAACTGACCTGCATTCGTTGACCCAATGCTTTCCCTTTTTACAACGAGGACACACTCCTAGAGTCCTTGGCGGCCTGGGTATGTTTTGTGCAGGACCACCATTTTGTGGGCATTGCTGTCTAAAATATCCCAACTGACCACACCGGAAACACCCTTTTCCTTTACTATCTTTTGCGGCCCCGGCAGCCGACAAGACAGCAGCTGCCAGCACCGCATTGGTCAGGGGGCCACCTACTTCTCTGCAGGCTTTTAACCAAGCTTCTAGGCTTTGGGTTCTTACTGGGGTAATTGCCCTCTGACATTCCTTGGTGCTTTGTTCAAAAATGATTTGTTGTACAAATGGCATGGCTGTTTCCAGATATCCTAATACCCGCTCGGCTGTCTCTAGCATACGGGCAACAAAATCAGAAAATGGCTCATTAGGGGCCTGCATGATTTTTGTTAGATTGCCAGCCACCTCTCCCTTGTTTGGGAGGGCTCGCCAGGACCTGTAAAAAACCTCATTTACCTGGCGGTATACTTCAAAGGGATATCCTGTCTGGTCTACCGAGTAGATTCCCTGCCCGAGAAGCATGTCTACGGTCCAGTCCGGGTGCCCGTCACGGACATTTTGTCTGTATTGGGCTTGAGCCTTGTCTTGAACAATAGACCGGAGATCGAGGAACTGCCCATGATTGAGACAAGTACGGGCTACCTCAAACCAGTCCGTGGGCGTCATGGCATTGACGGTCAGTCGTCGGAGCAGGGTAGTGGTATAAATGGCCGTCACTCCATAAGTCCTGACTGCCTCAACTAAATCTTTTAACTGGGAGTAGGAAACCGGCTCAAAATTTCTTTCAGCAGTAATTGGATTTTCAAAAACTGGGAAAGCGGCTGCCAGCCGCGACCAGGTATTTTCTTTTATAAAGTGACTCTTCCCTGCTGGCGGGCACGGCGGGGGGGCTGACGGGTGAGGGGCAGTTCCGTTTCCTCTTCCTGGCTGCTGCGGTACTCCCACCCCTAGGGGGCGCCATCCCCCATATCTGTCTGCCTCGTGCTCCGCCGCAGCCTCTTCTAAGTCTTCACTATCAGCTGGATCGAGCTGCTCTCCCTCCTCCTCTAACATTTCTTCCTCTGAGTCACTCACAAGATTACTATATTCTTGGTCCCGCCCTTCCACATGTAGGGCTGAGAACCGGTTTGCTTTTAAAGAAGGGCACGGGGGTCTCCTTGAGACCCCCTCCTCTCTAAAACCCTTCTCCTTTTGTGAGGGCTGCAGCCCCTCCTGCTTTAATTCTTTAGGATCCTTTTGTCTTTTTTCCCTTTTTCTTTTAGGCCTATTTTCCTCCCCCTTACTGTATGCTGACTCTGATAGACTATCCTGATGCTGCGTTAGTACTTTGCGTCCTTCCTGAATTAAATCAAACCCTCCCTCCTCGAGGCAAGTGCGCACCATCAAAAAGACAAGCCACAAAGGAAGAAGCAATGCAAGCAACCAATAAATATCTAAATCTACAGTGAACAGCATACCGGGGGATATTTACCGACGTCCCCTCTCCGCGTGTTGAGTTCTGGCTCCGGTTCGGCCTCTCGCGCGGGTCCCGTCCCTGGTTCGTTCCCGGGTTTCGGCACCAGTTGTAGCGACCGTCTACTCGACCAGCGAGGAAAAATGACCACCACACCAGGAGTCTTCTCAGATCACGCTTTATTGGAGAGCCTTTTAGTTGTAGGAGAGCTTGGGCGCGAGAGAGCGTGCACCCGAAACATGGCCACTTATATAGGGAATTGGAACACGGGTCTTTCTATTGTTGGTCGTCTGCTTTCACAGTCACCAGGTTCCATGGGATTGGCTGGGGACTCTACCTGGCTCGCACACGCGCACAGCCCAGGCGTCCTGCCAAGCACCGTCTGGGGTGGTTACCTCAAAGCTGCAAGGGAGTGGGCGGAGTCTCGCCTCGGCTCCCTACAGAGGTTTAGGGTTAGGTTAGGAGTATGGTGAGGTTTAGGTTGAGGGGTTGTTTTAAGATTAGGGTGAGGGTTAGGCTTAGAGTTAGGGTTAGGGTGAGGTTATGGGTTAGGTTGAGCGTTAGGTTGAGTGTGAGGGTTAGGGTTAGCGTTAGAATTAGGGTGAGGGTTAGGGTGTGGGTTTCGGTTAGGGTTAATGTGAGTGTTAGGGTTAGGGTGAGTTTAAGGGTTAGCGTGAGGGTTAGGGTTAGCATTAGTGTTAGGGTGAGGGTTAGGGTGAGGGTTAGGTTTAGGGTTGGATTAAGGGTTAGAGTGAGGGTGGGGGTTAGTGTTAGTGTTAGGGTTAGGGTGAGGGTTGGGTTAGGGTTAGGGTTAGGGTGAGTTTGAGGGTAATGGTTAGGGTGAGGGTTAGGGTTAGAGTGAGTTAGAAGGTAATGGTTAGGGTGAGGGTTAGGGTGAGGGTGAGGGTTAGGGTTAGGATTAAGGTTAGGGTGAGGGTTAAGTTGAGGGTTAGAGTGAGCATGAGGGTTAGGGCTAGGGTTAGGGTGAGGGTGAGGGTGAGGGTTAGGGTGTGGTTGAAGTTTAGGTTTAGGTTGAGGGTTAAGTTGAGGGTTAAGGTGAGGTTTAGGGTTAGGGTTAGCTTTAGGGTGAGTGTTAGGTAGAGGGTTAAGATTCATGTTAGGGTGAGGGTTAGGGTGACAGTGAGAGTTAGGCTTAGGGTTAGGTTTAGGGTTAGGGTGAGGGCTTGGGTGAGGGTTAGGGTTATAGTGAGGGTGAGGCTTAGGTTTAGGGTTACGGTTAAAGTTAGTGTGAGGGTTAGGGTGAGGGTAAGATTTAGGGTGAGGGATAAGGTGAGGATGAGGGTTAGGGTTAGGGTTAAGGTGAGGGATTGGGTGAGGGTAATGGTTAGGATTATGGTGAGGGTTAGGGTTAGCGTTAGGGTTAGGGTTAGGTTGAGGGTTAGGGTTAGTGTGAGGTTTAGAGTTAGCGTTAATGTTAGGGTTAGGTTGAGGTTAAGGGTTAGGGTGAGGGTTAGGATGAGGGTGAGGGTTAGGGTTAGGGTTAGGGTTAAGGTGAGGGTTAGGCTTAGGTTGAGGGTTATGCTGAGGGGTGGGGTTAGTGTGAAGGTGAGGGTTAGTGTTAGTGTGAGGTTTAGGGTTAGGGTTAATGTTAGGGTTAGGGTTAGGATGAGGGTCAGGGCTAGGGTGAGGGTTAGGGTGAGAGTTAGGGTTAGGGTTAGGTTTAGGGTTAGGGTGAGGGTGAGGGTTAGGATTAGGGTTAAAGTGAGGGTTAGGTTTAGGTTGAGGGTGACGGTTATGGTTTGGATTAGGATTAATGTTAGGGTTAGCATTAGGCTTAGGGTAAGTGTGAGGGTGAGGGTGAGGTTTAGGGTTAGGCTGAGGTTTAGGTATAATGTTAGTGTGACGGTTAGAGTTAAGGTTATGTTTAGGGCGAGGTTTATTTTTAGTGTGAGGGTGATTGTGAGGGTGAGGGTGAGGGTTTGGTTGAGAGCGAGGGTTCGGTTGAGGGTGACAGTTAGCCTGTGGGTGATGGTTAGGGTTAGGGTGAGTGTTAGGATGATGGTGAGGGTTAGGGTGAGGGTGAGTTTTAGGGTTACGTTTAGGGTTAGGGTTACGGTTAGTGAAAGGGCGAAAGTTAGGGTGTGGTGTTGTGTTAGGGTTAGTGTGAGGATTAGGGTTATTTTGAGGGTTAGGGTTAGGGTTAGGATTAGAGTGAAGTTTAGGAGTAGGGTGAGTGTTAGGGTGAGGGTGAGGTTTAGGGTTAGCGTTACAGTTAGGGAGAGGGTTAGGTTGAGGATTAGGTTTAGGGTTTGGTTAAGGGTGAGGGTGAGTTTTAGGGTTAGGTTTTGGGTGAGGATGAGGGTTAGAGTGAGGATTAGGGTTAGGGTTAGTGTTAATACTAGGGTTAGGGTGAGGGTGAGGTTTAGGATGACAGTGATTCAGGATAGGTTTATGTTGAGCTTTAGGTGAGGGTAAGGTTTAGGGTGAGGGTTATGTTGAGTGTGAGGGTGAAGGTTAGGGTTAGGATTAGGGTTAGTGTTCGGTTTAGGCTAAGGGTTAGTGTGAGGTTCAGGGTTAGTTTTAGGTTTAGGGTGAGATTGTGCAAGAGGGTTAGGGATAGGGTGAGGATTAGGGTTAGGGTTAATGTCAGGGTGAGGGTTAGGCTGAGGGGTAGGGCTAGGTTTAGGGTGAGGGATAATTTTATTGTGAGTGTGATGGTTAGGTTTAAGGCTAGGGTGAGGTTTTGGGTAAGGGTGACGCTATGGGTTAGGGTTAGGGTTAGGGTGAGGGTTAGGGTGAGTGTGAGGGTGAGGGTTAGCTTTAGGTTTATGGTTAGGTTTAGGTTTTGGCTGAGTGTGAAGATGAGTGTTAGGGTTAGCTTTAGGTTTAGGGTGAGAGTGAGGATGAGGGTTAAGGTTTGGATTAGGGTTATGGTGAGAGTTAGGCTGAGGGTGAGGGTGAGGCTGAGGGTGAGGGTTAGGGTTAATATTAGGGTTAGGATGAGGTTGAGGGTTATGTTTAGGGGTAGGCTTAGGGAGATGGTAAGGGTGAGGGTGAGGGTTAGGGTTATGGTGAGTGTTAGTGTTTGGGTGAGGGATAGGGTTACAATAGTGTGAGAGTTAGGGTTAGGGTGAGGTTGAGGTTGAGGGTTAGGTTTAGGAATAGTGTGAGGGTTAGGGTTAGGCTTAGGGTGAGGGTGAGTGTGAGGGTGAGGGTTAGGGTTAGGGTGAGGTTTCGGGTTAGGTTTAGGGAGTGTTTGGTTTTAGGGTGATGTTTAAGGTGAAGGTGAGGTTGAGGGTGAGGGTGAGGTTTCAGGTTAGGTTGAGGGTTAGAGTGTGGTTTTCGGTTTGGGTTAGGGAGAGAGTTAGGTTGACAGTGAGAGTTAGGGTGAGAGTGAGGATTTGGGTTAGGTTTAGGGTGAGGGTTAGGGTTAGGGTTTGGGTTAGGGTTAGTTTGTGGGTGAGGGTTAGGTTTAGGGTTAGGTGGAGGTTAGGGTTAGGGTGAAGGTTAGGATTAGGGTTAAGGATAGCTTGAGTTTGAGCGTTAGGGTTAGGGTGAGGGTTAGGGTGAGGGTGATAGTGAGAGTTAGGTTTAGGATTAGTGTTAGGTTTAGGGTGAGGCTTAGGGTGAGTGAGAGGGTGAGTGTGAGGGTTAAGTTTAGGGTGAGGTTTAGGTTTCAGGTTAGGGTGAGGGTTATGGTGAGGGATAAGATGAGGATTGGGGTTAATGTTAGAGTTATTGTTAGGGTGAGGGTTAGTTTGAGGGTGAGGATTAGGGTTAGTGTGAGGGTTAGCGTGAGGATTAGGGTTAAGGTTAGGGTTGGGGTTAGGGAGAGGGTTAGGTTTGAGGGTAAGTGCTATTGTTCGGCTTAAGGTGAGGGTGAGGGTTAGGGTTAGGGTTAGGGTTAGGGTTATGGGGAGGGTCAGGGTTAGGTTTAGGGTTAGGGTGAGGGCTAGGGTGAGGGTGAGGGTGAGGTTTAGGGTTATGGTTAGGGTGAGGATTAGGTTGAAGGGTAGGCTTAGGGTTAGGGTGA
This sequence comes from Dipodomys merriami, assembly GCF_024711535.1. Taxonomy (NCBI): domain Eukaryota; kingdom Metazoa; phylum Chordata; class Mammalia; order Rodentia; family Heteromyidae; genus Dipodomys; species Dipodomys merriami. Next base: position 16,258 of record NW_027203182.1, read on the forward strand.
GGGATAGGTTTAGTGTGAGGGTTAGGGTTAGCATTAGGTTTCGGATGAGGGTGAGGTTGAGGGTTAGGGTTAATGTTACATTTTGTGTAAGCTTGAGGTTTAGGGTTAGGTTTAGCATTAGGGTTAGGTTTAGGGTTAGGCTTAGGGTGAGGGTGAGGGTTAGGGTTAGAGTAGGGTTAGGGTTACGTTGATGTTTAGGGTGAGGGTGATGGTTTGCGTAAGGGTGAGTTTTCCATTAGTTTGAGGGTTACGTTGTGGGTGAGGTTTAGGATTAGGGTGAGTGTTAGGATGACGGTGAGGATTAGCGTAAATGTGAGTGTTAGGATTACGGTTAGGGTTAGTGTGAGGTTGAGGGTTAGGGTTAGGGATAGAGTGAGGGTTAGGGTGCTGGGATGGTTTAGGTTTAGGGTGAGGGTTAGGGTTAGTGTGAGGTTTAGGTTTAGGGTTAGGGTTAGGGTGAGGTTAAGTGTTAGGGTGAGGGTTAGGGTGAGGGTTAGGGTGAGGGTTGGGTTTAGGGTTAGGGTTAGGGTGAGGGTGAGGGTAATGATTAGGGTGAGGTTTAGCTTGAGCATTAGGGTTATTGTTATGGTTAGAGTGAGGGTGAGCGTAATGATTAGAGTGAGGGTTAGGGTGAGGTTGAAGTTTAGGGTTAGGGTGAGGGTTAGGTTGAGGGTTAGGGTGAGGGTTACGGTTAGGGTTAGGTTTAGGGTGAGGATTAAGTTGAGGGTTAGGGTTAGTGGTAGGGTGAGGGTTAGAGTGATGGTGAGGGTTAGGTATAGGGTTAAGGTTAGGGTACGTTTGAGGGGTTGTGTGAGGGTTAGGATTAAGTTTAGGGTGAGGGGTTGGGTGAGGGTTAGGGTTAGGGTTATGGTGTGGGTTAGGGTTAGGGTTAGTGTTAGGGTTAGGGTGAGGATTAGGATTAGTGTGAGGGTTTGGGTTAGGGTTAGTGTTAGGGTGATGTTTAGGGTGAGGGTGAGGGTTAGTTTGAGGGTGAGGGTTTGGTTGAGGGTGAGGTTTAGGGTGTGGTTGCAGGTTATGGTGACAATAATGAGGGTTAGGGTTACACTGAGGGTTAGGTTTAGGGTGAGGTTTAGTGTTAGGGTTAGGATTAGGGTTAAGATGGTTAGGGTTAGGGTTAGATGAGGGTTTTGTTTAGGAGAGGGTTAGGGTTAAGGTTAGGGTTAGGGTGAGATTGAGGTTTAAGTTTATGGTTAGTTTAGGGTGAGGGTTAGGGTCAGGCTTAGGTTTAGGGTGAGGGTTAGGGTTAGGGTTAGGATGAGGGTTAAGGTTAATATTAGGGTGAGTGTTAGAGTTAGTGTTAGTGTTAGGGTTAGGGTTGTGATGGTTAGGGTTGGGATTAGGGTTAGGGTTAGGGTTAGGTACAATGTGAAGGTTAGTTTAGGTTGAGCCTTAGTGTTAGGTTTAGGGTGAGTGTTAGGATTAGGGTTAGGGTTATTGTTAGTGTTATGGTTAGACTGAGGGTGAGTGTGAGGGTGAGGACTAGGGTTAGACTTAGTGTGAGAATTAGGGTTAGACTTAGTGTGAGGTTAAGGATTAAGGTGAGAGTTAGGGTGAGGATGAGTGTTAGGGTTAGGGTGAGGATTATGGTGAGGGTGAGGATGAGTGATAGGGTTAGGATGAGGATTATGGTGAAGGTGAAGGTAAGGGTGAGGGTTAGTTTTAGGGTTAGGATTAGAGTGAGGGCTAGGGTTTGGGTTAGGTAAGGCTTAGGGTTAGGTTGAGAGTTAGGATGAGGTTGAGGATTAGGGTGAGTGTTTTTGTTTTAATGAGGTTTAGGTTTAGGGTGAGGGTTAGGGTTAGAGTTATTGTAAGGGTTTGGGTTATTTTTAGGGTTAGGATTAGGCTGAGGGTGAGTTTGAGGGTGAGGGTTAGGGTTAGGTTTAGGTTTAGGGTTAGTGTGAGGTTTAGGGTTAGTGTGAGGGTTAGGGTTAGGGATAGGGTTTGACATAGGGTGAGTGTAAGGATTAGGGTGAGAGTTAGGGTGAGGATGAGGGTTAGGGTTAGGGTTAGGATTATGGTGAGGATGAGGGTGAAGGTTAGAGTTAGGGTGAGGGTGAGTGTGAGGGTTAGGGTTTAGGGTGTTAGGTTTAGGGTGAGTGTAAGGGTTAGGCTTTCGATGAGGGTTAAGTTTAGGGTTAGGTTGTAGGTAAGGGTTAGGGTTAGAATTATGGTTAACGTTGGGGTGAGGGCTAGGGTGAGGATGAGTGTTAGGGAGAGGTTTAGGTTGAGGGTGAGGGTTTGGGATAGGTAAGGGTTAGGGTTAGGGTGAGAATTTGGATGAGGGTGAGGATTAGGTTGAGGGTTTGGGTTAGGGTGAGGGTTAGGGTTAGGGTTAGGGTGAGGGTTAGGTTTAGGGTGATATTTAGGGTGAGGGTGAGGGATAGGGTTCAGGTGAGGGTTCGAGTGAGGCTGAGGGTTAGGTTTAGGTTTAGGATTAGGATTAGTGTTAGGGTGAGGGTGACGGTGAGTGTTAGGCTGTGGGTTCGGGTTTGGGTTCGGGTTAGGGTTATTGTGAGGTTGAGGTTTAGGGTTAGGTTGAGGGTTAAGTTTAGGGTTAAGGTTAGGGTGAGGGTTAGGGTGAATGTAAGGGTAGGGGTGAGGGTTAGAGTGAGGGTGAGTGTTTGGTTTAGGGTTAGGGTCAGGGTGAATGTCAGGGTCAGTCTGAGAGTTAGTGTTAGGGTGAGGGTTAGGGTTAGGATAAGGGTTAGGTTTAGGTTTAGGGTTGAAGTTAGGGTTAGAGTTAGTGTTTGGGTGAGGTTTACGGTAAGGTTTAGTGCTAGGTTAAGGGTTATTGTTAGGGAATTGGGTGAGGGTGAGGGTGAGGTTTAGGGTTAGGGTTAGGTTTAGGGTTTGGCTTAGGGTGAAGGTGAGGGTGAGGGTGAGGGTTAGGGTTAGGGTCAGGTTTAGGGTTAGTGTTAGGGTGAGGGTTATTGTGACAGTGAGGGTTATGTTGAGGTTGAGTGTTAGGGTTAGGGTTAGGGTGAGGGTTAGGGTTAGGTTGAGTGTGAGGGTTAGGATTAGGGTTAGGGTGAGGGTGATGGTTACGGTTACTGTTAGGGTGAGGGTTAGGCTTAGGATGACGGTGAGGTTGAGGGTGAGGGTTAGATTTAGAGTGAGGTTTAGTGTTAGGTTTAGGTTGAGCATTCTGTTTAGGGTGATGTTTAGGTTTCGGGTGAGTGTGAGGTTTAGGGTGTGGTTGAGTGTTAGGGTTAGGGTGAGGGTTAGGGTGATGGTGAGGTTTACGGTGAGGGTGAGGGTTAGCATTAGGGTTAAGTTTAGGGTGAGGGTTTGGGTTAGAGTTAGGGTTAGGGTGAGTGTGAGGGTGAAATTTAGGGTTAGGGTTATGGTTAAGGTTAGGATTAGTGTGAGCGTTAAGGTTACAGTTAGGGTCAGGATTAGAGTGAGTACAAGGGTTAGGGTGAGGTTTAGGGTGAGCATGAGGGTTAGGGTTAGTGTTAGGGTTAGGGTGAGGCTTAGGGTGAGGGTGAGGGTGAGGGTTAGGGTTATGGATAGGTTTCTGGTGAGGGTGAGGGTTAGGGTAAGTTTTAGGGTTAGGGTTATGCTTAGTGGAGGGTTAGGTTAGGGTTAGGGTTAGAGTTAGTGTGAGGGTTGGGGTTAGGATTAGAGTTAGGATGAGGGTGAGGTTGAGGGTGAAGGTAAGAGTTACCGTTAGTGTTAGGCTGAGGGTGAGGGTGAGGGTGAGGGTGAGGATTAGGGTTAGGAATATGGTGAGGTTGAAAATTAGGGTTAGGGTTAGGCTTAGGCTTAGGTTGAGGGTTAGGGTTAGTATTAGGATTAGGGTTAGGGTTAGGGTGAGGGTGAGGGCTAGGGTTAGGGTAAGGTTTAGGATTAAGGTGAAATTTAGGGTTAGAGTTAGGGTGAGGGTTAGGGTGAGTGTGAGGGTTATGGTTGTGGTTAGGCTTAGGGTGAGGGTTAATGTTAGAATTAAGGTTAGGGTTTAAGTTGAGGGTGAGGTTGAGTGATAGGTTCAAGGTGAAGGAGAGGGTTAGGGTGAGGGTTAGGGATACGGTTAGGCTGAGGTTTAGGGGGAGGGTGTGGGTTAGTGTTAGGGTGAGTGTTCGGGTGAGGTTAAGGGTTAGTGTGTGGTGAGGGTTAGGGTTAGGATGAGGGTTAGGGTGACGGTGAGGTTAAGGGTGAGGTTGAGGGATAGGGTTAGGTTTAGGGTGAGTGTTAGGGTTAGGTTGAGTGTGAGGGTTAGGGTTAGGGTTAGGTTGAGTGTTAGGGTTAGGGTTAGGTTGAGGGTTAGGCGTAGGGTGAGGGCAAGGGCGAGGATGACTGTTAGTTTTAGGGTGAGGTTTACGGTTAGGGTTAGGATGAGTGTTCAGTTTAGGTTGATGTTTAGGGTTAGGGTGAGGGTGGGGGTTGCGGTGAGGGTGAGGTTTAGGTTGTGGTTGAGGGTAAGGGTTAGGGTGAGGTTTAGGGTGACAGTGAGGGTTAGGGTGAGGGTGAGGGTAAGGATTGGCGTTAGGGTTAGGTTTAGGGTTTGCGTTAGGGTGAGGGTGAGGTTTAGGGTGTAATTTAGGGTTAGGGTTAGGATTAGTGTGAGAGTTAGGGTTAGATTTAGGGTCAGGGTTAGTTTGAGGATAAGGGTTAGGTGAGGGATAGGGTGAGGTTAAGGGTTAAGGTGAGCGTTAGGGTGAGGGTGAGGGTTGGGGTTAGGTTTAGGGTTAGGGTAAGGGTGAGGTGTAGGGTGCGGGTTAGGGTTAGGTTTACTGTTAGGGTGAGATTTAGGTTGAGGGTTGGTTTATGATTAGGTTAGGGTTTGGGTTAGGGCCAGGGTGAGGTTGAGGGATAGGGTAAGGGTTAGGGTTAGGGTGAGTGTTAGGTTTAGGGTTAGGGTTAAGCTTAGGGTGAGGGTTAGGGTTAGGTTAAAGGTTAGGGTTAGGGTTAGGGTGAGAGTGAGGGTGAGGGTTAGGGTTAGGGTTAACGTTAGGGTCAGCTTGAGGGTGAGAGTTAGGTTTAGGGTTAGTGATTGGTTTAGGGTTAGGCTTAGGGAGAAGGTGAGGGTGAGGGTGAGAATTAATGTTAGGGTGAGGGTTAGGGTTAGGGTGAGGGTGAGGGTTAGATTTAGGGTGATGTTTAGGGTGTGGGTGTTGTTTAGTGTGAGGATGAGTGTTCGGGTGAGGGTGAGGTTTAGGTTTAGGGTGAGGGTTAGGGTGATGGTGAGTGTTAGGGTGAGGTTGAGGGTCTGGGTTAAGTTTAGGGTGAGCGTTAGGGTTAGGGTGAGTGTGAGGGTGAGGGTGAGGGTTAGGTGTAGTTTTAGTGTTAGGCTGAGTGTGAGGGTAAGGGTTAGGCTTAGGGTGAGGGGGAGGGTTAGCATTATGGTTACGGTTAGTGTTAGGGTGAGGGTGAGGGATAGGTTTAGGGTGAGGGTGAGGGTTAGGGTCAGAATTAGTGTTAGGATTAGGTTTAGGGTAATCATGAGGGTGAGGGTTAGGGTTAGGGTTAAGTATAGCGTTAGGGTGAGGGTGATGGTGAGAGTTAGGTTTAGGGTTAGTGTTAGGTTTAAGGTTAGGCTTAGAATGAGGGTGAGGGTGAGAGTTAGGTCTAGGGTTAGTGTTAGGTTTAAGGTTAGGCTTAGGGTGAGGGTGAGGGTTAGTGTTAGCCTGAGGCTTAGGGTGAGGTTGAGTGTTAGGGTTACAGTTAGGGTTAAGGTGAGTGTTAGTTTTTGGGTTAGGGTTAAGGCGAATGTTAGGCTTAGGGTGAGGGTATGTGTGAGGTGAGGGTTAGATTTATGGTGAGGGTTAGGGTTATGGTTAGGGAGAGGGTGCGGTTTAGGGTGATGATTTGGGTGAGGGTGAGGATTCGGGTGAAAGTGAGTTTTAGGGTGCGGTTGAGGGTTAGTGTTAGGGTGAGGTTTAGGGTGACGGTGATGGTTAGTGTGAGTTTGTGGGTTAGGGTTAGGGTTAGAATTAGGGTGAGTGTCTGGGTTAGGTTTAGGGTTAGGGTGAGGGTTAGGTGAAATTTCGGGTTAGGGTTAGGATTAGGGTTAGGATTAGTGTGAAGATTAGGGTTAGCATTAGGGTGAGGATTAGGGTTAGGTTTAGGGTGAGGGTGTGGGTTAGGGTGAGGGTTAGGGTTAGGGTTAGGTTTCCAGTGAGAATGAGGTTTAGGGTAAAATTTAGGGTTAGGGATAGGATTAGGGTCAGGGTTAGGTTTGGGTTAGGGTTAGAGTTATGGCGAAGGTTAGGGTGAGGGTTAGGTTTAGGATTAGGGTTAGGGTTAGGGTTAGGGTTAGAATGCGTGTGATGGTGAGGGTTAGGCTAAGGGTTAGTGTTAGGGTTAGGGTGAGAGTTAGGGTGAGGGTGAAGTTTAGGGTGAGTGTTAGGGTTAGGTTGAGATTTAGGTTTAGGGTTATGGTTAGAATTAGGGTGAGGGTTAGCTTTAGGGTTAGGATTAGGGTTAGGCTGAGGGTTAGGCTGAGGGTGAGGTTGAGGGTGAGTTTTAGGGTTAGGGTTAGTGTTAGGGTGAGTGTTAGGGTTAGGGTTAGGGTTAGGATGAGGGTTAGGGTGAGGGGTAGGGTTAGGTTGAGGGTGAGGATGAGGGTGAGATTGACAGTTAGTGGTAGGGTTACGGTGAGGGTTAGGGTTTGGATTAGGTTTAGGTTGAGGGTTAGGATTATTGTGAGGTTTAGGGTTAGGGTTAAGGTTAGGGTTACGGTGAGGGTAAGGTGAGGGTGAGGGTTAGGATGATGGTGAGGTTTAGGGTTAGGGTTAGGGTGAGAATGAGTGTTAGGGTAAAGTTAGGGTTAGGGATAGGATTAAGGTGAGGGTTTGGGTTGGGTAGGGTTACTGTTAGGGTGAAGGTGAGGGTAAGGTTTAGGGTTAGTGGTAGGGTTAGGGTGAGGATTAGGGTGAGGGTGAAGTTTAGGGTGAGTGTTAGGGTTAGGGTGAGTTTTAGGTTTTAGGGTTAGGGTTAGAATTAGGGTGAGGGTGAGGTTTAGGGTTAGGATTATGGTTAGGGTTAGGGTTTGGCTGAGGTTGAGGTTGAGGGTGAGGTTTAGGGTTAGGGTTAGTGTTAGGGTGAGTGTTAGGGTTAGGGTTAGGGTTAGGATGAGGGTTAGGGTTAGCGGTATGTTGATGGTTAGAGTGAGGATGAGGGTGAGATTGAGGTTTAGGGTTAGGGTTATGGTGAAGTTTAGGGTGAGGATTAGGTTTAGGTTGAGGGCTAGGGTGTGGGTTAGGGTTAGGATTAGGGTGAGGCTCAGGGTTAGTGTGAGGGTTAGGGTTAGGGTTAAGTTTAGGGTTACGTTGAGTGTGAAGGTTAGGGTGAGTGTGAGTTTTAGGGTGAGGTTTATGGTGAGGGTTAGGGTTAGGGTTAGGGTGAGGTTGAGGTTTAGGTTGAGGGTTAGGGTTAGGGTCAGTGTTAGGATGAGGGTGAGGTTTAGAGTTATTGTTAGGTTTAGGGTGAGGGTAGGGTGATGATTAGGGTTAGGGTTAGGGTTAGGGTTAGGGTGAGGGCAAGGTTAGGGTTAGGGTTTGTGTATGTGTTAAGGTTAGGTTGAGTGTTAGGGTTAGTGTGAGGGTTAGGTTTAGGGTTAGCGTAGTGTGAGGGTAAGGGTTAGGGTGAGAGTTAGGGGTAGGCTGAGAGGTGAGGGTGAGGGTGAGAGTAAGGGTTAGAGTTAGTGTTACGTTTAGTGTTAGAATTTGGGTTAGGGTTAGGATGAGGGTTAGGGTGAGTGGTAGGGTTAGGATTAGGGTGAGGTTGAAGGTGAGGGTGAGGGTTAGAGTTAGGCTGAGGGTGAGGGTTAGAGTTAGGGGGAGTGTTAGGGTGAGGGTGAGGATTAGGATTAGGGTTAAGGTTATGGTGAGGATTAGGGTGAGGTTTAGGGTTAGGGAGAGGGTGAGGGTGAGGGTTAGCGTGAGCTTAAGGGTTAGGGTGAGTCTTAGGGTGAGGGTGAGGTTTAGGTTCAGTGTTAGGGTTCGGGTGAGAGGTAGGGTGAGGGTTAGGGTTAGGGTTAGGTTTAGGGTGAAGGTTAGGGTTGGTGTTAGGCTTGGGGTTTGTGTGAGGTTTAGGGAAAGGTTTATGGTTAGCACTAGGCTTAAGGTTTGGATGAGTGTTAGGGTTAGGTTTAGGGTTAGGCTTAGGCTAGGGTGAGGATAAGGTTTAGGGTAAGGGTTAGGGTGAGGGTGGGGGTTAGGTTTAGGTTTAGGGTTAGGGTGAGTGGTAGGGTGAGGGTTAGGGTTAGGGTTACGATTAGGGTTATGTTTTGGGTAAGGGTTAGTGTGAGGTTTAGGTTTAGTGTTAGGGTTAGGTTTATGGTGAGTGTTTGGGTTAGTATGAAGGTTAGGGTTAGGGTTAGGTTTTGGGTTAGGATGAGGGTAAGCGTTAGGGTGATGGTGAGGGTTAGGCTCAGGGTTAGGGTAAGGATTAGTGTCAGGTTGAGGGTGAGGGTTAGATTTAGGGTGAGGGTTAGGCTGAGGGGTAGCGTTAGAGTTAGGGTTAGGGTGAGGTTGAGGATGAGGTTGAGGGTTATGGTTAGGGTTAGGGTGAGGCTGAGGGTGTGGTTTGGTGTTAGGGTTAGTGTTAAACTGAGGGTGAGGGTTAGGGAGAGGTTTAGGGTTAGGCTTAGGGTGAAGGTGAGGTTTAGGGTTAGACTTAGGGTTAGGCTTAGGGTGAGGGTTAGTGTTAGGGTTAAGGTGAGGTTTAGGGTTAGGATTAGGTTTATGGTGAGTGTTAGGCTTAGGGTGAAGGTAAGGGTGGGGTGAGGGTTAGATTTACCGTGAGGGTTAGGGTAAGGGATCGGAAGAGGTTTCAGTTTAGGTTGATGTTTCGGTTTCCGGTGAGGGTTCAGGTGAGGGTGAGTTTCAGGTTGTGGTTGAGGGTTAAGGTTAGGGTGAGGGTTAGGGTGACGGTGAGTGTTAGTGTGAGCATGAGGTTTAGGGTTAGGGTTAGAGTTAGTGTGAGGGTTTAGGTTAGGTTTAGGGTTAGGGTGAGGGTTAGGGAGAAATTTAGGGTTAGGGTTAGGGTTAGGATTAGTGTGAAGTTTAGAGTTAGGTTTAGGGTGAGGATAAGGGTTAGGGTGGGTTTAGGGGGAGGGGGAGGTTTAGGGTTAGCGTTAGTGTTCGGGTGAGGGTTACGGTGAGGGTTAGGATTAGGGTTAGGATTTGGGTGAGAATGAGGTTTAATGTAAAGTTTAAGGTTAGGTATAGGATTAGGGTGAGGGTTAGCCTTGGGTTAGGGTTAGAGTTAGGGTGAATGTGAGGGTGAGGGTTAGGGTTCGGATTAGGGTTAGGGTAAGGGTTAGAGTGAGGGTGAGGGTGAGGGTTAGGGTAAGGTTTAGTAGTAGGGTTAAGGTGAGAATTAGGGTGAGGGTGAAGTTTAGGGTGAGTTTTATGGTGAGGGTAAGGATTTGGGTTAGGTTTAGGTTGAGGATTAGGGTGAGGGTTAGGGTTAGGGTTAGGGTGAAGGTTAGGATTATTGTGCGGGTTCGGGTTAGTGTTAAGGTTAGGGTTATAATGAGGGTAAGGGTTAGGGTGAGGGTTAGGATGATGGTGAGGTTTAGGGTTAGGGTTAGGGTGAGAATGAGGGTTAGGGTAAAGTTTAGGGTTAGGGATAGGAATAGGGTGAGGGTTAGGGTCGGTTAGAGTTAGAGTTAGGGTGAAGGTGAGGGTCAGGGTTAGGGTTAGGATTAGGGTTAGTGTTATGGTTAGAATGAAGGTCAGGGTGAGGGTTAGGGTAAGGGTTAGTGGTAGGGTTAGGGTGAGGATTAGAGTGAGGGTGAAGTTTAGGGTGAGTGTTAGGGTTAGGGTGAGGTTTAGGTTTTAGTGTTAGGGTTAGAATTAGGGTGAGGGAGAGGTTTAGGGTTAGTTTTAGGGTTAGGTTTAGGGTTCAGCCGAGGGTGAGGTTAAGGGTTAGGGTTAGTGTTAGGGTGAGTGTTAGGGTTAGGTTTAGGGTGAGGATGAGGGTTAGGGTGAGGGAAAGGTTTAGGGTTAGGGTGAGGATAAGGGTGAGATTGATGGTTAGGGTTAGGGTTAGGGTGAGGGTTAGAGTTAGGGTTAGGTTCAGGTTTAGGGTTTGGGTGAGGGTCAGTGTTAGGGTTAGGGTGAGGGTTAGGGTCAGGGTTAAGGTTAGGGTTACGGTGAGGGTAAGGTTTAGAATGAGGGTTAGAATGAGGGTGAGGTTTAGGGTTAGGGTTAGGGTGAGAATGAGGATTAGTGTAAAGTTTAGGGTTAGGTGTAGGATTAGGGTGAGGTTTATGGTTCGGTTAGGGTTGGAGTTGGGGTGAAGGTGAGGGTGAGGGTTAGGATTAGGATTAGGGATAGGGTTAGGGTTAGGGTTAGGGTTAGGGCGAGGGTTAGGGTTAGGGTAAGGGTTAGTGGTAGGGTTAGGGTGAGGATTAGGGTGAGGGTGAAGTTTAGGCTGAGTGTTAGGTTTAGGGTGAGGTTTAGGTTTTAGGTTTAGGGTTAGAATTAGGGTGAGGTTGAGGTTTAGGGTTAGGATTAGTGTTAGGTTTAGGTTTAGGCTGAGGGTGAGGTTGAGGTTGAGGTTTAGGGTTAGGGTTAGTGTTAGCGTGAGTGTTAGGGTTAGGGTTAGGGTTAGGATGAGGGTTAGGGTGAGGAGAAGGGTTAGGGTTAGTGTGAGGATGAAGGTGAGATTGAGGGTTAGGATTAGGATTATGGTGAGGGTTAGGGTTAGGATTAGGTTTAGGTTGAGGGTTATGGTGAGGGTTAGGCTTACGGTTAGGGTGAGGGTTAGGGTGAGTGTGAGGTTTAGTGTAAGTATTAGGGTTAGGGTTAGGGTGAGGTTGAGGGTTAGTGTTGGGCTAAGAGTAAGGGTGAGTGTTAGGGTGAGGCTGAGGTTTAGGGTTAGGGTGAGGTTACGTTTAGGGTTAGTGTAAGGGTTACGGTTAGGGTGAGTGTTAGGGATAAGGTGAGGGCTAGCGTTAGGGTAGGGTGAGTGTAAGGGTTAGGGTTTGGTTAGCGTTAGGCTGAGTGGTGAGGGTGAGGGTGAGTGTAAGGGTTAGGGTTAGTGTTAAGGTTAGTATTAGGCTTAGGGTTAGGATTAGGATGAGGATTACGGTTAGGTTGAGGCTTAGGGTGAGGGTGATGGTGAGGGTTAGGGTTAGGTTTAGGATTAGTGTTAGGGTTATGTTTATGCTGAGGATGAGGGTGAGGGTGAGAGTTACGTTTAGTGTGAGGTGAGGTTTAGAGTGAGTATTAGGGTTAGGGTCAGTGTTAGGGTGCGAGTTAGGGTGAGGGTGAGGGTTAGGGTTAGGGTGAGGGTGAGGATGAGGCTTAAGTTTACGGTTAGGGTTAGTGAGAGGGTTAGGCTGAGGGGGAATATTAGGGTTATTGTGAGGGTTACGTTTAGTGTGAGGGTTAGGGTTAGGTTTAGGTTTAGGGTGAGGGTTAGGTTTAGTGTGAGGGTTTCAGTTAGTGTTAGGGTTAGGGTTAGGTTTAGGCTGACGGTTAAGGGGAGCATGAAGGTGAGGTTTAGGGTTATGGTTAGGTTAAGGGTGAGGGTTAAGGTGAGGGTTAAGTTTAGGGTTAGGGTGAGTGTTAGTGTGCCGGTAAGGGTTACGGTTAGGGTTAGCGTTAGGATGAGGGTTAGGGTTAGGTTGAGGGTTAGGGTTAGGGTTCGGGTTAGGCTTAGGTTGAGGGTGATGGTGAGGGTTAGGGTTAGGGTTAGGTTGTGGTTTAGGGTTAGTTTGAGGGTAAAGGTGAGGGTGAGGGTAAAGTTTATGGTGAGGATTAGGGTGAGGGTGAGGGTGAGGGTTAGGGTTAGGGTTACGGTGAGGGTTATGGTAAGGGTGAAGGTTAGGTTTAGAGTGAGGGTTAGGGTTAGGGTTATGTTTATGTTGAGGGTGAGGATTAGGGTTTGGGTAAGCATGAGGGTTAGGGTTAGCATTGGGGTTAGGTTGAAGGTTAGGGTTAGGTTTAGGGTTAGGGTGAGGTTTAGGATTAAGATTAGGGATAGGGTTATTGTTTGCTTTAGTTTTAAGATGAGGGTTAGGGTTAGGGTTAGGGTTAGGGTGAGCCTCAGGGTGAGGGTTAGGGTTAGGATTAGTGTTAGGGTTAGGGTTAGGCTGAAGGTATGTTTGAGTGTTGGGGTGAGGGTTACGGATAGAGTTAGGGTTAGGGTTAGTTTTACGGTGAGGGTGAGGGTGAGGGTTAGTGTTAAGTTTAGGGTGAGGGTTAGGGTGAGGGTGAGGGTTAGGGTTAGGGTTAGTGTTAGGGTGAGGGTGAGGGTGAGGTTGAGGGTTAGGGTTAGGGTTAGTGTGAGGGTTAGACTCAGGGATAGGGTTAGGGTTAGCATGAGGGTTAGGTTTAGTGTGAGGGTTAGGATTAGGGTTAGGGTTAGTGTTAGGGTGAGGGTTAGGTTTAGTTTGAGGGTTACAGTTAGGGTTCAGGTTAGGGTGAGGGTAAGTTTTAGGGTGAGGGTCAGGGTTAGGGTTAGTATTAGGGTTAGGGTTAGGTTTAGGCTGAGGGTGAAGTTGATGGTGAGGTTTAGGTTATGGGTTAGGTTGAGGGTTAAGCTTAGTGTGAGGGTAAGTGTGAGGGTGAGGGTGGGGGTTAGTGTTAGGGTTAGGGTGAGGGTGAGGGTTAGGGTAAGTTTGAGAGATAGGTTTATTGTGAAGGTTAGGGTTAAGGTTAGAGTTAGCGTGAGGGTGAGGATTAGGGTTAGGGTTAGGGTCAGGGTTAGGTTTAGGTTTATGGTCAGCGTGAGATTTAGGTTTAGGCGTAAAGTAAGGGTTAGGATGTGGGTGAGGGTTAGTGTTAGGGTGAGGTTTAGGGCCACTGTGAGGGTTAGGGTGAGTGGTTGTGTTAGGATTATGGTTAGGGTGAGGTTTAGGGTTAGTGTTCGTGTTAGGGTGGGTGTTAGGGTGAGGGGTATGGTTAGGGTTAGGGTGAGGGTTAGGATTAGTGTGAGGGTTAGGGTTAGGGTTAGGGTGAGGTTTAGGGTCAGGGTGAGGTTTTGGGTTAGCTTTAGGGTTAGGTTGAGGGTAAGGTTGAGGGTTAGGGTTAGGGTTATGTTTAGGGTGAGGGTGAGGGTTAGGGTTAGGTTTAGGCTGAGGGGTAGGGGGATGGTTACATTTAGGGTTAGGGTTAGTTTCAGGGTGAGGGTTAGGTTGAGGGTTAGGTTGAGTGTTAGGTTTACAGTTAGGGTGAGAGTTAGGTTTAGGGTGAGGATTAGGGTTAGGTTTAGGGTTAGGGTTAGGGTAGGGTGAAGGTTAGGGTGAGGGTTAGGGTTAGGGTTATGGTTAGGGTGAGGGTGAGGATGAGGTTTGGGTTTAGCGTTAGGGTTAGGTTGAGGGTTAGGATGAGGGTTAGGGTTAGGGTTATGTTTAGGGTGAGGGTGAGATTTAGGGTTTGGGTTAGTTTTATGGTGAGGGTTAAGGTGAGGGTGAGGGATAGGACGAGGGTAACGGTCAGGGTGAGTGTTAGGGTGAGGGTGTAATTTAGGGTTAGGGTTAGGGTTAGTGTGAGGGGTAGGGTGAAGTTTACAGTTAGGGTTAGGTTTAGTTTTAGGGTGAGGATTAGGGTGAGGGTTAGGGTTAGTGTTAGGTTTACAGTTAGAGTGAGTGTTAGGTTTAGGGTGAAGGTTAGTGTAGGGTGAAGGTAAAGGGTAGGGTGAGGGTTAGGCTTAGGCTGAGGGTGAGGGTGAGGGTTAGGGTTAGCTTTAGGGTTACGATGAGTGTTAGGGTTAGGGTTAGGTTTAGGATGAGGGGTAGGGTGAGGCGTACGGTTAGGGTTAGGGTTAGGGTCAGGGTGAGGGTTAGGGTTAGGGTGAGGGTGAGGGTTAGGGTTAGGGTTAGGGAGAGGGTTAGGGGGAGGGTGAGGGTAAGGGATAGCGTTAGGGTGAGGGTAAGGGTGAGGGTTAGGTTTAGGTTGAGGGTTAGGGTGAGGGTAAGTGTTAGGGTGAATATTAGGGTGAGGGTGAGCGTTAGCGTTAGTGTTAGGGTTAGGGTGAGGAGTAGGGTGAGGGGTAGGTTTAGGGTAAGGTTTACGGTTAGGGTTGGGGTGAGGTTTAGTGTGAGGTTTAGGGTTAGTGTTATGGTTAGGTTTTGGTTGAGTTTTAGGGTTAGGGTGAGGTTTCGTTTTAGTGATAGGTTAGTGTAGGGTGAGGGTAAGATTTAGGGTGAGGGTTAGGGTGAGGGAAAGGGTTGGGGTGGGGGTTAGCGTGAGTGTGTGGGTTTGGGTTAGGTTTAGTGTTAAGGTGAGGGTTAGGGTGAGTGTTATTGTTAATGTTAAGTTTAATGTTAGGGTGAGGGTTAGGGTGAGGGTAATGGTTTGGGTGAGGTTTAGGGTGAGGGTGAAGGTTAGGGTTAGCATTAGGTTTAAGGTGAGGTTTAGGTTTAGGGTTAAGGTTAGAGTTAGCTTGAGGGTGAGAGTGAGGGTGAGGATTACGATTAGGGTGAGGGTGAGGGTTACGTTTAGGGTGAGGTTAGGTTTAGGTGTAGGTTTAGGGTGAGGGTGAGGTTTAGTGTGAGGTTTTTTGTTACTGTTAGGTTTAGGGTTAGGTTTAGGCTGACGGTTAAGGTGAGCATGAGGGTTAGGGTTAGGTTTAGGGTCAGTGTTATTGTGAGGGCTAGGGTGAGGGTGAGGGTGAGGGTTAGGTTTAAGGATAGGGTGAGGCTTAAGGTTACAGTTAGGGTTAGGGTGAGGGGTAGGCTGAGGGGTAGGATTAGGGTTATTGTGAGGGGTACATTTAGTGTGAGGGTTAGGGTTAGGTGTAGGTTTAGGGTGAGGGTGAGGTTTAGTGTGAGGTTATCGGTTACTGTTAGGGTTAGGGTTAGGTTTAGGCTGATGGTTAAGGTGAGCGTGAGGGTGAGCGTTAGGGTTAGGGTTAGGTAAAGTGTGAGGGTTAAGGTTAAGGTTAGGTTAGGGTGAGGGTTAGCATGAGGGTAAGGGTTATGGTGAGGGGAAGGGTTATGGTGAGGGTTAGGGTGAGGGTGAGGGTTAGTGTTAGGGTTAGGATTAGGGTTAGGGTTAGGCTTAGGTTGAGTGTGATTGTGAGAATTAGGGTTACGGTTAGGTTGAGGTTTAAGGTTAGTTTGAGGGTAAAGGTGAGGGTGAGGGTAAGGTTTACGGTGAGGAATAGGGTGAGGGTGAGGGTTAGGTTTAGGGTTATGGCTACAGTAAGGGTTAGGGTAAGGGTGAGGGCAATGTTTAGGATGAGGTTTAGGGTGAGGGTGAGGGTTAGGGTTAGGGTTAGGGTTAGAGTTAGGGTTTGGTTGAGGCTGAGGGTTAGGGTTAGGATTAGGGTTAGGCTGAGTATGAGGGTGACGGTGAGGGTTAGGTTGAGGGTTAGGGTTAGGTTTAGGTTTAGGGTGAGGGTTGGGGTTAGGGTTAGGGTTATGATGAGGGTTAGGTTGAGGGGTATAATTAGGGTTAGTGTGAGGTTATGTTTACTGTGAGGGGTAGGGTTAGGTGAGTGTAAGGATTAGGGTGAGGGTTAGCCTGAGGGTGAGGTTTAGGGTTAGGGTGAGTGTTATGGTTAATGTTAGGGTTAGGGTTTGGGTGAGGGTTAGGGTTAGGGTTAGGGTTAGGGTAGGATTAGGGTTAGGGTTATGGTTAGGCTGAGGGTGTGGGTGAGGTTGAGGGTGAGGGTTAGGGTTAGGGTCAGGGTTAGGTTGAGGGTTAGGGTGAAGGTTAGGGTTAGGGTGAGGGATAGGTTTAGGGTTAGGGTGAGGGCTATGGTTAGGATGATGTTTAGGGTGAGGGTGAGGATTAGGGTGAGGGTGAGCGTTTGGGTGAGGATGAGAGTTAGTGTATGGGTGAGGGTTAAGTTTAGGGTGAGGGATAGGGCAACAATGAGGGTTGGGGTGAGGGTGAGGATTAGGGTTAGTGTTAGGGTGATGGATAGGTTTAGGGTTAGTGTTAGGGTGAGGGTTAGGGTGAAGTGTAGGATTAGGGTTAGGGTGAGGGTTAGGATTAGTGTTAGGGTTAGGCTTAGCTTTAGGTTCAGGTTAGGGTGAGCGTAAGGGTTTGGGTGAGGTTTAGGGTGAGGGTGAGGGTTAGTGTTAGCATTAGGTTTAGGGTGAGGGTTAAGTTTAGAGTTAAGGTTAGAGTTAGCTTGAGGTTTAGGGTGAGGGTACGGGTTCGGATTAGTGTTATGGTTAGGTTTAGGCTGAGTTTGAGGGTGAGGGTGATGGTAAGGGTTACGTTTAGGGTGAGGTGAGGGTTAGGGTGAGGGGTAGGGTTAGGGTCAGTGTTAGGGTGAGGGCTAGAGTGAGGGTGAGTGTTAGGGTTAGGGTGAGGGTTAGGCTGAGGGGTAAGATTAGGGTTATTGTGAGGGTTACATTTAGTATGAGGGTTCGGGTTAAGTTTAGGTTTAGGGTGAGGGTTAGGTTTAGTGTGAGGGTATCGGTTAGTGTTAGGGTTAGGGTTAGGTTTAGGCTGATGGTTAAGGAGAGTGTGAGGGTGAGGGATAGGGTTAGGGTTAGGTTAAGGGTGAGGGTTAAGGTGAGGGTTAAAGTTAGGGTTAGTGTGAGAGTTAGTCTGAGGGTAAGGGTTAGGGTGAGGGTTAGGGTTAGGGTGAGGTTTAGGGTTAGGGTTAGGGTTAGGCTGAGGGTGAGTTTGAGGGTGAGGGTTAGGATTAGGGTTAGTGTTAGCGTGAGTGTTTGGGTTATGGTTAGGGTTAGGATGAGGGTTAGGGTGAGGGGAAGGGTTAGGGTTAGTGTGAGGATGAAGGTGAGATTGAGGGTTAGGGTTAGGATTATGGTGAGGGTTAGGATTAGGGTTAGGTTGAGGGTTATGGTGAGGGTTAGGCTTAGGGTTAGGGTGAGGGTAAGGGTGAGTGCGAGGTTTAGTTTTAGGCTTAGGGTGAGGTTCAGGGTTAGTGTTAGGCTAAGGGTTAGGATGAGTGTTAGGGTGAGGTTCAGGTTTAGGGTTAGGGTGAGGTTAGTTTTAGGGTTAGTGTAAGGGATAGGGTTAGGGTGAGTTTTAGGGTTAGGGTGAGGGTTAGGGTTAGGGTAGGGTGAGGGTAAAGGTTAGGGTGATGGTTAGCGTTAGGCTGAGGGGTGAGGGTCAGTGTGAGGGTAAGGGTTAGGGTTAGTGTTAAAGTTATTATTAGGCTTAGGGTTAGGGTTAGGATGAGGGTTAGGGTGAGTGGTAGGTTTAGGATTAGGGTGAGACTGAAGGAGAGGTTGAGGGTTAGGGTTAGTTTTAGGCTTAGGGTTTGGGCGAGTGTTAGGGTTAGGGTTAGGGTTAGGCTTAGGGTAGGGTGAAGATAAGGTTTAGGGTACGGTTTAGGGTTTGGGTGATGGTGAGATTTAGTGTTAGGGTTAGGGTGAGTGTTAGGGTTAAAGTTAGGGTTAGGATGAGGGTTAGTGTTAGGGTGAGGATGAGGGTTTCGCTTAGGTAAGGGTTAGGGTTATGGCTATGGTGAGGATTAGGGTGAGTTTGAGGGTTAGAGGGATGGTTAGTGTTAGGGTGAGGTTTAGGGATAGGGTTAGGGTGATTGTTAGGGTTAGGGTGATGGTTTGGGTCAAAATGACTGTTACCGGGAGGTAAGGGTTCGGGTGAGGGTTCGGGTTAGGGTGAAGGTAAGGTTTAGGGTGAGGGTTAGTGTTAGGGTGAGAGTGAGGGTGACCGTGAGAGTGAGGGTGAGGGTGAGGCTTAGGGTTAGCCTGAGGGTTAGGGTGAGGGTAAGTATTATGGTGAGGGTGAGGGTTAGGGTGAGGGTGAGGGTGATGCTTTCGGTTAGGTAAGGGTTAGGGTTAGTGTTACGGTTATGTTGAGGGTAAGGTATAGGGTGAGGATGAGGGTGAGGTTGAGGGTTAGGGTGTGGGTGAGCATTAGGTTTAGGGTGAGGGTTAGGGTAACAGTGAGGGTTAGGGTGAGAGTGAGGCTAAGGTTTAGGGTTAGGGTTAGGGTGAGTATTAGAGTCAGGATGAGGGGTAGTGTGAGGGTTAGGGTTAGAGTTAAGGTGAGGTTAAGGTTTAATGTGAGGGTTAGGATGAGGGTGAGTGTTAGGGTTATGTTGAGGGTGTGGGTTAGGTTGATGTTTAGTGTTAGGGTTAGAATGAGGGTTAGGTTGAGGTTTAGGGTTAGGGTTACTGTGAGGGTTAGGGTGAGGGTAAGGTTTAAAGTGAAGGTTAGGGTGAGTGTGAGGGTGAGGGTGAGGGTTAGGGTTAGGGTTCAGGTTAGGGTGAGTGTGAGGGCTATGTTGAGTGTGAGGGTTAGGCTGAGGGTGAGGTTTTGAGTTAGGTATGGGTTAGTGCTATGTTTAGGGTGAGGATTAGGTTGAGTTTGAGAGTTAGGGTTAGGGTGAGGTTTAGGGTTAGGGTTAGGGTGAGGGCTACGGTTAGCGTGATGTTTTGGGTGAGGGTGAGGGTTAGCATGACGGTTTGGGTGAGGGTTAGGGTTAGGGTAAGGGTGAGAATTAAGGTGAAAGTTAGGTTTAGGTTTAGGGTGAGGGTTAGGGTGAGGGATACGGTTAGGCTTAAGGTGAGGGCTAGGCTTAGGGTTAGGGAGAGGGTGAGGTTGAGGGATAGAGTTAGGGTTAAGGTGATGGTTAGGGTTAGGGTTAGGGTGAGGGTTAGAGTTAGGGTGATGTTTTGGGTGAAGGTGTGGGTTAGTGTGAGAGTGAGTGTTTGGGTGAGTGTGACGGTTAGGGTGTGGGTGAGGGTTAGGGTTAGGGTTAAGGTTAGGGTGAGGGTTAGGGATAGGTTTAGCGTTAGGATGACGGTTAGGCTTAGGGAGAGGGTGAGGGTGAGGGTGAGAGTTAGGTTTAGGTTGAGTGTTAGGGTTAGAGTTAGGGTGAGTGTTCGGTTTAGAGTGTTGTTTATGATTAGGGTGAGGGTGAGGGTTCTGGTGAGGGTGAGGGTTAGGGTGTGGTTGAGGGTTAGGTTTAGGTTGAGGGTTAGGGTGATGGTGAAGTTGAGGGCAGGGTTAGGTTTAGTGTTAGCTGAGGGCTATGGTGAGGTTGATGTTTAGGGTTAGGGTTAGGGATAGGGTGAGGTGTAGGATTAGGGTTAGGGTTAGTGTGAGTATTAGGCTCAGGGGTAGGGTTAGATTTAGCTTGAGGTTTAGGTTTAGTGTGAGGTTTAGGGTTCGTGTTAGGGTTTGTGTCAGGGTGAGGGTTAGGTTTACTGTTAGGGTTAGGGTTAGGGTGAGGTTAAGGGTTCGGGTTCGGGTTCGGGTGAGGTTGAGGGTTAGGGTGAGGGTGAGGGTTAGGATTAGAGTGAGTGTTAGGGTTAGCCTGAGGGTGAGGTTGATGGTGAGGGTTAGGCTTAGGGTTAGGTTGAGGATTAGGGTTAGTGTGAGGGTAAGGGTGAGGGTGAGGGTAAGATTTAGGGTGAGGATTAGGGTGAGGATGAGGGATAGTTTTACTGTGAGGGTTATGCTTAGGGTTAGGGTTAGAGTGAGGTTGAGGATTAGGGTTAGGGTTAGGGAGAGGTTTAGGGTTAAGTTTAAGTTTAGGGTGAGACTTAGGGTTAAGGTTAGGGTTAGCGGAGGTTCAGCATTAGGGTTAGGGTTAGGGTTATTGTCAGCTTTAGAGTTATGTGAGGGTCAGGGTTAGGTTTAGGGTGAGCATGAGGGTGAGGGTTAGGGTTAGAATTAGGTTTAGGGTTAGGGTTAGGCTGAGGATAAGGTTGAAGTTGGGGGTGAGGGTTAAGTTTAGGCTTAGTGTTAGGGTTAGGGTGATGGTTAGGTTTAGTGTGAGCGTTAGGGTAGGGTTAGAGTCATGTTTAGGGTGTGGGTAAGGGTAAGTTTGAAGGTTAGGGTGAGGGTGATGGTTAGAGTTAGGGTTTTGTTTAGAGTGAGGGTGTGGGTTAGTGTGAGGGTGATTGTTCCGGTGAGGGTAAGGGTAGGGTGTGGGTGAGGGTTAGCCTTAGGATGAGGGTGACAGTTAGGTTTAGGTTAGCTAGGGTTAGGATAGGGTTAGGGTGAGGTAGTAGGTTAGGGTGAGGGTTAGGGTTAGGATTAGGTTTAGGGTGATTGTGAGGGTAAGGGTTAGGGTTAGGGTGAGGGTTAATGTAAGGGTGAGGGTGAGTGTGGGATTTAGGTTTAGGGTTAGTGTTTGGTTTAGGATTAGTCTTAGGGTGAGGTTGAGGGTGAGGGTGAGGGTTAGGGTTAGGGTGAGTTTTAGGGTTATGGTTAGGGTGAGGGTGAGGGTTAGAGTGAGGTTGAGCGTTAAGGTTAGGGTGAGGGTGAGGGTTAGGGTTAGGTTGAGTGTTAGGGTTAGGGTTAGGGTAAGGGTGAGGGTTACGATTAGGGTTATGGTGAAGGTTAGGCTAAGGATAACGGTGAGGGTGAGGGTGAGGGTTATTGTTAGGGTTAGGTTGAGGGTTCGTTTTAGGGTGATGTTAAGTTTTAAGGTTCGGGTGAGGGTTCGGATGAGGGTGAGGTTTAGGGTGTGGTTGAGTGTTAGGATTAGGGTGAGGGTTAGGGTGACGGTGAGGGTTAGGGTGAGGGTGAGGGTTAGCATTAGGGTTAAGGTTAGGGTGAGGGTTTGGGTTAGGGTTAGGGTAAGGGTGAGGGTCAGGGTGAAATTTAGGGTTAGGGTTAGGGTTAGGGTTAGGATTAGTGTGAGGGGTAAGTTTAGAATTAGGTTCAGGGTTAGTGTGAGTATAACGGTTAGGGTGAGGTTTAGGGTGAGTGTGAGGTTAAGGTTAGTGTTAGGGTTAGGGTGAGGGTTAGGGTTAGGGTGAGGGTGGGGGTTAGGTTTAGGGTTTGGTTTCTGGTGAGGGTGAGGATTAGGGTAAGTTTTAGGGTTAGGGTTAGGCTTAGTGGAGGGTTAGGTTTGGGTTAGGGTTGGAGTTAGTGTGAGGGTTGGGGTTAGGATTAGGGTTAGGGTGAGGGTGAGGTTGAGGTGAGGGATAGAGTTACGGTTAGTGTTAGGTTGAGGGTAAGGTTGAGGGTGAGGGTTAGGTTTAGGAATAGGGTGACGGTGAAAATTAGGGTTAGGGTTAGGGTTAGACTTAGGCTGAGGATTTTGGTTAGTGTTAATCTAAGGTTTAGGGTTAGGGTGAGGGTGAGGGATAGGGTGAGGGGTAGGGATTGGGTTCGTGTGAAGTTTAGCTTTAGTGTAATGGTTAGAGTTCGGGTTAAGGTTAGGGTTATTGCGACGGTAAGGGTTAGGGTGAGGGTTAGGGTGAGAGTGAGGTTTAGGGTTAGGGTGAGTTTTAGGGTGAGAGTTAGTGTGAGGGTTAGGTTTATTGTTAGGGTGTGGGTTAGCTTTAGGCTGAGGGTTAGGGTTAGGGTTAGTGTTGGGTGAGGGTTAGGGTGAGGTTTTTGGTTAATGTTAGGGTTAAGGTTACGGTGAGGGTAAAGGTTAGGGTTAGTGTTAGGGTGAGGGTGAGGGTTAGGGTTAGTATTTGCGTTAGGGTTATGATTAGGCTGAGTGTGAGGGTGAGGCTTAGGGTTAGGGTTAGAGTTACGGTTAGGTGAGGGCTAGGGTGAGTGTGAGGCTTAGGGTGAGGTTGAGGGTGAGGGTGAGGGTGAGGGTTAGGTTTATGGAGAGGATTACGGTGGGGGTGAGGGTTAGGGTGAGAATGAGGGTTAGGTTTAGGGTTCGGGTGAGGCTTATGGTTAGGATGATGTTTAGGGTGAGGGTGAGGTTTAGGGTGAGGGTGAGGTTTGCGGTGAGGGTGAGAGTTAGGGTGTGGGTGAGGTTTATGATTATGGTGAGTTTTATGGTGACTATGAGGGTTTGGCTGAGGGTGAGTATTAGGGTTAGGGTTAGGGTGAGGGTTAGAGTTAGGGTTAGTGTTAGGGTGAGAGATAGGGTGATGGTTAGGATTAGGGTTAGGGTGAGGTTTAGGATTAGTGTGAGGGTTGGGGTTAGGGTTAGTTTTCGGGCTAGGTTGAGGGTAAAGGTTTTCATGAGCTTTAGGTTGAGGTTGAGTGTTAGGGTTAGAATTCACGTTATTATGAGTTTTAGGTTTAGGGTTAGGTTTAGAGTTAGATTGAGGGTCAGGGTGAGGTTTATGGTTAGGATTAGTGTTAGGGTTAGGTTTAGGCTGAGGGTGAGAGTTACTGTTAGGGTGAGGGTGTCGGTTAGGGTGAGGGTTAGGGTTAGTGTTAGTGTTAGGGTGAGGGCTAGTGTGAGGGTAAGAGTTAGGGTTATGGATAGGGTGAGGTTTAGGGTTAGGGTTAGGGTAAGTGTTAAGGTTAGGGTTAGGGTGAGGGTTAGGGTTAGGGTTAAGTTTTTGGGTACGGGGAGTTTAAGGGTTAGGGTGAGGGTTAGGATGAGGGTGTGGTTTAGCGTTAGGGTTAGGATGCTAGGTAGGTTGAGGTTGAGGGTGAGGGTGAGGGTTAGGGGGAGGGGGAGGGTAAGGTGAGGGGTAGGGCTAGGGTTAGGGTTAGGGTTAGGGTAAGGTTTACAGTTAGGGTTAGGGTTAGTGTTAGGGTTAGGGTTAGTGTGAGTGTTAGGGTTAGGGTGATTGTTAGGGTCAGGCTGAGGGTGAGGGTGAGTGTTAGGGTGAGGGTGAGGGTTGGGGTGAGGGTGAGAGTTAGGGTGTGGGTGAGAGTAAAGATTAGGGTGAGGGTTAGGGTGACAGTGTGGGTTAGACTGAGGGTGAGGTTTAGGGTTTGGTTTAGGGTGAGGGTTAGGGTTAGGGTGAGGGTTACAGTTAGCATGAGGTTGAGGGTTATGTTTAGGGTGAGGGGAGGGTTAGGGTGAGCGTTAGGGTTAGGTTCAGTGTTAGGGTGAGTGCTAGGGTGAGGGTGAGTGTTAGGGTTAGGGTTACGGATAGGGTGAGGCTTAAGGTTACAGTTAGGGTTAGGGTGAGGATTAGCCTGAGGGGTAGGATTAGGGTCATTGTGAGGGTTACATTTAGTGTGAGGGTTAGGGTTAGGTTTAGGGTTTGGGTGAGGGTTAGGTTTAGTGTGAGGGTTTCTGTTAGTGTTAGCGTTAGGGTTGGGTTTAGGCTGACGGTTAAGGGGAGCGTGAGGCTGAGGGTTAGGTTAGGGTTAGGTTAAGAGTGAGGGTTAAGGTGAGGGTTAAGGTTAGGGTTAGTGTGAGAGTTAGTGTGAGGGTAAGGGTTACGGTGAAGGTGAGGGTTAGGTTTAGGGTTAGGGTTAGGGTGAGTGGTAGGGTGAGGTTTAGGGTTTGGGTTAGGGTTATGGTTAGGGTGAGGTTTAGGTTTAGTGTTTGGGTTAGTGTTAGGGTGAGTGTTAGGTTTAGTGTGTGAGTTAGGGTTAGGTTTATGTTTTGGTTTAGGGTGAGGTTAAGGGTTAGGGTGAGGGTTAGGTTGAGGTTGAGGGTTAGGCTAAGGGTTAGGGTAAGGATTTGGGTCAGGTTGAGGGTGAGGGTTAGGGTTAGGTTGAGGGTTAGGCTGAGTGGTAGGGTTAGGTTTAGAGTTAGGTTGAGGCTGAGAGTGAGGGTTTCAGTTAAGTAAGGGTTAGGTTTAGGGTTTGCCAGAGGATTAGGCTGAGGGTGAGGATTAGGTTGAGAGTTAGGTTTAGGTTGAGGGTTATGGTTAAGGTTAGGGTGAGGGTTAGGGTTAGGGTTATGGGTAGGTTGAGGTTTAGCGTGAGGGATAGAGTTAGTGTTAGGGTGAAGGTTAGGGTTAGGTTAGGTTTAGGGTTAGGGTGAGGGATAGGGTCATGGTAAGGATTAGGGTGAGAGTGAGGGTGAGGGAGAGGTTTAAGGTTAGGGTTAAGGTTGGAGTGAGGGTTAGGGTGAGGGTTAGGGTTAGTGTTAAGCTTAGGTTTTGGGTGAGTGTTAGGGTTAGGGTGAGGGTTAGTGTTAGGTTTAGGGTTAGAGTAGGGAGAGTATAAGTGTTAGGGTGAGGTTTAGGGTGAGGGTGAGTGTTAGGTTTAGGGTTAGGGTTATGGTGAGTGGTAGGGTGAGGGTTAGGGTTAGGGTAATGGTTAAGGTGAGGTTTAGGGTGAGGTTTAGGTTTAGTGTTAGGGTTAGTTTTAGGGTGAGTGTTAGGGTTAGTGTGAGAGTTAGGGTTAGAGTTAGGTTTTGGTTTAGGTTGAGGTTAAGGCTTAGGGTGAGTGTTAGGGTGAGGTTGAGGTTTAGGCTAAGGGTTAGGGTAATGATTTGGGTCAGGTTGTGGGTGAGGGTTAGTTTTATGTTGAGGGTTAGTCTGAGGGGTAGGGTTAAGGTTAGAGTTAGGGTGAGGCTGAGGGTGAGGGTTTCGGTTAACTAAGGGTTAGGTTTAGGGTGAGCCAGAAGATTAGGTTGAGGGTGAGGATTAGGTTGAGAGTTAGGTTTAGGTTGAGGGTTAGGGTTAGGGTTAGGGTGAGGGTTAGGGTTACGGTTAGGGATAGGTTGAAGTTTAGCCTGAGGGGTAGCATTAGGGTTAGGGTGAGGGATAGGGTCAGGGTAAGGGTGAGGGGGAGGGGGAGGGGGAGGAGGAGGGTTAAGGTTAGGGTTAGGGTTAGAGTGAGGGTTAGAGTGAGGGTGAGAGTTAGGGTGAGGGCTAGGGTTAGGGTGAGCATTAGGGTTAGGGTGAGGGTCAGGGTAAGGTTTAGGGTGAGGGTGAGGGTGAGGGAGAGGGTTAAGTGTAGGGTTAGGGTTAGAGTGAGGTTTAGGGTGAATATTAGGTTTAGGGTGAGGGTTAGGTTTAGGTTGAGGCTTAGGGTAAGGGTTAGGGTGAGGGTTAGGGCTTGGGTGAGGGTTAGGGATAGGATGAGGGTTAGGGTTAGTTTTAGGGTGAGGTCTAGGGTGAGGGAGAAGGTAAGGGTTAGGGTTAGGGATAGGTGTCGGACTAGTGTTAGGTTTAGGTTTAGGTTCAGGGTTAGGCTGAATGGTAGAGTTAGGGTGAGCTTTAGGTTTAGTGTGAGGGTTAGGTTTAGGGTTATGGTAAGGGTAAGGTTTCGGGTGAGGGTTAGGGTGAGGGTGAGCGTTTGGTTTAGCATTAGGGTTAGGGTGAGGCTTAGGGTGATGGTTAGGGTTAGGGTTAGGTTTAGCGTAAGGGTGAGGGTGAGGTTTAGGGTGAGGTTAAGGGTGAGGGTGAGGGTGAGGGTTAAGTTTAGGGTTAGGGTGAGAATTAGTGTCAGGGTTAGGGTTAGGGTTAGGTTTAGGGTTATGGTAAGGGTTAATGTTAGGGTTAGGTTTAGGGTGAGGATTAGGGTGGGGGTGAGGGTGGGGTTGAGGTTGAGGGTAAGGGTGAAGGTTAGGGTTATGGTGAGGGTTAGGGTTAGGATTAGGTTTAGGGTGAGGGCTAGGTTGAGTGTGAGGGTTAGTTTTAGTGTTAGGGTTAGGGTGAGGGTTAGGGTTAGGGCTAGGTTGAGGGTTAGGGTGAGTGGTAGGATTTGGGTTCGTGTGAAGGTTAGGTTTAATGTAATGGTTAGACTTAGGGTTAGGGTTAGGGTTATTGTCACGTAAGGGTTAGGTTGAGGTTGAGGGTGATAGTGAGGGTTAAGGTTAGGGTGAGGGTTAGGGTGAGGGTTAGTGTGAGGGTTAGGTTTATTGTTAGGGTGTGGGTTATCTTGAGGCTGAGGGTTAGGGTTAGTGTTAGTGTTGGGTGAGGGTTAGGGTGAGGTATGGGGTTAATGTTAGGGTTAAGGTTACGGAGAGTGTTAAGCTTAGGGTCAGATTTAGGGTGAGGGTGAGTGTTAGAGTTAGGATTTGCGTTAGGGTTATGATTAGGCTGATTGTGAGTGTGAGGCTTAGGGTTAGGGTTAGAGTTACAGTTAAGTGAGGGCTAGGGTGAGCGTGAGGCTTAGGGTGAGGATGAGGATGAGGGTGAGGGTTATGGTAATGGTTAGTGTTAGGGTTATGGAGAGGATTAGGTTGGGGGTGAGGGTTAGGGTGAGGGTGGGGGTTAGTTTTAGGGTTAGGGTGAGGATTAGGGTCAGGGTGAGGGTTAGGGTTAGGATTAGGTTTAGGGTGAGTGCTAGGTTGAGGGTGAGGGTTAGTGTTATTGTTAGGGTTTGGGTGAGGGTAAAGGTTAGGGCTAGGTTGAGGGTTAGGGTGAGGGGTAGGTTTTGGGTCATGTGAAGGTTAGGTTTAGTGTAATGGTTAGAGTTAAGGTTAGGGTTAGGGTTATTGTGACGGTAAGGGTTAGGGTGAGGGTGAGGGTGAGAGTGAGGGTTAGGGTTAGGGTGAGGGTTAGGGTGAGGGTTAGCTTTATTGTTAGGGTGAGGGTAAGTTTGAGCCTGAGGGTTAGGGTTAGGGTTAGTTTTGGGTGAGGGTTAGGGTGAAGTTTAGGGTTAATGTTAGGGTTAAGGTTACAGTGAGTGTTAAGGTTAGGGTTAGGGTTAGGGTGATGGTGAGGGTTAGGGTTATGATTTGCTTTAGGGTAATGATTAGGCTGATTGTGAGGTTGAGGCTTAGGGTTAGGGTTAGAGTTACGGTTAGGTGAGGGCTAGGGTGAGCGTGAGGCTTAGGGTGAGGATGAGGGTGAGGGTGAGCTTTAGGTTTATGGTAAGGGTTAGGGTTGGGGTTATGGAGAGGATTAGGGTGGGGGTAAGGGTTAGGGTGATGGTCAGGGTTAGGGTGAGGGTTAGGTTTAGGGTTATCGTGAAGCTTATGGTTAGGATGATGTTTAGGGTGAGGGTGAGGTTTAGGGAGAGGGTGAGGTTTGGGGTGAGGTTGAGAGTTAGGGTGTGGGTGAGGGTTAAGATTAGGGAGAGGGTAATGGTGACTATGAGGGTTAGGCTGAGGGTAAGGATTAGGGTTAGGGTTAGAGTTAGGGTTAGTGTTAGTGTGAGGGTTAGGGTGAGGGTTATGATTAGGTTTAGGGTGAAGGTTAGGATTAGTGTGAGGGTTGGGGTTAGGTTTAGGTTTCAGGTTAGGGTGAGGGTAAGGATTTGGTGAGTTTTAGGGTGAGGTTGAGGGTTAGGGTTAGCGTTCGCGTTAGGGTAAGGGTTATGGTTAGGGTTAGGTTTAGAGTTAGGATGAGGGTGAGGGGGAGGTTTAGGGTTAGGATTAGGGTTAGGGTGAGGTTTAGGCTGAGGGTGAGGGTTACTGTTAGGGTGAGGGTTAGGGTTAGTGTTTGGGTTAGGTTGAGGGCTAGTGTGAGGGTGAGGTTAAGAGTTAGGGATATGGATAGGGTGAGGTTTAGGGTTATGGTTAGGGTAAGGGTTAAGGTTAGGGTTAGGGTGAGGGTTAGGGTTAGGGTTAAGGTTTTGGATACCGGGAGGGTAAGGTTTAGGGTGAGTGTTAGGATGAGGGTGTGGTTTAGGGTTAGGTTTAGGATGCTGGTTAGTTTGAGGGTGAGGGTTAGGGTGAGGGTGAGGTTTAGGGTGAGGGTGAGGTTTAGAGTTAGGGTTAGGGGTAGCGGTAGGTTAAGGTGAGGGGTAGGGTTAGGGTTAGGTTTAGGGTGAGGGTTAGGATGAGGGTTAGGTTTAGGGTTAGGGTTAGTGTGAGGATAAGGGTTAGGGTTAGGGTGATGTTTAGGGTGAGGTTGAGCGTTAGGGTGAGGGTGAGGGTTAGGGTTAAGGTGAGGGTTAGGGTTAGGGTTAGGGTGAGTGTGAGGGTGAGGTTTAGGGTTAGGATTAGTGATAGGGTTAGGTTTAGGCTGAGGGTGAAGGTGAGGGTGAGGGTTACTGTTAGGGTGAGAGTGACGTTAATGGTGAGGGTTAGGGTAACTGTTAGTATCACGGTGAGGGCTAGTGTGAGGGTGAGGGTAAGGGTCAGGTTTATGGATAGGTTGAGGTTTAGGGTTAGGGTTAGGGTGAGGGTGAGGGTTAGGCTGAGGGATAGGGTTAGGGTTAGCATGAGGTTTAGGTTTAGTCTGAGGGTTAGGGTTAGGGTTAGGGTTAGGGTTAGGGTTAGGTTGAGGGTTAGGGTTAGGATTAAGGTTAGGGTTACGGTGAGGGTAAGGGTTAGGGTGAGGGTTAGGATGAGGGTGAGGTTAGAGTGAGGTTGAGGGTGAGAGTTATAGTTAGGGTTAGGGTGAGTATTAGGGTCAGTGTTAGGGTTAGGGTTAGGTTTAGGGTTAGTTTAAGGGTGAGAGTTCGGGTGAGGCTGAGGGTTAATGTTAGGGTTAGGTTTAGGGTGAGGTTTAGGGTGGGGGTGAGAATGAGGTTTAGGCTGAAGTTGAGGGCTAGAGTGAGGGTTAGGGTTAGGATTAGGTTTAGGGTGAGGGCTCGGTTGAGGGTGAGGGTTAGGGTTAGTGTTTGGGTTAGGGAGAGGCTTAGGGTTAGGGTTAGGGTGAGGGTTAGGTTGAGGGGTAGGGTTAGGGTTCGGGTGAAGTTTAGGTTTAGTGTGAGGTTTAGAGTTAGAGTTAGGGTTAGGGTTAGGTTGAGGGTAAGGGTTTGGGTGAGGATTAGGGTGAGAGTGAGAGTTAGGGTTAGAGTGAGTGTTAGGGTGAGGGTTAGTGTGAGGGTTAGGTTTAGGGCTAGGGTGAGGGTTAGCGTGAAGTTTAGTGTTAGGGTTAGGGTGAGGGTTAGGTTGAGGGTTAGGGTTAGGGTTCGGGTGAAGGTTAGGTTTAGTGTGAGGGTAGAGTTAGGGTTAGGGTTGGGGTTAGGGTGACGGTAAGGGTTAGGGTGAGGGTTAGGGTGAGAGTGAGGGTTAGAATTAGAGTAAGTGTTAGGGTGAGGGTTAGTGTGAGGGTTAGGTTTAGGGTTAGGGTGAGGGTTAGCATGAAGTTGAGGGTTAGGATTAAGGTTAGTGTTAGGGTGAGGGTTAGGGTTAATATTAGGGTTAGGGTTAGTGTGAGGGTTAATGTTAGGGTTAGGGTTAGGTTTAGGCTGAGGGTGAGGGTAGGTCTAGGTTTGGGTGAGGCTTATTGTTAGGATGATGTTTACGGTGAGGGTGAGTGTTAGGGTGATGGTGAGGGTTGGAGTGAGGGTGAGAGTTAGGGTGTGGGTGAGAGTTAAGATTAGGGTGAGGGTTAGGGTGACAGTGAGGTTTAGGCTGAGGGTGAGGTTTAGGGTTAAGGTTAGTGTTAGTGTTAAGGTGAGGGTTAGGGTGAGGTTTAAGATTAGGGTTATGGTGTGGTTTAGGATTAGTGTGAGGGTTGGGGTTAGGTTTAGGGTTCGGGTTAGGGTTCTGGTAAGGGTTTTGATGAGGTTTAGGGTGAGGGTGAGGGTTAGGGTTAGCGTTAGCGTTAGGTTGACTGTTAGGGTTAGTGTTAGTGTTAGGGTGAGGGCGATGTTTAGGGTTAGGATTAATGTTAGAGTTAGGTTTAGGCTGAGGGTTAGGTTGAGTGTGAGGGTTACTGTTACGGTGAGGGTGATGGTTAGGGTGAGGGTTAGGGTTAGTGTTAGTGTAAGGGTGAGGGCTAGTGTGGGGGTGAGGGTAAGGGTTAGGGTTATGCATAGGGTGAGGTTTAGGGTTTGGGTTAGGTTGAGGGTGAGGGTTTGGCTGAGGGGTAGGGTTATGGTTAGTGTGAGGGATAGGTTTAGTGTGAGGGTTAGGGTTTGGGTTAGGGTTAGGGTGAGGGTGAGGTTTAGTGTTAGGATTAGGGTTAGGGTTGGGGTTAGGATGAGGGTTGAGGTGAGGGTTGGGGTTTAGAGTTAGTGTTAGGGTGAGGGTTAGTGTGAGGGTAAGGTTTAGGGTGAGGTTTCGGATTAGGGTGAGGGTTAGGTTTAGGGTTAGGCTCAGAGTTAGGGTTAGGGTTATATTTATATTGAGGGTGAGACTTAGGGTTTGGGTTAGGGTTACGGTTAGGTTTAGCGTTAGGGTGAGATTTAGGGATAGGGTTAGGATAAGGCTTAGGTATAGGGGTAGATTTAGGGTTAGGGTGAGTGTTAGGGTTAGTGTGAGGGTTAGGGTTAGAGTTAGTGTTAGGGTGAGGTTAAGGGTTAGGGTAAGGGTTAGTGTTAGGATGAGGGTTAGGATTAGCGTGAGGGTTATGGTGAGTTGTATGGTTAGTTTGAGGGTTAGCGTGAGGGTTAGGGTTAGGGTTAGGGTTAGGGTGAGGGATAGGGTCAGGGTATGGTTTAGGGTGAGGGTTAGGGTAACGGTGAGGGGTAGGGTGAGGTTTAGGGTTAGGATTACGGTTAGGGTGAGGGTTAGGTTGAGGGTTAGGGTTAGGGTGAGGGTTAGGGTCAGGATAAGGGTTAGGGTTAGGGTGTGGGTTAGGGTTATGGTGAGGGTTAGGTTTAGTGTTAGGTATAGGGTGAGGTCTAGATTGAGGTTGAGGGTTATGGTTAGGGTTAGGGATAGGGAGAGGATTAGGGTTAGGGTGAGGGTGAGGGTTAGGCTGAGGTTTAGGTTTAGGTTCAGTTTGAGGGTTAGGTTTAGGGTTAGTGTTAGGGTGAGGGTTAGGGTTAGAGTTAGGTTTAGGGTTAGGGTTATTGTTAGGGTTAGGGTGAAGGTAAGGGTGAGTTTTAGGGTTAGGGTTAGGTTTAGGGTGAGGGTGAGAGTGAGGGTTAGGGTTAGGATTCGTATTAGGGTTAGGGTTAGGGTTAGGGTGAGGGTTAGGGTTAAGGTGAGGGTTAGGGTTAGAGTGAGGGTGAGGGTGAGGGTTAGGTTTTGGTTTAGAGGTAAGGTTAGGGTGAGGGTTAGGGTGAGGGCTAGATTGAGGGTGAGGGTTAAGTTGAGGGTAAGGGAGAGGGTGAGGTTTTGGGTTAAGGAATGGTTAGAATTATGTTTAGTCTGAGTATTAGGGTGACAGTGATGGTTAGGGTGAGGGTTTGGTTTAGGGTGAGGGTTAGGATTAGCGTTAGGCTCAGAGATAGGGTAACTGTGATGTTTAGGTTGAGAGTGAGGGTTAGGTTAGGGTGAGAGTTCGGGTGAAGTTGAGGATTAGGGTGTGGGTGAGGTTTAGGGTTAGGGTGATGGGGAGGGTTAGCGACAGGGTGAGGGTTAGGTTGAGGGTCAGGGTTAGGGTTAAGATGAGGCTTAGGGTGAGGGGTAGGGTTACGGTTAGGGTGAGGGTTAGGGTTAGTTTGAGGTTTGGGTTTGGGTTAGTGTTAGGGTGAGTCTAAGGGTTTGGGTGAGGGTGAGGGTGAGGATTAGGGCTAGGGTGAGGTTTAGGGTTAATGTTAGGGTTAGGGTTAGTGTTATTGATGGGGTTAGGGTGAGGGTGAGTTGGAGGGGGAGGGGGAGCGGGAAGGTTAGGTAATGGTTAGGTATATGGTGAGGGTGAGTGTGAGGGTTAGGTTTAGGATTAGGATTAGGGTTAGGGTTAGGCTGAGGGTGAGCGTGAGGTTTAATGTTAGAGTTAGGGTGAGTTTTAGGGTGAGGGTCAGGGTTAGGGATAGGTTGAGGTTTAGGGTTAGGATTAGTTTGATTGTGAGGGTGAGGGTTAGGCTTAGGATTAGGGTTAGGATTAGGTTTAGGGCGAGCTTGAGTGTGAGGCTGATTTTGAGGGTTAGGTTTAGGGTTAGGGTTAAGGTTGGGGTTAGGGTTAGTGTGAGGGCTAGGTTGACGCTGAGGGTTAGGGTTAGGACGAGGCTTAGGGTGAGGGGTAGTTTTAGGGTTAGGGTGAGGTTTAGTGTTAGTGTGAGTGTTAGGGTTAGGGTTAGGGTTAGGGTTATGGTTAGGCTTAGGGTTAGTGTGAGGGTGAGGGTTAGGGTTAGGGTGAGGGTTATGTTGAGGGAGAGGGTGAGGGTTTGCTATAGGGAAGGGTTAGTGTTATGTTTAGGGTGAGGATTAGGGTGACGGTGAAGGTTAGGATGAGGGTTTGGGTTAGTGTGAGGGTTAGGGTTAGGATTACTCTCAGAGTTAGGGTTAGGGTCATGTTTAAGATGAGGGTGAGTGTTCAGTTAGGGTGAGAGTTTGGGTGAATGTGAGGGTTAGGGTGTGGGTTAGAGTTAGGGTTAAGGTTAGGATTAGGGTGAGGGTTAGGGTTAGGGTTAGGATGAGGCTTAGGGTGAGGGGTAGTTTTAGGGTTAGTGTGAGGTTTAGTGTTAGTGTGAGTGTTAGGGTTAGGGTTAGGGTTAGGGTTAGTGTGAGGGTGAGGGTTAGGGTTAGGGTGAGGATAATGGTGAGGTTTAGGGTTAGGGTGAGGGTTAGCGTGAGGGTTAGGTTTAGGGTTAGTTTTAGGGTGGGGGATATGGTCAGAGTAAGGTTTAGGGTGAGGGTTAGGGTGAGGGTGAGTGTTAAGTTTAGGGTTAGGGTAATGTTGAGGCGTAGGCTGAGGGTTAGCTTTATGGTTGCAGTTAGGTTGAGGGTTAGGGTGAGGGTTAGTGTTAGGGTTAGGGTGAGAGTTAGTGTTAGGGTAAGCATTAGTGTCAGGGTGAGAGTTAGGGTGAGGGCTAGATTGAGGTTGAGGTTTAAGGTTAGGCTTAGGCATAGGGTTAAGGTGAAGGTAAGGGTTAAGGTTAGGGATAATGTGAGGATTAGGTTTTGGTTTTAGGTTAGGTTAAGGGTTAGGTTGAGGTGTAGGTTTAGGGTAAGGGTGAGGGTTAGGTTTAGTGGGAGGTTTCGGGTTAGGGTGAGGGTTAGTGTCAGGGAAAGGGTTAGGTTTAGGGTAAGGGTCAAAGTGAGGTCTAGGGTGAGTGTGAGGGTTAGGGTTAGAGATATGGTAAGTATTAGGGTTAGGGTGAGGGTTAGGGTGAGGGTTAGGCTGAGGGATAGGGTGAGAGTGAGGGTGATCGTTAGGGTTAGGTTTAGGGTGAGGGTTTGGCTCAGGTTTAGGGTTAGGTTTAAGTTTGGGGTAATGATAAGTGTCAGGGTTAGGGTATGAGTTAATATTAATATTAGGTTTACGGTTAGGGTGAGGGTTACGGTGAGCGTGAGTGGGAGGTTCAGGGTTAGGTTTAGGGTGAAGGTTAGGGTTAGGGTGAAATTTAGGATTAGGATTAGGTTTAGGGTGAGGTCTAGGGTGAGGGTGAGGGTTAGACTTAGGGTTAGGTTTAGGGTGAGGTTTAGGGTTAGGGTTAAGTTGAGGCTTAGGTTGAGGGTTAGGATTAAGGTTAGGGTGAAATTTAGGTTTAGTGTGAGGGTTAGATTTGGTAAGGGTGAGGGTTAGCGAGAGGTTGAGGGTTAGGATTGGGATGAGTGTTAGGGTGATTGTTAGGCTGAGGGTTAGGATTAGGGTTAGGGTTAGGTTGAGAGTTAGGTTTAGGCTGCGGGTGAGTGTGAGGGTGAGGGTTTGGGTTAGGGTGAGGGGTAGGGGTAGGGGTAGGGTTAGGGTTAGGGTGAGTGTTAGGGTTAGGGTTAGGATGAAGTTTTGTGTGAGGGGTAGGGTTATGATTAGGGTGAGGGTTAGGGTTAGGCTTAGGCTTAGGGTGGAGTTAAGGGTTAGAGTGAGGCTTAGTGTGAGGGTGAGGGTTAGGTTTATGGTTAGGGTGAGGGATATTGTGAGGGTAAGGATTAGGGTGAGGGTAAGCGTGAGGGTTAGGGGTAGGGTTAGGGTTAGGGTTAGGGTTAGGGTTAGTCTAAGGGTGAGGCAAAGGGTGAGGTTTAGGGTTAGGGTTACGGTTAGGGTGAGGGTTAGGTTTAGGGTTAGGGTGAGGGTTAGGTTTCGGGTGATAGGGTTAGGGTGAGTGTTAGGTTTAGGGTTTGCATTAAGGTGAGGGCTAATTTGATGTTGAGGGTTAGGTTTAGGGTTATGGATAGGGAGAGGATTAGGGATAGCTTACGGTTATGGTCACGTTTAGGCTAAGGGGTAGGGTTGGGTTCAGTGTAAGGGTTGCTGTTAGGGTTAAGGTTAGTGTTGGAGTGAGGGTTAGGGTTTGGGTTAGGGTTATTGTTGGGTTTGGGGTGAGGTTGAGAGTGAGAGTGAGGTTTCGGGTTAGGTTTAGATTTAGGTTGAGGGTCAGAGTGAGGTTTAGGGTTAGTATTAGGGCTAGGGTTATGGTTAGGGTTAAGGTGAGCGTAAGGGTTAGGGTGATGGTTAGGGTGAGAGTGAGGGTTAGGTTTAGCTTGAGTGTTAGGGTGAGGGTTAGTTTTAGGGTTAGTGTTAGTGTTAGGGTGAAGGCTAGGGTGAGGGTGAGGGTAAGGGTTAGGGTTAGGGATAGGGTAAGGTTTAGGTTTAGGGTTAGGGTTAGGCTGAGTGGTAGGGTTAGGTTTAGCGTGAGGGTTAGGTTTAGTATGAGGGTTAGGGTTAGGGTTAGGGTGAGGGTTGAGGTTAGGGTTAGGGTTAGGGTGAGGGTGAAGGTTAGGGTTAGGAATAGGGTTAGGGTTAGGCTGAGGGTTAGGTTCAGGGTGAGGGTTAGTGTTATGTTGAGGGTTAGGATTAGTGTGAGGGTTAGGGTTAGGGTTAGGGTTAGTGTTAGAGTGAAGTCTAGGGTGTGGGTGAAGTTTAGAATGGGGGTTAGGGTTAGGTTGATATTTAGGTTTAGGATTGTGAGGGTTAGGCTGAGGGGTAGGGTTAGGTTTAGTGTGAGAGTTAGGTTATTTTGAGTGTTAGGGTTAGAGTTAGGGTGAGGTTTAGGGTGAGGGTGAATGTTAGGGTTAGCGTTAGGGTCAGGGTGAGGGTTAGCGTTAGGGTTAGGGTTAGGGTGAGGGTGAGTTTGAGGGTTAGCTTTAAGGTTCGGGTGAGCATTAGGGTTAGGGTGAGGCTTAGGGTGTCCGTTAGCGTTAGTGTGAAGGTGAGGGTGAGGGTGAGTGTTAGGGTGTTGGTGAGGGTTAAGGTTAGGGTTAGGTTGAGGATTAAGGTTAGTGTGAGGGTAAGGGTGAGGGTGAGGGTAAGGTTTATGGTGAGGATTACGGTGAGGGTGAGGGTTAGGCTTAGGGTTAGGGTTAGTGTGAGGGTTAGGGGAAGGGTGAGAGTTAGGTTTAGTGTGACGGTTAGGGTTAGGGTGAGGGTGAGGCTCAGGGTTAGGGTTAGGGTTATGGTGAGGCTTAGGGAGAGGGTTAATGTTAGGGTTACGTTTAGGGTGAGGGTTAGGGTTAGGATTAGGGTGAGGGTTAGGGTGAGGCTGAGGTTTAGGGTTAGGGTGAGGGTTAGGGTTAGGATTAGGGTGAGGGTTAGGGTTAAGTTGAGGGTAAGGGTTAGGTTTAGGGATAGGTTGAGGATTAGTATATCGGTTTGGGTTAGGGTGAGGGTTAGGCTGAGGGGTAGATTTAGGGTAAGGATGAGGGTTAAGTTTAGTGGGAGGGTTAGGGTTAGGTTGAGGGTTAGGGTTCAGGTGAGGGTAAGGGTTAGGGTTAGGTTTAGGGTGAGGTTTAGGGTGACGGTTAGGGATAGGTTTAGTGTGAGTGTGAAGGTTAGGGTGAGGGTGAAGTCTAGGGTGAGGGTGAGGGTTAGGGTTAGGGTGAGTGTTACGTTCAGGGTTAGTGTGTGGTCTAGGGTGAGGGTGAGGGTTAGGATTAGGGATAAGGATAGGGTGAGGATTAAGGTTAGGGTTAGGGTTAGGGTGAGGTTTAGGCTGAGCGGTAGGTTTAGGGATTGAGTGAGGGTTATGTTTAGTATGAGGATTAGGGTTAGGGTTAGCATGAGCATAAGGGATCGGGTGAGGGTTATGGTGGGGTGAGTGTTAGGGTTTGCATTAGGGTTAGGTTGAGGGTTAGGGTGATGGTTAGGGTTTGCGTTAGTGTTAGTGTGAGGTTGAGGGTAAAGGTAAGGTTTGGGGTGGGGGTGAGGGTGAGCGTTAGGTTTAGGGTTAGTGTGACGGTTTGGGTCAGGGTTAGGGTTAGGTTTAGGTTTAGCGTAATGTTAAGGGTGAGGGTTAAGGTGAGGGTTAGGGTTAATGTTAGGGTTAGGGTTAGGCTGAGGGTTAGGGTGACAGTGAGGGTGAGCGTGAGGGTTAGGGTGAAGCTTAGGGTTAGGGTGAGTGTTAGGGTTAGGTTTAGGTTTATGCTGAGGGCTAGGGTGAGGGTGAGGTTTAGGGTTAGTTTTAGGGTTAGGGTGAGGGTTAGGGTAAGGGTTGGGGTGAGTGTTAGTGTGAGGTGTAGGGTTAGGGTTAGTGTGAGGGTAAGGGTTATGATGAGGTTTAGGGTTAGAGTGAGGGTTAGGGTTAGTGTGAGTGTTAGGGTGAGAGTTAGGGTGAGGGATAATATTAGGATTATGGTGAGGATTAGGGTTAAGCTTAGGGTTATTGTTAGGGTGAGGTTAAGTGGTAGGGTTAGGGTTAGTGCGTGGGTCAGGGTTGAGTTGCGTGTTAGGATTAGGGTTATGGTTAGGGTGAGGGTTTGGCTTAGGGTGAGGGTGAGGGTGAGTGTGAGTGTTATGGTTAGGGTGAGGGATAGGGTTAGGTTTAGGGGGAGAGTTCGGTTTAGGGTGATGTTTAGGGTGAGTGTGAGGGTGAGGGTTCAGGTGAGGGTGCGGGTTTGGGTTAGGGTTAGGGTTAGGGTTTGAGTGAGGTTTTGGGTTAGGGTTACGGTTAGGGTGAGTATTAGGGTTAGGTTTAGTGTGAGGGTTTTTTGTTAGGGTTAGCTTCATGGTTAGAGTGAGGATAAGGGTTAGGGTGATGTTTAGGGTGACGGTAAGTTTTAGGGTTAGCATTAGGGTTAGGGTGAAAGTTAGGGTTAGGATTAGGGTTAGGGTTAGGGTGATGCTTAGGGCAAGGTTTCAGATGAGGGTAAGGGTTAGGGAGAGGGTTAGGGTTAGGGTTAGGTTAAAGGTGAGGGTGAGGATTAAGGTTGGTTTAGGGTTCGATTTAGGGTGAGGGTTAGGGTTAGTGTTAGAGTTAGGGTACAGGTGAGGGGTATTGTTAGGGTGGGGGATAGGGTTAGGGTTAGGGTGACGGTGAGTGTTAGGGTTAGGGTTAGGGTTAGGATAAGTGGTAGGGTGAAGGGTAGGGATAGGGTTACGGTGAGGGTTAGGGTTATGGTGAAACGTAGGGAGTGGGTTAGTGTTAGGGTTACTGTTAGGGTGATGGTTAGGGTGAGGGTTAGGGTTAGGTTTAGGGTTAGGGTTAGGGTGAGGAATAGGGTCAGGGTAAGGTTTAGGGTGCGGGTTAGGTTTAGGTTTAGGTTTAGTGTTAGGTTTAGGGTTAGGGTGAGTGTTAGGGTTAGTGTCAGGGTTAGGGTTAGGGTTAGGTTTTGGGTTAGGGTGAGGGTAAGGGTTAGGGTGAGGTTTAGGGTGCGGGTGAGGGTGAGGGTTAAGGTTAGGGTTAGGGTGAGAATTAGGGTCAGGGTTAGGGTTAGGGTTAGGGTTACTGTAAGGGTGAGGGTTAGTGTTAATGTTAGGGTTAGGTTTAGGGTGAGGGATAGGGTTAGAGTTAGGGTTAGGTTTAGGGTGAGGTCTATGGTGAGGGTGAGGGTTAGGGATAGGTTGAGGAATAGTGTCAGGTTTAGGGTTAGGTTGAGGGTTAGGCTGAGTTTTAGAGTTAGGTTTTGGGTGAGCTTTAGCTTTAGTGTGAGGTTTAGGGTTTGGGTTATGGTAAGGGTAAGGTTTCGGGTGAGGATTAGTGTGAGGGTGAGTGTTTGGGTTAGCATTAAGGTTATGGTGAGGGTTAGGGTGATGTTTAGGGTAAGCGTTAGGGTTAGCGTGGGAGTGAGGGTCAGGGTTAGGGTGAGGGTGAGGGTGAGGGTTGAGGTTAGGGTTAGGGTGAGAATTAGGTTCAGGGTTAGGGTTAGGTTTAGGTTTAGGGATAGGGTCAGGGTAAGGGTTAGGGTGAGGGTGAGGGTGAGGTTGAGGTTTAAGGTTAGGTTTAGGGTTAGAGTGAGGTTTAGGATGAGGGTTAGGGTTAGGGTGAGGGTGAGGGTGAGGTTTAGGTTTTGGTAAGGTTGAGGGTGGCGGTGAGGGTTAAGGTTAGGCTTTGTGTTAGGGTTAGGGTGATGGGTAGTTTTAGTGTGAGGGTTTGGGTTAGGGTTAGGGTTCCGGTTAGGGTGTGGGTAAGGGTTAGGTTGTGGGTTAGGGTGAGGGTCAGAGTTAGGGTTAGGGTGAGGGTTAGGGTGAGGATAAGGATTAGGGTTAGAGATGGTGTGAGGTTTAGGGTTAGGGTTAGGGTTAGGATTAGGGTGAGGGTGAGGGTGAGGGTTAGGTTCAGGTTTAGGGTTAGGGTGCGGGTGAGGGTGCTGGTGAGGTTTAGGGTTAGGGTTAGTGTTAGGCTGAGGGTGAGGGTGAGGGAAAGGGTTAGGATTTAGAGTAGGGTGAGGGTGAGGGTTAGGTTTAGGGTTAGGGTTAGGCATAGGGTGAGGGTTAATTTGAGGTTTAGGGTTAGGATTAGGTTTAGGGTGAGGGTGAGGTTAAGGAATAGGGTTAGGGTGAGGTTGAGGGATAGGGAGAGGGTTAGGGTTAGGGTTAGGGTGAGGAAGAGGGTGAGGGTTAGGATTAGGGTTGTGGTTAACCTTCGGGTGAGGGTGAGGGTGAGAGTTAAGTTTAGGGTTAGTCATAGGTTTAGGTTTAGGCTAAGGGCGAGGGTGAGGGTGACGGTGAGGTTTAGGGTTAGGGTGAGGGTTAGGGTGAGGGTGAGGGTGAGGGTTACATTTAGGATTATGTTTAGGTTGATGGTGTTGGTTAGTGTGAGGGTGAGTGTTCGGGTGAGTTTAAGGATTAGGTTGTGGGTGAGGTTTAGCATTAGGGTGAGGGTTAGGGTGAAGGTGACGGTTAGGGTGAGGTTGAGGGTTAGGGTTAGGGTTAGGGTTAGGGTTAGGGTGAGAGTTAAGGTTAGGTTTAGTGTTAGGCTGAGGGTGAGGATGAGGGAGAGGGTTATGATTAGGCTTATGGTGAGGGTGAGTGTTAAGTTTAGGGTTGGGGTTAGGCTTATGTTGAGGGTTATGGTTATGGTTAGGCTTAGGGTTAGGTTTAGGGTTAGGGTGAGGGTTAGGGTGAGAGATAGGTTTAGGGTGAAGGTGAAGGTTAGGGTGATGGTAAGGGTTAGAGTTAGGTTTAGGGTGATTGTGAGGGAGAGGGTTCGGGTTAGCGTGAGGGTGTGTGTGAGAGTTAGGTTTAGCGTTAGTGTTAGGTTTAGGGTAAGGCTTAGTTTGAGGGTCAGTGTGAGGGTGAGGGTTAGGTTTAGGGTGAAGTTTAGGATTAGGGATAGGGTGACGGTTAGGGTTAGCGTGACTGAGAGTTAGGGTTAGGATGAGCGTTAGGGTTAGGTTGATTGTGAGGATTAGGGATAGGGTAAAGGTGAGGGTTACAGTTAGGGTTCAGGTTAGGGTGAGGGCTAGGCTTAGGATGAGGGTGAGGGTGAGGGTGAGGATTAGTTTTAGAGTGAGGGTTAGTCTTAGGGTTAGTTTGAGGGTTCGGTTTAGGGGGATGTTTAGGGTTAGTTTCGGGTGAGGGTTTGGGTGAGGGTGAGGTGTAGTGGGTGGTTGAGGTTGAGGGTGAGGGTGAGGGTTTATGGTTAGTGTTAGGCTCAAGGTGAGGGTGATGGAGAGGGTTAGGTTTAGGATTAGGGTGAGGGTGAGGGTTAGGCTTAGGGTGAAGTTTGGGTTAGGGTTAGGGTTACTGTGAGGGTGAGGGTGAGGGATCGTGTTAGGGTTAGGGTTAAGGTTCGGGTGAGGGTGAGGGTGAGAGTTAGGTTTAGCTTTAGACTTAGGTTCAGGTTTATGCTTAGGGTGAGGGTGAGGGTTAGGGATAGTTTTAGGGTTAGGTTTAGGGTGTTGGTTAGAGTTAGTGTAATGTATAGGGTGAGGGTGTGGGTTAGTGTGAGGGTGAGTGTTCGGGTGAGGGTAAGGGTTATGGTGTGGGTGAGGGTTAGCTTTAGGGTAAGGGTTAGGGTGACATTGATGGTTAGGTTGAGGTTGAGCGTTAGGCTTAGGATCAGGGTGAGGGTTAGGGTTAGGTTCAGTGTTAGGGTTAGGGTGAGGGTGAAGGTTAGTTTTAGGCTGAGGGTGAGGGTGAGGGAGAGGGTTAGGCTTAGGCTTAGGCTGAGGGTGAGTGTTAGGATTAGGGTTAGTGTTAGGCTTAGGGTGAGGGTGAAAGATAGGGTTAGGGTTAGTGTTAGGGTGAGGGTGAGGGTGAGCGAAAGTGTTAGGGTGAGGGTGAGGGTGAGGTTGAAGGTGAGGGTTAGGGTTGGGGTTAGGTTTAGGGTGATTGTGAGGGTGAGGGTGAGGGTTAGGGTTAGGGTTAGAGTTAGGGTGAGGTTTAGGCTTAGGGTGAGGGTCAGGGTGAGGGTGAGGGTTAGGGTTAGGGTTAGCGTTAGGGTGAGGTTTAGGCTTAGGGTGAGGGTCAGGGTGAGGGTGAGGGTTAGGGTTAGGGTGAGGTTTAGGTTTAGGTTTAGGGTGAGGTTTAGGGTTAGGGTGATGTTTAGGGTGAGGGAGTGCGTTTGTGTGAGGGCGAGTGTTCGGGTGAGGGTGAGGGTTAGAGTGACGGTGAGGGGTAGGGTGATTGTTAGGGTTAGGATTAGGTTTAGGGTGAGCATGAGGGTTTAGGTTAGGGTTAGGGCTAGCGTGAGGCTTAGGATTAGTGTGAGGGTTAGTGTTAGGGTTAGGGTCAGGGTTATTGTAAGGATAAGTATTAAGATGAGGTTTAGGGTGAGGGTGAGGGTTAGGGTTAGCTTTATGCTTAGGGTGAAGGTTAGGGTGAGGGTTAGGGTGAGGTTTAGTGTTAGGGTTAGGTTTCTGGTGAGGATGAGGGTTAGGGTATGGTTCAGGGTTAGGGATAGGGTTAAGGGAGTGTTAGATTTGGGTTGGGGTTAGAGTTAGGTTGTAGGATAGATTTGGCTTTGTGTTAGTGAGGGTGAGTGTGAGGCTTAGGTTTAGGATAAGGATTAGGGTGAGGGTGAGGGTGAGGTTTAGGATTAGGGTTAATTTTAAGCTGAGGGTGAGGGTGAGGGCGAGGTTTAGGGTTAGGATTAGGGTGAGGGTGATGGTTAGTGTTTGGGTTAGTGTTAAGGTGAGGTTGAGGGATAGGGTTAGGGTAAGGGTGAGGATTAAGGTGAAAGTTAGTGTTAGGTTTAGGGTGAGGGTTACGGTGAGGGATAGGGTAATGTTTAGGGTGAGGGTGTGGTTTAGTGTGAGGGTTAGGGTTAGGGTTAAGGTTCATGTTACGGTGAGGTTGAGGATTAGGGTTAGGGTGAGGGTTAGGGTGATGGTGAGGGTTAGGGTGAGGTTGTGGTTTAGGGTTAGGGTTAGTGTGAG
This sequence comes from Dipodomys merriami, assembly GCF_024711535.1. Taxonomy (NCBI): domain Eukaryota; kingdom Metazoa; phylum Chordata; class Mammalia; order Rodentia; family Heteromyidae; genus Dipodomys; species Dipodomys merriami. The sequence continues at coordinate 56,965 of NW_027203182.1, forward strand.
GGTTAGGGATAGGTTAAGTGTTACGGTTAAGGTTCCATTCAGGGTTAGGGTTAGGGTTAGTGTTAGGGTGAGGGTTAGGCTTAGGTTGAGGGTGAGGGTGAGGGTGAGGGGTTAGTTTTAGAGTGAGGGTTAGGGTTAGAGTTAGGGAGAGGGTTCGGTTAGGGTGATGTTTATGATTAGGGTTCTGGTGAGGGTGAGGTTTAGGTTGTGGATGAGGGTTAGGTTTAGTGTGAGGGTTAGGGTGACGGTGAGGGTGAGGGTTAGGTTTAGGGTTAGTGTAAGCTGAGGGCTAGGGTGAGGTTGAGGTTTAGGTTTAGGGTTAGTTATAGGGTGAGGTGTAGGATTAGGGTTAGTGTTAGTTTGAGTGTTAGGCTCAGAGGTAGGGTTAGGGTTAGCGTGAGTGTTAGGTTTAGGGTGAGGGTGAGGGTGAGGGTTAGGGTTTTTAGGCTGAGCGTTAGGTTTAAGGTGAGGGTTAGGGTTAGCGTTAGTGTTAGGGTGAGGGTGAGGTTGAGGGTTAGGGTGAGGGTGAGGGTTAGGGTTAGGATTAGAGTGAGGGTTAGGGTTAGGCTTAGGGTGAGGTTGATTGTGAGGGTTAGGCTTAGGGTAAGGTTGAGGGTGGGGGTTAGGTTTAAGGTTAGGCTTAGGGTTAGGATTAGGGTGATGGTTAGGTTTAGTGTGAGGGTTAGGGTTAGGGTTAGGTTAGGGTGTGGGTAAGGGTTGGGTGTGGGTTATTGTGAGGGTGAGGGTTTGGTTTAGGGTGAGGGTTAGGGTTAGTGTGAAGGTTATGGTTAGGGTTAGCATTAGGAATAGGGTGAGGATAAGGATTAAGGTAAGGGATGGTGTGAGGTTTAGGGTTAGGGATAGGGTGAGGGTGAGGGTTAGGGTGAGGTTTAGGGTTAGGGTGAAGGTGAGGGTGTGGGTGCGGCTTAGGGTTAGGGTTGGGGTTAATCTTCGGGTGAGGCTGAGAGTGAGTGTTAGGTTTAGGGTTAGTCGTAGGTTTCGGTTTAGGCTTAGGTTTAGGCTTAGGGTGAGGGTGAGGGTTAGGGTTAGGGTGAGGGTGAGGGTTAGAATTAGGGTTATGTTTAGGGTGAGGGTGTGGGTTAGTGTGAAGGTGAGGGTTCGGATGAAGTTAAGGGTTAGGGTGTGGTTGAGGGTTATCGTTAGTGTGAGGGTTAGGGTGACGGTGAGGGTTAGGGTGAGGTTGAGGGTTAGGGTTAGGGTGAGGTTGAGGGTTACGGTTTGGAATAGTGTTAGGCTGAGGGTGAGGGTGAGTGAGAGGGTTAGGATTAGGGTTAGGTGAGAGTGATTGTTAAGGTTAGGGTTAGGTTTAGGTTTAGGGTGAGGGTTGTGGTTATGGTTAGTGTTAGGGTTAGGTTTAAGGTTAGGGTGAGGGTGAGGGTGAGGGTGAGGGTTTGGGAGAGGGTGAAGGTTAGGGTTAGGGTTAGGTTTAGGGTGATTATGATTGTGAGGGTTAGGGTTAGGGTTAGGGTTATCATAAGGGTGAGGATGAGTGTGAGTTTTAGGTTTAGGGTTAGTGTTAGGTTTAGGGTTAGGCTTAGGGGGAGTGTGAGGGTGATGGTGAGGGTTAGGGTTAGGGTGAGGTTTAGGATTAGGGTTAGGGTGAGCGTTAGGGTTAGTGTGAGGCTTAGAGTGACAGTGAGGTGTAGGGTGATTGTCAGGGCTAGGATTAGGTTTAGGGTGAGGATGAGGTTTTGGGTTAGGGATAGGGTTAGGGTGAGGGTTAGGATTAGTGTGAGGGTTAGTGTTAGGTTTAGGGTCAGGGTTATTGTAAGGATAAGGTTTAGGATGAGGTATAGGGTGAGGGTGAGGTTTAGAGTTAGCGTTACGGTTAGGGTGAGGGTTAGGGTGGCAGTTATTGTTAGGGTCAGGTTTCTGGTGAGCGTGAGGGTTAGGGTATGTTTTAGGGTTAGGGTTAGGGTTAAGGGAGGATTAGATTTGGGTTAGGGTTAGAGTAAGGTTGAGCGTTAGAGTTGGGTTTGGTTTAGAGTTAGGGTGAGTGTGAGGGTGAGGCTTAGGGTTAGGATTAAGATTACGGTGAGGGTGAGGGTTAGGATTAGGATTATTGTTAGGCTGAGGGTGATGGTGAGGGTGAGGATGAGGGTGAGGGTTAGGGATAGGGTTAGGGTTAGGTTGAGGGATAGGTTTAGGGTAAGGGTGAGGATTAAGGTGAAAGTTAGGGTTAGGTTTAGGGTGAGGGTGAGGATGAGGGTTAGGGTTTTTAGGGTGAGCGTTATGGTTAAGGTGAGGGTTAGGGTTAATGTTAGGGTGAGGGTTAGAGTGAGGCATAGGCTTAGGCTTAGAGTGAGGGTTAGGGTTAGGGTTAGGGTGAGGGTGAGGGTCAGGGATAGTGTTAGCTTGAGGGTGAGGGTTAGGGTGAGGTTTAGTGTTAGGGTGAGGCTGAGGAAGATGAAGAGGGTTATGTTTAGGGTGAGGGTTAGGGTTAGAGTTAGGGTGAGGGTTCGGTTTAGGGTGATGTTTATGATTGGGGTGAGGGTGAGTGTTCTGGTGAGGCTGATGTTTAGGTTGTGGTTGAGGTTTAGGGTTAGGGTGAGGGTTAGAGTGACAGTGAAGTTGAGGGTTAGGGTTAGGATTAGTGTTAGCTGAGGGCTAGGGTGAGGTTGAGGTTTAGGGATAAGGTTAGGGTGAGGGTGAGGGTTAGGGTGAGGGTTAGGTTAAGGTTTTGGTTAAGGTTTAGGGTGAGTTTGAGGGTGAGGAGTAGAGTTAGGGTGAGGGTTAGGCTGAGCAGTAGAGTTAGGGTGAGGGTTAGGTTTAGGGTTAGGGTAAGGGTTAGGTTGAAGTTGAGGCCTAGGGTTAGGGTTAGCTTGAGGGTAAGGGTTAGGGTGAGTGTTAAGATGAGGGTAAGTGATAGTGTTAGGTTGAGGGTAAGGGTGATGTTTAAGGTTAGGGTTAGGGTTAGGGTTAGTGTGAGGATTAGGGTGTGGGTAAGGGTTAGGATGAGAATGGGGGTTAGCTTCTGGGTTCGGGTGAGGGTTAGGGTTAGCGTTAGGGTTTGGGTGAGGGATAGGGTGAAGGGTAGAGTTAGTGTTAGGGTAAGGGTTAGGGTTAGTTTGAGGATTAGGGTGAGGGTAAGGGTTAGGGTGAGGTTTAAGGTGAGGGTGACGGTTGGGGTTAGGGTTAGGGTTAGGGTGAGGTTTAGGGTGAGTGCTTGGTTTACGGTGCTTGTTAGCGTTAGGGTAGGGTTATGGTTAGGGTGAGGGTTAGGGTGAGGGTGAGGGTGAGGGTTAGGGTTAGGGTTAGGGTTTGTCTAGCGTTACGGGGAAGGTGAGTGTGAGGGTGAGGGTGAAGGTTAGGTTTAATGTTAGGGTTAAGGTTAGGGTTAGAGTTAGGGTGAGGGCTAGGGTTAGGGTGAGGGTGAGGTTTTGGGTGAGGGTTAGGGTGTGGGTGAGTCTTAGGGATAGGGTGAGGTTTAGGGTGATAGTGAGGGTTTGAGTGAGGGTGTGCGTTAGGGTTCGTGTTAGGGTAAGGTTTAAGGTGAAGGGTATGTTTAGGGTTATGGTTAGGGTAAGGGTGGGGTTTAGAATGAGGGTTATTGTGAGGGTTTTGGTTAGATAAATATTATGGTTAGGTTTAGGGTGAGGATAAGGGTGACGGTGAGGGTTAGGGTGAGGGTTTGTGTCATGGTGAGGGTTAGGGTTAGGTTATGGTTAAGGTTAGTTGTAGGTTGAGCATTAGGGTGAGCGTGAATGTTAGGATGAGGGTTTGGTTTACGGTGAGGTTTAGGTTTGGGGTTAGGGTGAGTGTTAGGTTTAGGGTGTGGGTTTGGGTAAGTGTTAGGGTGTGGGTGATGGTTAGGGTTAAAGTGTGGGTTAGGGTGATTGTGAGGGTTAGGGTGAGGGTGTGGGTTAGGGTTACTTTTAGGGTGAGGGTTAGGGTTAGTGTTCATGTTAAGTTGAGGGTTAGGGTGAGGGGTATGTTTAGAGTTAGGGTAACTGTTAGGATTAGTGGGATTGTTAGGGTTAGGGTTAGGGTTAGGGTGAGGGTAAGGTTTAGGGTGAGGTATAAGGTGAGGGTGAGGGTTTGGGTTAGCGTTATGGGTAGTTTGAGGGTTAGGGTTAGGGTTATGTTTAGGGTGATGGTGAGCGTTAGGGTTAGGGTTAGGCTGAGGGTTAGGTTCAGGATGGGGTTTAGGGTTAGGGTGAGTATTAGGGTTAGGTTGAATGTGAGGGTTAGGATTAGGGTTAGTGTTAGCTGAGGGCTAGGGTGAGGTTGAGGGTTAGGGTTAGGGTTAGGGATTGGGTGAGGTGTAGGATTAGGATTAGGGTTAGTGTGAGGGTTAGGCTCAGGGGTAGGGTTAGGGTTAGCGTGAGTGTTAGCTTTAGTGTGCGGGTTAGGGTTAGGGTTAGGGTTAGTGTTAGGGTGAGTGTTAGGTTTAGTGTGAGGGTTAGGGTTAGGGTTAGGTTTCGGGTGAGTGTAAGGGTTTGGGTGAGTGTTAGGGTGAGGGTGAGTATTAGCGTTAGTATTAGGGTTAGGGTTAGGGTTAGGTTTAGGGTGAGGGTGAGGGTGAGGGTTAGAGTTACGTTTAGGGTGAGTGTTAGGGTTAGGGTGAGGGTTAAGTTTAGAGTTAGTGTTAGGGTGAGGGTGAGGTTGAGGTTGAGGGTTAGGGTGAGGGTGAGGGTTACGGTTAGTGTTAGGATTAGGGTTAGGGTTAGGGTTAGGCTGATGTTGAGGGTGATGTTGAGGGTTAGGTTTAGGGTTTGGTTGAGGGTTAGTTTTAGTGTGAGGGTAAGGGAGAGGGTGAGGGTAAGGTTTAGGATGAGGCTTAGGGTAAGGGTGAGGGATAGGTTTACTGTGAGTGTTAGGGTTAGGGTTCAAGTTAGCTTGAGGGTGAGGATTAGGGTTAGGGTTAGGATGAGGGATAGGGTTAGGTTGAGGTTTAGGGTGAGTGTTAGTTTTAGGGTTAGGGTGAGGTTTAGTGTTAGTGTTAGGGTTATTGTTAGCTTTATAGTTATGTGAGCGTTAGGGTTAGGGTTAAGGTTGAGATGAGGATGAGAGTGACTGTTAGGTTTACGGTTAGTCTTAGGATTAGGTTTAGGCTTAGGGTGAGGGTGAGGATTAGGGTTAGGGTGAGGGTTAGAATTAGGGTTAGGGTGAGGGTTAGAGTTAGGATGATGTTTAGGGTGAGGGTGGGGGTTAATGTGAAGGTGAGTGTTAGGGTGATGGTAAGGGTTAGGATGTGGATGTGGGAAAGCGTTAGGGTTAGGGTTAGGTTGAGGGTTAGGGTTAGGGTGAGGGTGAGGGTGAGGGAGAGGGTTAGGGTTAGTGTTAGGCTGATGATGAGGGTGAGGGAGAGGGTTAGGGTTAGGGTTAGGCTTACGGTGAGTGTTAGGGTTAAGGTTGGGATTAGGGAGAGGGTGAGGGTGCGGGATAGGTTTAGGGTGAGGTTGAGGGTTGAGGTGAGGGTTAGAGTGAGGTTAGTTTTAGGGTGATTGTGAGGGTGAGGGTTAGGGTTAGGGTAAGGGTTAGTGTAATGGTGAGGGTGAGGGTGAGAGTTAGGTTTAGGATTAGTGTGAGGGTTAGGGTGAGGGTAAGGGTTAGGGTGAGGGTTAGGGTGTGGTTTAGGTTGAGAATGAGTGTTAGGGTGAGGTTTTGGGTTAGAGTGAGTGTTAGGGTTCGTGTTAGGCTGAGAGTTAGGGTTAGGGTGATGTTTAGGGTGAGGGTGAGCGTTAGGGTGAGAGTGAGATTTCGGGTGAAGAAGAGGGTTAAGGTGTGGGTGAGGGTTAGGGTTAGTGTGAGGGTTAGGTTGAGAATGAGGGTTAGTGTGAGGGTGAGGGTTAGGGTGAGCGTTAGCGTTAGGGTTAGGGTTAGGGTGAGGGGTAGGGTTAGGGTTATGGTGAGGGTTAGGTTTAGGGTGAAGGTTAGGGTTAGGATGAGGGTGAGGGTAATTGTTACACTGAGGGTTAGATTGAGGGTGAGGTTTAGGATTAGGTTTAACGTTAGGGTGAGATCTAGGGTGAGGGTTAGGTTTAGGTTTCAGGTGAGGGTTAGGATGATTGTTAGGGTAAGGGTTAGGATTTGGGTTAGTTTGAGGGTTAGGGTTTGGGTTAGGGTAAGGGTTAGGGTGAGGGTGAGGGTGAGGGTTAGGGTAACTGTTAGGGTTAGGGTTAGGGTGAGGGTGAGGTTTAGGGTAAGAATTTGGGTTAGGGTTAGGTTTAGGCTTAGGGTGAGTGTGAGGATGAGAGTTAAGTTTAGGGTTAGTGTTAGGGTGAGGATTAGGGTGAGGGTGAAGTTTAGGGTGAGGGTTAGGGTTAGTGTAAGGTTTAGGTTTAGGATTAGGGTGAGGGTTAGAGTTAGGGTGATGTGTAGGGTGAGGGTGAGGGTGAGGGTTAGGGTGAGGGTTAGGGATAGGGTTAGGGTGAGTTTGAGGGTTAGGGTTAGAGTTAGGGTTAGGTTGAGGTTTAGGGTGAGGTTTAGAGTTAGGGTGAGGTTGAGGGTTGGGGTTATGTTTAGGGTGAGGGTTAGGTTGAGGGTTAGGGTTAGAGTTAGTGTTAGAGTGAGGGTGAGGGTGAGGTTGAGAGTTAGGGTGAGCGTGAGTTTGAGAGATAAGGTTAGGATTAGTGTTAGGTATAGGGTTAGGCTGAGGGTGTGGGTGATGGTAAGGGTTAGGTTTAGGATTAGGTTGAGAGTTAGGGTTCGTGTGAGGGTTAAGGTTAGGGTTAGAGTTATGTTTAAGATGTTGCTAAGGGTCAGGGTGTGGGTTAGGGGGAGTGTGAGTGTTAGGGTTTGTGTGAGTGTTAGGGTTAGTGTGAGGGTTAGGGTTAGAATTATGGTTTGGGTGTGGGTAAGGGTTAGGGTGTGGGTTAGGGTGAGGGTTAGAATTAGGGTTAGGGTGAGGGTTAGGGTCCGTGTGAGGGTTAGGCTTTGGGTTAGCGTTAGGGTTAGGGAGAGGATAAGGATTAGGGTTATGGATAGTGTGAACGTTAGGGTTAGGGTTAGGGTGAGGATGAGGATTAGGGTGATGTTTAGGGTTAGGTTGAAGGTGCGGGTGAGGTTGAGGTTTACCGTTACGATTAGTGTAAGGGTGAGGGTGAGGGTGAGGGAGAGGGTTAGGCTTAGGATAGGGTGACAGTGAGGGTTAGGCTTAGTGTAACGGTTAGGGTTAGGGTTAGGGTAAGGTTTGGGTGAGTTTGAGGGTGAGGAATAGGGTTAGGGTGAAGGTTAGGCTGAGCAGAAGGGGCAGGATGTGGGTTAGGGTGAGGATTAGGGTTAGGGTGAGGGTTAGGGTGATAGCTAGGGTGAAGGTGAGGTTAGGGTGAGGGTGGGGGTTAGGGTTAGGGTGAGGGTTAGGGTTAGTGTGACGGTGAGTTTGAGGGTTATGGTTATGGTTAGGGTTAGGGTGAGTATTAGTGTTAAGGATAGGGTTAGGATGAGGGTTAGGGTGAGTTGTAGGGTTAGTTTAGGGTAAGGGTTAGGGTTAGTGTGAGGGTTAGGTTTAGGCTTACTGTTAGGGTGAGGGTAAGGTTTGGGTTGAGAGTAAGGTTTAGGGTGAAGATTAGGGTTAGGGTTAGGGTTAGGGTGAGGGGTAGGGTGAGTGTTAGGTTTAGGGTTAAGGTTAGGGTTAGGCTTAGTGTGAGGGTTATGGTTAGGGTTAGGATTAGGGTGAGAGTGAGTGTGAGGGATAGTGTTAGGGTGAGGGTGAGGGTGAGGTTGAGGGTTAGAGTTGGGGTTAGGTTTAGGGTGATTGTGAGGGTGAGGGTTAGGGTTAGGTTTAGGATAAGGGTGAGGGTGAGGGTGAGAGTCAGGTTTAGGTTTAGTGTGAGGGTTAGGGTGAGGGTAAGGGTTAAGGTGAGGGTTTGGGTGAGGGTTAGGGTGAGAATGAGGGTTAGGATGAGGTTTTGGGTTAGACTAAGTGTTAGGGTTTGGGTGAGGCTGAGAGTTACGGTTAGGGTGATGTTTAGGGTGAGGGTGAGCGTTAGGGTGAGAGTGAGTGTTCGGGTGAAGATGAGGGTTAGGGTGTGGGGGAGGGTTATCGTTAGGGTGAGGGTTAGGTTGACAATGAGGGTTAGCGTAAGGGTGAGGGTTAGGGTGACGGTTAGCGTTAGGGTTAGGTTAGGGTTAGGGTGAGGGGTAGAGGTAGGGTTATGGTGAGGATTAGGGTTGGGGTGAGGGTTAGGGTTAGTCTGAGGGTTAGGGTTAGGGTGAGGTTTAGGTTTAGGTTTAGGGTGAGGGTTAGAGTTAGGGTGATGTTTAGGGTGAGGGTGAAGGTGAGGGTCAGGGTGTGGGTGAGGTTTAGGTTTAGGGTTATGGTGAGGGTTAGGGACAGGGTTAGGGTGAGGTTGAGGGTTAGGGTTAGAGTTAGGGTTAGGTTGAGGGTTACGGTGAGGTTTAGAGTTAGGGTGAGTGTGAGGGTTAGGTTTAGGTTTAGGTTTAGGGTGAAGGTTAGGTTTAGGGTGAGAGTTAGAGTTAAGGTTAGGGTGAATATGAGGGTTAGGGTTAGCTTCTGGGTTCGAATTAATGTGAGGGTGAGGTTGAGGAATAGTGTTAGGATTACAGTTAGGGTTCGGGTGAGGGTTAGATATATGTTTAATGTTAGGGTTAGGATTAGGGTGATGGTGAGGTTTAGGGTGAGTGTTAGGGTTAGGGTTAGTGTTAGGGTGAGGGTTAGGTTGATGGAAAGGGTGGGGTGAAGTTGAGGGTGGGAGTTAGTGTTAGGGTTAGGGTTTGATTGAGGTGTAGTGTGAAGTTTAGGTTTAGGGTTAGTGTGAGTGTAAAGGGTAGGGTGAGGATAAGTTTTAGGGTAAAGGTTAGAGTAAGGTTTAGGGTGAGTTTGAGGGTGAGGAAAAGGGTTAGGGTGAGGTTTACCCTGAGGGTGAGGGTTAGGGTGAGGGTGAGGGTTATGGTTAGGGTTAGGGTTAGGGTGAGTATTAGGGTTAATGTTAGGTTCAGGATGAGCGTCAGGGTGAGGGTTAGGGTTAGGGTTAGTTTGAGGGTTAAGGTTAGGGCTAGGGTAAGTGTTAGGGTGAGGGTGAGGGTGAGGGTTAGGGTAACAGTTAGGGTTAGGGTTAGGTGAGGGTGAGGGTTAGGGTTAGGTTTAGGGTTAGGCTGAGGGTGAGGGTTAGGATGAGAGTTAGGGTTAGGGTCAGGGTGAGGATTAGGGTGAGGCTGAAGTTTAGTGTGTGGTTTAGGGTTAGGGTGAGGTTTAGGTTTAGGATTAGGGTGAGGGTTAGATTTAGGGTGATCTGTAGGGTTATGGTGAGGGTGAGGGTTAGGTTGTGGGTGAGGGTTAGCTTTAGGGTTATGTTGAGGGTTAAGGTTAGGGTTCGGGTGAGGTTGAAGGTTAGGGTTAGATTTAGGTTGAGGTTGAGGTTTAGGGTGAGGTTTAGAGTTAGGGTGAGGGTGAGGGTCAAGGTTATGTTTAGGGTGAGGGTTAGGATTAGGTTGAGAGTTACAGTTAGCGTGAGGGTGAGCATCAGGGTTAGTGTTAGCTTCTGGGTTCGAATTAAGATGAGGGTGAGGTTGAGGGTAAGGGTGTGGGTGACGGTTAGGGTGCAGGTTAGGTTTAGGGTTAGGGTTTGTGTGAGGTGTAGGGTGAGGTTTAGGTTTAGGGTTAGTGTGAGGGTAAGGGTTAAGGTGAGGATAAGTTTTAGGATGAGGGTTAGGGTAAGGTTTAGGGTAAGGTTTAGGGTGAGTTTGAGGGTGAAGAATAGGGTTAGGGTGAGTGTTAGGCTGAGCAGTAGGGATAGGATGAGTGTTAATGTGAAGGGTAGGGTTAGGGTTAGGGTGACGGTAAGGGTTAGGGTGAGGGTGAGGGTTAGGGTTAGGGTTAGGGTTAGCTAGAGGGTAAGGGTTAGGTGGAGGGTTAGGATGAAGGTAAGGGTTAGGGTTAGGGTGATTGTTAGGGTGATGTTAAAAGTTAGGGTTAGGGTTAGGTTTAGGGTGAGGGTAAGGTTTAGGTTGAGGGTGAGGGTTAGGGTGAGATTTAGGGTTAGAGTAATGGTTAGGATAAGGGTGAGGGCTAGGGTGAGGGTGATGGTTAGGCTGAGGGTGAGGGTTAAGGTTAGGGTGAGGGTTACCATGACGGTGAGGTTTACGTTGAAGATGAGGGTTATGGTTAGGTTGAGGGTTAGGGTGAGTATTAGGGTTAAGGTTATGTTTAATATGAGGGGTAGGGTTAGTGGTAATGTTAGGTTTAGGGTGAGGCTTAGGGCTAGTGTGAGGCTTAGGTTTAGGGTTACGGTTAGGATGAGGGTAAGGGTCGGGGTGAGATTAACTTTAGGGTGAAGATTAGGGTTAGGCTTAAGGTTAGGTTGAGGGGTAGGGTGAGGGTTAGGTTTAGGGTTAGGGTTAGGATTAGGTTTAGGGTGCTGGTTAGGGTTAGGGTGAGGGTTAGGGTTATGGTTAGGGTTAGGGTGAAGGTGAGGGTGAGGGTGAAGTTTAGGTTTAGGTTTAAGTTTAGGGTTAGTTGTAGGCTGAGAGTGAGGTGGAGTATGAGGGTCTGGGTTAGGGTTAGGGTTAGGGTGAGGGTGAGGGCTATGTTGAGTGGGAGGGTTAGGGTGAGGGTGAGGGTTTGGGATAGATAAGGGTTAGGGTTATGGTTATGGGGAGGATTAGGTTGAGTTTGAGGGGTAGAGGGAGGGTTAGTGTTATTGTGAGGGTTAGGGTTAGGGTTAGGGTGAGGGTTAGCTTTAGCGAGATGTTTTGAGTGAGAGTGAGGATTAACGTGAGGGTGAGGGTAAGGGTTAGGGTGAGGATGAGGGTTAGGGTTAGGTTTAGGGTGAGGGTTAGGGTTAGTGTTAGGCTTTGGGTGAGGGGTAGGTTTAGTGTTAGGGTAAGGTTTAGTGTTAGGGTAAGGGTTAGGCTGAGGGTAAGGGTTAGGGTGAGGTTTAGGGTAAGGATGAGTTTTAGGCTAAGTTTTAGGGTCAGGTTGAGGTTGAGGGTTATGGTTAGGGTGAGGGTAAGGCTGAGGGGTAGGGTTCGGGTCAGGGTTAGGGTCAGGGTGAGTGTGAGTGTGAGGGTTTCGGTTAAGTAAGGGTTAGGTTTAGGGTTAGCCAGAGGATTAGCTTGAGGGTGAGGATTAGCGTGAGGGTGAGGGTGAGGGTTAAGTTTAGGGTTAGGGTTAGGGTTAGGGTGAGGGTTAGGGTTAAGTTTAGGGTTAGGGTGAGGGTTAGGGTGAGTGTTAGGTTTTGGTTTAGGAATAGGTTGAGGGTTAGCGTGAGGGGTAGCGTTAGGTGGAGGGTGTGAGTTAGGGTTAGGGTTAGGGTTAGGGTTAGGGATAGGGTCAGGTAAGGGTTAGGGTGAGGGTTAGAGTCAGGGTTAGAGTTAGGGATAGGTGAGGATTAGAGTTAGGGTTAGGGTGAGTGTGAGGGTTAGGCTGAGTGGTAGAATTATGGTTAGGGTGAGGGTTAGGTTCAGTGTGAGGTTTAGGGTTAGGGATAGGGTAAGGGTAAGTGTTCGGTTGAGGTTAGGGTGAGGGTGAGTTTTTGGGTTAGCATTAGGGATAGAGTGAGGTGTAGGATTAGGGTTAGGGTTAGTGTGAGTGTTAGGCTCAGGGGTAGGGTTAGGGTTAGCCTGAGGTTTAGGTTTAGTGTGAGGATTAGGGGTAGGGTTCGATTTTGTGTTAGGGTGAGGGGTAGGTTTAGTGTAAGGGTTAGGGTTAGGGTTAGGGTTAGGGTGAGGTTAAGGGTTCTGGTGAGGGTTAGGGTGAGGGTGAGTGTTAGCGTTATTATTAGGGTTATGGTGAGGGTTAGGGTGAGGGTTATGGTTAAGATTAGTTTTAGGTTGAGTGTGAGGGTGAGGGTTAGGGTTTTTAGGGTGAGCGTTAGGGTTAGGGTGAGGGGTAGGGGTAGGGTTATTGTTATGGTTAGGGTGAGGGTGAGGTTGAGGGTTAGGGTGAGGGTGAGGGTGAGGGTTAGGGTTAGGATTAAAGTGAGGGTTAGGCTTAGGCTGAGGGTGAGGTTGATGTTGAGGGTTGGGTTTAGGGTTAGGGTTAGTGTGAGGGTAAGGGTAAAGGTGAGGGTAAGTTTTAGGGTGAGGATTAGGGTTAGGGTGAGGGATAGGTTTAGTGTGAGGGTTAGGGTTAGGGTTAGGGTGAAGGTGAGGATTAGGGTTGGATTAGGGAGAGGGTTAGTGTTAGGGTTAAGGTTCGTGTGAGGGTTATGGTTAGGGTTAGAGTGAGGTTTAGGATTAGGGTTAGGGGTAGGGTTATTGTTATCTTTAGAGTTATGTGAAGGATAGGGTTAGGATTAGGTTTAGGGTGAGCATGAGGGTGAGGGTTAGGGTTAGGATTAGGATTAGGGTTAGGGTTAGGCTGAGGGTAAGGTTGAGGGTGGGGGTTAATGTTAAGGTTAGGCTTAGGGTTAAGGTTAGGGTGATGATTAGCTTCAGTGTGAGGGTTAGGGTTAGGGTTAGAGTAACGGTTAGGGTGTGGGTAAGTGTTAGGGTTAGGGATGGTGTGAGTTTTAGGTTTAGGTTTAGGGATAGGGAGAGGGTGAGGGTTAGGGTTAGGGTGAGGTTTAGGGTTAGTGTGAGGGTTAGGCTTCGGGTTAACTTTATGGTTAGGGTGACGACTAGGTTTAGGATTAGGCATGGTGTGAGTTTTAGGTTTAGGGTTAGGGTTAGGTTGAGGGTGAGGGTGAGGGTTAGGGTGATTTTTAGGGTTACGGTGAGGGTGATGGTGGGGGTGAGGGCTAGGGTTGTTGTTGGTGTTAGGCTGAGGTTGAGGGTGAGGGAGAGCGTTAGGTTAAGTATTGGGGTGAGGGTGAGGGTTAGGTTTAGGGTTAGGGTGAGGCATAGGGAGAGGGTTAGGGTGACAGTGAGGGTTAGGGATAGGGTTAGATTTAGGTTGAGGGTTTGGGTTAGGTTTAGGGTTAGGGTAAGGGTTAGGGTGAAATTTAGGGTTAGGGTTAGGGTTAGGGTTAGCATTAGTGTAAAGGTTAGGGTTAGGGTTACGGTCAGGGTTAGGGTGAGGATAAGGTCTAGGGTGAGGTTTAGGGTGAGGGTGAGCTATAGGGTTAGCGTTAGTGTTAGGGTGAGGGTAAGGGTGAGGGTTAGGTTTAGGGTTAGGTTTCAGGTGAGAATGAGGGTTAGGGTAAAATGTAGGGTTAGGGATAGGATTAAGGTGAGGGTTAGGTTTGGGTTAGGTTTAGAGTTACGGTGAAGTTGAGGGTGAGGGTTAGGGTTAGGGTGAGATTTAGGTTTAGGATTAAGGTTAGAATTAGGGTGAGGGTGAGGTTTAGGTTTAGGATTAGGGTTAGGGTTTGGGTTAGGTTGAGGGTGAGGTTGAGGGTGAGGTTTAGGGTTTGGGTTAGTGTTAGGGTGAGTGTTAGGGTTAGGGTTAGGGTTAGGATTAGGGTTAGGGTGAGGGGTATGGTTAGGGTTAGTGTGAGGATGAGGGTGAAATTGAGGGTTAGTGCTAGGTTTCTGGTGGGGGTTAGGGTTAGGGTTAGGTTTAGGTTGAGGGTTAGGTTGAGGGATAGGGTGGGGTTAGGGTTAGGGTGAGGGTGAGGGTTAGGATTAGTGTGAGGGTTAGGGTTAGGGTTAAGGTTAGGGTTTTGGTGAGGTTAAGTTTTAGGGTGAGGATTAGGATGAGGGTGAAGTTTATGGTGATGGTTACATTGAGGGTGAGTGTTAGGGTGAGTGTGAGGGTTAGTGTAATTGTTAGGGTGAGGGTTAGGGTTAGGGTTAGGGTGAGGTTGAGGGTTAGGGTTAGGCTAAGTTTTAGGGTGAGTGTTAGGGTGAGGGTGAGGTTTAGAGTTATGGTTAGGATTGGTGAATGTAGGGTGAGGGTTAGGGTTATGTTTAGGGTTAGTGTAAGGGTGAGAGTTAAGGTTAGGGTGAGGGTTATGGTAGGGTGATAGTAAGGGTTAGGGTGAGGGTAAGGGTTAGGCTGAGGGGTGAGGGTGAGCGTGAGTGTCAGGGTCAGGGATAGTGTTATGATTAGTGTTAATCTTAGGGTTAGGGTTAGGATGATGCTTAGGGTTAGTGGTAGGGTTAATATTAGTGTGAAGGTGAGGGTTAGTGTTAGGGTGAGGCTGAGATTTAGAGTTAGGGTTAGAGAGAGGGTTAGGGTGAGGGTGAGGGTTAGTTTTAGGGTTAGGGTTATGATGAGAGTTCGGGTGAGGGTTAGGTTTATGGTTAGGTTTAGGGTGAGGCTGAGGGTGAGGTTTAGTGTTAGGGTGTGTGTTTAGCTGAGGGTAAGGGTGAGAGAGAGATTCAGGGTTATGCTTAGGGTGAGGGTGAGGTTTAGGGTTAGACTTAGGGTTAGGCTTAGGGTGAGGTTAAAGGTTAGGTTTTTGGTTAGAGTGAGGGTGAGGGTGAGGGATAGGGTTAAGTTGAGGATGAGAGTTAAGGTGAGTGTTAGGTTTAGGGTGATTCTGATGGTGAGGTTGAGGGTTAGGGTTAGGGTGAAGTTTAGGTTTAGGGTGAGGGTTAGGGTTATGTTCAGGGTTAGGGTGATGGTGAGTGTTAGGGTGAGGGTGAGAGTTAGGGTTAGGGTTAGGTTGAGGGTGAGAGTTAGGGTTAGGGTTAGGGTGAGGGTGAGGGTGAGGTTGAGTGTTAGGTTTGGGTTAGGTTGAGGGTTAGTGTGAGGTTGAGTGTTAGGTTTATGGTTAGGATGAGGGTGAGGGTTAGGTTTAGGGTTAGGGTTAAGGTGAGCGTTAGGCTTAGGAAGAGGGTGAGGTGAGGGTTAGTTGTACGGTGAGGGTTAGGGTTAGGGTTACGGTGAGGGTTTTGTTTAGGTTGATGTTTCGGGTCAGGGTGAGGGTTTGGTTGAGGGTGAGTTTTATGGTGAGGTTGAGGGTTATGTTTAGGGTGATGTTTAGGGTGATGGTGAGGGTTAGGGTGAGCGTGAGGTTTAGGACTATGGTTAGAGATCGGGTGAGTGTTTGGGTTAGGTTTAGGGATAGGGTGAGTGTTAGGTGGAAAATTTTGGGTTAGTGTTATTGTTAGGGTTAGGATTAGTGTGAAGCTTAGGGTTAGGGTTAGCGTCAGGGTTATTGTGAGGATACGGGTTAGGGTGAGGTTTAGGGTGAGGGTGAGGGTTAGGGTTAGCATTAGTGTTCGGGTAAGGATTAAGGTGAGCATTAGGGTTAGGGTTAGGTTTAAGGTGAGAATGAGGGTTAGGGTAAAGTTCAGGGTTAGGGATAGGATTAGGGTGAGGGTTAGGGTTGGTTAAGGTTAGAGTTAGGGTGAAGGTTAGGGTGAGGGTTAGGGTTAGGATTAGGGTTAGGTTTAGGGTGAGGGTTAGGTGAGGGTAAGTGTTAGAGGGAGGGTTAGCGTGAGTGGGAGTGTGAGGTTAGGGTTAGAGAGAGGGTTAGGCTGAGGGTAAGGTTTAGGGTGAGGATTAGTGTGAGAGCGAGGGTTAGGTTTTGAATTAGGGTGAAGGGTTGGATGAAGGTTAGTGTTAGGGTGAGGATTCTGGTGAGAGTGAGGGTTAGTGTGTGGGTGAGGGTTAGGGTGAGGGTGGGGGTTAGGGTTAGGGTGAAGGTTAAGGTTAGGGTGAGGTTTAGGGTTTGTGTCAGGGTTAGTGTTAGGGTTAATGTTAGTGTTAGGGTGCGGGTAAGGTTTAGGGTTCGGGTTCGTTTGAGGTTGAGGTTTAGGGTAAGGGGTAGGGTTAGGGTTAGTTATTGGGTGAGGTTGAGGTTTAGGGTTAGGTTGAGAGTTAGGCTGAGTGTTAGGGTTAGGATTAGGGTTAATGTGAAGGTGAGGATGAGGGTTTTGGTAAGCTAAGTTTTAGGGTTAGGGTTATGGTTACGATTATGGTGAGGGTGAGATTTAGGGTTAGGGTTAGGGTGAGGGTTAGGTTTAGGTTGATATATACAGTGTGGGTGAGGGTTTGGGTGAGAGTTAGGGTTAGGGTGAGTGTTATGGTGATGGTGAGGTTTAGGGTGAGTGTGCGTGTTAAGGTTACAGTTAGGGTTAGTGTGAGGGTTAGGGTTAGGGTTAGGGATAGGGTGAGGTTTAGGGTGAGGGTTAGGTTTAGGGCTAGTTTAAGGGTTAGGGAGAGGGTGAGGGTTAGGGTTAGGGTTATGTTGAGGTTTAGGGTGAGGGTTAGGGTTAGGGTTAGGTTTAGGGTGTGGGTTAGGTTGAGGTTTAGGGTTAATGTCAGTGTTAGTGTTAGGGTGTGGGTTAGGGTGACGGTGAGGGTTAGGGTTAGGGTTAGGTTTAGGCTTAGGTTTAGGTTGAGGGTTAGGTGAGGGTAAGGGTTAGAGTGAGGGTTAGTTTGAGTGTGAGTGTGAGGGTTAGGGTTAGGGTTAGGGTGAAAGTTAGGGTTAGGGTTAAGGTTAGGGTGAGGGTGAGGGTAATGGTTATGGTGAGGGTTATGGTGAGGGTGTGGGTGAGTGTTGGGGCAAGTGTGAGTGTGAGGTTGAGGTGAGGGTAATGGTTATGGTGAGGGTTAGGTTGAGGTTGTGGGTGAGTGTTAGGGTTAGGGTGAGGGTTATGGTAAGCGTTAGGGTTAGGCTTAGGTTTAGGGTGAGGGTTAGGGTTAGGGTTAGTTTCACAGTCAGGGTAGGTTTAAGTTTTAGTGTGAGGGTTAGGGTGAGTGTGAGGGTTAGGGTTAGTGTTCGGTTGAGGGGTTTGATGAGGGTTTAGGATTAGGGTTAAGGTTAGGGTGAGGGTTAGGGTTTGTGTGAGGGTTAGGGTTTGGGTTAATGTTAGGGTTAGGGTGCGGGTAAGTGTTAGGGTTCGGGTTCGTGTGAGGTTGAGGTTTAGGTTAAGAGGTAGGTTTTTTGTTGGTTATTGGGTTAGGTTGAGGTTGAGGGTTAGGTTGAGGGTTAGGCTGAGGGTTGGGGTAAGGTTTAGGGTTAATGTGAAGATGAGTATGAGGGTTAGGTTTAGGGTGAGGGTTAGGCTTAGGTTGATGTATAGGGTGAGGGTGAGGGTTTGTGTGAGAGTTAGGGTTAGGGTGAGTGTTAGGGTGATGGTGAGGGTTAGGGTGAGTGTGCGTGTTACGGTTATGGTTAGGGTTACGGTGAGGTTTAGGGTTAGGTTTAGGGATAGTGTGATGGTTAGGGTGAGGTTTTGGGTTTAGGTTAAGTTGAGGGTTAGGGTTAGTGAGAGGGTTAGGGTTAGGGTTAGGTTGAGGTCAAGGTTTAGGATGAGGGTTAGTGTAAGGGTGAGGGTTAGGGTTAGAGTAAGTATTAGGGTGAGGTTTAGGGTGAGGGTTATGTTTAGGGTTATGTTAAGGGGGTTAGGGTGAGTGTGAGGGTTAGGGTTAGGGTTATGGTGAGGATTAGGGTGAGGCTTAGGGTTAGGGTTAGGTTTAGGGTGAGGGTTAGGTTGAGGGTTAGGGTTATTGTCAGTTTTAGGGTTAGGGTGAGGTTTAGGGTGACGGTGACGGTTAGGGTTAGGGTTAGGCTTACTTTAGGGTGAGGGTTAGGTGAGTGTAAGGGTTTGAGTGAGGGTTAGGGTGAGTGTGAGTGTGCGGGTTAGGGTTAGGGTTAGGGTGAGAGTTAGGGTGAGGCTTAGGGTTAGGGTTAGGTTTAGGGTGAGGGTTAGGTTGAGGGTTAGGGTTAATGTCAGTTTTAGGGTTAGGGTGAGGTTTAGGGTGACGGTGACGGTTAGGGTTAGGGTTAGGCTTACTTTAGGGTGAGGGTTAGGTGAGTGTAAGGGTTTGAGTGAGGGTTAGGGTGAGTGTGAGTGTGAGGGTTAGGGTTAGGGTTAGGGTGAGAGTTAGGGTTAGGGTTAAGGTTAGGGTGAGGGTGAGGCTGATGGTTATGGTGAGGGTTAGGGTGAGGGTGTGGGTGAGTGTTAGGGTTAGGCTGAGGGATAGGGTAAGGTTTAGGGTTAGGCTTAGGTTTAGGGTGAGTGTTAAATGAGGGTAAGTGTTAGACTGATGGTTAGGGTTACGATTAGGGTTAGGGTTAGGTTTAGGCTGAGTGGGAGGGTGAAGTTTAGGGTTATGGTTAGGTTTAGGGGGAGATTTAGGGGGAGGGTTAGGGATAGGGTGAGGATTAGGGTTAGGTTTAGGGTCAGGGTGAAGGTTAGGCTGAGGGTTTGGATTAGGTGTAGGGTGAGCGATAGGTTTATTGTGAGTGGTAGGGTGAGGGTTAGGGTTAATGTTAGGGTGAGGGTTAGGGTTAGGATGAGGGTTAGGGTTAACATTAGGGTTAGGATGAGGGTTAAGGTGAGGGTAAGGGTTAGGGTTAGGGTTAGGGTGAGGGTGAGCGTGTGGGTTAGGGTTAGGATTAGGGTTAGTGTTAGGGTGAGGGTGAGGGTAATGATTAGTGTGAGGGTTAGGGTGAGGATGAGGGTTAGTGTTAGGGTGAACGTGATGGTTAGGTTGAGGGTTAGGTTTAGGATTAGGTTTAGCCTGAGGCTTAGGTTGAGGGTTAGGGTTAATGTTAGGGTTAGAGTTAGGTTGAGGGTTAGGGTGATGGTCAGGGCTACACTTAGTGTTAGGGTTAGGGTTAGGGTGTGGGTTAGGGTTAGGGTTAGGTTTAGGGTGAGGGTTAGGTTGAGGGTTAGGGTTAATGTCAGTGTTAGGGTTAGGGTGAGGGTTAGGGTGATGTTTAGGGTGAGGGTGAGGATTAGGTTGAGGGTTCGGGTTAGGATTAGGTTTAGGGTGAGGGTTAGGTTGAGGGTTAGGGTTAATGTCAGTGTTAGGGTTAGGGTTAGGGTTAGGGTGACGATAAGGGTGAGGGTGAGGTTTAGGTTGAGGGTTGGGGTTAGGATTAGGTTTAGGGTGAGGGTTAGTTTGAGGGTTAGGGTTAATGTTAGGGTTAGAGTTAGGTTGAGGGTTAGGGTGATGGTCAGGGTTACACTTAGTGTTAGAGTTAGGGTTAGGGTGAGGTTTAGGGTTAGGTTTATGGTGACGTTTAGGGTGAGGGTTAGGGTTAGGATTAGGTTTAGGGTGAGGTTTAGTTTGAGGGTTAGGGTTAATGTCAGTGTTAGTGTTAGGGTGAGGGTTAGGGTGACGGTGAGGGTTAGGGTTAGTGTTAGGCTTAGGTTTACGGTGAGGGTTAGGTGAGGGTAAGGGTTAGAGTGAGGGTTAGGGTGAGTGTGAGTGTGAGGGTTAGGGTTAGGGTTAGGGTGAGAGTTAGGGTTAGGGTTAGGGTTAGGGTGACGGTGAGGCTAATGGTTATGGTGAGGGTTAGGGTGAGGGTGTAGGTGAGTGTTAGGGTTAGGGTGGGGGTGAGGGTGAGGGTGAGGGTAATGGTTATGCTGAGGGTGTGGGTGAGTGTTAGGGTTAGGTTGAGGTTTAGGGTAAGTGTTAGCGTTAGGCTTAGGTTTAGGGTGAGTGTTACGTGAGGGTAAGGTTTACTCTGATTGTTAGGTTGAGGTGAGGGTGACGGTTAGGGTTAGCATTAGGGTTAAGATGAGGGTTAGGCTGAGGGTAAGGGTTAGGGTTAGGGTTAGGTTTAGGTTTAGGATGAGGGTTAGGTTGAGGGTTAGGGTTAATGTTAGGGTTAGAGTTAGCTTCAGGGTTAGGGTGACGTCAGGGTTACACTTAGTGTTAGTGTTAGGGTTAGGGTTAAGGGTTGGGTGAGGGTTAGGGTTAGGGCTAGGGTGAGGCTTATGGTTAGGGTGAGGCTTAGGGTGAGTGTTAGGGTAACGTTTATTTTGAGGGTTAGGGTGAGGGTTAGAGTTAGGGTTATTGTGAGGGTTAGGCTTATTGTTAGCGTTAGGGTTATGGTGATTGTTAGGTTTAGTGTGAGTGTTAGGGTTAGAGTTAATTTTAGGGTTAGGGTGAGTGTTACGGTTAGTGTGAGGGTTAGGGTAAGGGTTAATGTGAGGGTTAGGGTGAGGGTAAGATTTAGGGTGAGGTTTAGGGTGAGGGTGAAGGTTAGCGTTAGGTTTAGGGTGAGGTGTACAGTGAGGGTTAGGGTTAGGTTTAATGTTAGCGTGATGGTTAGGATTTGTGTTAGGGTTAGGGTTAGGTTAAGGGTTAGGGTTAGTGTGAGTGTTACGGTTAGGATTAATGTTAGGGTTAGGGTGAGTGTAACGTTTAGGGTGAGGGTTCGGGTGAAGATGAGGTTTAGTGTAAGGGTTAGGGTTAGGGTTAGGAATAGGGTGAGGGTGAGGTTTAGGGTTAGGTTGAGGTTAGGCTGAGGGGCAGGGTTAGGTTTATGGTGAGAATTACTGTGAGGGTTTCGGTTCGGTAAATGTTAAGGTTTGTGTTAGCGTGAGGATTAGGGTGAGGGTGATGTTTAGGGTGAGGGATTAGGTTTAGGGTTAGGGTTAATGTTATGGTGAGGGTTAGGGTGATGGTGAGGATTAGGCTCAGGGTTAAGGTTAGGATTCTGGTGAAGGGTTTGGTGAGGGTTAGGGTTAGGGTTAAATTTAGGGTGAGGCTTAGGGTTAGGGTAAGTTTTAGAGTGAGGGTCAAGGTGAGGTTTTGGGTTATTGTTATGGTGAGTATTAGGGTTAGGGTTAAAGTTAGGGCGAGGGTTAACGTGAGGGTCAGGTTTAGGGTGAGGATTAGGGTGAGGGTGAGGGTTAGGGTGAGGTTTAGGGTTAAGGTGAGGGTTAGGTTTAGGGTTAGGGTGAGGGTTAGGGTTAGGTTGATGTATAGGGTGAGGATGAGGGTTTGCATGAGATTGAGGATTCTGGTGAGGGTGAGGGTTAGTGTGTGGGTGAGGGTTAGGGTTAGGGTGAGTGTTAGTCTGACGGTGAGGGTTTGGGTGAGGGTGAGTGTTAGGGTTACGGTTAGGGTTAGGTTGAGGGTTAGGTTTAGGGTTAGGGATCGGGTGAGGGTTATGGTGTGGGGTTGGGTTAGGGTTAGAGTGAGGGTTAGGGTTAGGGTTACGTTTAGGGTGAGGTTATGGGTTAGCGTGAGAGTTAGGGTGAGTGTGATGGTTAGGGTTAGCGTTTGGGTTAGGGTGAGGGTTAGGGTGTGGGGTTAGGTTAGGGTTAGTGAGATGGTTAGGTTTAGGGTGGGTTTAAGGGGTAGGGTGAGGGTTAGTGTTAGCGTTAGTGTTAGGTTGAGGGTTAGCTTTAGGGTTAGGTTAAGGTTTAGGGTGAGGTTGGGGGTTAGAGTTAGGGTTAGGGTGAGGGTTAGGGTTAGGGATAGGTTTAGGGTGAGTTTGTGTGTAGTGGAGAGTGTGAGGTTTAGGGTGAGGATGAGGGTTAGGGTTAGGTTTAGGGTGAGGTTGATTGTTAGTGTGAGGGTTAGAATGAGCGTGAGGTTTAGGGTTAGGGTTAGGGTTAGGTTGAGGGTGAGGCTTAGGTTTAGAGTTTGGGTTAAAGTTAGGCTGAGGGTTAGTGTGAGGGTAAGGTTTAGGGTGAGGGTTAGGGTGAGGGTGTGGCTTAGGGTTAGGTTTATAGTGAGGGGTTGGTTGAGGTTTAGTGTTAGGGTTATGGTGAGGGTTAGGGTTAGTTTGAGGGTTAGGGTTAGGGTGAGGGTTAGGATTAGTGCGAGGTTTAGGGTTAGGTTTATTGTTAGGATTATGGTGAGAGTAAGGGTTAGCGTTGGGGTGAGTGTTAGGGTTATTGTTGGGGTTAGGGTTAGGGTTCGATTTAGGGTTAGGTTGAGGGTAAGGGTTAGGGTGAGGTTTAGAATGAGGGTGAGGGTTAGGGTTATGGTTAGGGTTAAGGATGAGGTTAGGCTGAGGGGTAGGGTTAGGATGAATATGAGGATTGCTTTTAGTGTGAGGTTTAGGGTTTGGGTTAATGTTAGGGTAAGGGTTAGGGTTAGGGTGAGGGTTAGGGTTAGTGTGAGGGTTAGGGTTAGGGTGGGGTTTGTGTGAGGGTGAGGTTTCGTTGAGGGTGAGGGTTAGGATGTGGGTGAGGGTTAGGGTTAGGGTGAGTGTTAGGGTGATGGTGAGGGTTAGTGTGAGGTTGAGTGTTAGGGTTACGGTTAGCAATATCGTGAGGGTAAGTGTTAGGTTTAGGCATAGGGTGAAGTTTAGGATGAGTGATTGGGTTAGGTTTAGAGTTAGGTTTAAGGTATGGGTGAGGTTTATGGTTAGGGTTAGTGTTAGGATGAGGGTAAGGGTTAGGGTAAGGGTGATGATTTGGTTGAGGGTTAAGGTTAAGATTAGGTTTAGGTTGAGGTTTAGGGTTAATGTTATGATTAGGGTCAGGGTGAAGGTTAGGGTGACGGTCTGGGTTAGGCTTAGTGTTAGGGTTAGCGTTAGGGGGATGTTTGGGTGAGAGTTAGCTTTAGCGTGAGGGTGAGACTTAGAGTTAGGCTTAGGGTTTGGGTTAGGGTGAGGGTTAGGGTGATGGTAAGTTTTGGGGTGAGATTTAGCGTGAGTGTGAGGGTTAGGGTTAGGAATAGGTTGAGGGGTTGGGTGAGGGTTAGAGTTAGGGTTATGGTGAGGGTTAGGGTTAGTGTTTGGTTTAGGGTTAGGGTGAGGGTAAGGAATAGGATGAGGTTTAGGGTGAGGGTTAGCATGAGAGTTAGGGTTAGGTTTAGGGTTAGGGTTAGAGTTAGGGTGAGGTTGA
This sequence comes from Dipodomys merriami, assembly GCF_024711535.1. Classification (NCBI taxonomy): domain Eukaryota; kingdom Metazoa; phylum Chordata; class Mammalia; order Rodentia; family Heteromyidae; genus Dipodomys; species Dipodomys merriami. The sequence continues at coordinate 79,330 of NW_027203182.1, forward strand.
GGGTTATTGTTTGGATTAGGATTAATGTTAGGGTTAGGATTAGGCTTAGGGTTAAGTTGAGGGTGAGGGTGAGGTTTAGGTTTATGGTTAATGTTAGTGTGAGGGTTAGGGTTAAGGTTATGTTTAGGGCGAGGGTGAGGATTAGTATGAATGTCAGTGTGACTGTAAGTGTGAGGGTTTGGGTGAGGGTTCGGGTTCGGGTTCGGGTTCGGGTTAGCATGTAGGTGAGGGTTATGGTTAGGGTGAGTGTAAGGCTGACTGTGAGGGTTAGGGTGAGTGTGAATGTTAGGGTTAAGTTTAGGGTTAGGGTTAGGGTGAGGGTTAGGGTGTTGGGTTGGGTTAGGGTTAGTGTGAGGGTTAGGGTTATTTTGAGGGTTAGGGTTAGGGTGAGGTTAAGGGTTAGGTTGAGTGTTAGGGTGAGGGTAAGGGTTAGGGTTACGGTTAGGATGAAGGTTAGGGTGAGGGTTAGCTTTAGCGTTCGGTTAAGGTTTAGGGTGAGGGTGAGGTTTAGGTTTAGGGTTAGTGTGAGGGTTAGGTTTAGGGTTAGGATTAGGGTTAGGGTGAAGTTGAGGGTAATGGTTAGTGTTAGTGTTAGGGTGAGGGTGAGTGTGAGAGATAGGATTAGTGTTAGGTTTATGGTGAGCTTGTGCTAGAGTTTTAGGGAGAGGTTGAGGAGTAGGGTATGGATTAGGGTCAGTGTGAGGCTTAGGTTGACAGTGAGGGTCAGGTTTAGGGTTCAGGTTAGGTTTAGGTTGAGGTTTAGGTGAGTTTAAGGTTTAGGGTGAGGGTTAGGGTGAGTGTGAGGTTGAGGGTTAGGGTTAGGATTAGGGTTAGTGTTACGGTTAGGCTGAGGGTGAGTGTGAGGGTTACGGTTAGTGTTAGGTTTAGGGTGAGTGTGTGCAAGAGGTTTAAGGATAGGGTCAGGATTAGGGTTAGTGTTGGGATCAGTGTGAGCTTTAGGCTGAGGGGTAGGGCTAGGGTAAGGGTGAGGGATAGTTTTATTGTGAGGGTGACGGTTAGGGTTAAGGCTAGGTTGAGATTTAGGGTTAGGTTGACGCTATGGGTTAGGGTTAGGGTTAGGGTGAGGGTTAGGGTGAATGTGACTGTGAGGGTTAGGTTTAGAATTAGTGTTAGGTTTAGTGGTAGGCTTAGGGTGATGGTAAGGGTGAGGGTGAGGGTTAGGGTTAGGGCGAGAGTTAGGGTTAGGGTGAGGGATAGGTTTAGGATTAGGGTGAGGGTTATGGTTAGGGTCAGGGTGAGCGTGAGGGTTAGGTTTAGGATTAGTGTGAGGGTTAGGTTTATGCTTAGGGTGAGGGTGTGTGTGAGGGTGATGGTGAGGGTTATGGTGAGGGTTAGGTTGTGGGTGAGGGCTAGGTTGAGGGTTAGGTTGACAGTGAGAGTTAGGGTGAGTGTGAGGCTTAGGGTTAGGTTTAGGGTGAAGGTTAGGGTTAGGGTTTGGGTTAGGGTTACTTTGAGTGTGAGGGTTAGGTTTAGAGTTAGGTGAGGGTTAGGGTTGGGGTGAGGGTTAGGATTAGTGTTAGGGTTAGGTTGAGGGTGTGTGTTAGGGTTAGGGTTAGGGTTAGTGTGAGGGTGATGGTGAGGGTTAGGTTTCAGATTAGTGTTAGGGTTAGGTTTAGGCTTAGGGTGAGTGTGAGTGTGAGGGTGAGGGTTACGTTTAGGGTGAGGGTTAGGTTTCAGGTTAGGGTGAGGGTTAGGGTTAATGTTAGGGTTAAGGTTAGGGTGAGGTTTAGGTTGATGGGTAGGCTTAGAGTCAGGTTGAGGGATAGGTTTAGTTTGAGGGTTAGGGTTAGCATTAGCTTTAGGATGAGGGTTAGCGTGAGGGTTAGGGTTAGGGCTACAGTTATTGTGAGGGTGAGGGTGCGGGTTAGTTTTAAGGTAACGGAGAGGGTTAGGGTAAGGGTGAGGCTAAGGTTTAGGTTTGGGTGTTGGGTGAGGGTGAGGGTGAGAGTGAAGGTGAGTATTAGGGTGAGTCTGAGGGTGAGGGTTAGGGTTAGTATAAGGGTTAGGGTAAGGGTTAGGGTTAGGCTGAGGGTGAGGGTGAGGGTTAGGGTTAGGGTTACATTTAGGGTGAGCGTGAGGGTGAGGATTAGTTATAGCATGAGGGTTAGGGTTAGGGTTAGACTTAGGGTGAGTGTTAGGGTTAGGGTTAGAATGAGTGTTAAGGTTACGTTGATGTTTAGGGTGAGGGTGAGGGGTTGGATGAAGGTGAGTTTTCGGTGAGGGTGATGATTAGCGTGTGGGTGAGGTTTAGGATTAGGGTGTTAGGGTGAGGCTGAGGGTTAGGGTGAGGGTGAGTGTTAGGGTTCCTGTTAGGATTAGTGTGAGGTTTAGGGTTAGGTTTAGGGATATAGTGAGTGTTAGGGTGCTGGGTTGGGTTAGGGTTATGGTTAGTGTGAGGGTTAGGGTCAGTTTTAGGGTTAGTGTTAGGGCTAGGGTGAGGTTAAGGATTAGGGTGAGGGTTAGGGTGAAGGTGAGGTTTAGGTTTAGTGTTAGGGTTAGTGTGAGGGTTAATGTGAGGGGTAGGTTTAGAGTTAGATTAAGGGTTATGGTGAGGGTGAGGGTTAGGGTTAGGGTAAGGTTTAGGATTAATGTGAGGATTAGGGTTAGGGTTAGGGTGAGGGTGAGGTTAAGTGTTAGGATGAGGGTTAGTGTGAAGGTTAGTGTGAGGGTTAGGGTTAGGGTTAGGGTTAGGGTTAGTGTAAGGGCTAGGGTCAGGGAGAGGGTGAGGCTTATGGTTAGGTTTAGGGTGAGCTTGAGGGTGAGGGTTAGGAATAGGATTAGGGTTAGTTTTAGGTTTAGGCTGAGGGTGAGGGTGAGGGTGAAAATGAGGATTAATTTTAGGGTTTGGCTTATGATTAGTGTTAGGGTTAGAGTTAGGGTGAGGGTTAGGGTTTGTGTGAGGGTTAGGGTTAGTTTTAATGTTATGCTTAGGGCGAGGGTAAGGGTTAGGGTTCGGGTTCGGGTGAGGTTGAGGTTTAGGGTAAGGGTTAGGGTTAGGGTTAGTTATAGGGCGAGAGTGAGGTTAAAGGTTAGGTTGTGGGTTAGGCTGAGGGATAGGGTTAGGGTTAGTGTGAGGGTGGGGGTGAGGGTTTCGGTTAGGTAAGGGTTAGGGATAGGGTTAGGGTGAGGATTAGGGTGAGGGTGAGATTTCGGGTTAGGTTGATGTATAGGGTGAGGGTGAGGGTTTGGGTGAGGTTTAGGGTTAGGGTGAGTGTTAGGGTGAAAGTGAGGGTTAGAGTGAATGTGAGTGTTAGGGTTACAGTTAGGATTAAGGTGAGGGTTAGGGTAAGGGATAGGGTAAGGGTTAGTTTGAGGGGTTGGGTTAGGGTTAAGGTGAGGGTTAGAATTAGTGTGAGGGTTAGGGTTATGGTTAAGGTTAGGGTGAGGTTAAGTTTTAGGGTGAGGTTTAGGTTGAGGGCGAGGTTATGGTTAGCGTAAGGGTTAGGGTGAGGTTTAAGGTGATGGTTAGGTTTAGCGTTAGGTTAAGGTTTACGATGAGGGTGAGGGTTAGGGTTAATGTTAGGGTTAGGGTGAGGTTAAGGGTTAGGTTTAGAATTAGTGTTAGGTTTAGGGGTAGGCTTAGTGTGATGATAAGGGTGAGGGTGAGGGTTACGGTTAGGGTGAGGTTTAGCGTTAGGGTGAGGGATAGGGTTAGGATTAGGGTGAGGGTTAGGGTTAGTTTTATGGTGAGGGTGTGGTTTAGGTTTAGGATTAGTGTGAGGATCAGGTTTAGGCTTAGGGTGAGGGTGAGGGTGAGGGTTAGGGTTAGGGTGATTTTTCGGTTTAGGGATAGGGTGAGATTTAGGTTTAGGGTGATGTTTAGGTTGAGTGTGAGGTTTAGGGTGAGGATGAGGGTTCGGGTCAGGGTGAGGGTTAGGTTGTGGGTGAGGATTAGGGTTAGGGAGAGGATTGGGTTGACAGTGAGAGTTAGGGTGAGGGTGAGGATTAGGGTTAGGTTTAGGGTGAGGGTTATGGTTAGGGTTTGGGTTAGGTTTATTTGGGTGTTAGGATTAGGTTTAGGGTTAGGTGGGGGTTAGTGTTAGGGTTAGGGTGAGGGTGATGGTGAGGGTTTGGTTTAGGATTAGGATTAGGGTTAGGGTTAGGCTTATGGTCAGTGTGAGGGTGAGGGTGAGGGTAAGGTTTATAGTAAGGGTTCGGTTTCGTGTTAGGGTGAGTGCTAGGGTGAGTGTTAGGGTTAGTGTTAGGGTGAGGGTTAGGGTGAGGATTAGGGTTAATGTTAGGGTTAGGGTTAGGGTGAGGGTTAGGTTGAGGGTGAGGATTAGGAATAGAGTGAGGGTTAGCGTGAGGATTAGGGTTAGGGTTAGGGTTGGGGTTAGGGTGAGGGTTAGGTTTGAGGATAAGTGCTACGGTTAGGCTAAAAGGTGAGGGTGAGGGTTAGGGTTAGGGTTATGGTTAGGGTTATGGGGAGGGTCAGGGTTAGGTTTAGGGTTAGGGTGAGGTCTAGGGTGAGGGTGATGGTGAGGGTTAGTGTTAGGGATAGGGTGAGGATAAGGGTTAGCATTAGGGTTAGTGTGAGGGTTAAGTTGACTGGTAGACTTAGGGTTAGGGTGAGAGATAGGTTTACTGTGATGCTTAGGTTTAGCATTAGGTTTAGGATGAGGTTTAGGTTTAGGGTTAGGGTTAGGGTTAGAGTTAGGGTGAGGGTGAAGGTAAGGGTTAGGGTTAAGGTAATGGTGAGGGTTAGGGTTAGGGTGAGGCCAAGGGTTAGGGTTGGGGGTAGGGTAATGGTGACAGTGAGGGTGAGTTTTAGGGTCAGTCTGAGGGTGAGGGTTAGGGTTAGTATTAGGGTTAGGGTAAGGCTTACGGTTAGGCTTAGTGTGAGGTGAGGGTTAGGGTTAGGGTTAGATTTAGGGTGAGCATGATGGTGAGGGTTAGGGTTAGGATTAGGGTTAGGATTAGGGTTCAGCTTAGGTTGAGGGTGAGGGTTAGGTTTAGAGTGAGGTTTAGGGTTACGTTGATATTAAGGGTCAGGGTGAGGGTTTGGATGAGGGTGAGTTTTCCGTGAGGTTTAGGGTTAGGGTGTGGGTGAAGTTTAGGATTAGGTTGAGTGTTATGGTGACAGTGAGTGTTAGGGTGGGGGTGAGTATTAGGGTTAAGGTTAGGGTTAGTATGAGGTTTACGGTAAGGGTTAGGGATAGAGTGAGGGTTAGGGTGCTGGGTTGGGTTAGGGTTAGGGTGAGGGTTAGGGTTAGTGTGAGGGTTAGGGTTAGTTGTAGGGTTAGGGTTAGGGCTAGGGTGAGGTTAAGGGTTAGGTTGAGGGTTAGGGTGAGGGTGAGGGTTAGGGTTAGCGTTAGAGTTAGAGTGAGGGTTAGAGTGAGGGTTAGGTTTAGGGATAGATTAAGGGTTAGGGTAAGGGTGAGGTTTAGGGTTATGGTTAGTGTGAGAGTTATTTTGAGAGTTAGGGTGAGGGTTAGGTTTAGGGTTAGGTTTACGGTGAGGATTAGGTTGAGGGTTAGGGTTAGTGTAAGGGTGAGATTTAGAGTGAAGTTGAGGGTTAGGCTTAGGGTTAAGGTTAGGTTAGGGGTGAGGGGTTGTGTGAGGGTGAGGATTAGGTTTAGGGTGAGGGGTTGGGTGAGGGTAACGGTTAGGTTTATGGTGAGGGTTAGGGTTAGTGTAATTGTAAGGGTTAGGGTGAGGGTTAGGATTAGTGTGTGGGTTAGTGTTAGGGTTAATGTTAGGGTTAGGGTGAGTGTAAGTGTTAGTGTTAGGTTGAGGGTTAGGTTTAGTGTGAGCGTTAGGTTTAAGGTTAGGGTTAGTGTTTGGGTGAGGTTAATGGTTAGGGTGAGGGTTATGATGAGGGTGAGGGTTAGGTTTAGGGTTAGGGTTAGGTTTAGGGTGAGGATTACGGTTAGGTTGAGGCTTAGGCTGAGGGATAGGTTTAGGGTGAGAGTGAGGGTTTGGGTGAGGGTGACGGTTCGGGTGGGGGTAAGGGGTTTGGGTTTGGTTGATGGATAGGTTTAGGTTGAGTGTTAGAGTGACGCTGAGGTTTAGGGTGAGCGTTAGGTTTAATGTTAGGGATAGGGTGAATGTTAGGGTGAGGGGCTGAGTTAGGGTTAGGGTGAGGGTTAGGTTTAGTGTGAGGGTGAGGGTTAGGGTTAGTGTTAGGGTGACCTTTAGCGTTAGGGTTAGGTTTAGGGTGAGGGTGAGGGTAATGATTAGGGTGAGGGTGAGGGTGAGGTTGAAGGTTAGGGTTAGGTTGAGGGTTAGGTTGAGGGTTAGGGTGAAGGTTAGGGTTAGGGTTAGGTTTAGGGTGAGGGTTAAGTTGAGGTTTACTTTTGGTGTTAGGGTGAGGGTTAGAGTGACGGTGAGGGTTAGGCTTAGGGTTAAGGTTAGGTTACGGTTGAGGGGGGTTGTGTGAGGGTTAGGATTAGGTTTAGGGTGAGTTGTTGGGAGAGGGTTAGGGTTAGGGTTATCGTGAGGGTTAGGGTTAGTGTTAGTGTTACGGTTAGGTTTAATGTTAGGGTTGGGGTGAGGGTAAGGGTTAGGGTTAGGTTGAGGGTTAGGTTTAGTGTGAGCATTATGGTTCGGGTTCGGGTTCGGGTTAGGGTGAGGTTAATGGTTAGGGTGAGGTTAGGATGATGGTGAGTGTTAGGTTTAGGGTTAGGGTTAGGTTTAGGGTGAGGGTTAGTTGTAGGTTGTGGTTTAGGCTGAGGGGTAGCTTTAGGGTGAGGGTGAGGGTTTGGGTCAGGGTGAGGGTTCGGGTGAGGGTAAGGGTTAGGGTTTGGTTGAGTTTTAGGTTAGGGTGAGTGTTAGGGTGTTGGTGAAAGTTAGGGTGAGGGTTAGGTTTAGGGTTAGGGTTAGGGTGAAGGTTAGTGTGAGGTTTTGGGTTAGGGTTAGGGTGAGGGTTAGGTTTGGTGTGAGGTTAAGGTTTAGGGTGAGGGTTAAGGTGAAGGTGAGGGTTAGGGTTAGCATTAGGGTTAGGATATGGGTGAGGGTTATATTTAGGTTGAGGGTTAAGGTGATCGTGAGGGTTAGGGTTAGGGTTAAGGTTAGGGTGCGGGTAAGAGAAAGGGTGATGTTTAGGGTTAGGGTGAGGTTTAGGGTAAGCATTAGGTTTAGGATGACGGTTAGGGTGAAGTTAGGTTTAGGGGTAGGTTAAGGGTTAGGGTGAGGGTAAATGTTAGCGTTAGGCTGAGGGTAAGGTTTAGGGTACGGTTTAGGATATAGGTGAGGGTTATGTTTAGGGTGAGGGTTAAGATGATGGTGAGGGTTAGGGTTAGGGTGAGGGTAAGAGTTAGGGTGATGGTTAGGGTTAGGGTGAGGTTTAGTGTTAGCATTAGGGTTAGGATAAGGGTTAGGGTGAAAGTTAGGTTTAGGTTTAGGATGAGGGTTAGGGTGATTGTGAGGGTGAGGGCTAGGGTTAGGATTAGGGTTAGGGTGAGGTTTAGGCTGAGGGTGAGGGTGAGGTTTAGGGTTAGGGTTAGGGTTAGCATGAGGGTGAGGGTTAGGTTTAGGATTAGTGTTAGCTTTACGGGTATGCTCAGGGTGAGGGTAAGTGTGAGGGTGAGGTTTAGGGTTAGAGTGAGGTGTAGGGTTAGGGTGAGTGATAGGGTTAGGGTTAGGGTTAGGGTGAGGGTTAGGTTGAGGATTAAGGTTAGGGTGAGGGATTGGTTTAGGATTAGTGCTGGGTTACGGTTAGGCTTAGGGTGAGGGTGGGTGTGAGTGTGAGGGTTAGGGTTAGGGTTAGTTTTTGGGTTAGGGTTAGGGTGAGGGTTAGGGTTAGGGTGCTTTTGAAGGTGAGGGTGAGGTTTAGCGTTTGGTTGAGGGTGAGGTTTAGGGTGTGTGTGAGGGTTAGGCCTAGGATGAGGGTTAGGTTGACAGTGAGGGTTAGGGTGAGGTGAGGCTTATAGTTAGGGTAAGGGTGAGGGTTAGGGTGAGGTTTAGGTTTAGGGTTAGGGTGAGTGTTAGGGTGAGGGTTAGGTTTAGGATGAGAGTTAGGTTGAGGATTAGTTTTATGGTTAGGGTGAGGGTTAGGTGGGGCAGGGTTAGATTTAGGGTGAGGGATAAGGTTAGTGTGAGGGTTAGGGTTAAGTTAGGGTTAGGGTGAAGGCCTGGGTGAGGGTGCGGTTGGGGGTTAGGGTTAGGTATAGGGTGAGGATTAGGGTTAGGTTTAGGGTTATGGTGAGTTTTAGGCTGATGGGTAGGGTTAGGGATAGGCTGTTGGAGAGGTTTAATGTGAGGTTAAGGGTTAGAGTGAGGGTTAGGCTTAATATTAGGGTTAGGGTAAGGGTTAGGGTGAAGATTAAGGTTATGGTGAATTTTAGGGCTAGCATTCGGTTTAAGATGAGGGTTAGTGTGAGGCTAAGTGTTAGTATTAGGGTTAGGATGAGGGTTAGGGTGAGGGTAAGTGTTAGGGTGAGGGTTCGTTTGAGGGTGAGAGTTAGGTTTAGGATTAGGGTTATGGGTAGGGTTAGGGTTAAATTTAGGGTTAGTGAGAGGGTTAAGGTAAGGGTTTTGGTTAGTGTTAGTGTTAGGGTTAGGGTGAGGGTTAGGGTGAGGGTGAGGGTTAGGGTTAGGGTTAGGGTTATTGTTAGGGTGAGGGTTAGGGTTAAGTTTAGGGTTAGGGTGAGGGTTATGTTGAGGGTGAAGGTGAGAGTTAGGGTTAGGGATAGGGTGAGGATTAGGGTTAGGTTTCGGGTTAGGGTGAGGGTTAGGCTGAGGGTTAGGGTTAGGGTTAGGCTGAAGGATTTGTTTAGTGTCAGGGCTAGGGTTAGATTTAGGGTTAATATTAGGGTGAGAGTAAGTGTTAGAGTGAGGGTGAGGGTTAGGGTTAATGTTAGTGTAAGGGTTACGGTTAGGTTGAGGCTAAGGGTTGGGGTTAGGGTTAGAGTGAGGGTGAGGGTGAGGATGAGGTTTAAGGTGAGTCTGAGGGTGAGGGTTAGGGTTAGGTTTAGGGTTAGGATTAGGGTGAGGCTTAGGGTGAGGCTGAGAGTTCGGGTTCGGGTTAGGGTTCAGGTTAGGTTTAGGGTGAGTGTGAGGGTGAGGGTTAGGGTTAGGATTAGGGTTAGGATTAGGGTTAGGCTGAGGGTGAGGGTGAGGGTGAGGATGAAGGTTAAGTTAACGGTTAGTTTTAGGGTTAGGGTTAGTTTGAGGGTGAGGGTTAGGTTTTGGATTAGTGTTAGGGTTAGGGTTAGGCTTAAGTTTAGGGTGAGGGTGAGGGTGAGGGTGAGCATTAAGAATAGGTTTATGGTTAGGGAGACGGTGAGGCTGAGGGTAAGGGTTATGTTTAGGGTGAGGGTTAGGTTTGGGTGAGGGATCGGGTAAGGGTTAGGGTTACGGTTCGCTGAAGGTGAGGGTGAGGTTTAGTTTTAGGGTTAGGGTTAGGTTTTTAGTGAGGGTGAGGTTTAGCTTTAGGATTAGTATTAGCGTTAGTTTTATGCTTATGGTGAGGGTGAAGGTGAGGGTTAGGGTTAGGGTGAAGTTTAGAGTTAGGGTGAGGGTTAGGTTGAGGGTGAGGGTGAGGGTGACGGTGTGGGTGAGGGTTAGGTTTAGGGTTAGGGTGAGGGTTAGTGTGACGGTGAGGGTTATGGTGAGGGTGAGGTTTAGGGATAGGGTTAGGGTGAGGGTTAGATTTAGGGTTAGGGTTAGGTTTAGGGTGAGGGTGAGGTTGAGGATTTATGTTAGTGTTTGTTTTATTGTGAGGTTGAGGGTTAGGTTTAGGATTAGTGTTAGGGTTAGGGTTAGGCTTAGGGTGAGATAGAGGGTGAGGGTGAGGTTTAGGTTTAGGGTGAAGGTTAGGGTTAGGGTTAGGATGAGAGTTAGCTTTAGGGTGATGGTGAGGGTTCCGGTGAGGCTGAGGGTTAGGGTGTGTGTGAGGGTTAGGTTTAGTGTGAGGTTTAGGGTGTCAGTGATATTTAGGTTGAGGGTGAGGGTTAGGGTTAGGGTTAGGATTACGGTGAGGTTTAAGGTTAGGGTTAGGTTTAGGGTGAGGGTTAGGGTGAGGATTAGGTTTAGGGTTAGGGTTAGTGTTAGTGTGAGGTTTAGGATTAGGGTAAGGGTTAGGGTAAAGGTAAGGCTGAGGGTGAGGTTTAGGTTTACTTTGAGGGTTAGGGCTAGTGTTACGATTAGGGTGAGGGTTACGGTGATGGTTAGGATTAGGGATAGGTTGAGGTTGAGGGTTAGGGTTAAGTTTATTTTGAGGGTTAGGATTAGGGTGAGGGTTAGGCTTAGGTTTAGGGATAAGGTTAGGTTTAGGGTGAGGGTGAGATTGAGGATTAGGTATAGGATTAGGATTAGGGTTAGGGTTAGGCTGAGGATGAGAGTGAGGGGTAGGGGGAGAGTAGGGTTACAGTTAGGGTTAGGGTAAGGGTTAGGGTGAGGGTTAGGGTTAGGGTTAGGGTTAGGGATATTGTTAGGGTTAGGGTAAAGCTGAGGGGGAGGGGGAAGGGGAGGTTGAGGGTTAGGGTTTGGTTTAGGGTGAGGGTTAGAGTGAGGGTTAGGGTTAGGATTAGGATTACGGTTAGGATTATGATGAGGTTGAGGGTGAGGGTGAGGGAGAAGTTTAGTGTTAGGGTTAGGGTTAGGGTGAGGGTTTGAGTGATGGTGAGGTTTAGAGTTTGGGTTAGGGTTAGCGTGAGAGTGAGGTTTAGGGTTAGGATTAGTGTTAGGGTTAGGTTTAGGCTGAGGGTGAGGGTGAGTTTGAGGGTTAGAATTAGGTTTGGGTTAACGTTAGGGTGAGGACTCTTGTGAGATTGAGGGTTAGGGTGAGGGTGAGGGTGAGTTTGGGGGTTTTGTTGAGGTAAGGGTTATGGTTAGTGTGAGGGTGAGGATGAAGGTTAGGGATAGGGTGAGGGTGAGGGTTAGGGTTAGGGTTAGAGTAAGAGTTAGGGTGAGGATTAGTATGACGGTGAGGGTTATGGTTAGTGTGAGGGCTAGGGTTAGGGCGTGGCTTAGGCTGAGGGTGAAGTTGAGGGTGAGGGTGAGGGTTAGGGTTAGTGTAACGTTTTAGTTTAGGGTTAGGGTGAGGATTAGTGTGACTTGAGGATTAGGGTGATGGTAAGTGTTAGGGTGAGGGTTAGCGCTAGGGTTAGGGTTAGGGTTAGGCTGAGGGTGAGTGTTAGGGTTAGATTAGGGTAAGGGTTAGCGTCAGGGTGAGGATGAGGGTTAGTGTTAGTGTGTTGGTTAGGGTTAGGTTTAGCATTAGGATAAGGATGAGAGGGAGAATTAAGTTTCGGATTAGTGTTAGGTTTAAGGTTAGGCTTAGGATGCCAGTGAGGTTGAGGTTTAGGGTTAGGGATAGGGTGAGCATAAGTGTGAAGATTAGGGTTAGGGTGATGTTTAGGGTTAGTGTTAGGGTTAGGGTGAGGGTTATGGTTAGGGTGAGGGTTAGGATTATGGTTAGGATTAGGGTGAGGGTTAGGGTTAGGGTTAGGCTTAGGCTGTGAATGAGGGTGAGGGAGAGGGTGAGGGTTAGGTTTAGGGTGAGGCTTAGGGTTAGGGTTAAGGTGAGGTTTATGTTTAGGGTGATGTTTAGGGTGAGGGTGAGGTTCATGGTGAGAGTGAGGGTTAGGCTGTGGGTGAGGGTTAGGGTTAGTTTTAAGTTAGGGTGAGGTTTAGTGTGAGGGTTAGTGTTAGGGTTAGCATTATGTTTAATGTGAGGGTTAGGGTTAGGGTTCTGGTAAGGGTTAGGGTGAGGGTAAGTGTTAGGGTGAGGCTAGGGTTATTGTGAGAGTTAAGGTTAAGGTTAGGGTTAGATTGAGGTTGAGGGTGAGGGTTAGGTTTGTGTGAGGGTTAGAGTTAGAGTGAGGGTTATGGTTGGATTAGGGTTAGAGTTAGAGTGAGGGTGAGGGTGAGGGTTAGGGTTAGGATTAGGGTTAGGGTTAGGGTTAGACTGAGGGCGAGGGTGAGGGTGAGGGTGACGTTTTTTTTTAAAGTGAGGGTTAGGGATAGGGTGAGGGTGAGGGTAAGCGAAAGGGTTAGGGATAGGGGTAGGATGAGGGTTAGATTGAGGGGTAGGGTTATTGTTAGGGTGAGGGTTACGGTTGCTGTGAGGGTTAGGTTTAGGGTTAAGGTTAGGGTTAGGGAGAGGATAAGGATTAGTTTAGTGTGAGGGTTATGGTTAGGGTTAGGTTTAGGGTGAGGGTAAATGTTAGGATGTGTTTTAGGGTGAGGGTGAGAGTTAGGCTTAGGGTTAGTGTTAGGATTAGTGTGGGGGTGAGGGTGAGGGCGAGAGTTAGTGTGAGGTTTAGGTTTAGGGTTAGGGTGCAGCTTTGAATGAGAGTGAGGGTTAGGGTTAGGGTTAGGGTTAGGTTTAGGGTTAGGCTGAGGGTAAGGGTGAGTTTGAGGGTTAGGGTTAGGGTTGGGTTAAGGTTAGGGTGAGGGCTATTGTGAGTGTGAGGTTTAAGGTGATTGTGAGGGTGAGAGTGAGGTTTTCGGTTTGGTAAGTGTTAGGGTTTGTAGAGAGCTGCGAGAGGCCACACCTGGAAGATGGCGCCGGCTTCCGCCCTCCGCCTTCCCAATGGCGAGTGCTCTCGTGGTAAACAACTCCTTATATGGCTAAGGCAAAGAATCTGGCTTGCTTCCGCGCACCTGAACCTATTGGTGGTTCCCACGTGGCGTATGAGGGTTGGCTACCCAGCGGGTACTTAAGGCTGTGGGGAATTCTCCCCGGGGTTGGGGTCAGAAGATTACTCAAAGGTCCTGAATAAACTGCAGAGAGAAGAGTTCGGTGTCGCGTCTTCCTTGCTGGTCGAGGCGGTAGCGACAAAGGTTAGGGTTAGGGTGAGGATTTGGTTGAGGGAGAGTGTTAGTGTGAGGGTTAGGGTTAGGGTGAGGGTTAGGGTTAGGGTTAGGGTGAGGGATAGGGTTAGGGTGATATTAAGGATGAGGGTGAGATTTAGGGTGAGGGTGAGGGTTCGGGTGCGGGTTAGGGTTACGGTTAGAGTTTGGTTGAGGGCTAGGGAGAGGGTGAGGGTTAGGGTTAGCGTTAGGGATAGGGTGAGAATTAGGGTTAGGGTTAGGGTTAGGGTGAGGGTTAGGCTGAGGGAAATGGTTAGGGTTAGGGTGAGGGTTAGGTTTATTCTGAGGGTGAGGGTTAGGGTTAGGTTTAGGGTTAGTGTGAGGTTAAGGGTTAGGGTGAGTCTCAGGGTGAGAGTGAGAGTTAGGGTGTGGGTGAGAGTTAGGGTTATGGTGAGTGTTAGGGTGATGGTGAGGGTTAGGGTGAGTGTGAGGATTACGGTTAGGTTTAGTGTGAGGGTTATGTGTAGGGTGATGTTTAGCGTGAGGGTGAGGGTCAGGGTGAGAGTGAGGGTTAGGGTGTGGGTGAGGGTTAGGGTTATGGTGAGGGTTAGGATGATGGTGAGGGTTAGGGTGAGGGTGAGGGTTAAGGTTAGGTTTAGGGTGAGGGTTAGGTTTAGGGTGAGGGTTAGGGTGATGGTTAGGGTTAGGGTGAGGGTTAGGTTTAGGTTTAGGGTGAGGGTTATGTTTAAGGTGAGGTTTAGCATGTGGGTGAGTGTCAGGGTGAGAGTGAGGGTTAGGGTGTGGGTGAGGGTTAGGGTTATGATGAGGGTTAGGGTGATAGTGAGGGTTTGGGTGAGGGTGAGGTTTAGGGTAAGGTTTATGGTGAGTGTTAGTTTTAGGGTGAGGATTAAGGTGAGGGTTAGGTTTAGGGTGAGAGTTAGAGTGAAGTTTAGATTTAGATTGAGGTTGAGGGTGAGGGTTAGGGTTGCGTGAGGATTAGAGTTAGAATGAGGGTTATGGTTGTATTAGGGTTAGAGTTATGGTGAGGGTGAGGGTGAGGGTTAGGGTTAGGTTTATGGTTAGGGTTAGGGTTAGACTGAGGTCAGGGTGAGGGTGAGGGTGATGGTTTTTTTTAAGGTGAGGTTTAGGGTTAGAGTGAGGGTGAGGGTAAACGAAAGTGTTACGGTTAGGGGTAGGATGAGGGTTAGATTGAGGGGTAGGGTTATGGTTAGGGTGAGGGTTAGGGTTACTGTGAGGGTTAGGGTTAAGGTTAGGGTTAGGGAGAGGGTAAGGCTTAGGTTAGCGTGAGGGTTAGGTTTAGGGTTAGGTTTAGTGTGAGGGTAAGGGTGAGGGTGAGGGTGAGATTTAGGCTTAGGGTTAGTGTTAGGATTAATGTGTGGATGAGGGTGAGGGTGAGAGTTAGTGTGAGGTTTAGGGTTAGGGTTAGGGTTAGGGTTAGGGTGAGGGTTTGAGTGAGGGTGAGGGTTAGGGTTAGGGTTAAGTTTAGTGTGAGTATGTGGGTTAGGGTTGGGATTTGGGTTACGGTTAGTGTTAGGCTGAGGGTGAGGGTGAGTTTGTGGGTTAGGGTTAGGGTTGGGTTAAGGTTAGGGTGAGGGCTATTGTGAGGGTGAGGGTTAGTGTGGGGGTGAGGGTGAGGGTGAGGTATTCCGTTAGGTAAGTTTTAGTGTTAGGGTTAGTGTGAGGAGTTGGTTGAGGGAGAGGGTTAGTGAGAGGGTTAGGGTTATGGTGAGAGTTAGGGTTAGGGTTAGGGTGAGGGATAGAGTTAGGGTAATGTTAAGGATGAGGGCGAAGGTTAGGTTGAGGGTGAGGGTGAGGGTGCAGGTTAGGGTTTCGTTTAGAGTTAGGTTGAGGGATAGGGTGAGTGTGAGGGTTAGGGTTAGTGTTAGGGATAGGGTGAGAATTAGGTTAGGGTCAGGGTTAGGGTGAGGGTTAGGTTGAGGGGAATGGTTAGGGTTAGGGTGAGGGTTACGTTTAGTCTGAGGGTTAGGCTTAGGGTTAGTGTTATGGTTATTTTGAGGTTAAGCGTTAGCGTGAGGTTGAGGGTCAGGGTGAGGGCTAGGTTTAGGGTGAGGGTTAACTTTAGGGTGAGGGTTAGGGTGAGGGTTCGGGTTAGGGTGAGGTTTAGGTTTAGGGTTAGGGTTAGGGTGAGGGTTATGTTTAAGATGATGTTTAGAGTGAGGGTGAGGGTCAGGGTGAGAGTGAGGGTTAGTGTGTGGGTGGTGGTTCTGTTTAGGGTTAAGGTGACGGTGAAGGTTAGGGTGAGGGTGAAAATTAAGGTTAGGGTTAGGGTGAGGGTTAGCGTTAGTTTTAGGGTTAGGTTGAGGGTCAGTTTGAGGGTTAGGGTTAGGGTTAACATTAGGATTATTGTGAGGGTTAGGGTTAGGGTTAGAGTTAGGGTGAGGGTAAGGGTTAGAGTTGGGGTTAGGGTGAGAGTTAGGGTTAAGGTTAGGGTTAGATTGAAGTTGAGGGTGAGGGTTAGGGTTGGGTGAGGGTTAGAGTTAGAGTGAGGTTTATGGTTGGATTAGGGTTAGGGTTAAGGTTTGGGTTAGGGAGAGGGAAAGGCTTAGGTTAGTGTGAGGGATAGAGTTAGGGTTAGGTTTAGTGTGAGGTTAAGGGTTAGGGTGAGGTTTAGTGTGAAGGTGAGAGTTAAGCTTAGGGTTAGTGTTAGGATTAGTGTGTGGGTGAGGGTGAGGGTGAGAGTTAGTGTGAGGTTTAGGGTTAGCGTTAGTGTTAGGTTGAGGGCTAGGATGAGGGTGACGGTTAGGGTTAGGTTTTGGGATAGGGTGAGAATTAGGGTTAGCGTCAGGTTTAGGGTGGTGGTTAGGCTGAGGGGAATGGTTAGGGTTAGGCTGAGGGTTAGGTTTAGTCTGAGATTTAGGGTTAGGGTTAGGGTGAGGGTTAGGGTAAGTTTTAGGGTGAGGGTTAGGTTTAGGGTGAGGGTGAGGGTGAGGGTGAGGGTTAGGGATAGGGTGATGTTTAGGTTTAGGGTTAGGGTTAGGGTTAGGGTTAGGTTTAGGATGTGAGTGAGGTTGAGGGTGAGGGTGAGGGTAAGGTTTAGGGTGAGACTTAGGGTTACAGTTCGGGTGATGGTTACATTTATGGTGATGTTTAGCATGAGGGTTAAGGTCAGGGTGAGAGTGAGGGTTATGGTGTCGGTTAGGGTTAAGGTTAGGGTGAGGGTTAGGGTGACGGTGAGGGTTAGGGTGAGTGTGAGGATTAGGGTTAGCGTTAGGGTGAGGGTTAGGGTTAGTTTTAGGGTTAGGGTGAGGGTTAGTTTTAGGGTTAGCATTAGGATTAGTGTGAGGGTTAGAGTTAGGTTTAGGTTTAAGTTTAAGTTAGGGGTTAGGGTGAGAATTAGGGTTAAGATTAGGGTTAGATTGAGGTTGAGGGTGAGGGTTAGGTTTGGGTGAGGGTTAGAGTTAGAGTGAGAGTTAGGGTTGGATTAGGGTTATAGTTAGGGTGGGGTGAGGGTTAGGGTTAGGATTAGGTTTAGTGTTAGGGTTAGACTGAGGTAAAGGTGAGGGTGAGGGTGGCGATTTGGGTTATGGTGAGGTTTAGGGTTAGGGTGAGGGTGAGGGTAAGTGTGAGGGTTTGGGTTAGGGGTAGGATGACGGTAGGTTGAGGGGTAGGGTTATGGTTAGAGTGAGGGTTAGGGTTATTATGAGGTTTAGGGTTAGGGTTAAGGTTAGGGTTAGGGAGAGGGTAAGGGTTAGCATGAGGGTTAGGTTGCGGGTGAGGGTTATTTTTAGGATTAGGATGATTGTTACTGTGAAGTTTAACATTAGTTTTAGGATTAGGGTTAGGGTGAGGATTAGGGTGATAGTAAGGTTTAGGGTGAGCGTTAGGGAGACTGAGGGTTAGGGTTAGGGTTAGGATTAGGGAGAGGCATAGAGTGAGGGTTAGGGTTAGGGTTAGGGTTAGGGTGAGGGTTAGGGTCACGGTGAGGGTTAGGTTTAGGGTGAGGGTTTGGGTTAGGGTGAAGTTTAGGATTAGGTTTAGGCTAAGTGTTAGGGTGAGAGTTAGGGTTAAGGTTAGGGTAAGATTGAGGTTGAGAGTGAGGGTTAGGGTTGGGTGAGGATTAGAGTTAGAGTGAGGGTTAGGGTTGGATTAGGGTTAGAGTTAGGGTGAGGGTGAGGGTGAGGGTTGGGGTTAGGATTAGGGTTAGGGTTAGGGTTAGAGTGAGGGTGAGGGTGATGGTGAGGTTTAGTGATAGAGTTAGGATTAGGGTGAGGGTGAGAGTGAGTTTTAGGTTTAGGATTAGGATTAGGGTTAGGCTTAGGCTAAGCTTGAGTGTGAGAGTAAGAGGGAGGGTTAGGGTTAGGGTCAGGTTTAGGGTTAGGGTGATGGTTAGGGTTAGGTTTAGAGTTAGGGTGAGGGTGTGGGTGAGGGTGAGCATTAGTGTGAGGGTTAGGGTTAGGGTTAGGGTGAAGGTGAAGTTTAGGTTTAGGATTAGTGTTAGGGTTAGGGATAGGCTGAGGGTGAGGGTGAGGTTGAGGGTTTGGAATTAGTGTGAATGTTAGGGTGAGAGCTAGGGTCAGTGTCAGGGTTAGAGTGAGGGTGAGGGTGTGCCTGAGGCTTTCGGTTAAGTAAGGTTTAGTTTTAGGGTTAGGTTGAGGATTAGGGTGAGGGTAAGTGTTAGGGTGAGGGTTAGTGTTAGGGTGAGGGTTGGGGTTAGGGTTAGGGTGAGGGTTAGGGTTAGGTTTAGGGTGATGTTTAGGATGGGGGTGAGTGTTAGTGTGAGGGTGATGGTTCGGGTGAGGTTTAGGGATAGGGTTAGAATTAGGGTGAGGGCTAGGGTGAGGTTGAGGGTTAGGGTTAGGGTTAGTGATAGGGTGAGAATTAGAGTTAGGGTTAGGGTTAGGGTGATGGTTAGGCTGAGGGGTAGGGTTAGGGTTAGGGTGAGGGTTACGTTTAATCTGTGGGTTAGGGTTAGGGTAGGGTTAGGGTTAGGGTTAGGGTAAGGGTTAGGGTGAGGTTTAGGGTCAAGATGAGGGTTAGTTTTAGCATTAGAGTTAGGGTGAGGGATAAGGTTAGGGTTAGGGTTATGGTTAGGGTTAATATGAGGGTGAGCGTTAGTGTTAGGTCAGGTTGAGTGTTAGGATTAAAGTTAGCGTTAGGGTGAGGGTGAAGGTGAGGCTGAGGGTTAGGATGAGGGTGAGGCTGAGGGTGAGGTTGTGGTTTAGGGTTAGGGTTAGGGTGAGGGTGAAGGTTAGTGTTCAGATTAGGGTGAGGGTTAGGTTAGGCTGACGGTGAGGTTGAGTGTGAGGGTGAGGGTTAATGTTAGGGTTAGGGTGAAGGTTAGGGTCAGTGTGAGTCTTAGTGTGACGGTGAGGGTAAGGGTTAGGTTGAAGTTTAGGGTGAGTGTGGAGGTTAGTGGTAGGTTGAAGGTTAGGGTTAATGCTACGGTTAGGGTTAGGGTAAGGGTTAGGTTGAGGGTTAGGGTTAGGGTGAAGTTTAGGGTTGGGGTGAGGCTTAGGGTTTGAATTAGGTTAAGGTGAGGGCTAGGGTGAGGGTGAGGGATACGGTTAGGCTTAGGGTTAGGGTAAGGTTTAGGTTTAGGGTTAGGTTTAGGGTTATGCTGAGGGGTAGGTTTAGGGTTAGTGTGAGGTTTAGGTTTAGTCTGAGTGGTAGGTTTAGGGTTAGGGTTAGCGTAAGGATGAGGTTAAGGATTAGGGTGAGGGTTAGTGTTAGGGTTAGGTTTAGGGTGAGTGTTAGGGTGAGTGTTAACTTTAGGATTAGTGTTAGGATTAGGGTTAGGCCTAGGGTAAGCGTGAGGGTGAGGGTGAGGTTTAGGTTTTGGGTGAGGGTTAGGGTTAGGGTGAGGTTGAGTCTTAGGTTTAGGATTAGGGTTAGGCTGAGGGTTAGGGTTAGGGTTAGGGTGAAGTTTAGGGTGAGGTTTATGGTTAGGGTTAGTCTTAGGATTAGTTTGAGGGTTAGGGGGAGGGTAAGGGTTAGGGTCCTGGTTAGGGATCGGGTTAGGGTTATGGTTAGGGTTAGGGTACAGGTTAGAGTCAGGATTAGGGTGAGGATTAGGCTGAGGGGTAGTGTAATGGTTAAGGTGAGTGTTAGATTTCATGTAAGGGTTAGGGTTAGGGTTAGTGTTAGGGTGAAGTTTAGGGTTAGGGATAGGGTGAGGGTGAGTGTTAGGCTGAGGGGTAGGGTAAGTGTTTGGTTGAGGGTTAGGGTTAGGGTTAGGGTTATTGTTAGGTTTAGGGTGATGGTTAGATTTAGTGTGAGGCTTAGGGTTTGGGTTAGGGTTAGTGTTAGGGTGAGGATTAGGGTTAGGGTGATGTTTATGTTTAGTGTTAGGTTTAGGGTGAGGGTTAGGGTTAGGGTGAAGGTTAGGGTTAGGGTGAAGGTTAGGGTTTGGGTTAGGCTTAGGCTGTGAATGAGACTGAGGGTGAGGGTGAGGGTGAGGGTGAGGGTTAGGGTAAGGTTTAGGGTTATGGTTAGGGTGAGGGTTATGTTTAGGATAATATTTAGGGTGAGGGTGAGGGTCATGGTGAGAGTGAGTGTTAGGGTGTGGGTGAGGGTTAGGTTTAGGTTGAGGGTTAGTTTGATGGTGAGGTTGAGGATTAGGGTTAGGTTTAGCGTGAGGGGTAGGGCAAGTTTTAGGCTTAGGGTGAGGGTTAGTGTGAGGGTTAGGGTTAGGGTTAGGGTTAGTGTGAGGGTAAGTGTTAGGGTGAGGTTTAGGGATTAGGGTTAGGGTGAGGTTTATGTTTAGGGTTATGTTTAGGGTGACGGTGAGGGTCATGGTGAGAGTGAGGTTTAGGGTGTGGGTGAGGGTTAGGGTTAGGTTGAGGGTTAGTGTGAGGGTTAGGGTTAGGGTTAGCCTTAGAATTAGTGTGAGGGTTAAGGTTAGGGTTAGGGATAGGGTGAGGGTAAGTGTTAGGGTGAGGCTAGGGTTAGGGTGAGAGTTAGGGTTAAGGTTAGGGTTAGATTGAGGTTGAAGGTGAGGGTTAGGGTTGGGTGAGGTTTAGATTTAGAGTGAGGGTTAAGGTTGGATTAGGGTTAGAGTTAGAGTGAGGGTGAGGGTGAGGGTTAGGGTTAGGATTAGGGTTAGGGTTAGGGTTAGACTGAGGGTGAGGGTGAGGGTGAGGGTGACGGTTTTTTTTTTTAGGTGAGGGTTAGGTTTAGGGTGAGGGTGAGGGTAAGCGAAAGGGTTACGGATAGGGGTAGGATGAGGGTTAGAATGAGGGGTAAGGTTATAGTTAGGGTGAGGGTTAGGGTTAGGTTTAAGTTTAGGGTTAGGGAGAGGGTAAGGCTTAGGTTAGTGTGAGGGATAGGGTTAGGGTTAGGTTTAGGTTGAGGGTAAATATTAGGATGAGGTTTAGGGTGAGGGTGAGAGTTAGGCTTAGGGTTAATGTTAGGATTAGTGTGGGGGTGAGGGTGAGGGTGTGAGTTAGTGTGAGGTTTAGGGTTAGGGTTAGGTTTAGGGTTAGGGTGAAGGTTTGAGTGAGAGTGATGGTTAGGTTTAGTGTTAGTGTTAGGTTTAGGGTTAGGCTGAGGGTGAGGGTGAGTTTGAGGGTTAGGGTTAGGGTTGGGTTAAGGTTATGGTGAGGGCTATTTTGAGGGTGAGGATTAGGGTGAGGATGAGGGTGATGGTGAGGGTTTCGGCTAGGTAAGTGTTAGGGTTAGGCTTAGGGTGAGGATTTGGTTGAGGGTGATGGTTAGGGTGAGGGTTAGGCTTAGGGTTAGGGTGAGGGTTAGGGTGAGGGATAGGGTTAGGGTGATATTAAGGAAGAGGGTGATGGTTACAGTGAGGGTGAGGGTTCGAGTGCGTGTTATGGTTACAGTTAGAATTAGGTTGAGAGCTAGGGTGAGGGTGCTGATTATGGTTAGGTTTAGGGATAGGGTGAGATTTAGGGTTAGGGTTAGGGTAAGGGTGAGGGTTAGGCTGAGGGGAATGGTTAGGGTGAGAGTGAGGGTTAGGTTTAGTCTGAGGGTTAGGGTTTGGCTAAGGGTTAGGGTTTGTGTGAGGTTAAGGGTTAGGGTCAGGGTCAGGGTGAGATTGAGGGTTAGGGTGTGGGTGAGAGGTAGAGTTATGGTGAGGGTTAGGGTGATTGTGAGGATTAGGGTGAGTGTGAGGATTAGGGTTAGGTTTAGTGTGAGGGTTATGTTTAGGCTGATGTTTAGCGTGAGGGTGAGGGTCAGGGTGAGAGTGAGTTTTCGGGTGTGGGTGAGGGTTAGGGTTAATGTGAGGGTTAGGTGATGGTGAGGGTTAGGGTGAGAGTGAGGGTTAGGGTTAGGTTTAGGGTGAGGGTTAGGTTTAGGGTGAGGGTTAGGGTGAGGGTTAGGGTTAGGGTGAGGGTTAGGTTTAGGTTTAAGTTTAGGGATAGGTTTAGGGTTAGGGTTAGGGTGAGGGTTAGGGTTAGGGTGATGGTTAGGTTTAGGGTTATGGTTAGGGTGAAGTTTAGTGTTAGGGTTAGTCTTAGGCTGTGTGTGAGGATGAGGGTGATGGTTAGGTTTAGGGTGAGCCTTAGGGTTAGGGTTAGAGACAGGGTTATGTTTAGGGTGATGTTTAGGGTGAGGGTGAGGGTCAGGGTGAGAGTGACGGTTAGGGCGTGGTTGAGGGTTAGGGTTAGGGTGAGGGTGGTTAGAAATAGGGAGAGGGTGAAGTTTAGGGTTAGGTTTAGAGTACGAGTTAGGGTGAGGATTAGTATGACGGTGAGGGTTAGGGTCAGGGTGAGGGTTAGGGTTAGGGTTAGGGTTAGGGTGAGGGCTAGGGTGAGGGTGAGGGTTAGGCTGAGGGTGAAGGTGCGGGTGAGGGTGAGGGTTAGGGTTAGCGTAACGTTTTAGATTAGGGTTTGTATGAGGATTAGGGTGACTTGAGGATTAGGGTGACGGTAAGTGTTAGGGTGAGGGTTAGCGCTAGGGTTAGGGTAAGGGTTCGGGTTCGGGTGAGGTTTAGTGTGAGCGTGAGGGTGACCGTACGGGTTTGGGTTAGGTTAGGGTAAGGGTTAGGGTGAGGGTGATGGTGAGGTTGAGTGTTAGGATTAGGTTTAGGGTGAGGGTTAGGGTGAGGGTTAGGGTTATTGTTAAGGATAGGGTGAGGGTGAGGTTTAGGTTGAGTTTTAGGGTGAGGGTGAGGGTGAGGGCTAGGGTTAGGGTAAGAGTGAGGGTGAGGGTTAGGGTTAGAGTTAGGGTTAGGTTTAAGGTTAGGGTTAGGCTGAGGTTGAGAATGAGGGTGAGGGTGAGGGTTAGGCTTAGGATTAGTGTCAGGGTTAGGGTTAATGTGAGCGTTAGGGTGAGGGTGAGGATAAGATTTAGGTTGAGGGATAAGGTGATTGGGAGTTTTAGGTTTAGGGTTACGGTTAGGGTGAGGGGTAGGGTGAGGGTTAGGGTTAAGGTTAGGTTAGGGTTAGGGTGAGGGTTAGGGTGAAAATGACAGTTAGGTTTAGGATTAGTGTTAGGTTTAGGGTTAGGCTTAGGGTGCGGCTGAGGGTGAGGTGTAGGGTTAGGGATAGCAATAGGGTTAGGGTGAGGTTTAGGGTTAGGGTGATGTATAGGATTAGGGTTAGGGTTAGGGTGAAGTTTAGGGTTAGGGTGAGGGTTAGTTTTATGGTTAGGGTTAGGGTGAGTGTTATTTTTAGTGTTAGGTTTAGGCTGTGAATGAGGGTGAGGGTGAGGGTGAGAGTTAGGTTAGGGTGAGGCTCAGAGTTAGGGTTAGGGTTAGGGTTGTGTTTATGGTGATGTATAGCATGAGGGTGAGGGTCAGGGTGAGAGTGAGGGTTAGGGTTTGGGTTAGGGTGAGGGTTAGGGTGACGGTGAGGGTTAGGGTGAGTGTGAGGATTTGGGTTATGATTAGGATGAGGGTTAGGGTTAGTTTTAGGGTTAGAGTGAGGGTTAGGTTTATGGTTAGCATTAGGTTTAGTGTGAATGTTAGGGTTAGTGTTAGGGTTAGGTGTAGCGTAAGGGTTAGTGTGAGGGTATGGGTTAGGATGATAGGGTTAAGGTCAGTGTTAAATTGAGGTTGAGGGTGAGGGTTAGGGATGGGTGAGGGTTACATTTAGAGTGAAGATTTGGGTTGGATTTGGGTTAGAGTTAGGGTGAGGGTGAGGGTTAGGGTTAGGATTAGGATTAGGGTTAGGGGATAGACTGAGGTTGAAGGTGAGGGTGAGGGTGGCGGTTTTGGTTAGGGTGAAGGTTCGGGTTAGGGTTAGGGTGAGGGTAAGCGTGAGGGTTAGGGTTAGGGGTAGGATGAGGGTAGGTTGAGGGGTAGGGTTATGGTTAGGGTGTGGGTTAGGCTTACTATGAGGTTTAGGGTTTGGGTTAAGGTTAGGTTTAGGGAGAGGGTAAGGGTTATCATGAGGGTTAGGTTCAGGGTGAGGGTTAGGTTTATGGTTAGAGTGATGGTTACTCTGAGGTTTAAGATTAGTGTTAGGATCAGGGTTAGGGTGAGGATTAAGGTGATAGTAAGGGTTAGGGTGAGGGTTAGGGAAATGGAGGGTTAGGGTTAGGGTTAGGGTTAGGGTGAGGCGTAGGGTGAGGGTTAGGGTTACGGTTAGGTTTAGGATGAGGGTTAGGGTGAGATTTAGGGTTAGGGTTAGGGTTAGGGTGAGGGTTAGTGTCGCAGTGAGGGATAGGTTTAGGGTGAGGGTTAGGGTTATGGTGAGGGATAGGATTAGGGTGAGTGTAAGGGTTAGGGTGAGAGTTAGGGTTAATGTTAGGGTTAGACTGAGTTTGAGTTTGAGGGTTAGGGTTGGGTGAGGTTTAGGGTTGGATTAGGGTTAGAGTTAGGGTGAGGGTGAGGGTGAGGGTTAGGATTAAGATTAGGGTTATGGTTAGGGTTAGACTGAGGGTGATGAGGAGGGTGAGGTTTAGGTTTAGAGTTAGGTTTAGGTTTAGGGTGAGGGTGAGAGTGAGTTTTAGGTTAGGATTAGGGTTAGGGTTAAGCTTAGGCTCAGGTTGAGGCTGAGAGTAAGAGGGAGGGTTAGTGTTAGGGGTAGGGTTCGGGTTCGGGTTAGGGTGAGGGTGAGGTTTAGGGTTAAGGTGAGTTTTAGGCTTAGGGTGAGGGTTAGGGTTAGGTTTAGGGTTAGGGTGAGGGTGTGGGTGTGGGTGAGGGTGAGGTTTAGGGTGAGGGTTAGGTTTAGGGTTAGGGTGAAGGTGAGGTTTAGGTTTAGGATTAGGGTTAGGGTTAGGGTTAGGCTGAAGATGAGGTTGAGTTTGAGGTTTTCGGATTAGTGTGAAGGTTAGGGTGAGGGCTAGGGTGAGGCAAAGGGGTAGGGTGAGGGTGAGGGTGCGGGTGAGTCTTTCAGATAGGTAAGGGTTTGTTTTAGGGTTAGGTTGAGGATTAGGGTGAGGGTGAGGGTTAAGGTAAGGGTTAGGGTTAGGGTGAGGGTTGGGGTTAGGGTTAGGGTGAGGGTTAGGGTTAGGTTTTGGTGATGTTTAGGATGAGGGTGAGTGTTAGGGTGAGGGTGATGGTTCGGGTGAGGGTTAGGGATAGGGTTAGAATTAGGATGAGGGCTAGGGTGAGGTTTACGGTTGGGGTTAGGGTTAAGGATAGGGTGAGAATTAGGGTTAGGGTGAGGGTTAGGGTGAGGGTTAGGATTAGGGTTAGGGTGAGTGTTACGTTTAATCTGAGTGTTAGGCTTAGGGTAGGGTTAGGGTTAGGGTTAAGGTACTGGTTAGGGTGAAGGTTAGGGTGAGGATGAGGGTTAGTTTTAGCGTAAGGGTTAGGGTGAGGAATAAGGTTAGGGTTAGGGTTAGGGTTATGGTTAATGTGAGGGTGAGCGTTAGGGTTAGGGTGAGGTTGAGGGTTAGGGTGAGGGTTAGGATTAGGTTTAGCGGTAGGGTGAGGGTGAAGGTGAGGCAGAAGGTTAGGGTGAGGGTGAGGGTGAGGGTGAGGGTGAGGTTTAGGGTTTGGTTTAGGGTGAGGGTTAGGGTGAGGGTTAGGGTTAGGATTAGCATTAGGGTTAGGGTTAGGTTGAAGGTGAGCGTGAGGGGGAGGGGGAGGGTTAGTGTTAGATTTAGGGTGAAGTTTAGGGTCAGTGTGAGTCTTAGGGTGAGGTTGAGGATAAGGGTTAGGTTGAGGGCTAGGCTGAGGGTGAGGATTAGGGTTAGGGAAAGGATGAGGCTTAGGGTGAAGATTAGGGTTAATGCTAGGATTATGGTTATGGTAAGGGTTAGGGTTAGGATTAGGGTTAGGGTGAAGTTTAGGGTTAGGTTGAGGCTTAGGGTTTGGATTAGGTTAAGTTGAGGGCTACGGTGAGGGTGAGGGTGAGGGTTTGGCTTAGGATGAGGGTAAGGTTTAGGTTTAGGGTTAGGTTTATGGTTAGGTTGAGGGGTAGGTTTAGCTTTATTGTGAGGTTTAGGTTTAGTGTGAGTGTTAGGTTTAGGGTTAGGGTTAGTGTTAGGATGAGAGTAAGGATTAGGGTGATGGTTAGGTTTAGGGTTAGGTTTAGGGTGAGTGTTAGGGTGAGTGTTAACTTTAGGGTTAGTGTTAGGTTTAGGGTTATGCCTAGGGTGAGGGTGAACGTGAGGGTGAGGGTTAGGTTGTGGGTGATGGTTAGGGTTAGGGTGAGAGTTAGGGTGAGGGTGAGGCTTAGGGTTAGGATTAGGGTTAGGCTGAGAGTTAGGGTTAGGGTTAGGCTTCGGTTGAGGGTTAGGGTGAGGTTTAGGGTTAGCGTTAAGCTTGGGATGAGTTTGAGGTTTAGAGTGAGGTTAAGGGTTAGGGTCCGTGTTAGGGTTCGGTTTAAGATTATGGTTAGGTTTAGGGTGCAGGTTAGAGTCAGGGTTAGGGTGAGGATTAGGCTGAGGGGTAGGGTAAGGGTTAGTGTGAGGGTTAGACTTTGTGTAAGGTTTAGGGTTAGGGTTAGCATTAGTGTTAGGGTGAAGGTTAGGGTTAGGTTAGGCTTAGGGTGAGGGTGAGGGTGAGAGTTAGGTTAGTGTGAGGGTTAGGGTTAGGGTTAGGGTTAGGGATAGGGTGAGGATTTGAGTGAGGGTGAGGGTTAAAGTTAGGGTTAGTTTTAGGGTGAGGGTGAGGGTTAGGGTTAGGATTAGGGTTAGGTTTAGGTTTAGGCTGAGGGTGAGGGTGAGGTTGAGGGTTAGGGTTAGTGTTTGGTTAAGGTTAGGGTGAAAGCTATTGTGAGAGTGAGGGTTAGGGTGAGGTTGAGGGTGAGTTTGAGGGTTTCGGTGAGGTAAGGCTTAGGCTTAGGGTTAGGGTGAGGATTAGGTTGAGGGTGAGGTTTAGGGTGAAAGTTAGGGTTACAGTGAGGGTTAGGGTTAGGGTTTGGGTGAGGGATAGGTTTATGGTGATGTTTAGCATGAGGGTGAGGGTTAGGGTGAGGGTTAGTTTTCTGGTGCGGCTTAGGTTTACGGTTAGATTTAGGGTGAGCGCTAGGGTGAGCGTGAGGGTTAGGTTTAGGTTTAGGGATAGGGTGAGAATTAGGGGTAGTTTTACGATTTGGGTGAGGGTTAGGCTGAGGGGAATGGTTAGGGTTAGCGTGAGGTTTAAGTTTAGTCTGAGGGTTAGGGTTAGGGTTAGGGTTAGTGTGAGCTTATGGGTTAGGTTGAGGGTTAGTGTGATGGTGAGGGTTAGGTATAGGGTTAGGGTTAGGGTGAGGGTGAGTGTTAGGGTTAGGTTTAGGGTGAGGGTTAGAGTTAGCGTGAGGGTTAGGGTGAGGGTTAGGTTTAGGGTTAAAGAGAGGGTGAGGCTGAAGTTGAGGCTGAGGTTTAGGGTGAGGGTGAGGGTGAGGGTTAGGGTTATGGTAAGAGTGAGGGTGATGTTTAGGGTTAGGATTAGGGTTAGGGTTAGGGTTCGCCTGAGGGTGATGATGAGGGTTAGGCTTAGGGTTAGGGTGAGGGTTAGGGTTAATATGAGGGTTAGGGTGCGGGTGAGAATAAGGGTTAGCTTGAGGGTTAGGGTGAGTGGGAAGTTCGGGTGAGGGTTAGGTTCAGAGTTAGAGTTAAGGTTAGGTTAGGGTTAGGGTGAGAATTAGGGTTAATGTTAGGCTTAGGCTTAGGGTAAGTGTTACGGTGAGGGTCAGCGTTAGGGTTAGAATGAGGTTTAGGGTTAGGGTAAGGTTTAGGGTTAGGATTATCTTTAGGATTAGGGCTAGGGTGAGGGTGAGGTTTAGGGTTAGGCTTAGGGTTAGGGTGAGGGTTATGGTTAGGTTTATGTTTAGAGTTAGCGTGAGGGGTAGTTTTAGGGTTAGGGTGAGGGTTAGGTTTAGTGTGAGGGTAAGGGTTAGGGTGAGGGTAAGGGTTAGGCTGGGAGTGAGGATTAGGGTGAGAGTGAGGGTTAGGGTTATCGTGAGTGTTTGGGAGAGGGTGAGGGTGAGGGTAAGGTTTATGTTAGGGTTAGGTTTAGAGTGAGGGTGGGAGTGAGGGTTACGGTTAGGATTAGGATTAGTGTTAGGGCTAAGCTGAGGGTGAGTTGGAAAGGGAGGGCGAGGTTTAGGTTTAGGGGTAAGTTTGGGGTTAGCGTTAAGGTGAGAGTTCGGGTTAATTTGATTGTTAGGATTAGAGTGAGGGTTCAGGTGAGGGTTCGGGTGAGGGTTAGAGTTAGGGATAGGGTTATGGTGAGGGCTAGGGTGAGTGTGAGGGTTAGGGTTATGGTTAGGGATAGGGTGAGAATTAGGGTTAGGGTTAGGGTTAGGGTGAGGGTTAGGCTTAGAGGTAGGGTTAGGGTTTGGGTGAGGGTTAGGTTTAGGGTTAGGGTTAGGATTAGGGTTACGGTTAGAGTGGGGGTTAGGGTTAGTGTTAGGGTGACAATGAGTGTGAGGGTTAAGTTTAGGATTAGTGTTAGGGTTAGGGTTAGTGTTAGGGTGAGTGTTAGGTTGAGGGTGAGTCTTAAGTTTATGGTGAGGGGTAGGGTGTGGGTGAGGGTTAGGGTTAGGGTGAGGGTTAGGGTGAAGGTGATGGTTAGGGTTAGTGTTAGCGTGAGGTTTATGGTTAATGTGAGGGTAAATTTGAGGGTGAGGAAAAGGGTTAGGTTGAGTGTTAGGACGAGTGGGAGGTTTAGTTATAGGGTTAGTGTTAGGGTGAGGGTTAGGGTGAGGGTTAGGGTTAATATTAGGTTAAGGTTAGGGTGAGGGTTAGGGTTAGGGTTAGGGTAACTGTTAGGGTGAGGGTTAGGTTTAGGGTGAGGGTTAGGGTTAGGGTGAGTGTTATGATTAGGGTTAGGGTAAGTGTTAGGGTGAAGATTAGGCTGAAGGGTAGGGTTAGGGTTAGGGTGAGGGTTAGGTTTCATGTGAGTTTTAGGGTTAGAGTTAGGGTTAGGGTTAGGGTGAGGGTGAGGGTTAGTGTTAGGGTTAGGATTAGGATTAGGGTTAGGGTGAGGGTGAGGGTGTGGGTGAGGTTTAGGGTTAGAGTTAGGTTTAGGGTGAGGGTGAGAGTGAGGTTTAGGGTTAGGATTAGGATTACAGTTAGGCTTAGGCTCAGGTTGAGTTTGTGAGTAAGAGGTAGGGTTAGGGTTAGGGTTCGGGTTAGGGTTAGGGTGAGTGTGAGGGTTAGGTTTAGGTTCAGGTTTAGGGTTAGGTTGAGGGTTAGGGTTAGGTTTAGGGTTAGGGTGAGGGTGTGGGTGAGGTTGAGGGTTAGGGTTAGGGTTAGAGTGAAGGTGAGGTTTAGGTTTAGGATTAGGTTTAGGATTAGGGTTAGGCTGAGGGTGATTGTGAGGTTGAGGGTTAGGGTAATTGTTAAGGTTAGCTTGAGGGCTAGGTTGAGGGTCAAGGTGATGGTGAGTGTGAGGGTTTCGCTTAGGTAAGGGTTAGTTTTAGGTTTAGGTTGAGGATTACGGTGAGGGTTAGGGATAGGGTGAGGTTTGGGGTTAGGGTTAGGGTGAGGGTTAGGGTTAGGTTTAGGGAGATGTTTAGGATGAGGGTGAGGGTTAGGGTGAGGGTGAGGATTCGGATGAGGGTTATGGATAGGGTTAGAATTAGATTGAGGGCTAGGGTGAGGGTGAGGGTTAAGGATACGGTGAGAATTAAAGTTAGGTTTAAGGTTAGTCGGAGGGTTAGGGTTAGGGTAGGGTTAGGGTTAGGGTTACGTTAAGGTTTAGGGTGAGGTTTAGGGTGAGGATGAGGATTAGATTTAGCATTAGGGTTAGGGTGAGGGATAAGTTGAGGGTTAGGGTTAGGGTTATGGTTAATGCGAGGGTGAGGGTTAGGGTTAGCGTGAGGTTTAGGGTTAGGGTGAGGGTTAGGATTATGATTAGGTTTAGGGTGAGGGTGAAGGTGAGGCTGAGGGTTAGGGTGAGAGTGAGGGTGTGGGTGAGGTTTAGGGAAAGATTTAGGATTAGTGTGAGGGTGAGGGTTAGGGTTAGGATTAGGGTTAGGGTTAGTGTTAGGCTGAGAGTGAGGTTGAGGGTGAGGGTGAGCGTTAGGGTTAGGGTTAGGGTGAGTGTTAGGGTCAGTGTGATTCTTAGGGTGAGGGTGAGGGTAAGGTTTACATTGAGAGTTAATGGAAGGGGGAGGGTTAGTGTTAGGTTTAGGATGAGGCTTAGAGTGAAGGTTATGGTTAATGATAGGGTTAGGGTTAGGGTAAGGGTTAGGGTGAGGATTAGCTTTATGGTGAAGTTTAGGGTTAGAGTGAGGGTTAGGGTTTGGATTAGGTTTAAGGTGAGGGCTAGGGTGAGGGTGAGGGTTAGGATTAAGCTTAGGGTGAGGGTAAGGTTTAGGTTTAGGATTAGGGTTAGGGTTAAGTGAGGGGTAAGTTTAGGGTTAGTGTGAGGTTTAGGTTTAGTGTGCCTGTTAGGTTTAGGGTTAGTGTTAGGATTAGTGTGTGGTGGAGGGTGAGGCTGAGGGTTAGGGTGAGGGAGAGGGTGAGGGTGAGGATTAGGGATAGGGTTAGGATGAGGGTGAGTCTGAGGTTTAGGGTTAGGATTACGGTTAGGGTTAGTGTTAGGCTGAGGGTGAGGTTGAGGGTGAGGGTTAGGGTTAGGGTTAGGGTGAGTGTTAGGGTCAGTGTGATTCTTAGCGTGAGGGTGAGGTAAGGGTTACGTTGAGAGTTAGGGGGATGGGGAGGTTTGGTGTTAGGTGTAGGATGAGGGTTAGGGTGAAGGTTAGGGTTCATGATAAGGTTAGGCTTATGGGAAGGTTTAGGCTAGCGGTTAGCGTTAGGGTGAAGTTTAGGGTGAGGGTGAGGGTTAGGGTTTGGATTAGGGTGAGGGTAAGGTTTAGGTTTAGGTTTAGGGTTAGAGTTTAGTGAGGCGTAGGTTTAGGGTTAGTGTGAGGTTTAGGTTTAGTGTGAGTGTTAGGTTTAGTGTTAGTGTTAGGATTAGTGTGTGGGTGAGGGTGAGGGTTAGGGTGAGGGTTAGGTTTACGGTGCGGGTTAGGGTTAGATTGAGGGTTAGGGTTAGGGTGAAGTTTAGGGTTAGGATTATGGTTAGGGTGTGGGCTAGGGTGAAGGAGAGGGTTAGGGTTAGGTTTAGGGTTAAGGTGAGGGTTAGGGTTAGGTTTAGGGTTAGGGTTAGTGTGAGTTGCAGTTTTAGAGTTATGGTTAGGGTTAGGTTTAGTGTGAGTGTTAGGGTTAGGGTTAGGTTTAGGGTGAGGGTAAGGTTTAGAGTGAGGGTGAGGTTTAGGGTGAGAGTGAGTGTTAGGGTTAGCGTGTGTGTTAGGGTGAGGGTTAGGGTGAGTATTCGGGTTAGGTTCAGGATTTTGGTTAGGTAAGGGTTAGGGTTAGGTTTAGGGTAAGGGTTAGGGTGAGGGTTAGTGTTAGGTTGAAGGTTAAAACTAGGCTGAGGTTGATGGTGAGGGTGAGGGGGAAGGTTAGTGTTAGGGTTAGGGTTAGCTTTATGGTGAGGGTGAGGGTTATGTCAGTGTGAGGATTAGGGTTAGGGTTAGATTTAGGGTGGATGTAAGGGATAGGGTGAGCTTGAGGGGGAGGGTTAGGCTTAGGGTTAGTGTTAGTATAAGTTTGTGGGTGAGGGTGAGGGTGAGGGTTAGGGTGAGGTTTATGTTTAGGGTAAGGGTTAGGGTTAGGTTGAGGGTTTGAGTGAGGCTGAGGGTTAGGGTTAGGGTTAGGGTTAGAGTGATGGTGATGATTAGGGTTAGGTTTAGGGTTAAGGTTAGGGTTGTTAGGCTGAGGGTTGGGGTGAGGTTGAGGGTTAGGGTTGGGTTAAGGTTAGGGTGAGGGCTATTGCAAGGGTGAGTGTTAGGGTGAGGGTGAGGGTGAGGGTTTCTCTTAGTTAACGGTTACCTTGAGGGTTAGGGTGAGGATTAGGTTGAGTGTGATGGTTAGGGTGTGGATTAGGGTTAGGGTGAGGGTTAGGGTTAGGGTTAGGGTGAGCGATAGGGTTATGGTAATGTTTAGGATGAGGGTGAGTTTTAGGGTGAGGGTGAGGTTTCGAGGTCAGGTTAGGGTTTGTGTTAGTATTAGGGTTAGGGTTAGGGTTAGGCTGAGGGTGAGAATGAGTGTGTGGGTGAGGGTTAGGCTTAGGGTTAGGGTGAGGGTTGTTGTTAATGTGAGGGTTAGGCTGAGGGTGAGGATAAGGGTTAGTTTGAGGGTTAAGGTGAGTGGGATGTTTAGGGTGAGAGTTAGGGTGAGGGTTAGGGTTAAGGTTAGTTTAGGGTAAGGGGTAGGGTTAGGTTTAGGGTGCGGGTTAGGGTTAGATTGACTGTCAGGGTTAGGGTGAGGTTTAGGGTTAGGATTATGGTTAGGGTGCGGGTTAGGGTTAGGCTTAGGGTGAAGCTGAGGGTTAGGGTTAGGTTTAGGGTTAGGGTTAATGTGAGTTGTAGTTTTAGGGTTATGGTTAGGGTTAGGTTTAGTGTGAGTGTTAGGGTTAGAGTTAGGTTTAGGTGAGGGTAAGGGTTAGGGTGAGGGTGAGGTTTAGGGTGAGAGTGAGTGTTAGGGTTAGCGTGAGTGTTAGGGAGAGGGTTAGGGTGAGGGATAGTGTTAGGGTGAGGGTTAAGGTTACGGTAAGGTTTAGAATTGGGGTTATAGTTAGGTTTAGGGTGAGGGTGAGGGTGATGGTGAGGGTGAGGATTAGGGATAGGGTTAGGATTAGATTGAGGGTGGGAGAAAGGGTTAGGGTTAGGATTAGGATTAGGGTTAGGGTTACACTAAGTGTGAGTGGGAAGTGGAGGATAAGTTTAGGCTTAGGGGAAGGTTTAGAGTTAGGGTTATGGTGAGAGTTAGGGTTAAACTTCTTGTTAGGATTAGGGTGAAGGTGAGGGTGAGGTTTCAGGTGAGGGTTAGGTTTAGGGTTAGTGTTATTGTGATTGCTAGTGTGAGTGTGAGGGTTAGGGTTATGGTTAGGGATAGGGTGAGAATTAGGATTAGGGTTAGTTTTCGGGTGAGGGTTAGGTTTAGTCTGAGGGTTACGGATAGGTTTAGGGTTAGGTTTAGGCATAGGGTGAGGGTAAGGGTTAGGGTGAGGGTAAGGAATAGGGTTAGGTTTAGGGTGAGGGTTGGTTGAGGGTTAATTATTTTGTTAGGGTTACTGTGAGGGTGAGGGTTAGGGTTAGGGTTAGGGTGAGGGTGAGGGTGAGAGTGAAGCTGAGGGTTAATGTGAGGGTGAGGTTGAGGGTGCGTTTGAAGGTTAGGGTTAAGGTGAGGGTAAGGGTAAATATTAGGGTAAGGATTAGTGTTACTATTAGGGTTAGGCTGAGGATGAGCTTGAGGGTTAGGGTGAGGGTTAATGTGAGGGTTAGGGTGAGTGTAAGGGTAAGGTTTAGATTGAAGTTAGAGTGAGGGGGAGCGTTAGGCTTAGGGTTAGGTTGAGGGTGAGGGTTAGAATGAGGGTTAAGTTTAAGGTTAGCGTTAGGGTTAGGGTGAGGGTTAGGGTTAATGTTAGATTTAGGCTTGTGGTAAGGGTTAGGGTGAGGGTTAGTGTTAGGGTGAGGGGTGGGTTTAGGGTTAGGGTGAGGGGTAGGGTTAGGGTTAGGTTTAGGGTTAGTCTTAAGGTTGGGGTGATGGTTAGGCTTAGGTTGAGGGTTAGGGTTAGGGTGAGGGGTAGGTTTAGGGTTAGGTTTAGTGTGAGGTTTAGGGTGAGGGTAAGGTTTAGGGTTAGGGTTAGCTTGAGAATGAGAGTTAGGGATACCGTAAGTGTTAGTGTGAGGGTTAGGTTGAGGGTTAGGGTTAGGGTTAGGGTGAAGTTAAGGGTTAGGGTTAGGTTTAGGGTGAAGGTTAGAGTTAGGTTTAGGGTTAGGTTTATTGTTCGGGTTAGGTTAAGGCTGAGGGTGAGGGTGATGGTGACCCTGATATTGAGGTTGAGGGTTAGGTTTAGGGTTAGGGTGAGGGTGAGAGTGAGTGATAGGTTTAGGATTAGAATTGGGCTTAGTGTTAGGCTGAGGGTGATGGTGTAGGTGAGGGTTAGGATTAGGGTGAGTGTTAGTTTTAGGGTTAGTGTGAAGTTTAGGGTTAGTGTGGGAGTGAGGGTTAGGGTTAGGGTGAGGTTTAGGGTTAGGGTGAGGTTTAGGGTTAGGGTTAGGATGAGGGTTAGGGTTTGTTTGAGGGTGAGGGTTAGGGTTAGAATGAGGATAAGGGTTTGGGAGAGGGTTAGGGAGAGGGTGAGTTTAATGGTTAGGGTGAGAGTAAGGGTAAGGGTGAGGGTTATGTTGTGGGTTAGGGTTAGGCTTAGTGTTAGGGAGAGTGCTAGGGTGAGGGTGAGAGTTAGGGTTAGGGTTAGCCTTAGGGTGAGGGTGGGGGTGAGAGTTCGGTTTAGGATTAGTGTTAGGTTTAGGGTTAGACTTAGGGTGATGGTGAGGGTGAGGGTACGGTTTAGAATGAGGATTAGGGTTAGGATTAGGGTGAGGGTTAGGTAAAGGTTGATGTTTAGGGTGAGGGTGAGGGTTAGGGTTAGGGTTAGGATTAGGGTGAGTGTTCGGGTTAGAGTTAGGGTTAGGGTGAGGGTTAGGTTTAGGGTGAGGGTTAGGGTTAGGGTTAGGTTTAGGATGAGGGTTAAGGTTAGGGGGAGGATTGGTGATAGTGTTAAGGTGAGGGTGAGTGTGAGGGTTAAGTTTAGGATTAGTGTTAGGGTTAGGGTTAGTCTTATGTTGAGGGTTAGGGTGAAGGTGAGGGTTAAGTTTAAGGTGAGGGTTAGTGTGTGGGTGAGGTTTAGGGTTAGGTTGAGGATTAGGTTGACAGCGGCTTAGAGTGAGGGTGACAGTTAGGCTTAGAGTTAGGGTGAGGGATAGGGTTAATGTGAGGGTTAGGGTGAGGGTGATGATAAGGGTTAGGTGGAGGGTTAGGATGAGTGGGAGGTTTAGGGTTATGGTTATGGTTAGGGTGAGCGTTAGGGTGAGGGTTAGACTTAAGGTTAGGTTAGGGTTAGGGTGAGAGTTACGGTTATTGTTAGGGTTACGGTTAGGGAAAGTGTTAGGGTGAGTGTTAGGGTTAGGGTGAGTGTTAGGTATATGGTGTGGGTTAGGGTTAGAATGAGGGTTAGGGTTAGGTTGAGGTTTAGGGTTAGGATTATTATTACGATGAGGACTAGGGTGAGGGGGAGTGTTAGTGTTAGGCTTAGGGTTAGGGTGAGGGTTAGGGTTAGGGTTAGCATGAGGGGTAGTTTTAGGGTTAGGGTGAGGAATAAGTTTAGTGTGAGTTTTAGAGTTAGTGTTAGGGTTAGTGTGAGTGTTAGGCTGGGGGTAGGGTGAGGGTTATTGTTAGGATTAGTGTTAGGGTTAGGTTTAGGTTGAGGTTTAGGTTTAGGCTTAGGTTTACGATGAGGTTGAGTGTGAGGGATATTGTTAGAATTAAGATTTAGTTTAGGTTTAGGATTAGGGTGAGGATTAGCGTTAGAGTTAGGTTTAATGTGAGGGTTAGACTAAGGATTAGGGTTACGTTTTGGGTGAGGGTAAGGTTTAATGTGAGGGTTAGGGTTAGGATTAGTGTTAGGGTGAGGTTTAGGGTTAGGGTTAGGGTTAGAGTCGGGGTTATTGTTAGGGTTAGGGTGAGGGTGAGGGTGAGGTTTAGGTTTAGAGTGATAGTGGGAGTGAGTGTTAGAGTTAGGATTAGGATTAGTGTTAGGGTTAGGCTGAGGATGAGTGGGAAGGGGAGGGGGAGGGTTAGGGTTATGGGTAGGTTTAGGGTTAGGGTTACAGTGAGAGTTAGATTAAAATTATTGTTAGGATTAGGGTGAGGTGATGGTGAGTGTGAGGGTTCGGGTGAAGGTTAGGGTTAGGGATGTAGTTAGGGTGATGGCTATGGTTTATGTGAGGGTTAGGGTTATGGTGAGGGATAGGGTGAGAATTAGGGTTAGGTTTAGGGTTAGGGTGAGGGTTAGGGTTAGTCTGAGGGTTACGGTTAGGTTTTGGTTTAGGTTAGGCTTAGGGTGAGGGTAAGGGTTGGGCTGAGGTTTAGGGTGAGGGTGAGGTTTAGGGTTAGGTTTAGGGTAAGGGTTGGGTGAGGGATAGGGTTAGGGTTAGGGTTAGGGTGAGGGTGAGGGTTAGGGTTAGGGTTAAGGTGAGTGTGAGAGTGAGGCTGAGGTTTAGGGTGAGGGTGAGGGTGAGGGTGAGTTTGAGGGTTAGGGTTAAGGTGAGTGTAAGGATGAGAATTATGGTAAGGATTTGGTTTAAGATTAGGGTTAGGCTTAGGCTGAGCTTGAGGCTGAGGGTTAGGTTTAAGATTAGGTTTAGTGTGAGGGTTAGGGTTAGGGTTAGGGTTAGGGTGAGGGTAAGTGTTAGGGTGAGGGTTAGGTTTAGGGTGAGAGTTAGGGTTAAGGTTAGGGTTACATTGAGGTTGAGGGTGAGGGTTAGGGTTGGGTGAGGGTT
This sequence comes from Dipodomys merriami, assembly GCF_024711535.1. Lineage (NCBI taxonomy): Eukaryota > Metazoa > Chordata > Mammalia > Rodentia > Heteromyidae > Dipodomys > Dipodomys merriami. The sequence goes on from NW_027203182.1 coordinate 114,723, forward strand.
AGTGTTAGATTGAGGGTTATGGTTGGATTAGGTTTAAAGTTAGGGTGATGGTGAGGGTGAGGGTTAGGGTTAGGATTAGGGTTAGGGTTAGGGTTAGAGTGAGGGTGAGGGTGATGGTGAGGGTGATTGGTTTTTTTTAGGTGAGGGTTAGGGTTAGGGTGAGGGTGAGGGTAAGCGAAAGTGTTAGGGTTAGGGGAATGATGAGTGTTAGATTGAGGGGTAGGGTTATGGTTAGGGTTACTGTGAGGGTTCGGATTAGCGTTAAGGTTAGGGTTAGGGAGAGATTATGGCTTAGGTTAGTGTGAGGGTTAGGGTTAGGGTTAGGTTTAGAGTGAGGGTAAGGGTTAGGGTGAGGTTTAGGGTGAGGGTGTGAGTTAGGCTTAGAGTTAGGGTTAGGATTAGTGTTTGGGTGAGGGTGAGGGTGAGAGTCAGTGTGAGGTTTAGGATTAGGGTTAGGGTCAGGTTAGGGTGAGGGTTTGAGTGAGGGTGAGGGTTAGGGTTAGGGTTAGGGTTAGGGTGAGGGTGAGGGTTAGGGTTGGGATTAGGGTTAGGGGTAGGGTTAGACTGAGGGTGAGGGTGAGTTTGAAGGTTAGGGTTAGGGTTGGGTAAGGTTAGGGTGAGGGGTATTGGGAGTGTGAGGTTTAGGGTGAGGGTGAGGGTGAGAGCTAGGTTTAGGGTGAGGGTTATCTTTAGGATGAGGGTTAGGGTGAGGGTTAGGGTTAGGGTTAGTTTTAGGTTTAGGGTTAGTGTTAGGGTGAATTTTAGGTTTGGGGTTAGGCTTAGGTTGAGTGAGGGTGAGGGTGAGGCTCTGGGTTAGGTTTAGGGTGTGGCTTAGTGTTAGGTTTAGGTTGAGGGTTATGTTTAGGATGATGTTTACGATGAGGGTGAGGGTCAGTGTGAGAGTGAGGGTTAGGGTGTGGGTGAGGGTTAGGGTTATGGTGAGGGTTAAAATGTCGGTGACTTTTAGGATGACGGTGAGGATTATGTTTAGGGTTAGTGTGAGGGTTATCGTTAGTTTTAGGGTTAGGGTGAGGGTCAGTTTGAGGGTTAGGGTTAGGGTTACAATTAAGATTATTGTGAGGGTTAGGGTTAGGCTTAAGGTGAGGGTAAGGGTTAGGGTGAGGATTAGGGTTAGGGTGAGTGTTACGGTTAATGTTAGGGTTAGATTGAGATTGAGCGTGAGGGTTAGGGTTGGGTGAGGGTTAGAGTTAGAGTGAGGGTTATGGTTGGATTAGTGTTCGAGTTAGGGTAAGGGTGAGGGTGATTGTTAGGGTTAGGATTAGGGTTAGCGTTAGGGTTAGACTGAGGTTGGGAGTGAGGGTTAGGGTTAGGATTAGGATTAGGGTTAGGGTTAGGCTGAGGATGAGTGGGAAGGGGAGGGGGAGGGTTAGGGGTAGGGGTAGGTTTAGGGTTAGGGTTACAGTGAGAGTTAGGTTAAAATTATTGTTAGGATTAGAGTGAGGGTGATGGTGAGTGTGAGGGTTCGGGTGAAGGTTAGGATTAGTGATAGAGTTAGGGTGATGGCTAGGGTGAGTGTGAGGGTTAAGGTTATGGTGAGGGATAGGGTGAGAATTAGGGTTAGGGTTAGGGTTGGGGTGAGGGTTAATCTCAGGTGTATGGTTAGGGTTAGGATGAGGGTTAGGTTTAGTCTGAGGGTTACGGTTAGGTTTTGGGTTAGGTTAGGCTTAGGGTGAGTGTAAGGGTTAGGGTGAGGGTGAGGTTTAGGGTTAGGTTTAGGGTGAGGGTTGGGTGAGGGATAGGGTTAGGGTTAGGGCTAGGGTTAGGGTGAGGGTGAGAGTGAGGCTGAGGGTTAGGGTGAGGGTGAGGGTGAGGGTGAGAATTATGGTAAGGATTTGGTTTAAGATTAGGGTTAGGCTGAGGCTGAGCTTGAGGTTGAGGGTTAGGTTTAGGGTGAGGGTTAGGGTTAGGTTTAGGTTTAGGATTAGGCTGAGGGTGAGGTTTAGGGATAGGGTGAGGGTGAGGGTTAGGGTTAGGGTTAGAGTAAGAGTTAGGGTGAGGATTAGTATGACTGTGAGGGTTAGGGTCAGGGTGAGGGTTAGGGTTTGGGTTAGGGTGAGGGCTAGGGTGAGGGTGAGGGTTAGGCTGAGGGTGAAGGTGAGGTGAGGGTTAGGGTTTGGGTTAGCATAAGGTTTAACTTTAGGGTTAGGTGAGGATTAGAGTGACTTGAGTATTAGTTGATGGTAAGTGTTAGGGTGAGGGTTAGCGCTAGGTTTAGGGTTAGGGTTAGGGTTAGGGTGAGGGTGACGGTTCGGGTTAGGGTTAGGGTTAGGGTGAGGGTGAGGTTTAGGGTTAGGTTAGCGTTAGGGTTAGGGTGAGGGTGAGGGTAAGTATTAGTGTGTGGGTTAGGGTTAGGGTTAGCATTAGGGTAAAGATGAAAGTGAGAGGTAGGTTTAGGATTAGTGATAGGTTTAGGGTAAGCCATAGCGTGAGGGTAAGGGTGAGGTTTAGGGTTAGGGATAGGGTTAGGGAAAGGGTGAAGTTTAGGGTTAGGGTGATGTTTAGGGTTAGTGTAAGGGTTAGGGTGAGTTTTAGGGTTAGGGTGAGGGTGAGGTTTAGGGTTAGGTTTAGGGTGAGGGTTAGGGTTAGGGTTAGGCTTAGGCTGTAAATGAGGGTGAGGGTGAGGGTTAGGTTTAGGGTGAGGCTTAGGGTTAGGGTTAGGGTTAGGGTTAAGTTTAGGGTGATGTTTAGGGTGAGAGTGAGGGTCATGGTGAGAGTGAGGGTTAGGTTGTGGGTGAGGGTTAGGGCTAGGGAGAGGGTTAGGTTTAGGGTTAGCATTAGGATTAGTGAGAGGGTTAGTTTTAGGGTTACGGTTAGGGTGTGGGTAAGTGTTAGGGTTAGGTTTAGGTTTAGGGTGAGAGTTACGGTGGGGGTTAGGGTTAGATTGAGGTTGAGGGTGAGGGTGAGTTTTGGGTGAGGGTTAGAGTTAGAGTGAGGGTTATGGTTGGTTTAAGTTAGAGTTAGGGTGATGTTGAGGGTGAGGGTTAGAGTTAGGATTAGGGTTAGGGTTAGGGTTAGACTGAGGGTAAGGGTGAGGGTGAGGGTGATGGTTTTTTTTAAGGTGAGGGTTAGGGTTAGGGTGAGAGTGAGTGTAAAGAAAGGGTTACGGTTAGGGGTAGGATGAGGGTTAGATTGAGGGGTAGGGTTATGGTGCTGGTGAAGGTTAGGGTTACTGTGAGGATTAGGTTTAGGGTTAAGGTTAGGTTTAGGGAGAGGGTAAGGCTTAGGTTAGTGTGAGGGTTATGGTTAGGGTTAGGTTTAGGGTGAGGGTAAGGGTTAGGGTGACGTTTAGGGTGAGGGTGAGAGTTAGGTTTAGGGTTAGTGTTAGGATTAGTGTGTGGGTGAGGGTGACGGTGAGAGTTAGTGTGAGGTTTAATGTTAGGGTTAGGGTCAGGGTTCGGGTGAGTATTTGAGTGAGGGTGAGGGTTAGCGTTAGGGTTAGGGTTAGAATGAAGGTTAGGGTTAGGTTTGGGTTTAGGGTGAGGGGTAGGTTTAGGCTGAGGCTGAGGGTGAGTTTGAGGGTTAGGGTTAGGGTTGGGTTAATGTTAGGGTGAGGGCTATTGTGAGGGTGAGGTTTAGGGTGAGGGTGAGGGTTTCCATCAGGTAAGTGTTTGGGTTATGCTTAGGGTTAGGATTTGGTTGAGGGAGCAGGTTAGGGTGAAGGTTAGGGTTATGGTGAGGGTTAGTGTTATGGTGAGGGTGCGGGATAGGGTTAGGGTGATGTTAAGGATGAGGGTGAGATTTTGGTTGCGGGTGAGGGTTCGGGTGAGGGTTAGGGCTACGGTTAGATTTAGGTTGAGGGATAGGTTGACTGTGAGAGTTAGGGTTAGGTTAGGGATAGGGTGAGAATTAGGGTTAGGGTCAGGGTTAGGATGAGGGGAATGTTTACAGTTAGGTTGAGGGTTAGGTTAAGTCTGAGGGTGAGGGTTAGTGTTAAGGTTAGGGTTATTGTGAGGTTAAGCGTTAGGGTGAGGGTTAGGGTGAGGGTAAGGGCTAGGTTTAGGTTGAGGGTTAGTTTTAGGGTGAGGGTTATGGTGAGGCTTAGGTTTAGGGTGAGGTTTAGGTTTAGGGTTAGTGTTAGGGTGAGGTTTAGGGTTAGGGTTAGGCTTAGGCTGTGAGTGAGGGTGAGGGTGAGGGTTAGGTTTAGGGTGAAGCTTAGGTTTAGGCTTAGGGTGAGGGTTATTTTTAGGATGATGTTTAGAGTGAGTGTGAGGGTTAGGGTGAAAATGAGGGTTAGGGTGTCGGTGAGGGTTAGGTTAGGGTAAGGGTTATGGTGATGGTGACGTTTAGGGTGAGGGTGAGGATTAGGGTTAGGTTTAGGGTGAGGGTTAGCGTTAGTTTTAGGGTTAGGGTGAGGGTCAGTTTGAGGGTTAGGGTAAGGGTTAGCATTAAGTTTATGGTGAGGGTTAGGGTTAGGGTTAGGGTTAGGGTGAGGGTAAGCGTTAGGGTGAGGGTTAGGGTTAGGTTGAGAGTTACAGTTAAGGTTAGGGTTAGATTGAGGTTGAGGGTGAGGGTTAGGGTTGTGTGAGGGTTAGAGTTAGAGTGAGGGTTAATGTTGGATTAGTGTTCGAGTTAGGGTAAGGGTTAGGGTGAGGGTTAGGTTTAGGTTTAGGGTGAGGTTTACGGTTAGAGTTAGGGTTAGGGTGAATATGAGGGTGAGGGATAGGTTTGGTGAGGGTTAGAGTGAGGTTGAGGGTTAGCATTGGGTAAGGGTTAGAGTTATGGTGAGGGTGAGGGTGAGGGTTAGGGTTAGGATTAGGGTTAGTGTTAGGGTTAGACTGAGTGTGAGGTTGAGGGTGAGGGTGAGCATATGGGTTAGGGTTAGGAATACCGTTGGGGTGAGGGTAAGGGTTAGGGTTAGGATTAGAATTAGGGTGAGGGTGAGGGTCATGGTTAGGGTTAGGATTAGGGTTAGGGTTAGGGTTAGGCTGAGGTTGAGGTTGAGGGTGAGGTTTAGGTTTAGGGTTCGGGTTCGGGTTAGATTTAGGGTTAGGGTGAGGGTTGGGGTGAGGATTATGGTTAGGGTTAGGGTTAGGGTGAGTGTCAGAGTGAGGGTTAGGGTTAAGGTGAGGTTTAGGGTGAAGTTGAGCGTTATGATTAGGTTTAGGGTGAGGAGTTTGGTGAGGGTTAGGGTTAAGGTGAGGGTGAGCTTTAAGTTGAGGTTGAGGGTTAGGGTTAGGGTTAGGGTGAGGATTAGCATCAGGGTGAGGGTTAGGGTTAGGGTGAGAGTTAGGTTTAGAGGAGGGTTACATTTAGGGTTAGGGTTAGGGTGTGTGCTAGGGTGAAGATGAGGTTTAGGGTTAGGGTTACGGTTAGGGATAGGGTGAGGATTAGGGTTAGGGTTAGGGTTAGGTTTAGGCTGAGGGGTTGGCTTAGGGTTAGGGTGAGGGTTAGGTTTAGTGTGAGAGTTAGGATTAGGGTTAGGGTTAGTTTAAAGGTGAGGGTTACGTTTAGGATTAGGGTTATTTTTAGGGTTGGTTTAACGGTTAGGGTTAGGGTTAGAATTAGGGTTAGGTTGAGGTTTAGTGTTAGGGTTAGGGTTAGGGTTAGGATTAGTGTGAAGGATAGTGTTAGGGTTAGGGTTAGGCTTGGGGTGATGGTAAGGGTTAGGGTGAGGTTTATGGTGAGGTGAGGTTTAGGGCTAACATTAGGGTTACGGTGAGTGTTAGGGTGAGGGTTAGGTTTAGGGTTAGGGTTAGGGTGAGGGTGACACTTAGGGTTAGTTTTAGGGTGAGGGTGACGTTTAGGGTGAGCGTTAGCCTTAGGGTTAGGGTTAGGGTTAGGGTGATGGTGAGGGTGAGGGTTATGGTTGGTTGAGGGTTAGAGTGAGGGTGATGATTAATGTTGGGTTATGGTTAGAGTTAGGGTGAAGTGAGGGTGTGGGTTAGGGTAAGGATTAGTGTTAGGTTTAGGGTTAGGCTGAGGTTCAGGGTGAAGGTGAGGTTTAGGGTTACGGTTTGGGTGAGGGTTCGTGTGAGGATTAGATTTAGGGTTAGGGTGAGGGTTATGGTTATGGTTAGGGTTAGGCTGAGTGTCAGGGTGAGGGTGTTAACGTGAGGTTTAAGTTGAAGTTTTGGGTTAGGGTTAGGGTTAGGGTGAGGAGTACGGTGAGGGTTAGGTTTAAGGTGATGGTGAGCGTTAAGTAGAGGTTGAGGTTTAGGGTTAGGGTTAGGTTGTGGGCTAGGGTCAGGGTGAGGTTTAGGGTTAGGGTGAGGGTTAGGGTTAGGGGAGGGTTAGGTTTAGGCTTACGTTTAGGGTGAGGGCTAGGGTGAGGGTGAGGTTTAAGGTTAGGGTTACGGTTATGGATCGGGTGAGGATTAGGTTTAGGGTTAGGGTTAGGATTAGGGTTAGGCTGAGGGATTGGCTTAGGGTTAGGGTGAGAGTTAGGTTTAGTGTGAGAGTTAGGGTTAGGGTTAGGGTTAGTGTTAGGTTGAGGGTTAGTTTAGGGTTAGGGTTATTGTTAGGGTTAGTGTAAGGGTTAGGGTTAGGGTTAAAGTTAGGTTTAGGGTGAGGGTTAGGGTGACAGTGAGGGTTAGGGTGAGGGTGAGGATTAGGGTTAAGTTTAGGGTGTGGTTTAGCATTAGTTTTAGGGTTAGGGTGAGGGTTAGGTTGAGGGTTAGGGTTAGGGTTAGCTTTAGGATTAGTGTGAGGATTAGGGTTATGGTTAGGGTTAGGGTTAGGGTGAGGATAAGGGTTAGGGTGACGGTTAGTTTTAGGGTGAGAGTTAGGGTTAAGTTTAGGGTTAGATTGAGGTTGAGGGTGAGGGTTAGGGTTGGGTGAGGTTTAGAGTTAGAGTGAGGGTTATGGTTGGATTAGGGTTAGAGTTAGTTTGAGGGTGAGGGTGAGGGTTAGGGTGAAGGTAAGGGTAAGGGTGAGGGTCAGGGTGAGCGTGAGTGTTAGGTTTAGGGTTAGGCTTAGGGTTAGGGTATGGGTGAGGGTTAGGGTTAGGTTTAGGGTGAGGGTTAGGTTTAGGGTGAGGGTTAGTGTTATTTTTAAGGATAGGGTGAGGGTGAGGTTGAAGCTGAGATTTAACGTGAGGGTGAGGGTGAGGGTTAGGGTTAGAGTTAGGGTTAGGGATAGGGTTAAGGTTAGGATGAGGGTGACAATGAGGATGAGGGTGAGGGTTAGGTTTAGGGTTAGGGTGAGGGTTAGGGTTAATATGAGGGTTACGGTGAGGGTGAGGATAAGGGTTAGGTTGAGTGTTAGGGTGAGTGGTAGCTTTAGGTTTAAGGTTTAGGGGTAGGATTAAGATTAGGTTAGGGTTAGGGTGAGGGTTAGGGGGAGAGTGACAGTTACGTTTAGGATTAGTGTTAGGTTTAGGCTTAGGCTTAGTGTGAGGGTGAGGGTGAGCTTTAGGGTTAGGTATAGCGTTAGGGTTAGAGAGAGGGTTAGGGTTAGGGTGATGTATAGGGTTAGGTTTAGGGTGAAGGTGAGGATTAGGGTTAGGGTCAGGGTTAGGTTTAGGGTTAGGGTTAGGTTGAGGGTTAGGGTTAGGGTGAGGTTTAGGCTGTGAGTGAGGGTGAGGGTGAGGGTGAAGGTGAGGGTTAGGTTTAGGGTGAGTCTTAGGGTTAGGGTTAGGTGAGGGTTATGTTTTTGGTGATGTTTAGGGTGAGGTTGAGGGTGAGGGTGAGAGTGAGGGTTAGGATATGGGTTAGGGTTAGGATTAGGGTTAGGGTTAGGGTTAGGGTGAGGTTTAGGCTGTGAGTGAGGGTGAGGATTAGGGTTAAGGTTAGGGTGAGTGTTAGGGTTAGTTTTAGGGTTAAGGTGAGAGTTAGGGTTAGGGTTAGTTTTAGGGTTAGTGTGAGGGTTAGGGTTAGGGTTAGGTTTAGGGTAAGGTTTAGGGTGAGGTTATGGGTTACGGTGAGATTTAGGGTTAAGTTTAGGGTTAGATTGAGGTTGAGGGTGAGGGGTAGGTTTGGGTCAGGGTTAGAGTCAGAGTGAGAGTTAGGGTTGGATTAGGGTAAGAGTTAGGGTGAGGGTGAGGTTTAGGGTTAGGATTAGGGTTAGTGTTAGGGTTAGACTGAGGGTAAGTGTGAAGGTGAGGGTGGCGGTTTGGGTTAGGGTGAGGGTTAGGTTTAGGGTTAGGGTTAGGGTGAGAGTTAGGGTTAGGTTTAGGGGTAGGATGATTGTATGTTGAGGGGTAGGGTTATGATTAGGGTGAGGGTTAGGTTTACTATGAGGTTTAGGTTTAGGGTTAAGGTTAGGGGTAGGGAGAGGGTAAGGGTTAGCATGAGGGTTAGGTTGACGGTGAGGGTGAGGGTTTGGGTTAGAGTAAGGGTTACTGTGAAGTTTAAGGTTAGTGTTAGGGTTAGGGTGAGGATTAGGGTGTTGTTAAAGGTTAGGGTGAGGGTTAAGGAGAGTGAGGGTTAGGGTTAGGGTTAGGGTTAGAGTGAGGCCTAGGGTGAGGTTTAGGGTTACGGTTAGTGTTAGGAAGAGGGTTAGGGTGAGGGTTAGGGTGAGGGTTAGGGTAAGGGTGAGGGTTAGGGTCAAGGTGAAGGTTAGGTTTAGTGTGAGGGTTTTGGTTAGGGTGAAAGTTAGAATTAGGTTGAGGGTAAGGGTTAGGGTGAGAGTTAAGGTTAAGGTTAGGGTTACATTGAGGTTGAGAGTTAGGGTTAGGTTTGGGTGAGGGTTAGAGTGAGAGTGAGGGTTAGGGTTGGATTAGGGTTAGAGTTAGGGTGAAGGTGAGGGTGAGGGTTAGGGTTAGAGTTCGGTTTAGGGTGAAAGTCAGAGTGTGGTTTAGGGTTAGGATTAGGATTAGGGTTAGGCTTAGGCTGAGGTTGAGGGTGAGATTAAGAGGGAGGGTTAGGTTTAGAGTTACGTTTTGGGTTAGGGTTGGGGTAAGGGTGATTGTTAGGGTTAGGGTAAGGTTTAGGTTGAGGGTGAGGGTTAGGGTGAGGGTTTGGGTTAGGATGATGTTAGGTTTAGGGTTATGGTGAGGGATAGGGCCATGGTGATGTTTAGGATGAGGGTGAGGTTTAGGGAGATGTTGAGGGTTCGGGTGCGGTTTAGGTTTACGGTTAGAGATAGGGTGAGCGCTAGGGTGAGCGTGAGGGTTAGGGTTAGGGTTAGGGATTGTGTGAGAATTAGGGTTAAGGTTAGGGTTTGGGTGAGTGTTAGGCTGAGAGGAATGATTAGGGTTAGGTTGAGGGTTAAGTTTAGTCTAAGGGTTAGGGTTAGGGTTAGGGTTAGTGTGAGCTTATGGGTTAGGGTGAGGGTTAGGGTGAGGGTGAGCATGAGGGTTAGGTTTAGGGTTAGGGAGAGGGTGAGGGTTAGGCTTAGGGTTAAGGGAAGTGTTAGGGTGAGGGTTAGGGTTATGGTGAGGGTTAGGTTTAGGGTGAGGGTTAGGGTTAGAATGAGGTTTAGGGTTAGGGTTAGGTTTAGGGTTAGGATTATCTTTAGGATTAGGGCTAAGGTGAGGGTGAGAGTTAGGTTTAGGCTTAGGGTTAGGGTGAGGGTTAGGTTTAGTGTGAGGGTTAGGGTGACAGGATTAGGGTGTGGATAAGGGTTAGGGTGAGGGTGAAGGTTAGGGTGAGAGTGAAGGTTACGGTTAGCGTGAGTGTTAGGGTGAGGGTTAGGGTGAGGATTGGTGTTAGGGATAGGGTTATGTTTAGGGTGAGCGTGAGGGATAGTGTTAGAATTAGGATTAGGGTTAGGGTTAGGATTAGGGTCAGGTTGAGAGTGAGGGTTAGGGTTAGGGTGACACTGAGGGTCAGGGTGAGGGTTAGGGTTCAGGTTAGGGTTAGGGTGAGGATTAGCATTAGGGTTCGGTTTAGTGTAAGGGTTAGGCTGAGGGGTAGGGGTACATTTAGGGTGAGGGTAAGGTTTAATGTGAGGGTTAGGGTTAGGGTTAATGTTAGGATGAGGGTTAGGGTTAGGGTTAGCGTTGGGGTTATTTTTAGGATTGGGAGAGGGAGAAGATGACGATGAGGGTGAGGTTTAGGGATAGTTTTAGGTTTAGAGTGAGGGTGGGAGTGAGGGTTAGGGTTAGGATTAGGATTAGGGTTAGGTTTAGGCTGAAAGTGAGTGGGAAGGGGAGGGGAGGCTTAGGGTTAGGGGTAGGTTTAGGGTTAGGGCTACAGAGAGAGTTAGGGTTAAAATTATTGTTAGGATTAGGGTGAGGGTGAGGGTGAGAGTTAAGGTGCGGGTTAGGGTTAAGCATAGAGTTAGGGTGAAGGATAGGGTGAGTGTGATGGTTAGGGTTATGTTTAGGGGTAGGGTGAGAATTAGTGTTAAGGTTAGGGTTAGGGTGAGGGTTCGGCTCAGGGGTAGGGTTAGGGTTAGGGTGAATGTTAGGTTTAGTATGATAGTTATGGTTAGGGTTAGCGATAGGGTTACGGTTAGGGTGAGGGTAAGGGTTAGGTTGAGGGTTAGGGTGAGATTTAGTTTTAGGTTTAGGTTCATGGTGAGTGTTGGGTGAGGGTTAGGGTTAGGGTTAGTCTTAGGGGGAGATGGAGGCTTAGGGTTAGGGTGAGGATGAGGGTTAGGGTTATTGTTAGGTTTATTGTGAGGGTGAGAATGAGGGTTAGGTTTAGGTTTAAGGTGAGGGTGAGAGTGAGGGTTAGTGTTAGGATTAGGATTCAGGATAGATTTAGTCTGAGGGTGAGGAGGAGGTAGAGAAGGCGGGTTAGGGTGAGGGTTTGGTTTAGCGCTAGGGTTTGGGTGAGGGTGACGTTTAGCATTAGGGTTAGTGTGAGGGTAAGGGTTAGGGTCAGCGTTAGCATTAGGGTTAGGGTTAGGGTTAGGGTGAGGTTGAGGGTGAGGGTTAGGTTTGGTTGAGGGTTAGAGTGAGGTTGAGAAGTAGGGTTTGGTTATGGTTAGAATTAGGTTGAGGTGAGGGTGAGTGTTAGGGTTAAGATTAGGGTTAGGGTTAGACTTAGGGTGAGGGTGAGGGTGAGCGTGAGGGTTTGGGTTAGGGTGAGGGTTAGGGTTAGGGTTAGGGTGAGGGTTAGGGTCCAAGTTAGGGTTAGGGTGAATATGAGGGTGAGGATTAAGTTTGGGGGAGGGTTAGAGTTAGGGTGAGGGATAGCGTTGGGTAAGGGTTAGCGTTATGGTGAGGGTGAGCGTGAGGGTTAGGGTTAGGATTAGGGTTAGTGTTAGGGTTAGACTGAGGGTGAGGGTGAGGGTATGGGTTAGGGTTAGCGTTAGGATTAAGTAGAGGGTAAGGGTTAGGGTTAGGATTAGAATTAGTGTGAGGGTGAGCTTCAGGGTTAGGGTTAGTGTTAGGCTGAGGTTGAGGGTGAGGGTGAGGTTTAGGTTTAGGGTTCGGGTGAGGGTTCGGGTGAGGGTTAGATTTAGGGTTAGGGTGAGGTTTAGGGTGTGGGTTATGGTTATGGTTAGGGTTAGGGTGAGAGTCAGGGTTAGGGTAAGGGTTAAAGTGAGGTTTAGGGTGAAGTTGAAGGTTATGGTTAGGTTTAGGGTGAGGAGTACAGTGAGGGTTAGGTGTAAGTTGAGGGTGAGCATTAAGTTGAGGTTGAGGGTTAGGGTTAGGATTAGGGTGAGGGTTAGGGTCAGGGTGAGGGTTAGGGTTAGGGTGACAGGGTTAGGGGAGTGTTAGGTTTAGGGTTAGGGTTAGGGAGTGTGCTAGGTTGAGGGTGAGGTTTAGGGTTAGGGTTACGGTTAGGGATAGGGTGAGGATTAGGGTTAGGGTTAGGGTTAGGGTTAGGCTGAGGGGTTGGCTTAGGGTTAGGGTGAGGGTTAGGTTTAGTGTGAGAATTAGGGTTAGGTTTAGGGTTAGTGTTAGGGTGAGGGTTAGGGTTAGGGTTATTGTTAGGGTCAGTGTAAGGGTTAGGGTTTGGGTTAGAGTTAGAGTTAGGGTGAGGTTTAGTGTTAGTGTAAGGGATAGGGTGAGGATTAGTTTGAAGGTTAGTGTTAGGGTTAGGGTTAGGCTTAGGGTGAGGATAAGGCTTAGGGTGAGTTTTATGGTGAGGGTGAGGTTTAGAGTTAACGTTAGGTTTAGGGTGAGTGTTAAGGTGAGGGTTAGGTTTAGGTTTAGTTTTAGGGTGAGGGTGACGTTTAGGGTTAGGGTTAGGGTGAGTGTTAGGGATAAGGTGAGCGTTAGCGTTGGGGTTAGGGATACAGTGACGGTGAGGGTGAGGGTTATGTTTGGTCGAGGGTTAGAGTGAGGGTGACGATTAGTGTTGGGTTATGGTTAGAGTTAGGGTGAATAGAGGGTCAGGGTTAGGGTAAGGATTAGTGTTATGTTTAGGGTTAGGCTGAGGTTGAGGGTGAAGGTGAATTTTAGGGTTAGGTTTCCTGTGAGGGTTTGGGTGAGGGATAGATTTAGGGTTAGGGTGAGGGATAGGGTGAGGGTTATGGTTTTGGTTAGGGTTAGGCTGAGGGTCTGGGTGAGGGTAAGTGTTAAAGTGAGGTTTACAGTGAAGTTGAGGGTTAATTTTATGGTTAGGGTGAGGTTTAGGGTTAAGGTGAGGGTGAGCGTTATGTTGAGGTTGAGGGTTAGGTTTAGGGTTAGGATGTGCGTTAGGGTCAGGGTGAGGGTTAGGGTTAGGTTGAGGGTTAGGGTTAGGAGAGGGTTAGGCTGAGGGTTAGGGTTAGGGTGAAGTCTTGGGTGAGGGTGAGGTTTAGGGTTAGGGTTACGGTTAGCGATAGGGTGAGGATTAGGTTTAGGGTTAGGGTTAGGGTTAGGGTTATGCTGAGGGGTTGGCTTAGGGTTAGGGTGAGGGTTAAGTTTACTGTGAGAATTAGGGTTAGGGTTAGGTTTAGTGTTAGGTTGAGGGTTAAGTTATGGTTAGGGTTATTGTTAGGGTTAGTGTAAGGTTTAGGGTTAGGGTTAGAGTTAGGGTTAGGGTCAGGTTTAGGGTGAAGGTGAGGATTAGTGTTAGGTTTAGGGTGAGGGTTAGCATAACTTTTAGGGTTAGGGTGAGGGTTAGTTTGAGGGTTACTGTTAGGATTAGCATTAGGATTAATGTGAGGGTTAGGTTTAGGGTCAGGGTAAGGGTAGGGGTAAGGGTTTGGGTGAGGGTTAGGGTTAGGGTGAGAGTTAGGGTTAAGTTTTGGGATAGATTGAGGTTGAGGGTGAGGGTTAGGGTTGGGTGAGGATTAGAGTTAGAGTGATTGTTATGGTTGCATTAGGGTTAGAGTAATTTTGATGCTGAGGGTGAGTGGTAGGGTGAAGGTAAGAGTAAGCATGAGGGTTAAGATGAGGGTGAGTGTTAGGTTTAGGGTTAGGCTTAGGGTGAGGTTGAGGGTGAGGTTAAGGGTTAGGTTTAGGGTGAGGGTTAGTTTTAGGGTGAGGTTTAGTGTGAGGGTTTGGGTTATTGTTAAGGATAGGATGAGGGTGAGGTTGAAGCTGAGGTTTAGCAAGAGGTTGAGGGTGAGATTTAGGGTTAGGGTAAGGGTGAGTGTGAGGGTTAGGGTTAGAGTTTGGGTTCGGGTTAGGGTTAGGGTTAGGCTGAGGGTGACAATGAGGGTGAGGGTGAGGGTTAGGCTTAGGGTTAGGGTGAGGGTTAGGGTTAATGTGAGGGTTAGGGTGAGTGTGAGGATAAGCTTTAGGTTGAGTGCTATGGTGAGTGGGAGGTTTAGGATTAGGTTTAGAGTGAGGGTTAGGGTGAAGGTTAGGGTTAGCTTTAGGGTGAGGGTTAGGGTGAGGTTTAGGGTTAGGGATAGCGTTCGGGTTAGGGTGAGGGTTAGGGTTAGGGTGATGTATTGGTTTAGGGTTAGGGTTAGGGTGAGGTTTAGGGTTAGGGTGAGGGTTAGGTATAGGATTAGTGTCAGGTTTAAGGTTAGGCTTAGGGTGAGGGTGAGAGTGAAGTTTAGGGTTAGGGATATCGTTAGGGTTAGGGTGAGGGTTAGGGTTAGGGTGATGTATAGGGTTAGTGTTAGGGTTAGAGTGAGGGTTAGGGTTAGGGTGAGGGTTAGGTTTAGGATTAGGGTTAGGGTGAGGGTTAGGTTTAGGGTTAAGTTTAGGCTGTGAGTGAGGGTGAGGATGAGGGTGAGGGTTAGGTTTAGGGTGAGTCTTAGGGTTAGGATTAGGGTGAGGATTGTGTTTACGGTGATGTTTAGGGTGAGTGTGAGGGTCCAGGTGAGAGTGAGGGTTAGGATATGGGTTAGGGTTAGCGTTAGGGTGAGTGTTAGGGTGATGGTGAGGGTTAGGGTGAGTGTGAGTATTAGGGGTAGGTTTAGGGTGAGGGTTAGGGTTAGTTTCAGAGTTAGGTTTATTGTTAGGGTTAGGGTAAAGGTGAGGGGGAGGGGGAGGGGGAGGTTTAGTGTTAGGATTTGGTTTAGGGTGAGGGTGAGAGTGAGGGTTAGTGTTAAGATTAGGATAATGGTTAGCATTAGGATGAGGTTGAGGTTGAGGGTGATGGAAAAGGTTAGTGTTAGGGTTAGGGTTAGGGTGAGGGTGAGAGTGAGAGTTAGGTTAGTGTGAGGGTTAGGGTTAGGTTAGGGTTAGGGTTAGGGTGAGTGTTTGAGTGACAGTGAGGGTTAGGTTTAGGGTTTGGTTTAGGGTGAGGGTGAGGGTTTTGGTTAGCATAAGGGTTAGGTTTAGGTTTAGGCTGAGGGTGAGGGTGAGTTTGAGGGTTAGGGTTGAGGTTGGGTTAAGGTTAGGGTGAGGGCTATTGTGAGAGTGAGGGTTAGCGTGAGGGTGAGGGTGAGTGTGAGGGTTTCGGTGAGGTAAGGGTTAGGGTTAGGGTTAGGGTTACGGTGAGGGTGAGGGTTAGGGATAGGGTGAGATTGAGGGTTAGGGTTAGGGTTAGGATTAGAGTAAGAGTTAGGGTGATGTATAGTATGATGGTGAGGGTTCGGGTCAGGGTGAGGGTTAGGGTTAAAGTTAGGATTAGTGTGAGGGCTAGGGTGAGGATGAGCGTTAGGCTGAGAGTGAACTTGAGGGTGAGGGTGAGGGTTAGAGTTAGAACAATGTTTAAGTTTAAGCTTAGCGTGAGGATTAGGGTGACTAGCATTAGGGTGACTGTAAGTGTTAGGGTGAGGGTTAGAGCTAGTGTTAGGGTGAGGGTTAGGGTGAGGGTGAGTTTTAGTGTGAGCGTGAGGGTTAGGGTGAGGGTGACAGTTCAGGTTAGGGTTAGGATTAGGGTTTGGGTTAGGGTTTGGGTGAGGGTGCGGGTTAGGGTGAGGGTGAGTGTTAGGGTTAGGTTAGGGTAAGGGTTAGGGTGAGGGTGAGGGTGAGTATTAGTGTATGGGTTAGCATTAGGGATAAGATGAGAGTGAGAGTTAGGTTTAGAATTAGTGTTATATTTAGGGTTAGGCTTAGGGTGAGGGTAAGGTTGAGGTTGAGGGTTAGGTATAGTGTTAGGGTAAGGGTGAGGATTAGGGTTAGGGTGATGTTTAGGGTTAGTGTTAGGGTTAGGGTGAGAGTTACGGTTAGCGTGAGAGTGAGGGTTAGGGTGTGGGTGAGGGTTAGGGTTAGGGTGAGGGTAAGCAAAAGAGTTAGGATTAGCGGTAGGATGAGGGTTATGAGGGGTAGGGTTATGGTTCTGGTGAGGGTTAGAGTTACTGTGAGGTTTAGGGTTAGGGTTAAGGTTTGGGTTAGGGAGAGGGTAAGGCTTAGGTTAGTGTGAGGGTTAGGGTTAGGGTTAGTTTCAGGGTGAGGGTAAATGTTAGGGTGAGGTTTAGGGTGAGGGTGAGAGTTAGGCTTAGGGTTAGTGTTAGGATTTGTGTGTGGGTGAGGGTGAGGGTGAGAGTTAGTGTGAGGTTTAGGGTTAGGGTGAGGGTGAGGGTTTGAGTGAGGGTGAGGGTAGGGTTAGGGTCAGGGTTATGGTGAGGGTGAGGTTTAGGGTTAGTATTAGAGTTAGGGTAAGGTTTAGGCTGAGGCTGAGGGTGAGTTTGAGGGTTAGAGTTAGGGTTGGGTTAAGGTTAGGGTGAGGGCTCTTGTGAGGGTGAGGGTGAGGGTAAGGGTGAGGGTTTCAGTTAGGTAAATGTTAGGTTTAGGGTTAGGGTGAGGATTTGGTTGAGGGAGAGGTTTAGGGTGAGGGTTGGAGTTAGGGTGAGGGTTAGGGTTAGGTTTAGGGTGAGGGATAGGGTTAGGGTGATGTTAA
This sequence comes from Dipodomys merriami, assembly GCF_024711535.1. NCBI lineage: Eukaryota > Metazoa > Chordata > Mammalia > Rodentia > Heteromyidae > Dipodomys > Dipodomys merriami. The sequence goes on from NW_027203182.1 coordinate 130,748, forward strand.
GGATGAGGGAGAGATTTAGGGTGAGAGTGAGGGTTCGGGGGTGGGTTAGGGTTACGGTTAGAGTTAGGTTGAGGGCTAGGGTGAGGGTGAGTCTTAGGGTTAGAGTTAGGAATAGGGTGAGAATTAGGGTTAGGGTCAGGGTTAGGGTGAGGGTTAGGCTGAGGGGAATGGTTAGGGTTAGGGTAAGGGTTAGGTTTAGTCTGAGGGTTAGGGTTAGTGTGAGGTTAAGGGTTAGAGTGAGGGTTAGGGTGAGGGTGAGGGTTAGGGTTAGGGTTAGGGTTAGGATGAGGTTGAGTGTTAGGGTTAGGTTTAGTTTGAGGGTGAGTTTTAGGGTGAGGGTTAGGGTGAAGATTAGGAATAGGGTGAGGGTTAGGGTTAGGCCTAGGCTTAGGCTGTGAGTGAGGGTGAGGATTAGTTTTAGGGTGAGGCTTAGGGTTAGGTTTAGGGTTATCTTTAGGGTGATGTTTAGGGTGAGGGTGAGGGTCAGGGTGAGAGTGAGAGTGAGTGTTAGGGTGTGGGTGAGGGTTAGAGATAGGGTGAGGGTTAAGGTGAAGATGAGGTTTAGGGTGAGGGTGAAGATTAGGGTTAGGGTTAGGGTGAGGGTTATCCTTAGTTTTAGGGTTAGGGTGAGGTTTACATTGAGGGTTAGGATTAGGATTAGCCTTAGGATTAGTGTGAGTGTTAGGTTTAAGTTTTGGGTTAGGGTGAGGGTAAGGTTTAGGGTGAGGGTTAGTTTTGGGGTGAGAGTTAAGTTTAAGGTTAGGGTTAGATTGAGGTTGAGGGTGAGGGTTAGGGTTGGGTGAGGGTTAGATTTAGAGTGAGGGTTATGGTTAGATTAGGGTTAGAGATAGGGTGAGGTTGAGGGTGAGGGTTAATGTTAGGATTAGGGTTAGGGTTAGGGTTAGGGTTAGACTGAGGGTGAGGGTGAGGGTGACGGTTTTTTTAAAGGTGAGGATTAGGGTTAGGTTGAGGGTGAGGGTAAGCGAAAGGGTTAGGGTTAGGGGTAGGATGAGGGTTAGATTGAGGGGTAGGGTTATGGTTAGGGTGATTTTTAGGGTTATTTTGAGGGTTAGGGTTAGGTTTAAGGTTAGGGTTAGGGAGAGGGTAAGGCTTAGGTTAGTGTGAGTGTTAGGGTTAGGGTTAGGTTTAGGGTGAGGTAAGGGTTAGGGTGAGGTTTAGGGTTATTGTTAGGTTGAGGGTTAGGTTAGGGTTAGAGTTATGGTTAGGGTTAGTGTAAGGGTTAGGGTTAGGGTTAGGGTGAGGTTTAGGGTGAGGGTGAGGATTAGGGTTAGTTTTAGGGTGAAGGTTAGCGTAAATTTTAGGGTTAGGGTGAGGGTTAGTTTGAGGGTTAGGGTTAGGGTTAGCATTAGGATTAGTGTGAGGGTTAGGGTTACGGTTAGGGTTAGGTTTAGGGTAAGGGTAAGCCTGAGGGCATTTGTTAGGGTGAGAGTTAGGGTTAAGGTTAGGGTTAGAATGAGTTTGAGGGTGAGGGTTATGGTTGGGTGAGGGTTAGAGTTAGAGTGAGGGATAGGGTTGGATTATGGTTAGAGTTAGGGTGAGGATGACGGGTTAGGGTTAGGATTAAGGTTAGAGTTAGGGTTAGTCTGAGGGGGAGGGAGAGGGTGGCTGTTTGGGTTAGGGTGAGGGTAAGGGTGAGGATGAGGGTGAGGGTAAGCATAAGGGTTAGGGTTAGGGGTAGGATAACGGTAGGTTGAGGGGTAGGGTGATGGTTAGGGTGAGGGTTAGGGTTACTATGAGGTTTAGGTTGAGGGTGAGTTTTAGGGTAAGGGTTAGGGTGAGGGTTACTGTGAAGTGTAAGTTTAGTGTTAGGGTTAGGGTTAGGGTGAGGATTAGGGTGATGGTAAGTGTTAGGGTGAGAGTTAGTGAGAGTGAGGGTTAGGGTTAGGGTTAGGGTTAGGGTGAGATGTAGGATGAGGGATAGGATTAGGGTTAGGGTTAGGAAGAGGGTTAGGGTGAGGGTTAGGGTTAGGGTTAGGGTTAGGGTGAGGGTGAGGGTCACGGTGAGGGTTAGGTTTAGGGTGAGGGTTTTGGTTAGGGTGAGCCTTAGGATGAGGGAAAGGGTTAGGGTGAGGGTTAGGGTTAGGTTTAGGGTGATGTTTAGGATGAGGGTGAGGATTGGGGTGAGGGTGATGGTTCGGGTGAGGGTTAGGGATAGGGTTAGAATTAGGGTGAAGGCTAGGGTGAGGTTGAGGGTTATGTTTACTCTGAGAATTAGGGTTAGGGTTAGGGTTAGGGTGAGGGTTTGGCTGAGGACTAGGATTAGGGTTAGGGTGAGGGTTATGTTTAATCTGAGGGTTAGGGTAAGGGTAGGGTTAGGGTTAGGGTTAGGGTAAGGATTATTGTGAGGGTTAGGATGAGGATGAGGGTTAGTTTTAGCATTAGTTTTAGGATGAGGCATAAGGTTACTTTTAGGGTTAGCGTTATGGTTAATGTGAGGGTGAGCGTTAGGGTTAGGGTGAGGTTGAGGTTTAGGGTGAGGGTTAGGATTAGGATTAGCATTAGGGTGAGGCTGAAAGTGAGGCTGAGGGTTAGGGTGAGGGTGAGGGTGAGGTTGAGGTTTAGGTTTAGCGTTAGGGTGAGGGTGAGGGTGAGTGTTAGGGTTAGGATTAGGGTTAGCGTTAGGGTTAGGCTGAGGGTGAGGGTCAGTGTAAATGCTAGGTTGAGTGTTAGGGTGAGGGTGAGGGTTAGGGTTAGGGATAGGATGAGGTTTAAGCTGAAAGTTAGGGTTAATGCTAGGGTTAGGGTTAGGGTAAGGGTTAGGGTGAGGGTAAGGTTATGGTGAAGATTAGGGTTAGGGTGAGGCTTAAAGTTTGGATTAGGTTAAGGTGAGTGGTAGGGTAAGGGTGAGGGTTAGGATTAGGCTTAGGGTGAGGGTAAGGTTTAGGTTTAGGGTTAGGTTTAGGGTTAGGGTGAGAGGTAAGTTTAGGGTTAGTGTGAGGTTTAGGTTTAGTGTGAGTCGTAGGTTTAGGTTTAGGGTTAGTGTTAGGATGAGGGTAAGGATTAGGGTGAGTGTTAGTGTTAGGGTTAGGTTTAGGGTGAGTTTTAGGGTGAGTGTTAAGTTTAGGATTAGTGTTAGTATTAGGGTTAGGCCTAGGGTGAGGGTGAGGGTGAGGGTGAGGGTTAGGTTGTTGGTGAGGATTAGGGTTAGGGTTAGAGTTAGGTTTAGACTGAGGGTGAGGGTGAGGGTGAGTGTGACGGTCTTTTTTAAGGTGAGGGTTAGGGTTAGGGTGAGAGTGAGTGTAAGCAAAAGGGTTAGGGTTAGGGGTAGGATGAGGGTTGAATTGAGCGGTAGGGTTATGGTTCGGGTGAGGGTTAGGGTTACTGTGGGGGTTAGGGTTAGTGTTAAGATTAGGGTTAGGGAGAGGGGAAGGCTTAGGTTAATGTGGGTGTTAGGGTTAGGGTTAGGTTTAGGGTGAGAGTAAATATTAGGGTGATTTAGGGTGACGGTGAGAGTTAGGTTTAGGGTTAGTGTTAGGATTAGTGTGTGGGTGAGGGTGAGGGTAAGAGTTAGTGTGAGGTTTAGGGTTAGGGGTAGGGTTAGGTTTAGGGTGAGGGTTTGAGTGAGGCTGAGGGTTAGGGTTTGGGTTAGGTTGATGGTGAGGGTGAGTTTGAGTGTTAGGGTTAGGGTTGGGTTAAGGTTAGGGTGAGGGCTATTGTGAGGGTGAGGGTTAGGGTGAGGGTGAGGGTGAGGGTTTCAGTTAGGCAATTGTTAGGGTTAGGTTTAGAGTGAGGATGTGGTTGAGGGAGAAGGTTTGGGTGAGGTTTAGTTTTAGGGTGAGGGTTAGGGTTAGGGTTAGGGTGAGGGCTAGTGTTGGGGTGATGTTAAGGATGAGGGTGAGGGTTAGGGTGAGGGTGAGGTTTTGGGTGCGGGTTAGGTTTACTGTTAGAGTTAGGTTGAGGGCTAGGGTGAGGGTGAGGTTTAGGTTTTGGTTTAGAGATAGGTGAGAATTAGGGTTAGGTTCAGGGTTAGGGTGAGGTTTAGGCTGAGGGGAATGGTTAGGGGTAGCGTGAGGGTTAGTTTTAGTCTGAGGGTTAGGGTTAGGGTTAGGGTTAGTTTGAGTTCAAGGGTTAGGGTGAGGGTCAGGGTTAGGGTGAGGGCTAGGTTTAGGGTTAGGGTTAGGGTGAGGGTTGGAGTTAGCGTTAGGCTTAGGCTGTGAGTGAGGGTGCGTGTGAGGGTGAGGGTTAGGTTTAGGGTGAGGTTTACGGTTAGTGTTAGGGTGAGGTTTATGTTTAGGGTGATGTTTAGGGTGAGGGTGAGGGTCAGGGTGAGAGTGAGGGTTAGGTTGTGGGTGAGGTTTAGGGTTAGGGTGAGGGTTAAGGAGACGGTGAGGGTTAGGGTGAGGGTGAGGATTAGGGTTAGGGTGAGGGTGAGGGTTACCATTAGTTTTAGGGTTAGGGTGAGGGTTAGTTTGAGGGTTAGGGTTTGGGTTAGCATTAGGATTAGTGTGAGGGTTAGGTTTACGATTAGGGTCAGGGTGAGGGTAAAGTTTAGGGTGAGGGTTAGGTTTAGGATGAGAGTTAGGTTTAAGGTTAGGTTTAGATTGAGGTTGAGGGTTATGGTTAGGGTTGGGTGAGGTTTCGAGTTAGATTGAGGGTTATGGTTGGATTAGTGTTAGAGTTAGGGTGAGGGTGAGGGTGAGGTTTAGGGTTAGCATAGGGTTAGCGTTAGGGTTAGACTGAGGGTGAGAGTGAGGTTGCGGTTGACGGTTTTTTTTAAGGTGAGGTTTAGGGTTAGGGTGAGGGTTAGGGTAAGCGAAAGTGTTAGGGTTATGGGTAGGATGAGGGTTAGATTGAGGGGTAGGGTTATGGTTAGGGTGAGGGTTAGGGTTACTGTGAGGGTTAGGGTTAGGGTTACGTTTAGAGTGAGGGTAAGGATTAGGGTGAGTTTTAGGTTGAGAGTGAGAATTAGGCTTAGGGTTACTTTTAGGATTAGTGTGTGGGTGAGGGTGACAGTGAGAGTTAGTGTGAGGTTTAGCTTTAGGGTTAGGGTTAGTGTTAGGGTGAGGGTTTGAGTGAGGGTGAGGGTTAGGTTTAGTTTTAGGGTTAGGGTGAGGGTGAGGGTTAGGGTTAGGATTAGGGTTAGGTTTAAGGTTAGGCTGGGAGTGAGGGTGAGTTTGAGGGTTAGGGTTAGGGTGGGTTAAGGGTAGGGTGAGGGCTATTGTGAGGGTGAGGGTTAGGGTGAGGGTGTCGGTTAGGTAAGTGTTAGAGTTAGGGTTAGGGTGAGGATTTGGATGAGGGTGAGGGTTATGGTTAGGGTTAGGGTGATGGTTAGGGTTAGGGTGAGGGTTAAGGTTAGGGTTAGGGTGAGGGATAGGGTTAATGTGATGCTAAGGATTTGGGTGAGTGTTAGGGTGAGGTTGAGGGTCCAGGTGCAGGTTAGGGTTCCGGTTAGACTTAGGTTGAGGGCTAGGGTGAGGGTGAGGGTTAGGGTTAGGGTTAGGGATAGGGTGAGAATTATGGTTAGGGTCAGGGTTTGGGTGAGGGTTAGGCTGAGGGGAATGGTTAGGGTTAGGGTGAGGGTTAGGTTTAGTCTGAGGATTAGGGTTAAGGTTAGGGTTAGTGTGAGGTTAAGGGTTAGGGTGAGCCTTACGGTGAGGGTGAGGGCTAGGGTTAGGGTGAGGGTTCGGGTTAGGTTTAGGGTGAGGGTTAGGTTTAGGGTGAGGTTTATGTTGAGGGTTAGGGTTAGGGTGAGGGTTAGGGTTAGGGTTAGGGTGAAGGTTAGGGTTAAGTTTAGGCTTAGGCTCTAAGTGAGGGTGAGGGTGAGAGTGTGGATTAGGTTTAGTGTGAGGCTTAGGGTTAGGGTTAGAGTGAGGGTTATGTTTAGGGTGATGTTTAGGGTGAGGGTGTACGTCAGGATTAGAGTGAGGGTTATTTTGTGGGTGAGGGTTAGGGTGAGGGTGAGGGTTAAGTTTAGGGTTAGGGTGAGGGTTAGCGTTAGTTTTAGGGTTAAGATGAGGGTTATTTTGAGGGTTAGGTTTATTGTGAGGTTAAGGGTTAGGGTGAGGGTTAGGTTGAGGGTGAGGGCTAGGGTTAGGGTAAGGGTTAGGGTGAGGGTGAGGGTTAGGGTTAGGGTGAGGGTTAGCGTTAGTTTTAGGGTTAGGCTGAGGGTTAGTTTGAGTGTTAAGGTTAGGTTTAGCATTAGGATTAGTGTGAGGGTTAGGGTTTGGGTTAGGGTTAGGGTGAGGATAATGGTTAGGGTGAGGGTTAGGTTTAGGGTGAAAGTTAGTGTTAAGGTTAGGGATAGATTGAGGTTGTGGGTGAGGGTTAGGGTTGGGTAAGGGTTAGAGTTAGATTGAGGGTTATGGTTGCATTAGGCTTAGAGTTAGGGTGAGGGTGAGGGTGAGGGTGAGGGGTAGGGTGAAGGTAAGTGTATGGGTGAGGGTTAGGGTGAGGGTGAGTGTTAGGTTTAGGGTTAGGCTTAGGGTGAGGGTTAGGGTTAGGTTGAGGGTGAAGGCTAGGTTTAGGGTGAGGGTTAGTTTGAGGGTTAGGCTTATTGTTAAGGATAGGGTGAGGGTGAGTTTGAGGTTCAGGTTTAGGGTGAGGGTGAGGGTGAGGGTGAGTGTTAGGGTTAGGGTAAGAGTGAGGGTAAGGGTTAGGGTTAGATTTAGGGTTAGGGTTAGGGTTAGGGTTAGGCTGAGGGTGAGAATGAGGGTGAGGGTGAGGGTTAGGTTTAGGGTTAGTGTGAGGATTAGGGTTAATGTGAGGGTTAGGGTGAGGGTGAGGATAAGGGTTAGGTTGAAGGTTGGGGTGAGTGGGAGGTTTAGGATTAGGGTTAGGCTGAGGGTGAGAATGAGGGTGAGGGTTAGTTTTAAGGGTAGGTTAGGGATAGGGTGAGGGTTAGGGTGAGAGTGACAGTTAGGTTTAGGATTAGTGTTAGGTTTAGGATTAGGCTTAGGGTGAGGCTGAGGTTTAAGGTTAGGTTTAGGGTGAGGGTTAGGGTTAGGGTGATGTATAGGGTTAGGGTTAGGGTTAGGGTGATGGTTAGGGATAGGGTGAGGGTTAGGTTTATGGTTAGGGTTAAGGTGAGTGTTAGGGATAGGGTTTGGTTTAGGCTGTGAGTGAGGGTGAGGATGAGGGTGAGGTTTAGTTTAGGGTGAGGCTTAGGATTAGGGTTAGGGTCAAGGTTATGCTTACGGTGATGTTTAGCGTGAACTTGAGGGTCAGGTTGCGAGTGAGGGTTAGGGTGTGGATTAGGGTTAGTGTTAGGATGAGGGTTAGGGTGTCTGTGAGGTTTAGGGTGAGTGTGAGGTTTAGGGTTAGGGTTAGCATTAGGATTATTGTGAGGGTTAGGGTTAGGGTTAGGTTTAGGTTAAGGGTTAGGGTGAGTTTATGGTTTAGGGTGAGAGCTAGGTTTAAGGTTAGGGTTAGATTGAGGTTGATGACGATTAGGGTTGGGTTATCGTTAGAGTTAGGATGAAGTGAGGGTGAGGATTAGGGTAAGGATTAGTGTCAGGTTTAGGGTTAGGCAGAGGTTGAGGGTGAATGTGTGTTTTAGGGTTAGGGTTTGGGTGAGGTTTCAGGTGAGGGTTAGATTTAGGGTTAGGGTGATGGTTATGGTTATGGTTAGGTTTAGGCTGAGGGTCAGGGTGAGGGTAAGGGTTAACGTGACGTTTAGGGTGAAGCTGGGGGTTAAGGTTAGGGCTAGGGTGAGGAGTACGTTGAGGGTTTGGTTTAAGGTGAGGGTGAGTGTTAAGTTGACGTTGAGGGTTAGTGTGACGGTTATGTTGTGGGTTAGGTTCAGGGTGAGGTTTAGGGTTAGGGTGAGGGTTAGCTTTAGGGTAGGGTTAGGTTTAGGGTTAGGGTGAGGGCTAGGGTGAGGGTGAGGTTTAGGGTTAGGGTTAGGGTTCAGGATAGGGTGAGGATTAGGGTTAGGTTTAGGGTTAGGGTTAGGGTTAGGCTGAGGGGTTGGCTTAGGATTAGGGTGAGGTTTAGGTTTAGTGTGAGAGTTAGGGTTAGGGTTAGAGTTAGTGTTAGGTTGAGGGTTACGGTTAGGGTTAGTGTTATAGTTAGGGTTAGTGTAAGGGTTAGGTTTAGGGTTAAAGTTAGAGTTAGGTTTAGGGTTAGGATGAGGTTTAGTGTTAGGGTTAGATTTAGGGTTAGGATTAGAGTGAGGGTTAGTGTTAGGTTGAGGGTTAGACTTAGGGCAAAGGTAAGGGTTAGGGTAAGCTTTATGGTGAATGAGAGATTTAGGGTTAATGTCAGGGTTAGGGTGAGTTTTAGGGTGAGGTTTAGGTTTAGGGTTAAGTTGAGGGTGAGGGTTTGGCTGAGGGGTTGGCTTATGGTTAGGGTGAGGGTTAGGGTGAGCGTTATCGTTAAGGTTAGGGTTAGGGTTAGGGTGAGGGTGAGGGTGAGGGTTACGGTTGTTTGAGGATTAGAGGTAGGGTGAGGATTAAATTTGGGTTATGGTTAGAGTTAGGGTAAGGTGAGGGTGAGGGTTAGGGTAAAGATTAGGGTAGGGATAGGGTTAGACTTAGGGTGAGGGTGAGAGTGAGCATCAGGGTTTGGGTTAGGGTGAGTGTTAGTGTTAGGGTTAGGGTGAGGGTAAGGGTTAGAGTTAGTGTTAGGGTGAATGTGAGGGTGAGGGTTAAGTTTGGGTGAGGGTTAGAGTTAGGGTGAGGGTTAGGGTTAGGTAAGGGTTATGGTTATGATGAGGGTGAGGATGAGCGTTAGGGTTAGGGTTAGGGTTACACTGTGGGTGAGGTTGAGGTTGAGGGTGAGGGTAAGGGTTAGGTTTAGAATTAGGGTGAGGGTCAGGGTTAGGGTTAGGATTAGGGTTTGGGTTAGGGTTAGGCTGAGAGTGAGGTTTCGGGTGAGGGTTAGGCTTAGGTTTCGGGTTCAGGTTCAGGTGAGGGTTAGTTTTAGGGTTAGGTTGAGGTTTAGGGTGAAGGTTATGTTTATGGTTAGGGTTAGGGTGAGGCTAAGGTTGAGGTTAAGTGTTAATGTGAGGTTTAGGGTGAAGTTGAGGGTTACGGTTAGGGTTAGGCTGAGGAGTAGGGTGAGGGTTAGGGTTTGGGTGAGGCTGAGCGTTAACTTGAGGTTTAGATTTAGGGTGAGGGTGAGGGTTAGGGTTAGGTAAGGGTGACGGTTAGAATTAGGGTGAGGGTTAGGGTTAGGGGAGGGTTAGGTTTACGCTTAGCGTTAGGGTGATGGCTTGGGTGAGACTGAGGTTTAGGGTTAGGGTTACAGTTAGGGATTTGGTGAGGATTAGGGTTAGGGTTAGGGTTAGGGTTAGGCTGAGGGGTAGGGGTAGGGTTAGGGTGAGGGTTAGGTTTAGTGTGAGAGTTAGGATTAGTGTTAGGGTTAGTGTCAGGGTGAGGGTTAAGGTTAGGTTTAGGTGTAGGTTTAGGGTGAGGGTGAAGGTGAGGGTGAGGGTGAGAGTGAGGGTGAGGGTGAATTTTAGTGTTAGGGTTAGGTTTAGTGTGAGGGTGAGAGTGTGGTTTAGGGTTAGGATTAGGATTAGGGTTAGGGTTAGGGGGAGGCGGAGGGTTAGGGTTAGGGTGAGTGTTAGAGTTTGGGTAAGGGTGAGTGGTAGTGTTCGTGTGAGTGTTAGGTTTAGGGTTAGGGTGAGGGAAAAGTTTAGGTGGAGGTTTAGGTTGAGTGTGAGTGTTAGGCTTAGGGTTAGGGTTAGGATTATTGTGTGGGTGAGTGTGAGGTTTAGATTTAGGGTGAGATTTACGTTTAGAGTGATGGTTAGGTTTAAGGTTAGATTTAGGGAAAGGGTGTGTGTGAAGGTGAGTGGTAGGGTTAGGTTTAGAGTCAGGGTGAGTGTGATGGTGAGGGTTAGGGTTTGGATTAGGGTTAGGGTTAGGTTAGCGTTAAGCTGAGGGTGAGGGTGAGGTTGAGGTTTAGGGTTAAGTTTAAGGATAGGGTGAGGGCTTGGTTGAGGGTGAGGGTTAGGGTGAAGGTGAGGGTGAGTGTGAGGGTTAGGGATAGGGTGCGTGTTAGGGTTTGGGGTTCCTTTGGGGTTAGGTTTAGGGTGAAGATTAGGGTTAGTGTGAGGGTTAGGCTCAGGGTTAGGTTTAGGGTGAGGGTAAGGGTGAGGGTGAGGGTTAGGGCGAGGGTGAGGGTTAGGCTTAGGGTTATGGTTAGGATTAATGTTTGGGTGAAGGTGAGGGTTGGGGTTAGTGTGAGGTTTAGTGTTAGGTTGAGGCTTGGCTTTAGGGTTAGAGTTAGGTAAGGGTGTGGGTGAGGGTGAGGGTTAGTGTTAGGGTGAGGGTGAGGGTGAGGGGTAGGGTTAGGATTAGGGTTAGGCTGAGGGTGATGTTGGGGTTAGGTTGAGGGTGAGGGTGAGGGTGAGTGTTTCGGTTGGTAAGTGTTAGGTTTAGGGTTAGTGTGAGGATTACAATGAGGGTGACGGTTAGGGTGAGGGATAGGGTTAGGGTGTGGGTTAGGGTTAGGTTTAGAGTGAAAGTTAGGGTTAGGGTGATGTTTGGGGTGAGGGTGAGTGTTAGGGTGAAGGTGAGAGTTCTGGTGAGGGTTAGGGTTAGGGTTAGAGTTAGGGTGAGGGCTAGGGAGATTGTGAGGGTTAAGGTAACTGTTAGGGATAGGGTGAGAATTAGGATTAGCGTTAGGTTGAGGGTGAGGATAAGGGTTAGGGTGAGGGTTATGGTGAGGGTGAGGGTTAGGATTAGCATTAGGGTTAGGGTGATGTTTAGGGTGAGGGTTAGTGTTAGGGTTAGGGTTAGGGTGAGTGTGAGGTTGAGGGTTAGGCTTAGGGTTAGGTTGAGGATTAGGGTTAGGGTGATGGTTAGGGTTAGGATTGGGTTTAGGATGAGGAAGAGGGTGTGCCTGAAGGTTAGGGTGAGGGTGAGGGTGAGGGAGTTGGTTAGGGTTAGGGTAAGGTGAGGGTGAGGTTTAGGCTTAGGATTAGGATTAGGGGTAGATTTAGGTTTAGGCTGAGGGTGAGCTTGAGGGTGTGGGTGAGGGATAGGGTTAGGGTGAGGATTAGGGTTAGTGTGCGAGTTAGGGTTAGTTTTAGGGTTAGTGTTAGTGTTAGGGTGAGGGTTAGGGTTGGGGTTAGGTTTATTGTTATTGTTAGATTTTAGGGTGAGTGTGACGGTGAGGGTGAGGGTGACGGTGAGGGTGAGGTTTAGGGTTAGGGTTAGGTTTAGGGTGAGGGTGAGAGTGAGGGGGAGGGGGACAGTTAGGGTGAGCGTTAGGGTTAGGATGAAGGTTAGGTTTAGGTTTAGGTTTATTTATATTGGTAGGGTAATGCGGAGTGGGAGGGGTAGGGGGAGAGGGAGGGGGAGGGTTAGGGTTGGGTTAGGTTTAGGTTGAGGGTGAGAGTGAGGGTTAGGTTTAGTATTAGGATTAGGGTTAGGGTTAGGCTGAGGCGGAGGGGTAGGGTTAGGTTTACGTTTAGGGTTAGGGTGAGGGTGAGGGTTAGGGTTAGTGTGAGGGTTAGGGTTAGGGTTAGGGTGAGGGAAAAGTTTAGCGTGAGAGTTAGGGTGAGGGTGAGTTTTAGCCTTAAGGTTAGGGTTAGGATTAGTGTGTTGGTGAGCTTGAGCTTTAGGGTTATGGTGAGGTTTAGATTTAGGTTGAGGGTTAGGGTTTGGGTTAGAGTTAGGTGAGGGTGTGGGTGTGTGAGAGTTAGGGTTAGGGTTTGGGTTAGGGTTAGGCTGAGGGTGAGGGTGAGGTTGAGAGTTGGTGTTAGGGTTAGTGTTAATGTTAGGATGAGGGATAGGGTTAGGGTGAGGGTGAGGTTGATGGTGCGGGTTAGGTTTAGGTTTAGAGTTAGGGTGAGGGCTAGGGTGAGCGTGAGGTTTAGGGTTAGGGTTCGGGATAAGGTGAGATTTAGATTTAGGTTTAGGTTTAGGGTTAGGCTGAGGCCTAGGGTGAGCGTGAGGTTTAGGGTTAGGGTTCGGGATAAGGTGAGATTTAGATTTAGGGTTAGGGTTAGGGTGAGGGTCAGGGTTAGGGTTAAGGTTAGGGATATGGTGAGGATTAGGGTTAGGGTTAGGGTTAGGTTTAGGGTGAGGGTTACGTTGAGTGGTAGGTTTAGGATTAGGGTGAGGGTTAGGTTTAGTGTGAGGTTTAGGGTTATGGTTAGGGTGAGGGTTAGGTTTAGTCTGACGGTTAGGGTTAAGGTGAGGGTGAGGGTAAAGTTTAGTGTAACGGGTAGAGTGAGGGTGAGATTTAGGGTTAGCATTAGTTTTAGGGTTAGTGTTAGTATGAGGGTTAGGTTTAGGGTGAGGGTGAGGTAGAGGGTGAGGATGAGTGTTAGGTTTAGGTTTAGTGTGAGGGTTAGTGTTAGGGTGAGGGTTAGGTTTAGGGTGAGTGTTAGGGTGAGGGTCAGGATGAGGGTTATGGTTAGGTCTGCTTAGGGTTAGGGTGAGAGTTAGGGTTAATGTTAGGGTGAGAGTTAGGTTTAGGGTGATGTTTATTGTGAGGGTGAGGGTTAGGGTAAGTTTGAGTGTTTGGGTAAGAGTTCGTGTTCGGGAAGTGTGAGGGTTATAGTGTGGTTAAGGCTTATGGTTAGGGTGAGGGTGAGGGTGACGGTGAGGGTTAGGGTGAGGGTGAGGGTTAGGTTTACGGTTAGGGTTAGAGTGAGGGTTAGGGTTAAGGTTAGGGTGAGAGTTATGGTGAGGTGTCGGGATAGGGTTAGTCTGAGGGTTAGGTTTAGTGTGATGGTTAGGTTTAGGGTTAGGGTTAGTGTGAGGATAAGGGTTAGGGTGAGGGTGAGGGTTAGGCTTAGCATTAGGGTTAGGGTGAGGGTTAGGGTTAGGGTGAGCATGAGGGTTGGGATTAGGGTGATGTTTAGGGTGAGGTTGAGGGTTAGTGTGAGAGTGAGGGTGAGGGTGAGGGTTAGGGTGAGGGAGCCAGTGAGGGTGAAGTTGAGGATGAGGGTTAGGGTTAGGGTGAGGGTTAGATTAAGGGTGAGGTTTAGGGTTATTGAGAGGGTAAGTCTTGGGTGAGGGTTAGGTTGAGGGTGAGGGTTAAGGTTAGCATGAGGGTTAGGGTGAGGGTGAGGGAGAGGGTGAGGATTAGGCTTAGGGTTAGGTTTAGGGTGAGGGTTAGGTTTAGGGTTAGATTGAGTGTTAGGTTTAGTGTGATGGTTAGGGTTAGGGTTAGGGTGAGGGTAATGGTTAGAGTGAGGGTTAGAGTGAGGGTAAGGGTTAGGGAGAGGTTTAGATTTACCGTTAGGTTTAGGATGAGTGTTAGAATTAGGGTGAGGTTGAGTGTGAGTGTGAGTGTTCAGTTGAGGGTGAGGGTTAGGGTGAAGGTGAGAGTTAGGGTGTGGTTGAGGGTTAGAGTTAGGGTTAGGGATAGGGTGATGGTGAGGGTTAGGGTGAGGGTTAGGGTTAGGTTTAGATTTAGGGTTAGGGTGAACGTTAGGGTTAGGGTTAGAGTTAGGTTGAGAGTTAGGGTGAGGTGTTGGGATAGGGTTAGTTTTAGGGTTAGGGTTAGGGTGAGGGTGAGGTTTAGGGTTAGGATTAGTGTTAGGGTCAGGGTGAGGGTGAGCGTGAGGGTTTCAGTTAGGTAAGGGTTAGGGTAAAGGTGAGGATTAGGGTGAGGTTGAGGGTTAAGCTGAGTTTAGGTTTAGGGTGAGGGTTAGGGTTAAGTTTAGGGTGAAGGTTATTGTTAGGGTGATGTTTAGGGTGAGGGTGAGGGTTAGGGTGAGGTTGAGGGATAAGGTTAGGGTTAGTGTTAGGGTGAGGGTCAATATGACTGTTAGGTTTAGGGTGAGTGTTAGGGATAGGGGAAAGTTAGGGTTACCTTTAGTTTGAGGGTGAGGGTTAGGGTGATATTTATTTTGAGGGTGAGGGTTAGGGTTTGGGTGATTGTTCGGGTGAGGGTGAGGGTTAGGATGCGGGTGAGTGTTAGTGTTAGAGTTAGCGTTAGGGTGAGGGATATGGTGAGCATTAGGGTTAGGATTAGGGTTAGGGTTAGGGTTAGGATTAGGGTTAGGGTTAAGGTGAGGTTTAGGGTAAGGGTAAGGTTTAGGTTGAGGGTGAGGATGAGAGTGACGTTTAGGTTGTGGGCGATGTTTAGGGTTAGTGTAAGGGTTAGGTTTAGGGTTAGGTTTAGGTTTAGGATGAGGGTAAGGGGTGGTTTAGGGTGATGGTGAGGGTAAGGGTTATGGTAAGGGTGAGGGTGGGTGTAAGATTTAGGGTGAGGGTGCGGGTTAGGGTTATTGTTAGGGTTTGGATTAGGCTTAGGGTGAGGGAGAGGGTTAGGGTTAGTGTGAGGTTTAGGGTTAGGGTGAGGGTTATGGTTATGGTTATGGTTAGGATTAGGTTTAGGTTGAGGGTGAGGGTGAGGTTAGGGTTAGTTGTTAGGGTTAGGTTTAGGGTTAGGGTTTGGGTTAGCATTAGGGTGAGGGTGAGGTTGGGGGTGAGGGTTATGGTTAGGGTAAATTTGAGGGTAAGGGTTAGGGTGAAGGTTTGTGTGATGGTGAGGGTTAGGGTGAGCGTTATGGTTAGGGTTAGGTTTAGGCTCAGGAGGAGGGGTAGGGGGCTGTTGAGGGTAAGGGTTAGGTTTAGGGTTAGGGTGAGGGCTAGGGTGAGTGTGAGGGTTAGTTTGAGGGTGAGGTTGTGGGTTTCATTTACCTTAGTGTTAGGGTTAGGGGTGAAGATTAGGTTGACGGTGAGGGTTAAGCTGAGTTTAGGGTTAGGGTGAAGGTTAGGGTTAGGCTTAGGGTGAGATTAGGTTTAGGATGATGTTTAGGGTGAGGGTGAGCGTTCGGTGAGGGTGAGGGTGAGGGTTAGTGTTAGGGTTACGTTTAGGGTGAGCGTGGGTGTCAGGGTTAGGATTTGGAATACAGATAGGCTTAGGGTTAGGCTGAGGGTTTGGGTCAGGATGAGGGTGAATTTTAGGATTAGGGTTAGGTTTAGGGTTAGGGTGAGGGTTAAAGTTAGTGTGAGGATTATGATTAGTGTTAGGTTTAGGGTTAGGGTGAGGGGAAGGCTTAGGGTGAGGTTAAGGGTTAGGGAGAGTGTTAGGGTTAGGGATAGGTTTAGGCTGAGGGCTAGGGTGAGGGAGAGGGTTAGTGTTAGGGTTAAGGTGAGGGATTGTTTTAGGTAAGGTTTAGGGTTATAGGGAGTATTAGCATGAGGTTGAGTGTTACATTGAGGGTTACGGTTAGGGTGAGGGTTAGGGTTAGGTTTAGGGTAAGGGTTAGGGTTTGGGTGATGTTTAGGGTGAGGGTAAGGGTTAGGGAGGATGAGTGTTCGGGGAAGGGTGAGGGTTCGGGTGATTGAGAGGTTTAGGTTGTGGGTGAGGATTAGGGTTTGGGTGAGGGTTAGTGTTAGGGTTAGGGTTTGTGTGAGGGTGAGGGTTAGGGATAGGGTTAGCCTTAGGTTGAGGGTTAGGGTTAGAGTTAGTGTTTGGGTGAGGGTTAGGGTGAGGGTGAGGGTTATTGTGAGGGTGAGGTTGAGGGTTAGGGTTAGTGTTAGGGTGAGTTTGAGGGTGAGGGTTAGGTTTAGGATTAGGGTTAGGGTTAGTGTTATGTTGAGTGTAAGGGTTCAGGTTTGGCTTCGGGTTCGGGTTCGGGTTAGGGTGTGGGTGAGTGTTAGGGTTAGGTTGAGAATTAGGATTAGGTTTAGGGTTATGGTGAAGGTAAGGGTTAGGGTGAGGTATAGTGTGAGGGTGAGGGTTAAGGTTAGTTTTAGGCTTAGGGTGAAGGTTAGGGTTAGGCTTAGGGTTAAGTTTAGGTTTAGGGTGAGGTTGAGGTATAGGGTGAGGGTTAGCGCTATGGTGAGGGTTAGGGCTAGGGTTAATGTGAGGGTGAGGGTGAGTGTTAGGTTTAGAGTTAAGGAGGGGTGAGGGTGAGGGTTAGGATTAGGGTAAGGATTAGGGTTATCCTGAGGGTGAGGGTGACAGTAAGGGTGTGGGTTAGGTTTAGGGTGAGGGTTAGGTTTAGGGTTATGGTTAGGGTGAGGGTGAGGGTGAGGGTTAAGGTTAGGGGTAGGGTGATGGTTAGACTGAGGGTTAGGGTTAGGGTTAGTTTGAGGGTTAGGTTTAGGTTTGGGTTTTGGGTTATCATGAGGGTTAGGGTTAGTTTTAGTGTTAGGATAAGGTTTAGGCTGAGGGTTAGGGTTGGGGTTAGGGTGAGGATTAGATGGTCAGGATTATGTTTAGGGTTAGGGTGTGAGTTAGGGTAAGGATTAGGTTTAGGGTTAGGCTTAGGGTGAGGGCTAGGGTGTAGGTAAGGGTTAGGGTGAGTGTTAGGATGAGGGTGAGGTTTAGGGTTAGGGTGAGGCTAAGGGTTAGTGTGAGGGTTAGGGTGAGGGTGAGATTTAGGGTTAGCATGAGGGTTAGGGTGAGGGTGAGGGTTAGGGTTAAGTTTAGGGATAGGGTGAGGATTAGGTTTAGGGTTGGGTTTAGGGTGAGGGTTAGGCTGAAGGGTAGGTTTAGGGTTAGTTTGAGTGTTAGGTTTAGTGTGAGGGTTAGGGTTAGGGTTAGGGTGAGGGTAAAGGTAAGGGTGAGGGTTAGGTTGAGGGTGAGGTTTAGGGTTAGCATTAGGTTTACCGTTAGGGTTAGGATGAGTGTTAGGGTTAGGGTGAGGGTGAGGTGAGGGTTAGTGTTAGGGTTAGTTTCACGGTTACTGTTATGGTGAGGGTTAGGTTTAGTGTGAGGGTTAGGTTTAGGGTAAGGTTTTGGGTTAGGATTAGGGTTATGGTGAGGGTCAGGGTGAGGGTTAGGTTTAGGTTGAGGGTTAGGGTTAGGGTGAGGGTTAGGGTTAGGGTTAGGTTGAGAGTTAGGGATAGGGTGATGTTTATTGTGAGGGTGAGGGTTAGGGTGAGGGTGAGTGTTCAGGTGAGGTTGAGGGTTAGGGTGAGGGTGAGGGTTAGGTTGTGGTTGAGGGTTAGGGTGAGGGTTAGGGTTATTGTGAGGATAAGTGTTAGGGTGAGGGTTAGGGTGAGGGTGAGGTTTAGGGTTAGCGTTAGGGTTAGGGTAAGTGTTAGGGTGAGGGTTAGCGTTAGGCTGAGTGTTAGGGTTAGTTTTAGGGTGAGTGTTAGGGTTAGGGTACGGTTTAGGTTGAGGTTCCGTGTTAGTGTGAGGGTGAGAATGAGGGTTAGGGTTAAGGTGAGGGTGAGGGTTAGGTTGAGGGTTAGGGTGAGGTTTAGGGTTAGGGTGAAGCTGAGCGTGAGGGTTAGTTTTGGATTAGGGTTAGGTTTAGGGTTAGGCTGAGGGTGAGGGTGAAAGTGAAGGATGAAGGTTAGTGTTAGGTTTAGGGTAAGGGTTAGGGTTAGTGTGAGGGTTATTGTGATGGTGAGGGTCAGGGTGAGGCTGAGGATGAGGGTTAGGGTTAGGATTAGGGTTAGGGTCAGTTTTAGGGTTAAGGTTAGGGTTAGGGTTAGGGTTAGGTTTATTGTTAGGTTTAGGTTAGGGTGAGGGTGAAGTTTAGCGTTAAGCTAGCATTAGGTTATGGTGAGGGTGGGGTTGAAGGTTAGGGTTAGGGTTAGGTTTAGGGTGAGGGTTATGGTGAGGGTGAGTGTCAGGGTGAGGGTTTCAGTTAGGTAAGGGTTAGGGTTAGGGTGAGGATTACGGTGATGGTGAGGGTTAAGCTGAGTTTAGGTTTAGGTTGAGGGTTAGGGTTAGGGTTAGGGTGATGGTGATGATTAGGTTGAGGGTGAGGGTTAGGGTGAGGTTGAGGTTTAGGGTGAGGGTGAGGGTCAGGGTGAGTTTTAGTGTTAGGTTTAGGGTGAGAGTGAGGGTTAGGATTAGGAGTAGGGTTTGGTTTAGGGTTAGGCTAAAGTTGAGGTTCAGGGTGAGGTTGAAGGTTAGGGTTAGGGTTAGAATTAGGGTTAGGGAGATTGTTAGGGTGAGGTTGAGGATTCGGATGAGGGTGAGGGTTAGGTTGTGGGTGAAGGTTATGGTTAGGGTGATTATTAGGGTTAGAGTTA
Source organism: Dipodomys merriami (assembly GCF_024711535.1). Classification (NCBI taxonomy): domain Eukaryota; kingdom Metazoa; phylum Chordata; class Mammalia; order Rodentia; family Heteromyidae; genus Dipodomys; species Dipodomys merriami. The sequence continues at coordinate 148,618 of NW_027203182.1, forward strand.
GTGTTAGGGTTATGGTGAGGGTAAGGGTTAGGGTGAGGTTTAGTGTGAGGATGAGGGTTAGGATTAGTGTTAGGTTTAGTGTGAGAATCAGGGTGAGGGTTAGGGTTAGGGTTAGGTTTAGGGTGAGGGTGAGGGTGAGTGTTAGGGTTAGGTTCAGGGTTAGATTTAGGGTTAGGCTGAGGGTGATGGGAAGGGTGAGGGTGAGGTTTAGGGTTAAGGTGAGGGTAGGGTTAGGGTTAGGGTGAGGATTAGTGTTAGGTTTAGGGATAGGATGAGGGTTAGGCTGACGGTTAGGGTTAGGAGTAGTTTGAGGGTGCAGGTTAGGGTTAGGGTTAGGGTGAGAGTTAGGTTTAGTTTTAGGGTTAGGATAAGGGTTAGGCTAAGGGTTAGGGTTAGGGTTAGTGTGAGATTTAGGTTTAGGGTTAGGATAAGGTGACGGTTACGGTGAGGGTGAGGGTTAGGGTTAGAGTGAGGGTTAGGGTGAGGGTTAGGTTTAGGGTTATGTTTAGGGTTAGGGTGAGGTTTAGGGTGAGGGTTCCATTTAGGGTTAGGGTTAGGGTGAGGTATAGGGTGTGGGTAAGTTTTAGGGTGAGGGTTAGGGTGATGGTGTGAGTTAGGGAGAGGGTGAGGGAAAGGGTAAGGGTGAGGGATAGGCTGAGGGTTAGATTTAGGGTTAGCATTAGGTTAAGGGTTAGGGTTAGGATTAGTTTGAGGGTTTGGGTTCGGGTTCGGTTTAGGGTGAGGTTTATGGTTAGGTTTAGGGATAGGATAAGTGTAAGGCTGAGGGTTAGGTTTAGGGTTAGTTTGAGATTTAGGTTTAGGTTTAGGGTTAGGGTTAGGGTTAGGGTGAGGGTGAGTGTTAGGTTTAGGGTTAAGGTTAGGGATAAGGTGAGGATTAGGGTTAGGGTTACGTTTAGGGTGAGGGTTAGGATGAGGGGTAGGGTTAGTATTAGGGTGAGTGTTAGGTTTAGTGTGAGGTTTAGGGTTAGAGTTAGGGTGAGGGTTAGGTTAAGTCTGACAGTTAGGGTTAGGGATAGGGTGAGGGTAAGGGTTAGGGTGAGGGTTAGGCTGAGGGTCAGATTTAGGGTCAGCATTAGGTTTAGGGTTAGGGTTAGGATGAGAGTTAGGGTTAGGGTGAGGGTGAGGCAGAGGGTGAGGAAGTGTTAGGTTTAGGTATAGTGTGAGGGTTTAACGTGAGTGTTAGTTTTAGGGTAAGGGTTAGGGTGAGTGTTAGTGTTGGGGTTGGGTTAGGGTGAGTGTCACGGTGAGGGTTAGGGTTAGGTTGAGGCTTAGGGTTAGGGTGAGGGTTATGGTTAGTGTTAGGGTGAGAGCTAGGGTTACGGTGATGTTTATTGTGAGGGTGAGGGTTAGGGTGAGGGTTAGTGTTCAGGTGAGGTTTCGGGTTCGGTTTCGGGGAGGGTTAGGGTGTGGTTGAGGCTTTGTGTTAGGGTGAGGGTTAGGGTGAAGGTGAGGGTTAGGGTGAGGGTGAGGTTTAGGTTTATGGTTAGGGTTAGGGTGAGGTTTAGTGTGAGGATAAGGTTAGAGTGAGGGTTAGGGTGAGGTTTTGGGATAGGGTTATGGTGAGGGTTAGGGTTAGCGTGAGGGTTAGGGTTAGGGTTAGGGTTAGTGTGAGGATAAGGGTTAGGGTGAGGGTTAGGGTGAGGGTGAGGGTTAGGGTTAGGGTGATGTTTAGGGTGAGGTTGAGGGTTTGTGTGAGGGTGAGGGTGAGGGTTAGGTAGGTTGCGCATAAGGGTGTGGTTGAGGATGAGGGTTACGTTTCGGGCTAGGGTTAGGGTGAGGGTGAGGGTTAGGGTTAGGATTAGTGTTAGGGTTAGGGTTAGGCTGAGGTTGAGGGTGAAAGGGAGGGTGAGGGTTAGGGTTACCGTGATGGTTAGGGTTAGTGTGAGGGTTAGTGTTACGGTGACGGTCAGGGTGAAAGTGAGGGTTAGAATGAGTGTGAGGGTGAGGGTGAGGGTTAGGGTTAGGATTAGGTTTAGGGTGATTTTTAGGGTTAGTGTTAGGGTTATAGTTAGGGTTATTGTTAGGTTTAGAGTTACGGTTAGGGTGAGGATGAGGGTTTCGTTTAGGTAAGGGTTAGGGTTAGGGTGAGGATTAAGGTGAGGTTGAGGGTAAAGCTGAGGTTTGGTTTAGGGTGATGGTTAGGGTTAGGGTTAGGCTGAGGTTTAGGGTTAGGGTGATGTTTAGGGTGAGGGTAAGGGTGAGGTTTAGGGTGAGGGTGAGGGTTAGGGGGAGGATTAGGGTGAGGGTGAGGTTTAAGGTGATGATTAGGGTGAGGGTGAGGGTTAGGGGTAGGGTGATGTTTAGGTTGAGGTTGAGGGTTTGTGTGAGGGTGAGGCTTAGGGTGAGGGTGCACATGAGGGTGAGGTTGAGGATGAGGGTTAGGGTTAGGGTTAGGGTGAGGGTGAGGGTTAGGGTTAGGATTAGTGTTAAGGTTAGGGATAGGCTGAGGGTGTGTGTGAAAGTGAGGGTGAGGGTTAGTGTTAGGGTGATGGTTAGGTTTAGTGTGAGGGTTAGTGTGACGGTGACGATCAGGGTGAGAGTGAGGGTTAGAATGAGGGTGAGGGTTAGGGTGAGGGTTAGGGTTAGGATTAGGTTTAGGGTGATTTTTAGGGTTAGTGTTAGGGTTAGAGTTACGGTTATTGTTAGGGTTAGAGTTAGGGTTAGGGTGAGTGTGAGGGTGAGGGTTTCCTTTAGGTAAGGGTTATGTTTAGAGTGAGGATTAGGGTGAGGTTGAGGGTTAAGTTGAGGTTAGGTTTAGGGTGATGGTTAGGGTTAGGGTTAGGCTGCGGTTTAGGGCTAGGGTGATGTTTAGGGTGAGGGTGAGGGTGAGGGGTAGGATGAGTGTGAAGGTTAGGGTAAGGGTGAGGGTGTGGGTGATTGTTAGGGTTAGGGTTAGGTTTATTTTTAGGGTGAATGTGAGGGTAAGAGTTAGGATTAGGAATAGGGTTAGGGTTAGGGTTAGGCTGAGGTTGAGGGTCAGGGTGAGGGTAAAGATTAGGGTTACGGTTAGGTTTTGGGTGAGAATTACGGAGAGGGGTAGGGTTAGGGTTAGGGTGAGGTTTAGGGTGAGTGTGAGATTAGGGTGAGGGTGAGATTGAGGGTGAGGGTTAGGTTTAGGTTTAGAGTTAGGGTGAATTTGAAGGTGAGGGTTAGGTTTAGGATTAGGATTAAGGTTAGGGTTAAGGTGTGTGTTAGGGTGAGGGTTCGTGTTTGGGTTCGGGTAAAGGTCAGGGTTAGGGTTAGTGTGAGGGTGAGGTATAGGGTGAGGGTTAGGATAAGGGTTAGGGATACAGTTAGGGTTGGGGTGAGGGTGAGGGTGAGTGTTAGGGTTAGGTTTAGGGTTAGAGTTAGTGTGAGGGTGAGGGTGAGGGTTAGGGTTAAGATGAGGGTTAGGGTTAGTGTTAGGGTTATGATGAGGTTTAGGCTGAGTGTTAAGGTTATGGTTAATGTGAGGGTTAGGGTTAGCGTTAGGGTTAGGTTTAGGGTGAGGTTTAGGTTTAGGTTTAGGGTTAGGATAAGGGTTAGGCTGAGGGTTAGGGTTAGGGTTAGGGTTAGTCTGAAGGTTAGGTTTAGGATAGGGTAAGGGTTAGGGTGAGGATAAAGTTTAGGGTGAATATTACAGTGAGGATGAAGGTTAGGGTTAGGTTGAGGGTTAGGGTGAAGGTTAGGTTTATAGTTCGGGTTAGGGTGAGTGTTAGGGTGTGGGAAAATGTTACGGTGAGGGTTAGGTCGAGGGTGAGGGTTATGGTTTGGGTGAGGGTAAGGATAAGGATGAGGGTTAGGGTGAGGGTGAGGGATAGGGTGAGGGTTTGGGTTAAGGTTAAGGATAGGATGAGGATTTGGGTTAGGGTTAGGTTTAGGGTGAGGTTTAGGCTGAGGGGTAGGGTTAGGGTTATGGTGAGGGCTAGTTTTATTGTGAGGGTTAGGGGTAGCGTTAGGGTGACAGTAAGGGTTATGGTGAGGGTTAGGGTGAGTGTGAGTTTTAGGGTTAGCATTAGGTTTAGTGTTAGGGTTAGGATGAGTGTTAGGGTTAAGTTTAGGGTTAGGGTTAGGGTGAGGGTGAGGGTTAGGGTTAGGGTTAGGTTGAGGGTTAATGTTAGTGTGTGGGCTAGGGTGAGAGTGAGGGTGAGGGTGAGGTTTTTGGTTAGGTAAAGGTTAGGGGTAGGGTTAGGGTGAGGATTAGGGTGAGGGTGTGGGTTAAGGTTAGGGTTAGGGTTAGGGTGAGGGTGAGAGTGAGTGTTAGGATGAGGGTTAGGGTTAGTTTAGGGTGAGGGTGAGGGTGAGGCTGAGGGTGAGGGTTAGGCTTAGGGTTAGTGTTAGTTTTAGGGTTACAGTGAGGGTTTTGGTTAGGGCGAGGGTTAGGGTTAGGTTTAGGCTGAGTCTTAGGTTTAGGGTGATGTTTATTGTGAGGGTGAGGGTTAGGGTGAGGGTGAGTGTTCTTGTGAGAGTTAGGGATAGGTTTAGGGTTAGGGAAAGTGTTAGTGTGAGGGTAAGGGTTAGGGTGAGGGTTAGGGTGAGTGTGAGGATTAGGTTTAGGGTGAGGGTTAGGGTTAGGTTTAGGGTTAGGGTGAGGGTGAGTGTTAGGGTGATCATTTGGGTTAGGGTTAAGGTTAGTTTGTGGGTTAGAGTGAGTGTAAGGTTTAGGGTGAGATTTAGGGTGAGGGTGAGGGTTAGCCTTAGGGTGAGGGTAAGGGTTAGGTTGTGGGTTAGGGTGAGATTGAGAGTTAGGGTTAGCATTAGAGTTAGGGTGAGGGTGAGGGATAGGCTGAGGGTTAGGGTTAGGGTTAGTGATAGGGTGAGGATTAGGTTTAGTGTGAGGTTTAGGGTTAGGGTTATGGTTAGGGTTAGTGTGAGGATAAGGGTTATGGTGAGGATTAGGGTGAGGATGAGGTGTAGGGTTAGTGTTAGGGATAGGGTGAGCGTTAGGGTAAGGGTTAGGTTTCGGGTGAGGGTGAGGTTTAGGTTTAGGGTTAGGGTTAGTGTTAGGCTTAGGGTGAGTGTGAGCGTTAGGTTTATGATAAGGGTTAGGGTTAGAGTTAGTGTGAGTGTTAGGGTGAAGATGAGGGTTCGGGTGATGATGAGGGTTAGGGTGTGGGCGAGGGTTAGTGTTTCGGTGAGGATTAGGGTTGGGTTAGCTTTAGGGTTATAGTGAGGGTAAGGGTTAGGGTTATGTTTAGGGTGAAAGTTAGGATTAGGGTAATGATTAGGGTGAGGGTTAATGTGAGGGTGAGGTTTTGGGTTAGGGTAAGGGTTAGGATGAGGGTTAGGGTTAGGGTGATGTTTACGCTGAGGATTAGGGTGAGGATGAGTGTTCAGTTGATGGTGAGGGTTCAGATGAGGGTGAGGGTTAGTGTGTGGGTGAGGATTAGAGTTAGGGTGAGGATTAGTTTTAGGTTTAGGGTTAGTGTGAGTGTGAGCGTTAGGGGAAGGGTTAGGCTTAGGGTTAGGGTTAGGGTGAGGGTTAGGGTTAGGTCACCCTCACAATAACCCTAACCCTCACACTAACCCTAAAACTCACCCTATCCCTAACCCTACCCCTCTCCCTAACCCTAAACCTAACCCTAACTCAACCTAACCATAACCCTAGCACTAACCCTCATCCGCAAACTAAACCTAAACCTAACACTAACCCTCACCCAAACCCTAATCCTCACCCACAACCTAACCCTCACCCTCACCCTCATCCACACCCTAACCCTCACCCTAACCCTAACGCTAACCCTAATCCTCACCCTCACCATAACCCTCACCCTAAACCTTATCCTCACAGTAACAAAAACCCTCACCCTAAACCTATCCCGTCACATCACCCTAACTCTCACACTAACCCTAACCCTAACCATAACCATAACCATAACCCTCACCCTAACCCTTATTCTAAACCTAACCCTCACCCTAAACCTAATCCTCACCCTAACACTAACCCTCACACTATACTTAACCCTAACACTCACCCTCACCCTCAACCTCACCCTCACTCTAACCCTAACCCTCATCCTAATCCTAACTCTAAACCTAATGCTAACACTAAACCTCACCCTCACCCTAACCCTTACCCTCACCCTAACCCTCACACTAAACCCAAGCCTCACCCTAACCCCAACCCTAACACTCAGCCTAACCCTTACCCTAAACCTAACCCTAACCCTAATCCTCACCTTATCCCTATCCTTAACCTTAACCCTCACCATAATCCTCACTCTCACCCTAACCCTAATGCTAAACCTAACCCTCACCCTCACCCTAACCCTCACCCTAACACTTACCCACACCCTAACCCTCACCCTAAACTAACCCTAAACCTAACCCTCACCGTAAACTTCACCCTAATCCTAACCATTACCTTAAGCCTAAACCTCACCCTAATCCTCATCCTAACCCTAACCCTCAGCCTCATCCTAGCCCTCACCCTAAACTTTACCCTCAAAGTAACCCAAACCCTAACCCTAAACCTAACACTCACAATAAACCTAACCTTAACCCTCAGCCTAACACTTATCCTAACCCTAAACCTAACCCTAAACCTAACCCCCACCCTAACCCTAACGCTAACCCTTACCCACACTCTCACAATAACTCACACCCTAAAACTTATCCTCACACTAACCCTAACCCTAACCCTAACCCTCCCATTAACCCTCAACCTCACCCTAACCCTAATCCTACCCCTCACCCTACCCCTCACCCTCAACCTAATCATAAGCCTCACCCTAAACCTAACCCTAACCCTCACCTTCACCCTAACCCTCACAGTCACCCTAACCCTCAACCTAATCCTAAACCTCACCTACACCCTCACCGTCATCCTCAGCCTCACCTTCACCCTAACCCTAACCCTCACCCTAAACATCAATCTAACAATAACCCTAACACTAACCCTAACACTAATGCTCACCCTAACCCTAATCCTCACCTTAAAGCTCACCCTCACTCTAATCCTCACCCTAAACCTAACTATAAGCCTTTCCTAACCGAAACCCTCACCCTCACCCATGCCCTCATACTAACACCGACCCTCACTCTAGCCCTCACTCTAAACCTAACCCTAACCCTAACCCTCACCCTCACCCTCATCCACAACCTCAGCCTAACCCTAACCATAACCCTAATCCTATCCCTAACCCTAACCCTTACACTATACCTTATCCTAAACCTAATGCTAACACTAACCCTCACCCTCACTCTAACCCTAACCCTAACCCTAACCCTCACCCTCAACCTCACCCTAATCCTAACACTAACTCTAACCCTCACCCTAACCCACACCCTAAACCTATGCCTCTGCCTAACCCTCACCCTAATATAACCCTAACAGTAATCCTCACCCTATACCTAACCCTAACCCTAACCCTCACCCAAACCCTAAAGCTAACCCTAACCCTCACCCTCACCCTAAACCTCACCCTAACCCTAACCCTCACCCTAACCCTAACCCTAACCCTAACCCTAATCATCACCTTAACCTTAACCCTAAACCCAACCCTAACACTCACCCTAACCCTACTCCTCACCCTCACACTGAAACTCACCCTCAGCCTAACCCTAATCCTAACCGTAATCCAAACACTAACCCTCACCCTCACCCTCACCCTAAACCTCAACTTCGCCCTAAACCTCATCCTAAGCCTTTCATTCACCCTAACTCTAATCCTAACCCTAACCCTAACTCTCACCCTAAAGCTAACAGTATCCCTAACCCTCATCCTAAACCTAACCCACACCCTAACCCTAACCCTAACCCTCACCCTCATGCTAACCCTAACTCTCACCCTAACCCTCACCCAAACCTAAAGCTAACCCTAACCCTCACCATCATCCTAAAACTCACCCTAACCCTTACCCTCAACATATCCCAAACTCTAACCCTAACCCTAATCCTCACACTAACCCTAACACTAACCCTCACCCTAATGCTCACCCTAATGTTCACCCTCACCCTAACCCTTACCGTCACCTTAACCCTCACCCTAACCCTAACCGTCACCCACACATTAACCCTCACCCTCACCCTCATCCTAACCCTAACCCTAACCCTAACCCTCAACCTCACCCTAACCCTCAACCTTACCCTCACCCCCACCCTAACCCTAACGCTAAACCCAAACCGCACTCACACCCTAACCCACACCCTAAACTATATCCTGACACTAACACTAAACCTAATCCTAACCCTCACATTAAGGCTAAACCTCACCCTAACTTTAACGCTACCCATTACCCTACCCGTCACTCTAAACCTAACCGGAATCCTCACCCTAAACCTACGCCTAACGCTCACCTTCACCCTAACCCTCACAGTCACCCTAACCCTCACCCTAACCCTCACCTACACCCTCACCTTCACCCTCACCCTCACCTTCACCGTAACCCTCACCCCCACCCTAAACATCAATCTAACCCTAACCCTCATCCTAACACTAACCCTAATCCTCACACTAACCCTAATCCTCGCCTAAATCTCACCCTCACTCTAATCCTCAACCTAACACTAACCCTAACCCTCACCCAACTCTAACCCTGACCCTAATCCTAACTCTAACCCTCACCCTCAACATAACACTAACCCTAACCATCACCATAACCCTCACCCTAAACCTAACACTAACCCAAACCCTCAATATCACCCTGACTCTCACCCTAAACCTTATCCTCACACTAACCCTAACCCTAACGCTAACCCTCACACTAACCCTAACTCCCACTTTAACCCTAACCCTTCCCCTCACCATAAACCTCACCCTAACCCTAACCCTAACCCTAAACCTAACCCTAACCCTCACCATCACCCTAACCCTGACCCTAACCCTAACCCTCACACTAAACCTAATCCTCACCCTCACCCGAACCTTCACCCTAATCCTAACCCTAACCGGCACCCAAACCATCAACTTAAAACTCACCCTCACCATACTCCTCACCCTAACCCTAAACATAATCCTTTCCTAACCAAAACCCTCACCGTCACTGTAACCCTCACCCTACCCCTCACACTGACCCTAGCCCTCACTCTAAACCTAACCCTTACTCTAACCATCATACTCACCCTCACCCTCACCCTCAGCCTAACCCTAACGCTAACCCTAATCCTAACCCTATCCCTCTCCCTCACCCTCAACCTAACACCAACCCTAATCCTCACCCTAACACCAACCATAACCCTAACACTCAACCTAACCCTAACCGTAACCCTCATTCTAATACTAACCCTCATCCTCACCCTAACCCTTACCCTAATACTTAACCTCAACCTCACCCACACCCTCATCCTAACCCTAACCCTAACCCGACCCCTACCCCTCAGCCTTACCCTCACCCTAACCCTTACCCTAACCCTAATCCTCACACTAACCTTCACCCTCACCCTAACTGTAATGCTAACCCTAACCCTCAACTTCACCCTAAACCTCGCCCTAACCCTTACCCTGACCATAACACTCCCTCACCCTCACCCTAACCCTCACCCTAAACCCTATGCTCACCCTAACCCTCAGCATAACCCCAAACTTAACGCTAACCTAACCCTCACCCTTACCCCCACCCTAACCTTCACCCTAACCCTCACGCTAAACAAAACCCTCACTCTAACCCTAACCCTCACCCTAACCCTTATCCTGACACTAACCCTAACCCTAACCCTCATACTAAGCCTAACATTCACCCTAAACCTAACCCTACCTCTCACCCTAACCCTAACGATAATGCTCACCCTAACCCTAATGCTAACCCTAATCCTCTAACCATAACACTAACCATAAACCTAACCCTATCCCCATCCTTCTCCCTAACCCTCACCCTAATCCTAACACTAACACTAATCCTCACGATAATGCTACACCTATCCCGAACCATCACACTTACCCTAAACCTCACAGACACCCTAACTCTCACCCTAACCATAACCCTCACAACAACACTCAGCCTCACACTAACCCTAACACGAAAAATAACCCTAACCCTCACCCTCATCTTCACCCTTACTCTAAGCCTAACCCTAACGTGAACCCTCACCGTAAGGTTCACACTCACTCTAACCCTAACCCTAACTTTCACCCTCACCTTAAACATCACCTTAACCCTTACCCTCACCTTAACCCTAACCATAACCCTCACCCTCACCCTAACCCTAACTCGAACCCTAACACTCACCCTAACCCTCACACTAACACTCACGCTAATCCTAACCTTCACTCTCACCCTAACCCTCACCCTAATACTTACCCTCACCCTAACCCTAACCCTAACCCTCACACTAAACCTAACCCACACCCCAACTCTAACCCTAAACCTAACTCTAATCCTAAACCAAAACCTCACACTCACCCTCACCCTCAGCTTAACCCGAACCCTCACCCTCACCCTAAAACTCACCCTCAACCTAAACATCATACTAACCCTAACCCTCAACCTAAACCTATGCCTAACCCTCACCTAAACCTAATCCTCATCTTAACCCTAACCCTAACCCTCACCTTCACCCTAGCCCTCATCCTAACCATAATCCTAGCAATAACCCTAACCCTTACCCTAAAGCTCACCCTAACCCTAACCCTAACACTCACCCTCACCCTTACCCTAACCTTAACCCTCACCCTCACCCTAAATCTCACCCTAACCCTTTCCCTCATCCTAACCCTAACCCGAACCCTCCACCTCACCCTCACCCTCACCCTAAAAAGAACCCTAACCCTCACAGTAAACCTAACCCTCAGGCTAATCCTAAACCTCACCCTCTCCCTAACCCTAACCCTAACTATAACCCTCACCATCACCCTCACCCTCAACCTAACCCTCACCCTCATCCTCACCCTAACCCTCATGCTCACCCTAAACATCACCCTAACACTAAACCTCACCATCACCCTAAACCTTACCCTAACCCTAACACTCACCCTAACCTCACCCTAACCCTAATGATAATCCTAATCCTCGACCCTCATCCTAAACCTCACCCTAACCCTTATACTCACACTAACACTAAACCTAACCCTAACCCTCACACTAACTCTAACACTCACCCTAACCTTAGCAATACCCCTCACCCTAACCCTCACACTAACACTAAACCTAACCCTAACCCTTTCCCTAACCCAAACCTTAACAGTAACCTTAACACTCATACTAAACATCACGCTAACGCTAAGCCTGACCCTAAACCTAACCCTAACCCTCACCCTAACCCTATCCCTGAACATAACACTCACTCTCCCCTAATCCTCACCCTAACCCTCACCTTAACCCTAACACTAACCTTACCCTCATCCTCACAATAAAACCTCACCCTAACCCTTACTCTCACCATAACCCTAACCCTAACCCTAAACCTAATCCTTACCCTAAACATAACCCTCTCCCACACCCTAACTCTCAACCTCACCCTCACACTCACCCTCACCCTAACACTCTCCCTAACCCTAAAACTAACCCTAATCCTAAACCTAATCCTCACCCTCAAACTCACCCTAACCCTAACCATAACAATAACCATAACCCTAACCCTCACCGTCTCCATCACCCTAACCGTCACACTCACGCTAAAACTCACCCTAAGCTTAACCCTACCCCTCTCCCTAACGCTAATACTCAACATAACCCTAACAATACCCCTAACCCTAACCCTCACAAGAAAGCTAAACCTAACGCTAACCCTCACCCTAACCCTAATCGTCACCCACTCCCTCACCCTCAACCACACCCGAACCATCATCCTCTCCCAACCCCTCAACCTCACCGTAAACATAACCCAAACACTAACCATCACCCTAATCCTAAACCTATCCCTAACCCTCACCCTAACCCTCACCCTAACCCTTACCCTCAACCTATCCCTAATCATAATCCTAACCATAACCCTCACACTAACCGTAACCCTCACTCTAACCCTAATCCTAACCCTAACCCTAACCTTAAACCTCACCCTGACCCTCACGCTCAGCCTAAACGTAACCCTACCACTATTCCTTACCCTGACCCTCACCCTCACCTTCACCCTCACCCTCACATTAACCATCAACCTCACCCTAAATATCACTCTAACCCTAACCCTCACCCTCACACTGACCATAACTCTTACCCTAAGGCTAACCATCACCCTAACACTCAATCTAACCCTAACGCTAACGCTAACCCTCACCCTCACCCTAACCCTCACCGTCACCCTAACCCTCAACCTAAAACTAACCCTCAACCACAACAAAACCCTCACGCTCACACGAACCCTATCCCTCACAGGAACACTCACCCTCACCCTAACCATCAACCTTATAATAAACATCACCCTAACCCTAACTCTCACCCTAACCCTAACCCTAACCCTTAACCTAAACCTAACCCTAACCCTCACCCTCACCCTAACACTAACCCTCACACTAACCCTTACGCTCACCCTAACTCTAAAACTCACCCTCATCCTAACCCTGACCCTAACTCTTATCTACACCCTAACCCTCACCCTAAGCCTAACCCTAAACCTAACCCTCACCCTAACCTTAAACATAACCCTAAACCTCACCCTAAACTTTACCCTCAACCTACTCCAAACCCTAACGCTAAACCTAACACTCACACTAACCCTAACCCTTACCCTCACCCTAACCCTCACCCTCACCCTAACCCTAACCCTCACCCTCACCCTCACCCTAACCCTAACCCTAAACCTAACCCTCACCCTAACCCTAACCTTCACCCTTACCATCACCCTCACCTCAGCCTATCCCTAATCCTTACCCTAATCATAACCCTTACCCTCTCCCTCACCCTAACTCTAAACCTAACACTCACCCTCACCCTCACCCTAAGCCTATCTCTAACCCTCACCATAACGCTAAACCTCACCCTATCACTCAACCTCACCCTAACCCTACACCTAAACCTAACCCTCACCCTAACTCTCACCCTAACCCTAACCCTAACCCTCATCCTCACACTATACCTCACCCTAACCCTTACCTTCACCATAACCCTAACCCTACCCCTAATTCTAACCCTAACCCTAACACTCACCCACACCCTAACCCTCACTCTCACCCCAACCCTCACCCTCAACCTAACACTCAACTTAATCCTAACACTAACCCTAATCCTAAACCTAACCATCACCCTCAAACTTACCCTAACCCTAACCTAACCCTCACCCTCACCCTCACAATAACCCTCACCCTCACTCTAACCCTCACCCTAACCGTAACCCTAATCCTAACCCTCAACCTAATGTTAACCCTATCCCTAACCGTCACTCTCCCACTAACTCTAATGCTAACACTAACCCTCACCCTAACCCTAATCCTCACCCACACCCTAACCCTCTCCCTCAACTGAACCCTCAACTTTTCCCCAACACTCATCCTCACCCTAAACCTCAACCTCACCCTAAACTTTCACCCAAACCCTAACCCTTACCCTAAACCTAACCCTAACCCTCACCCTAAAGCTCAACCTCAGGATAATCCTCACCATAACTGTAACCCTTAGCTAAAAGAATCCCTCACCCTAACCCTCACACTAACCCTCAGCCTCACCCTAGCCCTCAGCCTAAACCTATCCCTAACCCTTAACCTTAACCTCATGCTAACCCTTACCCTCACCCTAACCCTAAACCAAACACTAATCATAATCGTCACACTAACCTTAACCCTCACCCTAACCCTAACCCTAACCCTAAACTTCACCCTCACCCTGACCCTTACCCTCAGCCTAACCCTAACCATAACCCTATTCCTAATCCTAACCCTCACACGCAACCTAACCCTAAACCTAACCCTAAAACTAACCCTCACCCTCACTCTCATCCTCACCCTCAACGAACGCTCAACCTAAACATCACCCTAAACCTAACTCTCACCCTAAGCCTAAGCCTAACCCTCACACTAAGCCTAACCTCAGCTTAACCCTCACCATCAACCTAATCTTCACCCTAACCCTAACCCTAAGGTAAATGAAACCCTCACCCTCACCCTCACACTAACCCTCACCCTCACCCTAGCCCTCAACCTAAGCCTAACCCTAACACTTACCGTCAACCTCACCCTCCCCCACCCCCTCAGCTTAAACCTAACCCTTACCATAAACCTAACCCTAACCCTCACCATCACACAAAGTTTCACCCTAAACCTTACACTCACCCTGAACCTAACCCTAACACTAAACCTCACCCTCACCCTCACCCTAATACTAACCCTAACACTAACCCTAACCCTCACCCTAATCCTAACCCTAACATTAACCCTAACCCTCATCCTCACCCTCACCCTAAACCTCACCCTAAACCTTACCCTCACCTTCAACCTAAACCTAACCCTAACCATAACCATAACCATAACCCTCACCCTAACCCTAACCCTCACCCTAAACCTAACTCTCTCCCTCAACCTAACCGTAATCCAAAACCTAAAAATAACCCTAACCCTCACCCTCACCCTAACCCTCATTCGAACTCTTACACTCACCCTCATCCTTACCGTAATCCTCACCCTCAACATCACCCTAACCCTAACTCTAACCCTAAACATAACCCTCACACTAGACCTAAGCTTCATCCACACGCTAAACATCACTCTCACACTCACCCTCACCCTTAACCTTACCCTCACCCTAAACCTAAACCTAACCCTCACCCTCACCCTAATCCTCACCCTAACTTTTTCACTCACCTTCACCCTTATCATAACCCTCACCCTCAACATCACCCTAACCCTAACCCTAACCCTAAACATAACCCTCACACTAAACCTAAGCTTCATCCACACGCTAAATATCACTCTCACCCTCACCCTCACCGTTAACATTACCCTCAACCTAAACCTAACCCTAACCCTAACCCTCACCCTCACCCTAACCCTCACCCTAACTCTTACACTCACCCTCACCCTTATCATAACCCTCACCCTCAAAATCACCCTAAACCTAAACCTTACCCTCACCCTAACCATAACCCTAAAACTATACCTAACCCTCACACTAATCCTAAGCTTCACCCACACCCTAACCGTCACTCTCACCCTCACCCTCACACTAAACCTTACTCTCACTCTAAACCAAACCCTAACCCTAAACCTAATCCTAACCCTAACGCTCACCATACCACTCACCCAAACCCTAATTCTAACCCTAAACCTCACACTCATCCTAACCCTCAACCTCACCCGAAAAATCACCCTAACCCTAAACCTCACCCTCACAATAAACAACACCCTAACCCTCACATTAACACTAACCGTCACCCTAACCCTTACCCTAACCCTAAACCTCACCCTAAACCAAGACCTCACACTTATCCTAACCCTATCCCTCACCCTCACCCTCAACTTCACCCTAAGTCTAACCCTAACCATGATCCTATCACTAACCCTCAACCTCACCCTCACCCTAAACCTTACACTAAACCTAACTCTAAACCTAACCCTGATCCTAAACTTCACCCTAATCCTAACCATTAACCTAAGCCTAACCCTCACCCTAATTATCACCGTAACCCTAAACCTCACCCTCACCCTAACAATCACCCTAAACTTTACCCTCAAACCTATCCAAACCCTAACCCTAAACCTAACACTCACACTAACCCTAACCCTAACCCTCAGCCTAACCCTTATCCTAAACCTAAACCTAGCCCTAACCCTAACCCTTACACTAACCTTAAACCTAACCCTCAACCTAACCCTAATCCTAACCCTAATCCTCACCCTAACCCTCACCCTCACCCTGCCCTAACCCTAAACCTCACCCTAACCCTAAACCACACTCTCATCGTCCCCATCACCCTCAGCCTAACCCTAATCCTAACGCTAATCCTAACCTTCATCCTCACCCTCACACTAACCTTAACCCTATCCCTATCCCTCACCTTTACCCTAACCCTCACCCAATACCTCACCCTCACTTTAACCCTAAACCAAACCCTAACTTTCATCCTAACCCTAACACTAACCTTACCCTCATCCTCACAATAAACCTCACTCTAACCCTTACTCTCACCATAACCCTAACCCTAACCCTAAACTTAATCCTTACCCTAAACCTAAACTTCTCCAACACCCTAACTCTCAACCACACCCTCACCCTCACCCTCACCCTAATACTCTCCCTAACCCTAATCCTAACCCTAATCCTAAACCTAACCCTCACCCTCAAACTCACCCTAACCCTAAC
Source organism: Dipodomys merriami (assembly GCF_024711535.1). Lineage (NCBI taxonomy): Eukaryota > Metazoa > Chordata > Mammalia > Rodentia > Heteromyidae > Dipodomys > Dipodomys merriami. The sequence goes on from NW_027203182.1 coordinate 164,782, forward strand.
CTTAACCCTAACCCTCACCGTCACCATAACTGTAGCCGTCACACTCACCCTAAAACTCACCCTAAACCTAATCCTCACCCACACCCTCACTCTCACCCTCAGCCGAACCATCATCCTTTCCCTACCCATCAACCTCACCCTAAACATCACCCAAACCCTAACCGTCACCCTAATCCTAACCCTAACCCTCACCCTAACCCTCACCCTAACCCTTACCCTCAACCTATCCGTAATCGTAACCCTAACCATAACCGTCACACTAACCGTAACCCTCACTCTAACCCTAATCCTAACCTTAACCCTAAACTTCACCCTCCCCCTGAACCTCACCTTCAGCCTAACCCTAACTCTAACACTATTCCTAATTCTAACTCTCAGCCTCAACTTCACCCTAATCCTAACCCAAACCCTCATCCTCACCCTGACCCTCACCCTAACCCTCACCCTCACCTTCACATTAACCATCAACCTCACCCTAAACATCACCCTAACCCTAACCCTGACCCTAACCTTAACCCTAACCCTCGCCCTAACGCTAACCCTCAACCTAATCCTCACTCTAACCCTAACGCTAACCATAACCCTCACCCTCACCCTAAACCTTATCCTCACACTAACCCTAACCCTAAGCCTAACCCTCACACTAACCCTAACCCTCACCCTAATCCTTTCACGAAACCTAAACCTAACTGTCACACTAAACATAACCCTAACCCTAAACCTCAACCTAAGCCTAACTCTAGACTTAACCTTAACCCTCACCCTAACCCTCAACGTCACCCTAACCCTCACCCGAACACTAAGCCTCAACCACACCCAAACCCTCACCCTCACCGAACCCTATCCCTCAACCTTATAATAAACATCACCCTAACCCTAACTCTCAACCTAACCCTAACCCTAACCCTTACCCTAACCTAACCCTCAACCTAACACTAAAGCTCACCCTGACCCTCAACCTAACCCTAATCCTAACCCTCACCCTAACCCTTACCCTAACCATAACCCTCACCCTAAACCTAACCCTCACCCTAACACTAAACCTCACACTAACAGTAACCCTAATCCTCATCCTCACCCTAAACCTAACCCTCATCCTAAACCTAACGGTAAACCTAATGCTAAACATAAAACTCATCCTCACCCTAACCCTCACCCTTACACTTACCCTCAACCTCACCCTAAGCCTAACCCTCACCCTCACCCTAACCCTCACACTAAACCTAAAACTCACCATAACCCTAACCCTAACCCTCACCCTAAACTTAACACTCACCCAAAACCCAACCCTACCCCTCAGCATAACCCTCACCCTAAACTTAACTGTAACCCTAATCCTCACCCTAACCCTAACCTTTACCATAACCCTCACCCAAACCCTCACCCTAACCCTCGTGCTAACCCTAACCCTCACCCTCACACTAACCCTCACAATAACGCTTACCCTCACCCTAACCCTAAACCTCACCCTCATCCTATCCCTCATCCTAACCCTTACCTAAACCCTAACCCTCAGCCTAAGCCTAAACCTTAAAATAAACCTCACCCTAAACCTCACCCTAAACCTAAACATAACCCTAAACCTCAGCCTCACCCTAACTCTCACCCTAATCTTTAACCTCAACCTAACCCAAACCCTAACCCTAAACCTAACACTCACACTAACCCTAACCCTAACCCTCAGCCTAACCCTTATCCTAACCCTAAAACTAACCCTAACCCAAACCCTAACCCTAACCCTAACCGCACACTAACCCTAACCCTAACCCTCAGCCTAAACCTCACCCTAACCCTAACCCTAACCCTAACCCTCACCCTCATCGTAACCCTAACCCTAAACTTAACCCTCACCCTAACACCACCCTCACCCTTATCATCACCCTCACGCTCAGCCTAACCCTAATCCTTACCCTAATCCTAACCCACACCCTCACCCTCACCCTAAATCTAAACCTAACACTCACCCTCACCATGACCCTAACACTATCCCTAACCTTCACCATAACGCTAAACCTCAACCTATACCTCAACCTCACCCTAACCCTAAACCTAAACCTAATCCTCACCCTAACCTTCAACCTAACCCTAACCCTAACCCTCATCCTCACACTATACCTCACCCTAACCCTTACATTCACCATAACCCTAAACCTAACCCTACCCCTATTTCTCACCGTAACCCTAACACTCACCCACACCCTAACCCTCACTCTCAACCGAACCCTTGCCCTCAACCTAACACTCAACCTAATCCTAACCCTAAACCTAATACTAAACCTACCCATCACCCTCAAACTCACCTTAACCCTAAACCTAACCCTCACACTCACCCTCAAAATAACCCTCACTATCACCCCAACCCTCACCCTAACCCTAAAGCTAACCCTAATAGTAACCCTAACCCTCATACTAAACATCACCCTAAAGCTAACCCTCACCCTAACGCTAACACTAACCCTCAGCCTAACCGTAACCCTCAACCTAATTCTCACCCTCCCCTAATCCTCACCCTAACCCTAACCCTAACCCTTACCTAAACGAAACCCTCACCCTCATCCTCACCCTCAACCTAACTCTCAACCTAACCTTTACCCTCAACCTAAACCTAACGCTAACCCTAACCATCACCCTAACGCTAAACCTACCAATACCCCTAACCCTCAGGCTAACTCTAACCCTCACACTAAACCTAACCCTAAACCTCACCCTCACCCTAATCATCACCATCACCCTAACACTCAGCCTAACCCTAACCCTCACCCACACCCTAACCCTCACCCTGACCTGAACTGTAAACCTCACCCTAACCATAAACCTCACCCTAAACATCACCCTAAGAATAAACCTCACCCAAATCCTAACCCTAACCCTCACTCTAACCCTAAAGATCACACTAACCCTCAATCTCAACATAATTCACACCCTAAAAATAAACCTAACCCTTACCTAACCGAAAACCTCACCCTCACCCTCACCCTAACTCTCACCCTCACCCTAACTCTCACCCTCACCCTAGCCATCACCCTAACCCTAAACCTAACCCTATCCCTAACACTAAAACTATCCCTTACCCTCACCCTAACCCTCACCCACACACTAAACCTAACCCTCACCCTAAAAGTCACCCAATCCCTAACTCTAACCCTAACCCTCACCCTCATCCTAACCCTCACCCTAACCCTATCCCTACACCTCACCCTAACTCTCACCCTAACCCTAACCCTCACCCTCACCCTAAACCTAACCATAATCCTAACACTCACCCTCACCCTAATACTCACTGTCACCCTAACCCTAACCCTCAAGAATACCCTAACCCTCACCCTCACCCGAACCTTCACCCTCATCCTAACACTCTCCCTCACCCTAACCCTCACCCTCCCAATAAACATCACACTAACCCTACCCCTCAGCCTAACCCTAAACCTCTAACTAACTCTAACCCTCACCATGACTCTCACTCCAAACCTAACCCTAACCCTAAACTTCACACCAACCTTTAGCATAACCCTAAGCCTCACCCTAAACCTAGCCCTCACCCTAACCCTAACCCTCACACTAAACCTAACCCTAACACTCACCTTCACCCTCACCCTCATCCTAACTCTAATCCTAATCCTAACACTAACCCACACCCTCACCCTGAACCTCACGCTAACCCTAACACTAACCTTAACCCTAAACCTCATCCTAACACTAACGCTAACCATAACCCTCACCTTAACCCTAAACCTCACCCAAACCCTTACCCTCACCATAACCCTAACCCTAACCCTAACCCTAATCCTCACCCTAACCCTAACCCTCGCCCATAACCTTACCCTCACCATTACCCGAACGCTCATCCTCACCCTAACACTCATACTAAACCTAACCCTAACACTAATCCTAAACCTAACCCTCAACCATACCCTCATCCTAAGAATAAACCTAGCCCTAACCCAAAACCTAACACTCACCCTCACCCTAAATCTAACCCTCACCCTAACGCTCACCCTATCCCTAACGCTAACCCTACACCTCCCACTCAAGCTAACCCTCACCCTAACCCTTGTCCTCACAGTAAACCTAATCCTAATGCTAATGCTAAACCTCACACTAACCCTAATTCTCACACTATCCCTCATTCTAACCCTAACCCTAACATTAACCCTAAACCTAACCCTCACCCTCACCCTAACACTCACCCTCACCATAAACATCACCCTAACACTAATCCTCACCCTAAACCTAACCCTAACCCTCAACCTAAACTTAACTATCACCCTAACACTCACCCTTACCCTAACTCTAACCCTACACCTGACCCTCACCCTAACCCTCATGATAACCCTTATCCTCACACTAACCAAATCACAAACCCTAACCCTAACCCTCACACTAACCGTAATCCTCCCCCTATCCCTAACCCTAACCCTAACCCTCACCCTCAGCCTAAGTCTAATGGTAACCCTAACTCTCACCCTCACCTTAACCCTCATTCTAAACCTTACCCTCATCCTAACCCTAACCCTCACCCTCACACTCACCCTAAATCTCACCCTAACCTGCAAACTAACCCTAACCCAAAACTTAATGCTCACCCTAAACCTCACCCTAACCCTAACCCTAACCCTAACCCTCACCCTAACCCTAACACTCACCCTCACCCTAACCCTCACCCTAACCCTTACCCTCACAATAACCCTATCCCTGTCCCTAACCCTAACACTAACTCTCACCAGAACACTCACCCTCACCGTAACACTCACTATCACTCAAATTATCACCCTAAACCTAACACTCACCCTAAGCCTAACCCTAAACCTCACCCTAACCCTAACCCTCACCGTAAACCTACCCCTCACGCTAAACCTAACCCTCATACTCACCCTCACCCACACCATCATCCTAACCCTAACCCTCATCCTAGCACTCAACCTCACCCACACACTCACCTAACCCTAACCCTAACCCTAACCAACACACTCATCCTAATTCTCACCCTAACCCTAAACCTAACCCTCACCCTAACTCTCATCCTAACACTAAAGCTAACCCTAACCCTCACCTTAAAAGTAAACCTCAGCCTAACCCTTACCCTCACCATAAACCTAACCCTAACCCTAACCCTTATCCTCACCCTAACCCTAACTCTCGCCCACATCCTAAACCTCACCATTACCCTAACTCTCATCCTCACCCTAACACTCACACTAACCCTAACCAAAACCCTAATTCTAAACCTAACCCTCAACCTCACCCTCACCCTAAGCCTAAAACTAGCTCTAACACTAAACCTAACCCTCACCCTCAACCTAAACCTAACCCTCACCCTAATGCTCACCCTATCCCTAACGCTAACCGTACACCTCACCCTCAGCCTAACCCTCACCCTAACCCTTATCCTCACACTAACCCTAACCCCAATCCTAATGCTAAACCTCACACTAACCCTAATCCTCACCTTGTCCCTCAGTCTAACCCTAACACTAATATTAACCCTAAACCTAACCCTCACCCTAACACTCACCCTCACCATAAACATCACCCTAACCCTAATCTTCACCCTAAACCTAACCCTAACCATCACCCTAAACTTAACCCTATCCCTAAAACTCACGCTATCCCTAACGCTCATCCTACACCTCAACCTCACCCTAACCCTCACGATAAACCTTATCCTCACACTCACTGAAACAATATCCCTAACCCTAACCCTCACAATAACCCTAATCCTCACCCTATCTCTAACCCTAAACTGAACCCGAACCCTAACCCTCAACCTCAACCAAAGTCTAATCCTAACCCTAACTCTCAATCTCACCCTAACCTTCACCCTAAACCTTAGCCTCATCCTAACCCTAACCCTCACCCTCACCCTAAATCTCACCCTAACCCTTACTCTCACCGTAACCCGCAAACTGACCCTAACCCTAAACCTAACACTCACCCTAACCCTCACCCTAACCCTAAACCTCACCCTCACCCTAACCTTCACCCTAACCCTTAACCTCACACTAACCCTATGCCTGTCCCTAACCCTAACCCTAACTCTCACCAGAACACTCACCCTCACTCTAAACCTCACTATCACTCTAAACATCATCTTAAACCTAACCCTCATCCTAAGCCTAACCCTAATCCTCACCGTAACCCTAACACTCACCGTAACCCTACCCCTCACACTAACACTAACCCCCACCCTCACCCTCACCCACACCCTAACCCTCACCCTAACCCTCATCCTAACACTCACCCTCACCCACACCCTCACACTAACCCTAAGCCTAACCCGAACCCATACCCTTACCCTAATTCTCACCCTGAACCTGACCCTAAACCTTACCTAACCAAAAACCTCACCCTCACCATCACTGACACCCTAAACCTCACCCTCACCCTAGCCCTCTCCCTAACACTAACCCTCACCCTAACACTAACCCTACCGCTCATCCTCACGCTAACCCTAACCCTAAACATAACCCTAACACTCATCCTAAACCTAAAACTAAACCTAATGATAACCCTAAAATTCACACTCACACTAACCCTCACCCTAAACCTTACAGTCACCCTAACCCTAACCCTAACCCCCAAATTAATCCTAACCCTCACTCTAACCCTAACCCTACACTTCAGCGTAACCCTTACCCCAAACTTAACCCGAAACTTAATCCTCACCCTATCCTTAACCTTAACCCAAACCCTCACACAAACCCTCACCCTCACCCTAACCCTCACCCTAACCCTTACCCTCACCCTAACCCTAACCCTCACCCTCACCCTAACACATACCCACACCCTAACAATCACCCTCACCCTAACCCTAACCCTAACCCTAACCCTCACCCTCACCCTAACCGTAACCCTCAACCTAACCCTTACACTCAAACTAACCCTATCCCTGTCCCTAGCCCAAACCCTAACACTAACCAGAACACTCACCCTCACCCTAACCCTCATTCTCACTCTAAACATCACTCTAAACCTTACCCTCACGCTAAGCCTAACCTTAACCCTCATCCTAACACTAAACCTCTCCGTAACACTAACCCTCACATTAACCGTAACCCTAACCTTCACCCACACCCTCACCCACACCCTCACCCTAATCCTAACCCTCAATCTAACACCCTCACCCTCACCCTCACCCTAACTCTAACACTAACCCTAATCCACACCCTCAAACTAATTCTCACCCTGAACCTGACCCTAAAGCTTACCTAACTAAAAATCTCACCATCACCCTCAACCTCAATCTAAACCTCACCCACACCCTAGGCCTCACCCTATTCCTAACCCTCACCCTAACCCTAACGCTAAACCTACATATCACTCTAACCCTCACCCTAACCCTAACCCTAAACCTTACCTAACCGAAAAACTCACCCTCACCCTCAACCTCAAACAAACCCTCAACCTCATCCTAGCCCTCACCCTAACACTAACCCTACCCCTCTCCCTAACCCTCACCCTAACTCTTACACTCACCCTAACCCTAACCCTAACCCTCACACTAACCCTAACACTCATCCATCCTAACCCTAACACTACCCCTCACCCTAACTCTAAACCTAACCGTCACCCTAACCCTCACCCTCATCCTAAACCTAAACATAATCCTCACCCTCACCCTAACCATAACCGTCACCCTAACAGTCAATCTAACCCTAACCCTCACCCACAACCTAACCCTCACCCTCACCCGAAAGCTAAACCTCACCCAGACCCTAAAACTCACCATAAACATTACCCTAACCCTAACCCTCACCCTAACCCTAAAGCTAACCCTAACCCTCACCCTCACCCTAACCTCACCCTAAACCTCACCATATCCGTAGCCCTAAATATAACACTCACCCTCACCCTAAACCTCACCGTCACCCTAACCATCACCCTAAACCTAACCCTCAACCACACCCTAACCCTCACACTCACCCGGACCCTCACCCTCACCCTAACACTCACCCTCACCCTAACCCTCACCCTCACAATATACATCACCCTAACCCTAACCCTCAGCCTAACCCTAACCTTCACCCTAACCCTAACCCTAAACTTAACACTAAAACTCACCCTCACCCTCACCCTCACCCTAACCCTAACCCTAACCCTAATCCTCGCCCAAACCCTCATCCTTACCCTCACACTCACCCTAACTCTAATGCTAACCCTACCTCTCACCCTCACACTAACCCTCACCCTAACCCTTACCCTCACCATAACCCTAACCCTAACTCTAACCCTAATCCTCACCCTAACCCTAAACCTCACCCACACCTTAACCCTCACCATAAGCTGAATCCTCATCCTCACCCTAACACTCACACTAACCCTAACCCTAACCCTAATCTGAAACCTAACCCTCTCCCTCAACATCACCCTCAACCTAACCGTAACCCTAACCCTAAACCTAAACCTCAACCTCAACCTCACCCTCACCCTAACACTCACCCTCACCATAAACATCACCCTAACACTAACCCTCACACTAAAACTAACCCTAACCCTCACCCTAAACCTAACACTCACCCTAATGCTCATCCTATCCCTAACGCTAACCCTACACCTCACGCTCAACCTAACGCTCACTCTAACCCTTATCCTCACACTAACCCTCACCCTAACCCTACCCCTCACACTAACCCCAATCCTCACCGTATTCCTAACCCTCACCCTAACCCTCATCCTCACCCTAACACTAATGTTAACCCTGCCTCTCACCCTCCCTCTAAACCTCACCCTAAAACTTACCCTCACCCTAACCCTTAAAATAACCCTAAACTTAACCCTAACGCTCACCCTATCCCTCACCCTAACCGTAACCCTAACCCTCAGCCTCACCCTCACCCTAACACTCACCCTAACACTATCCCTAAACCTAAACCTAACCCTAACTCTGACCTGAACTCTCACGCTCACCCTAACCCTCACACTAAACATCACCCTATCCATAACCCTCACCCTAATACTTACCCTAATCCTAACCCTCACCCTAACCCTAATTCTAACCCTGAACCTGACCCTAAAGCTTAACTAACCAAAAACCTCACCCTCACCCTCATCCTCAATCTAAACCTCACCCTCACCCTAGCCCTCACCCTAACCCTAACCCTCACCCTAACCGTAACGCTAAAACTACCCATCACTCTAACCCTCACCCTAAAACTAACCCTAACCCTTACCTAACCGAAAACCTCACCCTCACCCTCAACTTCAACCTAACCCTCACCCTCATCCTAGCCCTCACCCTAACACTAACCCTATCCCTCACCCTAACCTCAACCTAACTCTTATATTCACCCTAACCCTAACCCTAACCCTCACACTAACCCTAACGCTCATCCTAACCCTAAACCTACCCCTCACCCTAACTCTCACCATAACCCTCACCCTAACCCTCACCCTCACCCTAAACCTAACCATAATCCTCACCCTCACCATAACCATAACAGTCACTCTAACAGTCAATCTCACCCTAACCCTCACCCACAACCTAACGCTCACCGTTACCCGAAAGCTAACCCTCACCCTAACCCTAAACCTCACCCTAAACTTCACCCTAACCCTAACCCTCACCCAAATCCTAACCCTAACCCTCACCCACAACCTAACCCTCACCCTATCCCTAATGCTAACCCTAACCCTCACCCTCACCCTAACCCTCACCCTAACCCTATCCCTACACCTCAACATAACTCTCACCCTAACCCTAACCCTAAACTTCACCATAACCGTAACCCTAAATCTAACACTCACCCTCACCCTAAACCTCACCATAACCCTAAACCTCACCCTAAACCTAACCCTCAAACAAACCCTAACCCTAACACTCACCCTCACCCTAACACTCACCCTCACCCTAACACTCACCCTCACCCTAACCCTCACCCTAACTCTAACCCTAATCCTCACCATAACCCTAACCCTCTCCCACACCCTAACCCTCACCATAAGCTGAAACCTCAACCTCACCCTAACACTCACACTAACCCTACCCCTAACCCTAATCTGAAACCTAACCCTCTCCCTCACCCTCACCCTCAACCTAACCGTAACCCTAACCCGAACCCTAAACCTAACCCTCAACCTCACCCTCACCCTCACCCTAAAACTCACCCTCACCATAAATATCACCCTAACACTAACCCTTACACTAAAACTAACCCTAACCCTCACCCTAAACCTAACACTCACCCTAACGCTCACCCTATCCCTAACGCTAACCCTACACCTCACCCTCAACCTAACCCTCACTCTAACCCTTATCCTCACACTAACCCTCACCCTAACCCTAACCCTCACACTAACCCTAATTCTCACTCTATTCCTAACCCTCACCCTCATTCTCACCCTCACCCTAACACTCATGCTAACCCTACCTCTTACCCTCAACCTAACCCTCACCCTAAACCTCACCCTAAACCTTAACCTCACCCTAACCCTTAAATGAACACTAAACATAACCCTAATGCTCACCCTATGCCTCACCCTAACCCTAACCCTAACCCTCACCCTCAACCTCACCCTAACCCTCACCCTAACCCTATCCCCAACCCTAACCCTAACAGTAACTCTGAACTGAACATTCACGCTCACCCTAACCCTCACAATAAACATCATCCTATCACTAAACCTCACCCTAAACCTCACACTACTCCTAACCCTCACCCTAACCCTAACCATCACCCTATCCCTGACCCTCACATTAAACCTAACCCTAAACCTCACCCTCACCCTCAACCCTAACCCTCATCCTAACACTAACCCTCAACCTCACCCTCACCCGCAACCTAACCCTAACACTAACCCTACCCTAACCCACACCCATACACTAATACTGACCCTAAACCTAGCCCTAACCCTTACATAACCAAAAACTTCACCCTCACCCTTACCCTCACACTAACCCTCACCCTCACCGTAGCACTCACCCTAACACTAACCTTCACCCTAACCCTAACACTAACCCTAAACCTCACCCTAACCCTAACCATAAACCCAATTCTAACCCTAAACCTCACACTCACCCTAACCCTCACCCTAAACCTAACCCTAACACAAATCCTCACCCTATCCTTAACCTTAACCCAAAACCTCACCCTATCCCTCACTCTCACCCGAACCCTCACCCTTACCCTTACCATCACCCGAACCCTAACACTCACCTTCACCCTAACCCTCACCCTAACACTTATTCACAACCTAACACTCACCATAAACCTAAGTATAAACCTAACTTTCACCTTACCATCAATCTAACCCTAAGCCTCACCCTCACCCTAACCCTCACCCAAACCTTTACACTCACCCTAACACTTACCCTAACCCTAACCCTAACCCTTACCCTCATCCTAACCCTAACCCTCCCCCTCCCCCTCCCCCTCCCCCTCAGCCTAACCCTAATCCTAACCCTAATCCTAACCATCACCCTCACACTCACCCTTACTCTAATCCTAAATCTAACCCTAACAGTAACCCTCACACTCACCCTAACCCTAAACGTATCCCTAACCCTGACCCTAACTCTAACCCTCACCCTATACCTCACCTTCACCCTAATCCTAAACCTAACCCTCACCCTCACACTAACCCTCACCCTAAAACTAACACTAAACCTAACCCTCATCCTCACACTAAACCTCACCCTAAACCTTACCCTCACCATAACCCTAACCCTAACCTTAACCCTAATCCTCACCCTAACCCTAATCCTCACCCACACCCTAACTCGAACCATCACCCGAACTGGAAGCCGTACACTGACACTCACCCTAACCCTAACCCTAACCCTAATCCTAAACCTAACCCTAACCCTCAAACTCACCCTAACACTAACCCTAAACCTAACCCTAGCCCTCCCCCTCACCATCACCCTTACATTCACCCTAAACCTCACCCTAACCCTACCCCTACCCCTCGCCCTACACCTCTCCCAAACCCCAACCCTAAACCTAACCCTCAACCTAACCTTAACCCTACCCCTAACCCTCACCCTCATACTAACCCTAAACCTTAAGCTAACCCTCACCCTAACCCTAATCCTCACCCACACCCTAACCCTCACCCTCACCCGAACCCTCACCCTCACCCGAACCCTCATCCTCTCACTGACCCTCACCCTAAACATCACCCAAACCGTAACCATCAGCCTAATCCTAACACTAACCCTAATCCTAAACCTAAACCTAACCCTAACCCTAACCCAAACCCTAACCATAACCATAACGCTCACACTAACCATAACCCTCACCATAAGGCTAACCCTAACCATTGCCTAACCCTAACCTTCACCCTCACCCTGACCCTCATCCTCAACCTAACCCTAACCCTAACTCTATTCCTAATCCTAACCCTCACCCTCACCCTAAACCTAACCATAACCCTAACCCTGACCCTCAGCCTCACCCTCACCCTCACTCTAATCCTCACCCACACACTAACCCTCACCATCACACTAAACATCATGATAACCCTAACCCTCACCCTAACCTTAACCCTAACCTTCATCCTAAACGTCAGCTTAACCCTCAGACTCACCCTAAACCTCACCCTAACCCTAACCCTTACCTAACCGAAACCCTCATCCTCAACCTCACCCTCACCCTCAACATGACCCTAGACCTCACCCTAACCGTAACCCTAACCCTCACCCTCAACCTCATTTTCCACTCAGCCTTACCCTAACCCTAACCCTAATCATAACCCTAACCCTCAACCCCACCCTCATCCTAACACTAACACTAACCCTAAAGCTAAAACTCACCCTCACCCTAACCCTAACAATAACCCTAACCCTAACCCTAACCCTAAACCTAAAACTCACCTTAACCTGAATCATAAACCTAACCCTCACTCTAACCCTCACCCTCATTCTAACTCGCACTTTCATCCTGATCCTCAAAATCACACTTAACCTCACACTAACTCTAACCCTCACCCTAACCCTAACACTAAACCTCACCCTCAATTTCACCCTCACCCTAAAACTAACCCTAACCAAAACCCTCACCCTCACACTCGCCCACACCCTCAACCTAACATTCACCCTCACCCTAAATATCACCCTAACCCTAACCCTCAAGCACACCCTAACCCTCACCCTCACCCAAACCGTCACTCTCATCAGAGGACACGCCCTCACCCTAACCCTCACACTCACAATAAACATCACCCTAATCCTAACTCTCACCCTAACATTATCCCTAACCCTCACCAAAAAACTAAACCTCAACCTACACATAACACTCCCTATGCCCCTCACCCTAACCCGACACTAACCCTAACACTCACCCTAACACTCACCCTAACCTTAACCCTAAACCTTATCCTCAACTTAACCCTCACTCTAACCCTTACCCTGAGCCTTTCCCTAACCCTAACCTTCACCCTCACCCTAACCCTAACCCAAACAGTAACCCTAACGATCACCCTAACCCTAACCCTCACACTCACCCAAACCCAAACCTTAACTGTAACCCTCACCCTCACCCTCACCCTCAACCTAAACATCAACCTCACCCTCACCCTAACCCTCACCCTCACCCTAAACATCAACCTAACCCTAACCCTCACACTAAACCAAACCCTAACCCTAAACCTAACCCTCACACTAACCGTCACCCTATCCCTAAACATAAACCTAACCCTCACACTCAACCTAACCCTCACCCTAACATTTATCCTCACACTAAATCTAACTCTAAACCTAACCCTTACCCTCACACTAACCCTAACCCTCACACTCACCCTAACCCTAACCCAAAAAATAACCCTAACGATCACCCTAACCCTAACCCTCACCCTCACCCAAACCCAAACCTTAACCGTAACCCTCACGCTCACCCTCACCATCAACCTAAACATCAACCTCACCCTCACCCTAACCCTCACCCTCACCCTAAACTTCAACCTAACACTAACCCTCACACTAAACCAAATCCTAACCCTAACCCTCACCATAACTCTCACTCTAACCCTAACGATAAATCTAACCCTCACACTCAACTTAAACCTCAGCCTAACATTTACCCTCACACTAACCCTAACTCTAAACCTAACCCTTACCCTCACACTAACCATAACCCTCACCCTAACCCTAACCCTCACCCTAACCCTAATCCTACCTCTAACCCTAACCCTCACCCTAACCCTTACCCTAAGCCTTTCCCTAACGCTAACCCTAACTTTAACCCTCACCCTCATACTAAACATCACTCTAACACTAACCCTCACCCTAAACCTAACCCTAACCCTCACCCTAACCATACCCTCAACCTAACCCTCACCCTAACCTAATCCTCACCCAAACTCTAACCCTAACTCTTACCTAAACAAAACCCTCACCCTCACCCTCACCCTCAACCTAACCCTCACCATAAACCTTACCCTCACCCTAAACTTAACTCTAACCCTCAGCCTAAACCTAGCCCTCACCCTAACCCTAAAACTACCCCTCACCCTAACCCTCATCCTAACCCTCACCCTAAACTTAACCTTAACCCTCAAACTCACCCTAACCCTCACTGTCACCCTAACACTCAACCTAAACCAAACTCTCACCCACACCCTAACCATCACACTCACCCGAAGCCTAAACCTTATGCTAACCCTAAACCTCACCCTAAACCTCACCCTAACCCTAAACTTCATCCGAACCCTTACCCTCAGAATAAACATCACGCTATCCCTACCCCTGAGCCTAACCCTAACCCTCTACCTAACCCTAAACATCACCCTGACCCTCACCCTAACCCTAACCCTAACCCTAACCCTGACCCTAAAACTTACACTCAACCTAAACCTAAACCTCACCCTAAACCTAACCCTCACACTAACCCTAACCCTAACCCTCACCCTCACACTCACCCTCACAATAACCCTAACCCAAACCCTAATCCTAACACTGACCCTCACCCTCACCCTCACCCTAACCCTAACCCTAAACCTAAACCTTACCCTCACTCTCACCCTAACCCTCACTCTCACCCCAAACCTCATCCCAACCCTACCCCTACTCCTCTCCCTAACCCTCACCTTCACCCTAACATTAACCCTAATCCAAACCCTAACCCTACCCCTAACACTCACCCTCACACTAACCCTAAACCTAACGTTAACTCTCACCCTAAAACTAATCCTCACACACACCCTAACCCTCAACCTCACTTGAAGCCTCACCCTCACCCGAACCCTCATCCTCACCCTAAACCTCAAGCGAAACATCACCCAAACCCTAACCCTCAACCTAACCCTAACTCTAACCCTCACCCTCACATTTACCCTCACCCTAACCCTTATCCTCACCCTAACCCTAACCCTAACACTAAACATAACCCTCACCCTCACCCTCACCCTAAAACTAACCCTAACCCTAACCCTCACCCTCACCCTCGCCCTCACCCTCAAACTAACTTTCAACCTCACCCTAAATATCACCCTAAACCTAACCCTCAACCACACCCTAACCCTCACCCTCACACTAACCCTCACTCTCATCTGAGGACTCGCCCTCACCCTAACCCTCACACTCAGAATAAATAACAACCTAACCCTAACTCTCACCCTAACACTATCCCTAACACTCACCATAAAACTAAACCTCAACCTAAACATAACCCTCACTCTGCCCCTCACCCTAACCCAACCCTAACCCTAACCCTCACCCTAACACTTACCCTAACCTTAAACCTAAACCTTATCCTCAAACTAACCCTCACCCTAACCCTTACCCTCATCCTTTCCCTAACCCTAACCCTCACCCTCACCCTAACCCTAACCCAAAAATAACCCTAACGATCACCCTAACCCTAAACCTCACCCTCACCCAAACCCAAACCTTAACCGTAACCCTCACACTCACCCTCACCCTCAACCTAAACATCAACCTCACCCTCACCCTAACCCTCAACCTCACCCTAAACATCAACCTAACCCTAACCCTCACACTAAACCAAACCCTAATCCTAACCCTAACCCTCACCCTAACCCTCACCCTATCCCTAACGTTAAACCTAACACTCACACTCAACCTAACCCTCACCCTAACATTTATCCTTACACTAAACTTAACTCTAATCCTAACCCTTACCCTCACACTAACCCTAACCCTCACCCTAATCCTAACCCTCACACTAAACCTAAACCTACCTCTTACCCTAACCCTCACCCTAACCCTAAATCTAACCCTTTCCCTAACGCTAACCCTAACATTAACCCTCACACTCATACTAAACAACAATCTAACACTAACCCTCACCCTAACCCTAACCCTAACCCTCACCCTAACCCTACCCCTCAACCTAAACTTCACCCTCACCTAATCCTCACCCAAACTCTAACCCTAAACCTTACCTAAAAGAAAACCTCACCCTCACCCTCACAAAAACCTAACCCTCACCATAGCCCTTACCCTCACCCTAAACCTAATTCAAACCCTCAGTCTAAACCTAAACCTCACCCTAACTGTAAACCTGCCCCTCACCCTAACCCTCACCCTTAACCTAACTCTAACCCTCAAACTCACCCTAACCCTCACCGTCACCTTAACAGTCAACCTAACCCAAATTCTCACCCAGACCTTAAACATCACATTCACTCGATCCTTAAACTTTACGCTAACCCTAAACCTCACCCTAACCCTAACCTTCACCCGAACCCGAACCCTCACAATAAACATCACGCTAAACCTACCCCTGAGCCTAACCCTAACACTCTACCTAACCCTAAACCTCACACTAACCCTAAACCTCACCCTAACCCTGACCCTAAAACTAACCCTGAACCTAAACCTAATCTTCACCCTAACCCTAAACCTCACACTAACCCTAACCCAAACCCTCACCCTCACCCTCAACCTCAAAATAACCCTAACACTAACCCTAATCCTAACACTGACCCTCACCCTCACCCTCAACCTAAACTTAACCCTAAACCTAAACTTTACACTCACTCTCACCCTAACCCTCACTCTCACCCCAAACCGCACCCTAACCCTACATCTACCCCTCTCCCTAACCCTAACCCTAGCCATAACCCAAACCCTAACCCTAACCCTAACCCTCACCCTCACACTAACCCTAAACCTAATGTTAACCCTCAGCCTAACCCTAATCCTCACACACACCCTAACGCTCAACTTCACCTGAAGCTTTACCTTCACCCGAACCCTCATCCTCACCCTAAACCTCACCCAAAACATCATCCAAACACTAACCCTCACCCTAACCCTAACCCTAACCCTCACCCTCACCCTTACCCTCACCCTAACCCTTATCCTCACCCTAACCCTAACCCTAACACTAACCATAACCCTCACCCTCACCCTCACCGTAAAACTAACCGTAACCCTAACCCTCACCCTCACCCTCGCCCTCACCCTCAACCTAACCTTCCCCCTCACCCTAAATATCACCCTAACCCTAATCCTCACCCTAACCCTAACCCTAACCCTCACGCTAAACCTACACCTAACCCTAAAGATAAACCTAAACCTTACCCTCACCCTAACCCTAACCCTAACCCTGATCCTCACACTAACCCTAACCCTAACCCTAACCTTCACCCTAACCCTATCTCGAAACCACAACCTAAATCTCACCCTAACCCTAACCCTAACCCTCACCTTAAGCAACACCGTAAACATAACCATAACCCTACCCGTAACCCTCACCCTCACACTAACCATAAACCTAACGCTAAACCTCACCATAAACATCACCCAAACCCTAACCCTCACCATAACCCTAACCCTAACCTTAAACTCACCCTCACCCTAACCCTCAGACTAACACTTATCCTCACCCTAACACTAACCCTCACCCTAATACTCACCCTAACCCTAACCCTAAACCTTATCCTCAACCGAACCCTCAACCTATCCCTTATCCTCATCCTTTCCCTAACCCTAACCCTCACACTCACCCTAACCCTAACCCAAAAAATAACCCTAAATATCACCCTAACCCTAACCCACACCCTCACCCAAACGCAAACCTTAACCGTAACCCTGAACCTCACCCTCACCCTCAACATAAACATCAACCTCAACCTCACCTTAACCCTCAACCTCACCCTAAACTTCAACCTCACCCTAACCCTCACACTAAACCAAATCCTAAACCTAACCCTGACCCTAACCCTCACTCTAACCCTAACGACAAATCTAACCCTCACACTTAACCTAACCCTCACCCTAACATTTATCCTCACACTAACCCTAACTCTAACCCTAACCCTTACTCTAACACTAACCCTAACCCTCACCCTAACCCTAACCCTCACCCTAAACCTAAACCTACCTCTAACCCTAACCCTCACCCTAACCCTTACCCTAATCCTTTCCCTAACGCTAACCCTAACTTTAACCCTCACCCTCATACTAAACATCACTGTAACGCTAACTCTCACACTAACCCTAACCCTAACCCTCACCCTAACCCTACCCCTCAACCTAACCCTAACCCTCACCTAATCCTCACCCAAACTCTAACCCTAACCCTTACCTAAATGAAACCCTCACCCTCACCCTCACCCTCAATCTAACCCTCACCATAACCCTTACCCTTACCCTAAACCTAACTCTAAACCTCAGCCTAAACCTAACCCTCACCCTAACCCTAAACCTACCCCTCACCCTAATCCTCATCCTAACCCTCACCCTAAACTTAACCTTAACCCTCAAACTCACCCTAACCCTCACCGTCACCCTAAAACTCAACATAACCCAAACTCTCACCCACACCCTAACCATCACACTCACCCGAACCCTAAACCTTACGCTAAACCTAAACCTCACCCTAACCATCACCCTAACCCTAAACTTCACCCGAAACCTTACCCTAAGAATAAACATCACGCTAATCCTACCCCTGAGCCTAACCCTAACCTTCAACCTAACCCTAAACATCACCCTGACCCTCACCCTAACCCTAACCCTAACCCTAACTCTCATCCTAACCCTGACCCTAAAACTAACCCTCAACCTAAACCTAACCCTCACCCTAAACCTAACCCTCACACTAACCCTAACCCTAACCCTCAGCCTCACCCTCACCCTCACCCTCACCCCAACACTCACCCTTACCCTAACAATCACCCTCACAATAAACATCACCCTAACCCTCAAATTCACCCTAACCCTCACCGTCACCTAACACTCAACCTAAACCAAACTCTCTCCCACACCCTAACCATCACACTCACCCGAATCCTAAACCTTACGCTAACCCTAAACCTCACCCTAAACATTACCCTTACCCTAACCTTCACCCGAAACCTCACCCTCAGAATAAACATAACGCTAACCCTACCCCTGAGCCTAACCCTAACTCTCTACTAACCCTAAACCTCACCCTGACCCTCACCCTAACCCTAACCCGAACCTTTACCCTCACCCTAACCCTGACCCTAAAACTAACCCTCAACCTAAACCTAAACCTCACCCTAACCCTAACCCTCACACTAACCCTAACGCTAACCTCACCCTCACCCTCAACCTCACAATAACCCTAACCCAAACCCTAATCCTAACACTGACCCTCACCCTCACCCTAACCCTAACCCTAAACCTAAACCTTACTCTCACCCTACCCCTCACTCTCACCCCAAACCTCATCCTAACCCTACCCCTACCCCTCTCCTTAACCCTCACTCTAACCCTAACCCTAACCCTAATCCAAACCCTAACCCTACCCTTACCCTCACCCTCACACTAACCCTAAACCTAACGTCAATCCTCAACCTAACCATAATCCTCACACACACCCTAACCCTCAAACTCACCTGAAGCCTCACCCTCACCCGAACCCTCATACTCACCCTAAACTTCACAATAAACATCACCCAAACCCTAACCCTCACCCTAAACCTAACCCTCACCCTCACCCTCACCCTTACCCTGAACCTAACCCTCATCCTAACCCTCACCCTAAACCTAACTCTAAACCTAAACCTAACACTAACCCTCATCCTAATCCTAACCCTCACCCTCACCCTCCACATCACCCTCAGCCTAACCTTAATCCTAACCCTAATCCAAACACCCTCAACTTCACCCTAACTCCAACACTAAACCTAAACCTAACACTCGCCATCACCCTCACCCTAACCCTAATCGTATCCCAAACCTTCACCCTAACCCTAACCCTTACCCTATACCTCACCCTCACCCTAACCCTAACTCTAACCCTAACACTCACTGTAAGCCTCACCCTATCCTTAACACTAACCGTAACCCTCACCCTCACACTAAACCTCACCTTAAGCTCACCAGAACCCTAACCCTAATCCTAACCCTAATCCTCACCATAACCCTAACCCTCATGCACACTCTAACCCTCACACTCACCCTCACCTGAACCCTCACCATAACACTCACCCTAACCCTAACCTTAACCCTAATCCTAAACCTAACCCTCGCCTTCAAACTCACCCTAACTCTAACTCTAACCCTCACCCTAACCCTCACTCTCTCCCTCACACTAATCCTCTCACTCACCCTAAACCTCAACCTAACCCTAACCCTACCCCTCTCCGTAACTCTCAACCTAAACCTAACCCTAACCCAAAGCTTCACCCTCACCCTGACGCTCAACCTCAGCCTAAACCTAACCCTAACACTATTCCTAATCCTAACCCTTACCCTCACATTCAACCTAAACCTAACCCTAACCCTAACGCTCACAAACACACTCACCCTCACCCTAACCCTCACCGTCACCCTAACCCACAACCTCACCCTAAATATCACCCTAACCATAACCCTCACCCTAACCCTAACCCTAACCCTCACCCTAAACCTATCCTCAGCTTAACCCTCACCCTCACACTAATCCCCACCCTATCCCTAACCCTTACCTAAACGAAACCCTCACCCTCACCCTCACACTAACACAAACCCTAACAATAACCCTAACTCTAACCCTAACCCTAACCCTAAAACTCACCCTAAAACTAACCCTAAACATCACCCTCACCTGCATCCTAACCCTAACCCTCACACTAACCATAAACTTAACACTCAGCCTAAACCTCATCCTAACCCTAAACCTAAACCTAACACTAACCCTAACCCTAACAGGCACCTTCTCTTTCACCCTCACCCTCACCCTAACCCTAACCATAACCCTCATCCTCAACCTCACCCTCATCCACACCCTCACCCTAACACTCACCCTCACCCTCACCCTCACACTAACAGTCAACCACACCCTAAACATCACCCTAACCCTAGCCCTCACCCTCACCCTAAACCTAACCCTCACCCTAACCCTAACGCTCACCCTAACCCTAACCCTCACCATCACCCTAAACCTCACCCTAACCTTTATCCTCACACTAACCCTAACCTTAACCCTCAAACTAACCCTAACCCTCACCCTAACCGTATCCCGAAACCTTACCCTAACTCTCACCCTAACCCTAACCCTAACCCTATCCTTCACCCTAACCCTAACCATAAACCTAACCCTCACCCTCACCCTAACCCTCACTGTCAGCCTAAACTTCACCCTAATCCTAAGCCTCAACCACACCCTAACCCTCAGCCTCACCCTCACCCTCACCCTCACCCCAACACTCACCCTTACCCTAACAATCACCCTCACAATAAACATCACCCTAACCCTAACTCTCACCCTAACATTTACCCTAACCCTCACCCTAAACCTAAGCCTCAACCTAACCCTAACCCTCACCCTGACACTCACCCTAACCCAACCCTAACCCTAACCCTCACCCTAACACTTACCCTAACCCTAACACTCACCCTAAAACTAACTCTCACCCTAACACTAACCCTCAAACTATACCTAAACCTAACCCTCATAATCAACCTCTACCTTACCCTCACCCTAAACCGTAACCGTCATCTTAAACCTCACCCTAAACCTAATGCTAACCCTAAATCACACCCTCAGCCTAACCCTCACCCTAACACTTACCCTCACTCTAACCCTAACCCTAACCCTCAAACTAAACCTATCCCTCACCCTAACCCTCACCCTAAACCTCACACTAAACTTAACCCTCACCCAAATCCTAAGCCTACCCTTCATCCTAACCCTCACCCTAACCCTAATCCTCACACTCACCCTAACCCAAATGCTAACCCTAACCCTCCACCTCACCCTAACCCTCACCCTAATCCTTACCCTATCCTTAACCCTAAACCTAATCCTCACCCTATCCCTCACCCTCACCCTAACCGTCACCCTAAAACTCGACGATAACCTAAATATCACCCAAACGCTAAAGCTCACCCTAAACCTAACCCTAACCTTAAACCTCACCCTCATACTAACCCTCACCCTAACCCTTACGCTCACCCTAACCCTAACCCTAACCCTAAACATAACCCTCACACTAACCGTAACCCTCACCATAAACCTAACCCTAACCCTAAACCTAAACTACAACCTCACCCTGACCCTCAACCTCAGACTAACCCTAACCCTAAACCTATTCCTAATCCTGAACCTCACCCTCAAACTCACCCTAAACCTAACCCTAACCCTAACCCTCACCCTCACCCTCTCCCTCACCCTAAATCACACCCTCACAATAAACATCATCCTAACCCTATCTCTCGCCCTAACACTAACCCTAACCCTCACCCTAAACATCACCCTAACCCTAACCCTCACACTAAACCTAACCTTAGCTTAACCATTACCCTCACACTAATCCTCACCCTAACCCTAACCCTTACCTAACTGAAACCCTCAAACTCACCCTCAGCCTAACCCTAGCCCTCACCCTAAACCTAACCCTCACCCTCAACCTCCCTTCCCCCTCAGCCTTACCCTAACCCTAAATGCAATCCTAACCCTAACCCTCAACCCTACACTCTGCCTAACCCTAACCCTAACCCTAATCCTAAACCTCACCCTCACCCTAAACCTAAACCTAACAATAATCCTAACCCAAACCCTAAACCTAACCCTAAAACTCAACCTAACCCTAATCCTAACCCTAAACATAACCCTCACCCTCAACCTCATTCTAACCCTCACCCTCACCCTGACCCTAACCATCACACTAACCCTCACACTAACCCTAACCCTCACCGTAACCCTAACCCTCACCCTCACTTTCAACCTCACCCTCAGTCTAACCCTAACCCTTACCCTCACACTGACCTTAACCCTCACCCTAACCCTAAAACTACCCATCACCCTAACCCTCAACCTAACCCTAAACCTAAACCTAACCCTTTCCCTGACACTAACCCTAACAGTAACCCCCACCCTCATACAAAACATCACTCTAATGCTAACCTTCACACTAATCATAACCCTAACCCTCACCCTAAACCTACGCCTCAACCTAACCCTCACACTACCCTAACCCTCACACTAACCCTAACCCTCACCCTAATCCTAACCCTCACCCTCAATTTCACCCTCACCCTCAGCCTAACCTTAACCCTAACCCTAATCCTAACACTAACCCTAACCCTCACCCTAAACTTAACCCTAAACCTCACTCTTAAACTCACCCTCAACCGCAACCTCAACCTAACACTCAACCTCACCCTGACCCTCACACTAAACCTCAAACTCAACTTAAACATCACCCTAACGCTAACACTCACCCTAACCCTAACTCTAACCCTCACCCTAACCCTAACCCTAACCCTAGGTCTAACTCTAACCCTCACCCTCACCCTAACCCTCACCCTAACTCTTATCCTCACACTAACTCTAACCCTAACCCTAATCCTAAACCTAACCCAATCCCGACACCTCAACCTAACTCTCACCCTAACCCTAACCCTAACCCTAATGCTCACCCTAAACCTAAACATAAACCTATACCTCACCCACACTCTAACACTCACCCTAATCCTAAACCTCAACCACACACTAACCTTCACCCTCACCCTCACCCGAACCCTCACCCTCACACTAAACATCACCCTAGCCCTAACTCTCACCCTAACACTATCCCTAACCCTCACCCTAACCCTAACTTTCAACCTAACCCTAACCCTCACCCTGACCCTCACCCTACCCCTAACCCTAACTCTCACCCTAAACCTTACCATAACCCTAAACTTCACCATAAACCTAATCCTCACCCTAACACTAATCCTCACACTAAACCTAACCCTAACAGTCACCATCACCCTCAACCTCACGCTCACCCTAACTCTCACACTCACCCGAAGCCTAAATCTTAACCTAACCCTAAACCTCACCATAAATATCACCCTAACCCAAAAAATCACCCGAACCTGAACCCTCACGCTAACACTCACCCTCACCCTCACCTTCACCCTCACAATAAACATCACCCTAACCCGGCCCCTCAGCCTAAACCTAACCCTCTACCTAACCCTAACCCTCACCCTGACCCTCATTGTAACCCTAACCCTAACCCTAACCCTCACTCAAAACCTTACCATAACCCTACCCCTCACCCTACCCCTCACCCTCACCCTAAACCTAACCCTCACACTAACACTAACCCTAACCCTCACCCTCACCCTCACCCTCACCCTCACAATACCCCTAAACCTAACCATAATCCTAGCACTAATCCTCACCCTCACCCTCACCCTAACCCTAACTCTCACCTTAACCCTCATCCTAACCCTAACGCTAACCCTAACCCTCACACTAAACCTTACACTCACCATAACCCTAACCTTAACCCTAACACTAATCCTCACCCTAACCCTAACCCTCGCCCACACCTTAACCTTCAACATCACCCGAACCCTCGTCCTCACCCTAACACTCACACTAACTCTAACGCTAACCCATATCCTAAACCTAACCCTCACCCTCACCCTCACCCTAAGCCTAACCCTAACACTAAACCTAAACCTAACCCTCACCCTTACCCTACACCTAACCCTCAACCTAAAGCTCACCCTATCCCTAATGCTAACCCTAGAGCTCATCATCACCCTAACCCTCACCCTAACCCTTATCCTCAAACTATCCCTCACCCTAACACTAAGACTAACCCTCACACTAACCCTAATCCTCACCCTAACCATCACCCTAACACTCACCCTCACCATAAACATCACCCTACCGGTAACCCTCATCCTAATCCTAACCCAAACCCTCACCCTAAACCTAAGCCTAACACTCACCCTAATGTCACCCTATCCCTAAAGCTCACCAAACACCTCACCCTCACCCTTACCCTCACCCTATCCCTTAACGTCACACTCACCCTAACCATAACCCTAACCCTAACCTCACACTAAACCTAATCTTCACCCTAGCCCTTAACCCTAACCCTTACCCTATCCCTCACACTCAACCTAACTCTAATGCTAACCCTAAATCTCACCCTCACTCTCACCCTAACCCTAACCTTTACTCTCACAATAACCCTCACCCTCACCCTCACCCTCAATCTCATCCTAACCATTACCCTCACCCTAATCCGCAAACTAACCCTAACCCTAACCCTAACGCTCACCCTAATCCTCACCCTCACCCTAACCCTGAACCTAACCCTAACCCTCATCCTAACCTTAACCCTCAACCTCACACTAAACCTCACCCTAACCCTTACCCTCACACTAACCCTATCCCTACCCCTAACCCTAACCCTACCTCTCACCCTCACCCTAACCCTCACCCTCACACTAAACATGACGCTAACCCTAACCCTCACCCTAAACCTAACCCTAACCCTCATCTTAACCATAACCCTCACCGTAACCAAAACACTCACACTAAGCCTAACCCTAACCCTCAACCTCAACCTCACCCTCACCCTCACCCTAACCCTAATGCTAACCCTCATCCTAACACTCACCCTCACCCTAACCCTAACCCTAACCCACACCCTCACCCTAATCCTCACCCTAACCCTAAATCTAACCCTTACCTAAACAAAAACCTCACCTTCACCCTAACCCTCACCTTCACCCTAGCCCTCACCCTAGTACTAACCCTCAACCTAACCCTAACCCTAACCCTCACCCTCACCCTAATCCTAACCCTACACCTAACCCTAACACTCATCCTAACCCTAAACCTAAACCTAATGCTAACCCTAAAACTCACACTCACCTTAAACCTCACGCTAAACCTTACTGTCACCCTAAACCTAACCCTAGCACTCACACTAAACCTAACCCTCACCCTAACCCTAATACTACCCCTCAGCCTAACCCTCACCCTTAACCTAACCCTAACCCAAATCCTCACCCTATCCTTAACCTTAACCCAAACCCTCACCCTATCCCTCAACCTCACCCTAACCCTCATCCTTATTCTTACCCTCAACCGAACCCTAAACTTCAACCTCAACATAACCCACACCCTAACACTTACCCACACCCTAACACTCACCCTAACCTGAACCATAAACCTAACTTTCACCCTAACACTCTCCCTAACCCTAACCCTCACCCTAACCCTAACGCTAACCCTAACCCTCAGCCTCACCCTAACCCTCTCCCTAACCCTTATCCTCACACAAACCCTAACCCTAACCCTAACCCTAATACTTACCCTAACCCTCACCCTAACCCTATCCCAACCCCTCATCCTAACTCTCACCCTAACCCTAACCCTCACCCTATACCTCACCCTCACCCTGACCCTAAACCTAATCCTAACCCTCAACCTAACCCTCACCCTAATACTAACACTAATCCTAAACCACATCCTCACACTAAAACTCACTCTAACGCTTACCCTTACCATAATCTTAACCCTAACCCTAAACCTAATCCTCACCCTACCCATAGCACTCACCCACAACCTAACCCTCCCTCTCACCCCAAAACTCACCTCAACCTAACACTCTACCTAACCCTAATCCAAACCTTAATCCTAACCTTCAACCTCACCCTAATCCAAACCTTAATCCTAACCTTCAAACTCACCCTAACCCTAACCTTATGCCTAATCCTAACTGTCACCCTCACCCTCACCCTAAAACTAAACCTAAACCTCACCCTCACCCTCACCCGCACCCTAAGCCTCACCCTCACACTCACCCTAAACATCACACTAACCCTAACCCTCACCCTAACCCTAAGCCTAACCCTCAACCTAAACCTAAATTCAGCTTAACCCACACCATCACCGTAATCCTCACCCTAACCCTAACCCTTACATAAATGAAAGATTCACCCTAAACCTCACACTAAACCTCACCCTCATCCTAGCCCTCACCCTAAACCTAACCCTAATGCTAACCCTCACCCTCAACCTCCCCTTCCCCCTCAGCCTTAACTTAAATCTAAACCTAACCCTAAACCTAACCCTCAACCCCACCCTCACTCTAACCCTAACCCTAACGATAATGCCAATCTTCACCCTCACCCTAACTCTAAACCTAAACCTAACAATAACCCTAACCCTAACCCTAAACCTAACCCTAACCCTAAACCTAAAACTCACCCTAACCCTAATCCTAACCATAAACCTCATCCTCACCCTGACCCTCACCATCACACTAACCCTCACACTAACACTAACTCTCAATCTAACCCTCACCCTTCACATTCACCCTCTCCCTCAGCTTAACCCTAACCCTAACCCTAATGCTAACCTAAACCTCACCCTCACATTCACCCTAAACCTAACCCTAACCCTAACCCTCACACTCACCTTCACCCTTACCCTCACCCTCACCTTAAACCTCACCCTCACCTTAACCCTCACACTAATACTCAACCTCACCATAAACCTCACCCTAACCCTAACCCTCACCCTAACACTAACCCTAACACTCACTCTAACGCTAACCCTCACCCTTAACCTTAGCCTAACCCTAATGCTAACCCTAAACCTCACCCTCACCCTACCCCTCACCCTAACCCTTATCCTCACACTAACCCTAACCCTAACCCTAACCCTTACACTCAACCGAACCGTCAACCTAAACCTATCCCGACACCTCACTCTAACTGTAAACCTAACGAGCACCATAACCCTAACTCTAAAACTAACCCTAACCCTCACCCTAACACTCACCCTAAACCTAACCCTCACTCTCACCAGAACACTCACCCTCACCCTAACCCTCACCCTAACAATGAACATCACCTAAGCCTAACTCTCACCCTAACACTAACCCTAACCCTCAACCTAACCCTAAACCTCAACCTAAACTTAACTCTCACCCTGACCCTGACCCTAAACCTAACCCTAACTCAAACTCTTACCATAAACCTAACCCTATCCCTAACCCTCACACTAACCCTAATCCTCACCCTAACCCGATCCTGACCCCTAACCCTAACACTCAAGCTCATCCTTACCCTAATTTTAACCCTAACCCTCACCCTCACCCTAAACCTCTCACTAACCCTAATCCTAAACCAAACGCTCACCCTAACACTCACACTCACCCTCACCTTCACCCTCATCCTAACCCTCACAATAACCGTAACCCTAACCCTGACACTCACGCTAACACTAACCCTAACCCTCCCCCTCACTCGAACCTTCACCTAAACCATAAACATCACTCTAACCCAAACCCTCAACTTAACCCTCACCCTCACCCTAATCCTCAGCCTAACCTAACCCTAAACCTTACCTAAACTAAACCCACATCCTCAACCTCACCGTAACCCTCACACTAACCCTAACCTTAACACTAATCTTCACACTAACCCTAATCCTCACACTAACCCTAATACTAATCCTCAGCCTAACCCTCATCCTAACCCTAACCCTAACCCTACGCTGAACCCTCACCCTAAACCTAAACCGAACCCGAACCCGAACCTCAACCCTCACCCTAAGCCTAACCCTAACCCTAACCCTCACCCTAACCCTCACACTAACCCTAACCCTAACACTAATCTTCATACTAACCCTAATCCTCACCCTAACCCTAATACTAATCCTCAGCCTAACACTCATCCTAACCCTAACCCTAACCCTACGCTGAACCCTCACCCTAAACCTAAACCGAACCCGAACCCGAACCTGAACCCTCACCCTAAGCCTAACACTAACCCTAACCCTAATCCTAAACCTAACCTCACCCACACCCTCAGCCTAAATCTCACCCTAACCCTAATCCTAATCCTCACACTCCCACTCACACTCACCCTAATGATCATCCTCACTCTAACCCTAACCCTAACACAAACCCTCACCCTCAACCTAACCCTCACACTAAACCTCACCCTCACCCTCACCCAAATTCTAAACCTAAACCTAAACCTCACCCTCGTCCTAAACCTCACTATAACCCTATCCATTACCTAAAAGAAACCCTCACACTAACCCTCATGCTCACCGTACCCCTCACCGTAATCCTAACCCTAACCCTAACGCTCACCCTTACCCTCACCCTAACCCTAACCCTAACCCTAACCCTAACCCTAACCCTAACCCTAAACCTAACCCTAAGCCTAACCCTAACCCTCACCCTAATCCTCACCCTAAACCTAACCCTAACCCTAAACCTTACGCTAACCCTAACCCTAAATCTAACCCTCACCCTAACCCTAACCCAAACCCTAACCCTCAACCTAACCCTTATCCTAATCCTAACGCTAACCCTAACCCTCACACTCACCCTAACCCTAACCCTAACTCTAACCCCCACCCTAACCCTAAACCTTACCCTAACCCTAACCCTAACCCTAACCCTCACACTAACCCTAACCCTCACACTAATCGTAACTCTACACCTCACCCTAACCCTCACCGTCACCCTAAAACTAACCCTAACCCTCACCCAAATCCTAACCCTAAACCTAACACTCAACCTAAACCTCACCGTCACACTAACCCTCACCATAACCCTAACCCTCACCCACACCCTAACCCTCACACTTACCCAAAACCTAACCCTCACCCTAACCCTCACCCTCACCCTAAACATCACCCTAACCCTACCCCTCAACCTAAATATAATCCTTATCCTCACCCTTACCCTAACTTTCACATTAACCCTCACCCTCAATTTAAACCTCACCCTAAAATTAATCCTAACTCTTACCTAACTGAAACCCTCACCCTCACTCTCACACTAACACTCAGGCTCAACCTAGCCCTCACCCTAACCCTAACCCTAACTCTTACCCTCACCCCCACCCTCGCCCTCAGCCTAACCCTAACCCTAAGCCTAAAACTCACCCTCATTGTCACCTTAACCCTAACCCTAACAGTAACCCTCACCCTAAACCTAACACTAGCCATAACAATAACCCTAAACCTAACCCTAAACCTAATCCTAACACTAACCCTTACCCTAACCCTAAACCTCACCCTAAACTTTAAACTCACACTAACCCTAACTCTATCCCTAAATCTAATCCTCAAACTAAAACTAACCCTCACCCTAACCCTAACCCTAACCCACACACTAACACTCACCCTCGCCCTCAGCTTAACCCTAACACTTACCCTAAACCTCACCCTAACCCTCACATTAACCCTCACCCTAAACCTCACCCTAACCCTAACGCCAACCCTAACCCTCACCCTAATCATCACCCTCACCATAACACTTATCCTCACACTAACCCTAACCCTAAACCTAACCCTCACACTAACCATAACCCTCACCCTAACCCAAACCCTCCCCCTGACCTTACCCCTCACCCTAACCCTAACATTAACTCTAACTCTCACCCTAAACATAACCCTATCCCTCACCCTCACCCTGACCCTCACCGTCACTCAAACGTTCACCCTAACACTAACCTTCACACACACCCTAACCCTCACGTGAAACCGAACCCTAACCCTCACCCTAAACCTCACCCTCACCCTTAACATCACATTAACCCTAATCCTCACCCTAACCCTCACACTAAACCTCAAGCTCAACCTAATCCTCACCCTAAGCCTAACCCTAACTCTAACCCTTACCCTCAACCCCACCCTCGCCCTCAGCCTAGCCCTAACCCAAAACCTAACACTCACCCTCAACCTCACCCTAACCCTAAACCTCACGCTCATCCTAGCCCTCACCCTAACCTTAATCCTAACCCTAACACTAACCCTCAGCCTCTCCCTCAGCCTAACCCTAACCCTAACCGTAATCGGAACAATAAACCTCACCCTCACCCTAACCTTAACCCTTAGCATAACCCTCACCGTCACCTTCACCCTCACACACACCTTAACCATCACCCTCACCCTCAAACCTCACCCTAACCATCAACCTCACCCTAAACATCACCCTAATCGTAACCCTCACCCTAACACTAACCCTCTCCCTAAACTTCACAATAAACCTTATGCTAACCCTAACCCTCACTGTCTCCCTCAACTCATCATAACCCTTATCCTCAAACTAAACCTAACCCTAACTCTCACACTAACCCTAACCCTCACACTAACCCTAATCCTAACCCTCACACTAACCCTCACCCTAACCCTTACCTTAACCCTAACCATCACCTTAAACATAACGCTAACCCACACCCTCACCCTAACCCTCACCGTCACCCTAACCTTCACCCTAACCATCACCCATAACTTAAACCTCCCCTGAACCTGAACTCTAACCCAAACCCTAACCCTAATCCTCACCCTAAACATCACCCTAAACCTAACCTTCACCCTAACTCTATTCCTAACCATCTCCGTAACGCTAAACCTCACACTAACCCCCACACTCAACCTAAACCTCACCCTAACAATAACCCTAAGCCTTACCTAACCGAAACACTCACCCTCACCCTAGCCCTCACCTTAACCCTCACCTTAACTTTAACCCTACCGCTCAACCTAACCCTCACCCTAACAATGACCCTAACACTAAAACAAACCCTCACGTCACCCTAATCCTCAATGTCACAGTAACCCGAACTTAACCCTAAACCTCAACCACAACCTAACCCTCACCCACACCTGAACACTCACCCTCACCCGAAACCTCACACTCATCCTAACCCGCACCCTCACCCTAAACATCACCCTAACCATAACCCTCCTGAAAACCTAACCTCAACCCTACCTTAACACTAACCTCAACCTAACCCTCACCCTCAAACTAACCCTCACCCTAAACTTTAACTTCACACGAACCCTAGCCCTAACCCTAACCCTAACCCTCACACTAACCCTAAGGTTCACACTAACCCTAACCCTACCCCTCAACCTAACCCTCACCCTAACATTCACCCTAACCCTAACCCTAACCTCACACTCACCCTCACCCTCACAGTCACCCTAACCTGACCCTAACCCTAACCGTAACTCACAAAATGACCCTCACACTCACCTGAACCCGAACCCGAACCCTCACCCTAATCCTCACCCTAACCCTAACCCTAATCCTACCCCTAAACCTTACACTAACCGTAACCCTAACTCTAACCCTCACCCTAACCCTAACCCTAACCCTAACACTAACCCTAACCCTCATCCTAACCCTAACACTAACCCTAACCCTAACCCTAAACCTCACCCTAAACCTAAACCTTACGCTAACCCTCACCCTAACCCTAACCCTCACACTAACCCTAACCCTCACCCTAACCCTAACCCTACACCTCACCCTAACCCTCACCATCACCCTAAAACTAACCCAAACCCTCACCCAAAACTTAACCCTAACCCACACACTCAACCTAACTCTCACCATCACACTAACCCTCACTGTAACCGAAACCATCACCCAGACCCTAACCCTCACACTCACCCGAACCCTAACCCTCACCCCAACCCTCACCCTCACCCTAAACATCACCCTAACCCTACCCCTCAACCTAACTATAAACCTTACACTCACCCTAACCCTAACCCTCACACTAATGCTCACCCTCAATTTAACCCTCACCCTAACAATAACCCTAACTCTTATGTAACCGAAAACCTCACCCTCACCCTCACTCCTAACCGTAACCATAACCCTCACCGTCACCCTCACCCTCACACTCACCTTAACCCTCACGCTAACCCTCAACCTCACCCTAAACATCACCCTAACCGTAACCCTCACCCTAACACTAACCCTCACCCTAAACCTCACAATAACCCTTACGCTAACCCTCAACCTCACTGTCTCCATCACCTCACCATAACCCTTATCCTCAAACTAAACCTAACCCTAACCCTCACACTATCCCTAACCCTCACACGAACCCTAATCCTAACCCTCACGCTAACCCTCACCCTAACCCTAACCTTAACCCTAACCATCACCTTTAACATAACGCTAACCCACACCCTCACCCTAACCCTCACCCTAACCTTAACCTTCACCCTAACCGTCATCTATAACCTAACCCTCCCCTGAACCCGAACTCTAACCCAAACCCTAACCCTCACCCTCACCCTAACCCTAACCGTAATCCGAACAATAAACCTCACCTTAACCCTAACCATAACCCTCACCGTCACCCTCACCCTCAAACCTCACCCTAACCCTCAACCTCACCCTAAACATCACCCTAACCGTAACCCTCACCCTAAGACTAACCCTCTACCTAAACCTCTCCCTAACACTCACGCTCAACCTAGCCCTCCCCGTAACCCTAACCCTAACACTCACCCTCACCCCAGCCTCGCCCGCAGCCTAACAGTTACCCTAATGCTAACACTCAAACTCATTCTCACCCTAACCCTAACTGTAACGCTAACCCTCACACTCACACTCACCCTAACCCTAACCCTAGCCCTAACAATAACCCTAAACCTAAACCTAACCCTAAACCTAATACTAACCCTTAACCTAACCCTAATCCTAACCCTAACCCTCACCCGCACCCTAATCCTCACCCTAACCTTTAACCTCACACTAACCCTAAATCTATCCCTAACCCTAATCCTCACACTCAAACTAACCCTCAACCTAACCCTCACCCTTACACTCACCCTAACCCTCACCCTCACCCTAACACTAACGCTAACCCTAATCCTCACTCTGAACCTAACCCTCACACTCACCCTCACTCTAACCCTAAACCTCACCTTCACCCTAACCCTCACATTAACCCTAACCCTCACCCTAACCCTAATTCTCACCTAAACCCTAACCCTAATCCTCACCCTAACCCTAACAATCACCTTAAACCTCACCCTCACCCTGATCCTCATCCTAACCCTAACCCTAAGCCTTTCCTAACGGAAACCCTCACCCTCACCCTAACCAACACCCTCACCCTCAACCTCACCCTAGCCCTCACCCAAAAACTAACCCTAACACTCACCCTCACACTCACCCTCACCCCGACCCTAAGCCAAACCCTAACCCTAAACCTAACCTCAACCTCAACCTCCCCCTCCCGCTCACACTAACCCTAACCCTAATCCTAACCCTAATGCAAAAACTAGCCCTCACCCTCACACTAACCCTAACCCTCAGCCTAAACCTAACCCTATCCCTAACCATACCACTACCCCTCACCCTCAACCTAACCCTCTCCCTCACACTAGCCCTCACCCTAAACCTAACCCTCAAACTAACCCTAACCCTAACCTTGTCTTTCACCCTAACCGTCACCTTCACCCTAAACTAGCCATAACACTTACCCTCACCCTAACCCTAACAGTAACAATAACCTTCACCCTAACCCTTACCCTCACCCGAACCCTCACTCTAACCTTTACCCTAACCATCACACTAACCCTCACCCTAACCCTAAGCCTAACCATAACCCTCACCCTCACCCTAACCCACATCCTAACCCTTACCCATACAAGAAGCCTAAACCTAAATCTTAGCCTAACCCTCATATTAAACTTAACCCTAAACACAACCCTCACCTTACCCTTAACCCAAAGCCTAAACCTAACTCTCACCCTAACCCTAACACTCACACTCACCCTCAACCTTATCCTAAGTCTAACCCTAACACTAACCCTAATCCAAACCCTAACCCTCAACCTCACCCTTGCCCTAACTTTAAACCTAACCCTAAACAAACCCTCACCCTAACCCTAAACCTATACCTAAACCTCACCCTAATCCTAACCCTAATCCTAACCCTAATCCTAATCCTAACCCTCACCCTCACCGTCACCCTCAACCTAAACGTCACCCTCACCCTTATCCTAACACTAACACTAACCGTAACCCTAACGCTCACCCTCACCCTAACTCATCGTCACCCTAACACTCAGCCGAAACCTAACCCTCACCCGAACCCTCACTCTCACCCTAAACATCACTCTAACCCTAACCTTCACCCTAACCCCTACCCTAAACCTCACCCTAACCCTCAACATCAACCTAATCCTCACCCTAAACCTAACGCTAACCCTTACCTAACACTAACTCTAACCCTCAACCTCACCCTCAACCTAAACCTAACCCTAACCCTAAATCTCACCGTAACCTTAATACTAACCCTAAATCTAACCCTAACCCTCTCCCTCACCCTAACCCTCACCCTCACGCTAAACATTACCCTCACCCTAACCCTCACCCTACACCTAACCCTCACCCTAACCCTAATGATAACCCTAACACTCACCCTCACCCTAACCCTCACCCTAACCTTTAACAATACACTAACCCTAAGTCTAACCCTAAACCTAACCCTCAAACTAACACTAACCCTCACCCTAACTCTAACCCTACCACTCACCCAAACCCTCACCCTAAGCCTAAACCTAACCCTAACACTAAGCCTCACCCTAAACCTCACCCTAAAGCTAACCCTCAGCCTCACCCTTAAGTTCAGCCTAACCCTAAACCTATCACTAGTCCTAACCCTAACCCTCACATTCACCCTAAACCTAACCCTCACCGTCACCCTCACCCTCACACTCACCCTCAACCTCACCCTCACCCTAACCCTCACCCTCACCCTAAACATCACCCTAACACTAACCCTCACCCTAAACCTAACCTTAAACCTAACACTAACTCTAACCCTCACCCTAAACTTTATCCTCATACTAACCCTAACTCTAACTCTAACCTTAACCCTAACAATAACACTAACCCTAACCATAACCCTAATCGTAAAAATAACATTCACTCTAACCCTAACCCTAACACTCACCCCCACACTCACCCTAACCCTAACCCTAACGCTAAACCTCACCTTCACACTAACCCTAACCCTCACCCTAACCCTAACGATAACACTAACCCTAACCATAACCCTAATCCTAACAATAACAGTCACACTAACCCTAAACCTAACAATCACCCTAACCCTAACCCTCACTGTAAACCTTACCCTAACCCTAATCCTAACCTTAACCCTCACCCTCACCCTAACCCAAATCATAATCCTAACCCTCACCCTCACCCTAACCCTTATCCTCACACTAACACTAACCCTATACATAACCCTAACCATCACACTAATGCTAACCCTCACCCTAAGCCTATCACTATCACCCTAACCATAATATTAACCCTAACCCTTACCCTCACCCTAATACTCACCGTCACCCTAAAACTCACCCGAACCCTAACCCTCACCCACACCCTAACCCTCATACTCACCGAACCTGAACCCGAACACGAACCTTCAACTTCACCCTAACCCTCACCCTCAACCTAAACATCACCCGGACCCTAACCCTCACCCTAACCCAAACCCTCAACCTAAACCTCACCCTCACCCTACCCCTCACCCTAACTCTAAATCTCAACCTCACAGTCACCTCACCCTAAGCCTAACCCTAACCCTAACCATAATCCTAAACCAAAACCTCACCCTCACCCTAACCCTAAACCTAATCCTCACCCGCACCCTCAATTTAACCCTCACCCTAACTCTAAAACTTACCCCAGCCATCAACCTACACCTAAACCTAACACTCAACCTAAACCTCACCATAACCCTCACACTAACCCTAACCCTCACCCTAACCCTAACCCTAAACCTCACTCTCAACCTCAACCTCACGATCACATTCAGCCTAACCCTACCCCTAACCCTAATTCTAAACCTAACCCTCACCCTAACCCTAACCCTCACCCTAACACTCACCCTAACCCTAACCCTAAACCTCACCCTTACCCTAACCCACACAGTTACCCTAACCCCAACCTAATCCTAACCCTAACCCACACCTGAACCCGAACCCTCACCTGAACCCAAACCCTCACCCGAACCGTCACCCTCACCCTAACACTCAGCCTCTCCCTAAACATCACCCTAACCCTAACTCTCACCCTAACCCTTACCCTAAACCTAACCCTCAACCTAACCATCACCCTCACGTTAATCCTCACCCTAACCCTCACACACACCCTAACCCTAAACCTTACCCTAACCCTAACCCTAACTCTAACACTCACCCTAACCCTAACCCTCACCCTAAACATCGCCTTAACCCTAACGTTAACCCTAATCCTCACTTCACCCCAAACCTAACCCTAAACCTAACCCTACCCTAACTTTAACTCTAAACTTACCCTAAACCTAACCCTAACACTAACCCTCACCCTAACCCTAAACCTAACCCTAACCCTCAACCTAACTGTCACCCCATACCTAAGGCTAACCCTAACCCTCACTTCACTCTAACCCTAACCCTAACCCTAACCCTAACCCTCACCCTATCCATAAACCTTACCCTAAACCTAACCCTAACCTCACCCTCACCCTAACCCTCATCCTAACACTTATCCTCACACTAAAACTAACCATAACCCTAACCCTAACCCTCACATGAACCCTAACCCTCAGCCTATACCTAAACCTACCCCTCACCCTAAACCTCACCCTCACCCTAACCCTAACCCTAACCCTCACACTAGCACTCCCCCTCAACTTAAACCTCACGCTAACAATAAACCTAACCCTTACCTAACCGAAACCCTCACCCTCACCCTCACTCTCAACCTAACCCTCAACCTCAAACTAGCCTTCACCCTAAACCTAACACTTACCTAACCAAAACCCTCACTCTCTCCCTCACCCTCACTCTAACAATCACCCTCACCGATGCCTCAACCTAACCTTAACCCTCACCCTAAACCTAACCCTCACCCTAAACCTCACCCTAAACCTAACGCTAACCATAACAATCACCCTACGTAAAACCTCACCCTAAACCTTACCTGCACCATAACCCTAACCCTAACCCTCATCCTAACACTAACCCTAATCCTCATCCTAACGCTCACCGTAAACCTAACCCTAACCCTCACCCTCAACCTAATCCTCTCCCGAACCCTAACCCTATCCCTTACATAACCAAAACCCTCACACTAATGCTAACCCTAACCCTAACCCTCACCCTGACACTCACCCTTATCCTAACACTAAACGTAAACCTAACCCTCACCCTGACACTCACCCTTATCCTAACACTAAACGTAAACCTAACCCTCACCCTAACACCCACCCTAAACCTAATCCTAAACCTAAGCCTCACCCTAACCTTCACCCTAACCCTCACCCTAACACTAATGCTAACCCCAACGCTTACCCTAACCCTAACACTCGCTCTAACCCTTACCCTCAAACTAAACCTAGTCCTAACAGTAACCCTAACCCTAACCCTCACACTAACCCTAACCCTCACCCTAACCCTAACCCTAACCCTACCCCTCATCTTCAACCTCAACCTCACCTTAATCCTCACCCAAACCGTCACCCTAGCCCTCACCCTCACACTAGCCCTCACCCTAAAACTAACCCTAAACTTCACCCTCAGCATCACCCTCACTCCCACCCTCAGTCTAACCCTAACCCTAACCCTAACCTCAACCTCAATCTCACCCTCACCTCACACTAACCCTTACCCTAACCCTAATCCTCACACTAAACCTAACCCTAATCCTCACTCTAACGCTCACCATAACCCTAACCCTCTCCCTCATCCTAACCCTCAACATCACCATAACCCTTACCCTAACCCTAACCATCATCTACACCCTAAAACTCACCCTCACCTGAACCCTCACCTGACCCTAACCCTACCCTAAACCTCACCCTCACCCTAACCCTCACCATAAAACTAATTCTAAACCTCACCCTCATAATAACCCTAACCCTCACCTTTTCCCTCACAATAAAACTCAGCCTAACACTAAGGCTAACCCTAACCCTCACTCTCCACCTAACCCTCACCCTAAACCTTACCCTCACATTAACACTAAGCCTAACCCCAACCCTCACATTAACCCTAAATCTCACCCTAACCCTTACCCAACCCCTCACTTAACCCCTCACCCTAACCCTAACCCTAAACCTCACCCTAACCCTAACCCTAAACCTCACCTTCACCCTAACCCTCACCGTCACCCTAATCCTCACCCTAATCCTTACCTTCACCTACACCCTAATCCTCACACTCGCCCTCACCCTAAATCTCACCCTCACCCTAAACATCACCCTAATCCTAACCCTCACCCTAACGCAAACCCTAATCCTCACCCTAAGCCTAACACTGATCTTCAACCTCAACCTCACCCTATTCCTCACATTCACCCTAGCCCTCACCCAAAAACTAAACCTAAACTTGACCCTCACCCTCACCCTCAACCCCACCCTCAGTCTAACCCTAAACCTAACCCTAACCTCAACCTCAATCTCACCCTCGTCCTCACCCTAACCCTATACCTAACCCTAACCCTAATGCTAAAACTAGCCCTCACCCTCATACTAACCCGAAACCACAGGCTAACCCTAAACCTAACCCTAACCCTACCCCTACCCCTTTCCCTCACCCTAACTTTCTACCTCACACTAGACCTCACCCTAAACTTTACCCTCACCCTAACCCTAACCCTAACAATCTCCTTCACCCTAACCCTCACTCTCACCGTAAACCTCGCCCTAACCCTGAACCTCACCCTAACCCTCACCCTCACCCTAACCCTAACAGTAACACTAACCCTCACCCTAAAAATCACCCTAACCCTTACCCTTACCCTAACCCTCACCCTAACCCTAACCCTAACCCTAACACTAACACGAACACTCATCCTTACACTCACCCTAACCCTAAGGCCTAACCCTCACCATCACCCTCACCCTAAAACTTACCCTCCCACGAAACCTAACCCATACCCTCAGCCTAACCCTCATATTAAACTTAATCCTAAACGTAACCCTCACCTTACCCTTAACCCTAACCCTAATCCTAACCCTCACCTTAAATCTAACCCTGACACTCAACCTCAACCTCACCCTCAGCCTAACCCTAACCCTAATCCAAAACCTAACCCTCACCCTCACCCTCACCCTAACTCTAAACCTAACCCTAAATATACCCTAACCCTAACCCTAAACCTATCCCTAAACCTCAACCTAACCCTAACCCTAATCCTAATCCTAACCCTCACCCTCACCCTAACCCTAACCCTAACCCTCACCCTAACCTTAAACCTAACCCTATTCCTAAAACTCACCCAAACCCTAACCCTCACCCTCACCCTCAAACTCACCATCACCCTCACCCTACCCTTCATCCTCACACTCACTCTTACCCTAAACCTTACCTTAAACCTAACCCTCACCCTCACCTTCACCCTCACCATCACCCACAACCTAACCCTCACCCTCACCCTCAACCTAACCCTAACCCTCACCCTAAACTTAACTCTGACCCTCAGACTCACACTCACTCTAAGCCTTACCAAACACCTAAGACTAATCCTAAACCTAACCCTCACCTTCACACTCACCCTAAACCTAAACCTGAACCTAACCCTAACCACAATCCTAACCCTCACACTCAACCTAACCCTCACCGTCAACCTAACACTCAGCCAAAACCTAACCCTCACCCACACCCTAACCCTAACCCTAACCCTAAAACTCACCCTAAACATAATCCTAACCCTAACATTCACCATCACCCTCACCCTCACGCTAAACCTCACCCTCATCCTAACCATCAGCCTAAACCTAACCCTAACCCCAATCCTAACCCTAACCCTCACCCTCACCCTAACCCTAACCCTAAACCTAACCCTCACCATCTCTGTCACCCTCACTGTCACCTTAACACTCACCCTCAACCTCACCCTCACCCTGATCCTCACCCTCACCCTAAGCAATACTCTCACCCTAACCCTAACCATAACCCTCATCCTAACCCTAACCCTCACCCTAACAATCACCCTAACCATAACCCTAACCCTCACACTAACCCTCACGCTAATCCTAACCCTAACCCTCACCATAAACCTCACCCTAAACCTTAAAATCCCTAAAATCCTGACCCTAACCCTAATATGCACTCTAACGCTAACCCTCACCCAAAACCTAACACTCATGGTCACCCAAAAAATCAACCTAAAGCTTACATTCACCCTAATCCTAACCGTAACCCTAATCCTATACCTATCCCTCACCCTAACCTTAAAGCTAACCCTAATCCTAACCATCACCCTCACCCTAACATTCACCCTCACCCTAAATAACACCCTAAACCTAACCCTGACCCTAGCACTAACCCTAACCCTAACACCGTAAACATCACCCTTACCCTAACACTAACCCTAACACTCAAGCTCACCCTTAACCTAACCCTCAACCTCACCCTTATCCTAACACTAACCCTAACCATAACCCTAACTCTCACACTAACCCTAAACCTGACCCTAACCCTAACCCTAACCCTCAACCTAACCCACACCCTAACACTAACCCTAACCCTAACCCTCACCCTAACATTAACCATAACCCTAACGCTCACCCTCACCCAAACCCTCACCCTCACGCTAAACAGTACTCTCACCCAAACCCTCACCCTAAACCTAACCCTCACCCTAACCGTTAACCTAACCCTAACGGTAACCATAACACTCACACTCACCCTAACCCTCAATCTAACCTTTAACCATACACTAACCCTAAGTCTAACCCTAAATCTAACCCTCACACTAACACTAATCCTCACCCTAAGTCTAACCCTACCCTCACCCTAACCCTCACCCTAAACCTTAACCTAACATTAACACTAACCCTCACCTTAACCCTATCCCTAAACCTCACACTCACCCTAACCCTCTCGGTCTCCCTAACACTCAACCTAACCCTAACCATCACACACACTCTAACCCTCACCTAAAACCTAACCCTAACCCTCACCCTCACCCTCACCCTCATCCTACCCCTAAACTTAATCCTAGCCCTCACCCTAACCCTAACCCTTACCCTAACCCTAAACCTACCCCTCACCCTAACCCTAAACCTCAACCTAACCCTAACCCTAACCCTCACCCTAACCCTAATCTTTACCCTAACCCTAACCCCAACACTCACCCTAACACTAACACTAACCCTCACCCTAACCCTAAACTTATCCCTAACACTAACCCTAACCCTCACCCTAACCTTTATCCTCATTCTAAACCTAAATCTAACCTAACCCCTAACCCTAACCCTCTCCCTACCACTAACCTTATCCCTCACCCCAACCCTCACCCTGACTCTAACCCTAAAACTCACCATCACCCTCACCCTTACCCTAAAACTAAACCTAAACCTCAACCTAATCCTCACCATAACACTATCCCTAACATTTACCTAACCGTCACCCTCACCCTCACCCTCAACCTAAAACTCACCCACACCCTAGCCTTCACCCTAAACTTAACCCTCACCGTAACCCTAACACTAACACTCACTCTCACCCTAACCCAAACCCTAACCCTAACCCTCACCCTAACTCACCCTAACCCTAAAACTAACCCTAACCCTCAACCTCACCCTACACCTCACTGTCGCCCTCACCCTCACCCTAACCCTCAACTTAACCCTTATCCTCACAATAAACCTAACCCTAACCCTAACATTCACCCTCAACCTCACCCAAACCCTAACACTAACCCTAATCCTATCACTAACCCTCACCTCAACCCCAAACTAACTCTAACCCTAACCCTAACCCTCACCCTCAACCTCACCCCAACTCTAACCCTAAACCTAATCCTATTTCTAATCCTCACGGTCAACCTAAATCTAACCCTAACCCTAACCCTATACCTCAACCTCACCCTCACCCTAACCGTAAACCTATCCCTAACCCTCAACTTAACCCTCACCCTCACCCTATTCCTCACACTAACCCTAACCCTTACCTAAACGAAAACCTCACCCTCACCCTCACCCTCACTCTCACCCTAACCCTGACCCTAAACCTAACCCTAAACCTCAACCTCACCCTCAGCATAAACCTAACCCTAACCCTCACCCTAACCCTCACAATAACCCTAAATCTAACGCAAAACCTAACCGTCAATGTAAACCCCACCCTAAACCTAACGCTAACCCTAACCCTTATCCTCACCCTAACCCTCACGGTGACCCTTACACTCAACCTAACCCTAACCCTAACCCTAACCCTCAACCTAATCCTAACCCTCACCTTAACCCTAACCATACACCTCACCCTAAACATCACCCTAACCTTAACCCTAACCCTAATTCTCACCCTAAATCTAACCATAACCCCTCACAGTCAACCTAACACTCACCGACACCCTACACCTCACCCTAACCCTAACCCTCACCCACACCCTAATGCTCAACCTCACCCGAACCCTAATGCTCATCCTAACACTCAGCCTCACTCTATACCTCACCCTAACCCTAACCCTCACCAAAATAAAAACCCTAACACTCACCCTAAACCTAATCCTCACCCTCAATCTAATCCTCACCCTGACAATAACCATAACCCTTACCTAACAGAAACCCTCACCCTCACCCTCACCCTCAACCTCACCCTAGCCCTTAGCCTAACCCAAACCCTAATCCTAAACCTACCCCTCACCCCTACGATCACACTAATCCTAACGCTAACCCTACCCTCTCCCTCAACCTAACCCTAACCCTAAACCATACAATAACCCTAACCCTAACCCTAAAACTCACACTAAACCACACTTTCACACTAAACACCACCCTAACCCCAACCCTCATCCTAAAACTAACCCTAACCCTCAACCTCAAACTAACTCTCAACCTAAACCTCACCCTCACCCTAATCCTCATCATAACCCTAACCCTAAACCTTACCTAACCGAAACACACACCCTCACACTCACCCTCACCCTAACCAACACCCTCACCATCCTAAACTTAACCCTCAACCTAACCCTAACACTAAACCTCAGCCTCAGCCTAATCTTAATCCTAACTCTAACCCTAACCCTAGCCCTCACTCTAACCCTAACCCTCACCATAAATCTCATCCTAACCCTAAACCTCACCTTAACCCTAAACCTAACCCTCACCCTAACCCTAACCCTCAACCTCTACCTAACCCTCACCCTAACCCTTATACTCACAGTAACCCTAACCCTAACCCTAACCCGAACATTTACCCGTATCCCCACCCTAACCCTATCCGTAACCCTAATCCTAACTCTGAACCTCACCCTCACTCTCACCCTAACTCTAATCCTAACCCTCACCCTCACCCTAATTCTAACCCTAACCCTAATCCAAATTCTAACCCT
This sequence comes from Dipodomys merriami, assembly GCF_024711535.1. Taxonomy (NCBI): domain Eukaryota; kingdom Metazoa; phylum Chordata; class Mammalia; order Rodentia; family Heteromyidae; genus Dipodomys; species Dipodomys merriami. Next base: position 209,050 of record NW_027203182.1, read on the forward strand.
CAGTTTCACCCACGCCCTAACTCTAACCCTCACCTTCACTCTCACCCTAACCCTAAACCTCACCCTAACCCGCACCTAAACCTAACACTCACCCCAACCCAAATGCTAACCGTAAACCTCACCCTCACCCTAAACCTCATCTTAACCATTAAACTCACCCTAACCCTAACCCTAAACCTAACCCTAATCCTCGACCTAACCCTAACTCTCACCCAAAACCCAAAACTAAACCTCACCCTCACCCTTACACTCACCCTAAACCTAACCCTAAACCTAATACTAAACCTAACCCTCACCTTAACCCTAACCCTAACCATCACCCTCACACTAACACTCACCATCACCCTAAATATCACCCTAACCCTAAGCCTCACCCCAACCCTAACACTCAAACTAACACTAACCCTCACCGTAATCCTCACCCTAACCGTAACGCTAAATCTAACCCTAAACCTCACCATCACCCTAACACTCAGCCGAAACCTAACTCCCACCCACACTGTAAACCTCACCCTCACCCGAACACTCACACTCACCCGAACCATCAACCTCATCCTAACCCTAACCCTAACACTCACCCTAACCCTAACCCTAACCCTAACCCTAACACTCACCCTAAACCTAACCCTAACACTAATCCTAACACTGAACTTCACCCTCATTCTCACCCTAACTCTTATCCTAACCCTAACCCTCACCCTCACCCTAACTCTATCCATAACCCTAATCCAAATTCTAACCCTACTCTCACCCTCACCCTAACTCTAAGCCTAACCCTAACCCTAACCCTAACTTTCACCCTCTCCCTCACCCTAACCCTAACTGTCACCCTAACCCGCACCCTAACCCTAACCCTCACCCTCACCTAACACTAACCATAACCCTCAACCTCTCACTAAACCTCACCCTATCCCTTCAACTCACCATAACCCTAAACTTAACCCTAACTCTAATCCTCACCCTAACCCTAACTCTCACCCACAACCTAAAACTCAACCTCAACTGAAACATCACCCTAACCCTAACACTCACCCTAATCCTAACCCTCAACGTAAACCTCACCCTAAACCTAACGCTAACCCTAACCCTAACCCTCACCCTCCCCTTAACACTGAGCCGAAACCTAACCCTCAACCAAACTCTAACCCTCATCCTCACCTGAACACTCACACTCACCCGAACCCTCAACCTCACCCTTACCCTAACCCTAACACTGACCCTAACCGTAACCCTAAACCTAACCCTAACACTTACCCTAACCCTAACCCTAACCCTAACCCTAACCCTCATCCTCACCCTAACACTCACTCTCACCCTAACACTACTCCGTAACCTAATCCTCACCCACACCTTAACCTTCACCATCTCCAGAACACTCACACTCACCCAAAACCTCACCTTCACCCTAACCCTCATCCTCACCCTAAACATCACCTTAACCATAACCCTCACTCTATCCTCAAACCTAACACTCACCCTAAAACTAACCCTCAGCCTAACCCTCACCCTCAACTTAATTCTCAACCTAACTCTAACCCTAACACCTACCTTATCAAAACCCTCACCCTCACCCTCACCCTAACCCTCACCCTCACCCTAATCCTCACCATAACCTAAAATCTAACCCCTACCTAAACGAAACCCTCACACTCACCCTCACCCTAACCCTCACCCTCACCCTAGCCCTCACCCTAAATTAATCCTCAACCTAACATTAACCCTCACCCGACCCCTATCACTAAACTTCACCCTCTCCCTAACCCTAACCCTAAACCTAACCATCACCCTAACACTAACATTAACCCTTACCCTAATGCTAACCCTCACCCTAACAATTATCCTCACACTTAACCTAACCTTAACACTCACACTAACCCTAATCCTCACCCTATCCTTAAATCTAAGCCTAACCCTCACCCTAACACTCACACTCTCCATAAACCTAATGCTAACCCTAACACTCAACTTCACCCTAACCCTTACTCTCACCTTCAAACTAACCCTAACCCTAACCCTAAACCTCACCCTAAGCCTAAACCTAACCCTATTCCTAAACTGAACCATAACCCTCACTCTCACTCTAGCTCAAAACCTAAACCTAACCCTCCTGCTAACACTCACCCTAACTCTAAAGTTATCCCTAACCCTCACCCTCACCCTCACCCTCTCCGTAACACTCACCCTCAACCTAGCCCTCACCTAACCCTAACCCTAACCGAAAACTTCCCCTCCCTCTCCGCTTAACCCTCAGCCCAACCCTAACCCTAATCCTAAACCTACACCTCACATCCACCATCACCCTAACCCTATCCCTAACCCTCACCTTAACCCTCACCCTAACACTAATCCTCAACCTAACCAGCACCCTCACCCTAATCCTCACCATAACCTTAATCCTAACCCTTACGTAACCGAAACCCTCACATTCACCCTCACCCTAACCCTCCCCCTAACACTTATCCTCACACAAAACCTAATCCTAACCCTCACACTAACCCTAATCATCACCCTATCCCAAACCCTAACCCTAACCCTCACCCTAACCCTCACACTCACCCTAACCCTAATGCTAAACCTAACACTGAAACTCACCCTAACCCTCCCCCTAACCCTTACCGTTACCCTAACCTTAAACCAAACCTTCCACCTAACACTAACTCTAAACCTCACCATCACCCTAAACATAAACCTAACCCTAACCCTCACACTAACCCTCACCCTAACACAAACGTTAACCCAAAACCTCAAACTCAACCTAAACCACACCCTAACACTTACCCTCACGATAACCCTAACCCTAACCCTAATCCTCACCTTAAACCTAACCCTCAACCACACCCTAAAATTCACCCTCACCCGAATCCTTACCCTCACCCTAACACTCACCTAACTATAAACAAAATCCTAAACCTAACACTCAACATCACCCTCACCCGCACCCTAACGCTAACCATAACCTAACCCTCACCCTCATCCTCACTCTAACCCTCACCTCACCCTAAACATCACCCTAACCCTAAACCTCACCCTAACCCTCACCCTAACCTTAACGATAACCCTAACACTCAACCTCACCTTAACCCTCACCCTAAACTTTAACCTCACACTAACCCTAACTCTAACCCAAACCCTCACACTACCTCTAACCCTCAACCTAAACCAAATTCTATCGTTCACCCTAACCCTTACTCTAAACCTAACCCTAACCATAACCTTCACCCTAACCCTCACCCTCACCCTAGCCCTCAACATAATCCTAACCCTCAAACTAACCCTAACCCTAACCCTCACCCTCAACTTCAACCTAACCCTAATCCTAACCCTAATCCTCACACTTACCCTCACCCAAAACCTAACCCTAAGCCACACCCTAAACCTCACGCTCACCCTCACACTCACCCTCACCCAAACCCTCACTCGAACCCTAACACTCAGCCTCATCCTAAACATCAACCTAAAAATAACCCTCACTCTAACCCTAACACTAACCCTCACCCTAAACCTACCCTCAACCTAACCGAACCCTCACCCTAGCCCTCACCGTATCTCTAAATCTAACCCTGACCCTAAACCTAAACCTCCCCCTCTGCCTCCCCCTCAGCCTAACCATAACCCTAATCCTATATCTACCCCTCACCTCCACCATCAGCCTAAACCTAACCCTAATCCTAATGCCCACCCTCACCCTCACCCTCAATCTAACCCTAACCCTAACCCTAACAATAACCATAAACCTAAATCTAACCTAAATCTAAACCTAAATCCTAACCCTAACCCTTACCCTAACCATAACCCTAACCTTAAAACTCACCGAAACCCTAATCCTAACCCTAACCCTCACACTAACACTAACCCTCACTCTAACCCTCACCCTAACACTCACCATAAACCTAACCCTAAACCTAACCATCAACCTAAACCTAACCATAACACTCACCCTCAAGCTAACCTTCACCCTAACCCTAACACTCACCCTAACCTCACCCTAACCCTAACGCTAACCCCAAACATAACGCCAACCCTAAACTTCACCCTCAACCCAACCCTCACCTTAACCCTTATCCTCACACTAAACCTAATCCATAATTTATCCCTAACCCTCACATTTACCCTAACCCTCACACTAACCCTAAAACTACACCTCACACTAACCCTTACCCTAACCCTAAACTTAATCCTAACCATCACCCTAACCCTAACACTCACCCTCACCCTTAACCTAACCCCCAACCTAAACCTCACCCTTACCCTAATCCCCACCATAACTCAAACCCTAAACATTACCTAACGGAAACACTCACCCTTACCCTCACCCTAATCCTCACACTCACCCTAGTCCTCACCTTAACCTTAACCCTCACCCTAACCCTAAAACTATCCCTTACCCTAACCCTAAACCAAACCCTGACCCTAACCCTCACCCAAACCCTAACCCTAACCCTAACCCTGAACCTAAACCTAACCCTGACCCTCACCCTCCACCTAACCCTCATCCTAACCCTAACCCTCACCATAACCCTAATGCTAACCATAAACCTTACGCTAACCCTAACAATCACCCTCAAACTAAGCCTCACCCTAACCCTTATCCTCACTCTAACCATAAACCTAAACCTAACCCTAACACTCACAATAACCCTAAACCTCACCCTAACCCTAACCCTACCACTCACAGTAACCCTCACCCTAACCCTAACCCTCAGGCTAAACCTCACTCCCACCCTAATCCTCACCATAACCCTAACCCTTACCTTTAACTAACCGAAACCCTCACCCTCACCCTAACGCTCACACTCAAACTCATCCTCACCCGAAAACTAACCCTCATCCTCATCCTCACTCTCTCCCTAACTCTAAACCTAAACCTAACCCTCGACCTCACCATCACCCTAACACTCATCCTCACCATAAATAAAGCCTAACCCTAACCCTAACCCGAACCCGAACCCTCAAACAAAACCTAACACACTCAACCTCACCCTAAACATCACCCTAACCCTAACCCTCACCCTAAACCTAACCCTAACCCTCACCCTTACGCTAACCCTCAACCTAACCCTCACCCTCACCCTAATCCTCACCATAACCCTAACCCTAAAACTTACCTACCCGAAACCCTCACTCTCAACCTCACCATCACCCTAGCCCACACCCTAACCTTAATCCTCACCCTAACCCTAAAACTAACCCTCACCCTCACCGTAAACCGAAACCTAAGCCTAACCCTCACACTAACCCTCACCCTAACCCTAACCAAAACCCTAACCCTAACCCTCACCGTAAACCTAATCCTCAACATAAACCTCACCATCATGCTAATCCTCACAATAACCCTAACCCTAACCCTTACCTAACCAAAACCCTCACACTCACCCTCACCCTCACCCAAACCCTCACCCCCACCCGAGCCCTCAACCTAACCTTAACCCTCCTCTTTAACTTAACCCTCACCCTAACCCTAACAGTAACGCTCACCCTCACCCGCATCCGAAACCTAACCCTCTCCCTCACCCTCACTCTCACCCTAATCCTAAACCTAACCCTAACCCTAAACCTAACCCTCAACCTCACCCTCAGCCTAACACTTACCCTCACAATAAACACACTCTAACACTCACCTCACCCTAACCCTAATGATAACCCTAACCCTCAACCTCACCCTTATCCTCACCCTAATTCTTACACTCACCCTAACCCTAACCCTAACCCTCATCCTAACCCTAACTCTAACCCTCACACCAACACTCACCCTTACCCTAATGCTAACCATAAACCTCAACCTCACCCTAAACCTCACCCTAAGACTTACCGTCACCATAACCCTAACCCTAACCCTAATCCTCACCCTAACACTAACCCTAACCCTCACCCTCACCCTCACTCTCAACCTAAACCTAAACCTAACCCTAACCCTAACCCTAACCCTCATCCTCACCCTCACTCTAACACTCACCCTCACCATAAACATCACAATACACCTAATACTCAACCTAAATATAATCCTAACCTTCACCCTAACACTAACACTCACCCTAACGCTCACCATAACCCTAAGGCTAAACCTAACCCCACCCTCACCATAAACCTCACCCTAACACTTATCCTCACAGTAAACCTAACCTTAACCCTAGCCCTCACACTAACCCTAAACCTCACCCTATCCTTAATCTTAACCCTAATGCTAACCTTAACGCTCATCCTCACCCTAATCCTCAACCTAAATGTCAACCTCACATTCAACCTAACCCTAACCCTAACCCTCATACTAACACTAATCCTCAACCTATACCTATTTCTAACCCTAATCCTTTCCCTCACTTTAACACTCACCCTCACCCTAAACATCACGCTAAACCTAACCCTCACCTTATGCCTAACCCTAACCCTCAACCTAACCCTAACCCTCAATCTAATCCTCACACTCAACCTAATCCGCACCCTAACCTAAACATAACCCTTACCTAACCGAAACCTTCACCTAACCCTCACACTCACCCTAACCCATACACTCAAACTAACACTAACCCTCATCCTCACCCTCACCCTCACCCTCACCCTAACACTAACCCTAATCCTAACCCTCACCCTAACCCTAATGCTAAACCTAACCCTCAACCTCACCTTCAACCTAACCCTAACCCTAAACCTAAACCTCACCGTAACCCTCACCCTAACTCTAAACCTAACCCTAATCCTCACACTAAACCTAACCTTCACCCTAACCCTTACCCTACACCTCAGCCTAACACTCACCTTAACTCTAACCCTAACCCTAATCCTAAACCTATCCCTAGCCCTAAACCTCACCCTAAACCTCAACCTCACCTTAACCCTAATGCTAACCCTAACCCTCACCAGCACCCTAACACTCACACTAACCCTTACCCTCACCCTAACCCTAACCCTAACCCTAACCCTAAGCCTAAGCCTAACCCTAACCCTAACCCTCACACTCAACCTCACCCTCACCCTAACCTCACCCTCAACCTAGCCCTCAGTGTAACCCTAAACCTAACCCTAAAACATAACCTCACCCTAACCCAAAACCTCCCCTTCCCCCTCAGCCTAAACCTAACCCTAATCCTAAGCCTAACCCTCACCCCAACCCTCACCCTAACCCTAACCCTAACACCAAACCTCACCCTCACTCTCACCTAAACCCTAACCCTAACCCTAAAAATTACCATAACCATAACCCAAACCCTAATCCTAAACCTAACCCTCACACTAAACTTAACCCTAAACCTAACCCTCACTCTCCACTTAAAACTCACCCTAACCCTTATCCTCACATTAACCCTAAACCTAAACCTAACCCTCACACTAATCCTAACGCTACCCCTCACACTAAACCTCACCCTAACCCTCACCTTCACCCTAGACCTCACCCTAACCTTAACCCCCATCCTACCCCTAACACTAACCCTCACCCTCACCCAAAACCTAAACTTAACCTTAACCCACAACTTAACCCTAACCCTCACCTCACCCTAATGATCACCCTAACCCTAACCCTCACCCAGACGCTAAATAGTACCCTAACCCTAACTCTCACCCTAACCCTGAACCTAACCCTCACCCTAAATCTAACCCTCACCCTAACCCTCACCCTAACCCTAACTCTAACCCAAACCCTCACACAAACCCTAACCATCACCCTAACCCAAACTCTACCCTTCACCCTAGACCTCAACCTAACCCTAACCCTCAACTTAACCCTAAGCCTAACCCTCACCCTCACCTTCAACCTATCCCTAACCCTAACCCTAAACCTCACCGTAACCCTCACCCTAACCCGAAACCTAAGCAACACCCTAAACCTCACCCTCAGCCTCACACCCACCCCCAACTGAACCCTAACACTCAGCTTCACCCTAAACATCAACCTTAACCTAAACCGGACACTAACCCTTACCCTAACCCTCACCCTAACCCTAACCCTCACCATCACCCTAGCCTTCACCATAACTCTAAACCTAACCCTAACCCTAAATCTCACCCTCACCCTCTGCCTTCCTCTCAGCCTAACCATAATCCTAATCCTAAACCTAAACCTCACCCCACAATCACCCTAAACCTAACCGTAAACCTAACGCCAAACCTCAGCCTCACCCTCACTCTAATCCTAGCTCTAACCCTAACAATAATCCTACCCCTAAATCTAACCTTAATCCTAACCATAACCCTTACCCTAACCATAACCCTAACCCTAAAACTCACCGTAACACAAATAATAACCCTAACCTTCACCCTAACACTAACCCCCACTCTAACCCTCACCCTAACCCTCACCCTAAACCTAACCCTAACCTTAACCATCAACCTAAACCTAACCCTAAGGCTCACCCTTAACCTAAACCTCACCCTAAACCTAACACTCACCCTAACCCTTACCCTAACACTAACGCTAACCACAACCCTAACGCTAACCCTAAACTTCAACCTCAACCTAAACCTCACCCTAACCTTTATCCTCACACTAACCCTAATCCTAAACCTAACCCTAACCCTCATACTAACCCTAAACCTCAACCTAACCCTAACCCTACCCCTCACACTAACCCTAACCCTAACCCTCACCCTCAACCTAGATCTCACCCTAACCTTAACCCCCACCCTAACCCTAACAATAACCCTCACCCTAACCCTAACTCTTACCCTCACACCAACCCTCACCCTTACCCTAAAGCTAACCCTAAACTTCAACCTCAACCTAAGACTTACCCTCACCATAACCCTAACCCCAATCCTCACCCTAACACTAACCCTAACCCTCACCCTCACCCTTACTCTCACCGAAACCTAAGCCTAACCTTAACCCTAACCCTAACGCTAACCATCATCCTCAGCCTCACACTAACACTCACCCTCACCATAAACATCACAATTAACCTAATCCTCAACCTAACCATAACCCTAAACCTCACCCTAACCCTAACCCTCATCCTAACGCTCACACTAACCCTAAGGCTAACCCTAACCCTCACCCTCAACATAAACCTCACCCAACCCTTATCCTCACAGTAACACTAACCCTAACCCTCACACTAACGCTAATCCTCACCCTATCCCTAACCCTAACCCTAAAGCTAACCCTAACCCTCACCCTCAACCTAATCCTCAACCTAACCCTCATCCTCACACTAAACCTAAAGCTAACAATAATCTTCACACTAACACTAATCCTCACCCTATCCCTAATTCTAACCCTAAAACTTTCCCTCACCTTAACGCTCACCCTCACCCTAAACATCACGCTAAACCTAACCCTCACCTTAAGCCTAACCCTAACCCTCACCCTAACCCTAACCGTCAATCTAACACTCACCCTGAACCTAATCCTCACCCTAACCTAAACATAACCCTTACCTAACTGAAATACTCACCTCACCCTCACCCTAACCCAAACCCTAACCCTAACCCTCACAGTCACCCTAACCCTCACCCTAACCCTAACTCTCACACTAAATGTCACCCTCACACTAATCCTCACCCTAACCCTAAAACTTACCTAACTGAAACCCTCACCCTCACCCATACACTAGCCCTCACCCTAACCCAAAACCTACACGTAAACATCAACCTCAGCCTCACCCTCACCCTCTCCCTCAGCCTAACCCTAAACCTAAACCGAATCCTAACCCTAACCCTAAACCTCACCCTCACACTAACCATAACCCTAACCCTAAACCTAACCCTCATCCTTACCCACACCTTCACCCTAACGCTAACACTAACCCTCACCCTAACCCTCATCCACACCCTAACACTAAAAATAACCCTCAGCCTCATCCTTACCCTCACCCTCACCCTCACCCTAACCCTAACCCTAACCCTAACCCTCACCCTAACCCTAACCCTAAACCTAACCCTAACACTGACCCTAAACCAAACCCTAACTCTCACCCTAACCCTAACCCTTACCATAACCCTCACCCTAACCCTAACCATCAACCTAATCCTAACCCTAACCCTCACACTCACACTCACCCTATCCCTAACCCTTACCCTAACCCTCACCCTAACCCTAAACTTTACTCTAACACTAACCCTAAACCTTACCCTCACCATAACACTAACCCTAACCATAACACTCAGCCTAACCCTTACCCTCACACTAACGCTTAACCTAAACCTCACCCTAACCATTATCCTCACACTAACCCTAAACCTAACCCCATCCCTAACCCTCACACTAACTCTAACCCTCACCCTAACACTAACCCTACGTTCACCTTAAGCCTCAACCTAATTCTAACCCTAACCCTAACCCTCATCCGAAACCTAAGCCTAACACTAACACTCACCCTAACCCTCACCGTCACCCTAACCCTCACTCTAACCCTAACCCTCACACTAACCCTAACCTAACCCTCACCCTCATCCTAACCCTAACTCTAACCCTAATCCTAAACCTCACCCTAAACCTAACCCTCTCCCTCACCCTCACCCTCACCCTCACCCTAACGCTCACCCTCAACCTAGCCCTCACCATAACCCTAACCCAAACCCTAACCCAAAACCTCACCCTCACCCTCACCCTCACCTTCAGCCTAAACCTAACCCTAATCCTAAAACTTACCCTCACACCCACACTCACCCTAACCCTAACCCTAACTCTAACGCCAACCCTCACACTCACCCTCACCCAAACCCTAACCCTAACCCAAACTATAACCCTAACCATAACCCTAATCCTAATACTAAACATAACCCTCACACTAAACCTAACCCTCACCCTCAACCTGACCCATAACCTAACACTTATCCTCAAACTAACCCTAAACCTAACCCTCACCCTAATCCTAACGCTACCCCTCACACTAACCCTCACTCTAACCCTCACCCTCACCCTAGACCTCACCCTAACAATAACCCCCACCCTAACCCTAACACTAAACCTCACCTTCACCCTAAACCTAAACCTAACCCTAACCCACACCTTAACTCTAACCCTCACCTCACCCTAAACATCACCCTAACCCTAACCCTCACCCTCACGCTAAACAGTACTCTAACCCTAACTCTCACCCTAACCCTAAACCTAATCCTCACCCTAAAGCTAACCCTCACCCTAACCCTTATGATAACCCTAACCCTCACCCTCACCCTAAACTTCACCCTAAACTTTATCCTCACACTAACCCTAACACTAACCCAAAACCCCATACTAACCCTTACCCTCACCCTAAACCTAACTCTACCCCTCACCCTAGCCCTAAAACTAACCCAAACACTCAACATAACCCTAAACCTAACCCTTACCCTCACCTTCAACCTAACCCTAACCATAACCCTAAACCTCACCGTAACCCTCACCCTAACCTGAAACCTAAGCCACACCCTAAACCTCACCCTCACACTCACACTCACCCTCACCCGAACCCTCACACGAACCCTAACACTCATCCTCACCCTAAACATCACCCTAACCCTAAACCTCACTGTAACCCTAACCCTAAACCTCACCCTAACACTAAACCTCAACCTAACCCTCACCCTCACCCTAGCCCTAACCTTAACCCTAAACCTAACAATAACCCTAACCCTAAATCTAACCTTAATCCTAACCCTAATCCTCAACCTAACCATAACCCTAACCCTAAAACTCACCATAACCCTAATCCTAAACTAAATCCTCAACCTAACACTAACCCACACTCTAACCCTCACCCTAACCCTCAACCTAAACCTAACCCTAAAACTAACCATCAACCTAAACCTAACCTTAACGCTCACCCTCAACATAAACCTCACCCTAACCCTAACACTCACCCTAACCCTCACCCTAATCCTAACGCTAACCCTAAACTTGACCCGCAACTTTAACCTCACCCTAATCCTTATCCTCACACTAACCCTAATCCTAAACCTAACCCTAACCCTCACACTAACCCTAACCCTCACCCTAACCCTAACCCTACCTCTCACACTAACCCTAACCCTAAACCCAAACCTCATCCTAACCCTCACCCTAACCCTAAACCTAAACCTAAACCTAATCCTCACCCTCACCATAATCTTAACCCTAACCCTTACCTAACCGAAACCCTCACATTCACCCTCACCCTAACCCTCACCCTCACTCTAGCCCTCACACTAACCTTAACCCTCACCCTAACGTTAACCCTCACACTAACCCTCTCACTAACCCTCACCCTCTCCCTAACCCTAACCCTAGCCCTAACCCTCACTCTAATCCTATCCCTAACACTCACCCTAAAGCTAACTCGCCCCCTAATGCTAATCCTAACCCTAATGCTAACCCTAACACTCACCCTCACCCTAAGCCTCCACCTAACACTTATCCTCACACTAAACCTAACCCTAAACCTCACACTAATCCTAATCCTTACCCTATCCCAAACCCTAACCCTAACCCTCACCCTAACAGTCACTCTCACCCTAATCCTAATGCTAACCCTAACACTCAAACTCAGCCTAACCCTCACCCTAACCCTTACCCTCACCTTAACCCTAAACCTAACCCTTACCATCACCCTAACCCTAAATTTCACCCTCCCCATAACCCTAAACCTAAACCTAACCCTCACACTTACCGTCACCCTAACCCAAAACGCTAACCAAAAACCTCAACCTCACCCTAAACCTCACCCTAATACTTACCCTCACCATAAACCTAACCCTAATCCTCACCCTAAACCTAACCCTCACCCACACCCTAAAATTCACCCTCACCCGAATCCTTACCCTCACCCTAACACTCACCTTACTCTAAACCTATTCCTAAACCTAACCCTCAAGATAACCCTCATCCGCACCCTAAACCTAAACCTAATATTAACCCTCACCCTCATCCTCACCTTAACCCTCACCTCACCCTAAACATCACCCTAAACCTAACCCTCACCCTCATGCTAAACAGTACCCTAACCCTAAATCTCACCCTAACCCTAAACCTAACCCTCACCCTAAACCTAACCCTCACCCTAACCCTCAACCTAACCCTAATGATAACGCTAACCCTCACCCTCACCCTCACCCTAACCCTCACCCTAAACTTTAACCTCACATTAACCCTAACTCTAACCCAAACCCTCACACTAACCCTAATCCTCACCCTAACCCTAAATCTACCCTTCACCCTAACCATCAACCTAACCCTAACTCTAAACCTATCACTCACCCTAAACCACAGCCTCACCCTAGACCTCAACCTAACTCTATCCCTCAAACTAACCCTAACCCTAACCCTCACCCTTACCTTCAACCTAACCCTAACCCTAACCCTAAACCTCACCCTAAACCTCACCCTAAGCTACACCTGAACCTCACCCTCACCCTCACACTCACCCTCACCCAAACCCTCATCCGAACCCTAACACTCAGCCTCACCCTAAACATCAAACTTAACCCTAACTCTCACTCTAACCCTAACACTAACCCTCAACCTAACCCTAACCCTCAACCTAACACTCACTCTCACCCTACCCCTCACTGTAACTCTAAACCTACCCTTAACCCTAAACCTCACCATCACCCTCTGCCTCCCCCTCAGCCTAACCCTCAACCTCACACTTAACCTCACCCTAAACATCACCCTAATCCTAACCCTCACCGTAACCCTAACCCTAACCATCACCCTTAACCTAAACCTCAACCTAACCCTCACCCTCACCCTAATACTCACCATAACCCTAACGCTAAACCTTACCTAACCGAAACCCTCACCCTCACCCTGACCATAACCCTCACCTTCACCCTAACCCTAACCCAAACCCTCAGCCTAACACTCATCCTAACCCTAATCCTAACCCTAACCCTCCCCCTAACCTTAACCCTAACCCTAACACTAACCCTCACCCAAACACTAACCCCTACCCTCACCCTCAAACTCAATATCACCCTCACCTTAAACCCTCAGCCTCACACTCACCCTAACCCTAACCATAATCCTAAACTTCACCTTAACCTAACCCTCACCCTCACCCTCACCCTCACCATCACCCTCAACCTATTCCTCACCCTCACCCTAATCCTAACCCTAACCATAACCCTCACTCGAAACCCAACTCTGACCCTCACCCTCACCCTCACCCTAAGCCTAACACTACACCTAAGCGTAATCCTAAGTCTAACCCACACCCTCACCCTCACACTAAACCTAAACCTCATCCTAAGACTAACCATAACCCTAAACCTCACCCTCATCCTAAACCTCACCATGACCCTAACACTCACCGTAACCCTTACCCTCAACCTAAAACTAACCTTAACCGTAAACCTCACACTAAACCTAAAACTCACCCTAACCCTAATCCTAACCCTCACACTAACCCTCACCATAACCCTAACCCTAACACTAACCCTAAACCTAACCCTAACCCTCACAGTCACCAAAAAACTTCTCCCTAAACCTAACCCTCACCCATAGCCTAATGGTCAACCTCAACCTCACCGTAACCCTCACCCTAAAGCTTACCCTCACCCTAAACCTCAACCTAACCTTAACCCTCACCAAAACCCTAACCCTAATACTCAACCTAACCCTAACCCTCTCCCTCAACCTCACCCTCACCCTCAGCCTAACACTAAACCTAAGCCTAATCCAAATCCTACCCTCACCCTCACCCTCAACCTAACTCTAAACCTAACATTAAACAAAACTCCCACCCTAAACCTAAGCCTATCCCTAACCCTCACCCTAACACTTACCCTAATCCTAAACCTAACCCTCACCCTCACCCACACCCTAACTCTTACCCTCACCCTAACCTTAACCCAAAACCTCAGCCTAACCCTCATCCTAACCCTAACCCTAACCCTCACCCCAAGCTTAAACCTAACCCTAACCCTCACCCAAACAATAACCCTCACCCTCACCCTCAACCCCAGCATCACCCTCACCCTAACCCTCACCCTCACACTCAACCTAACCCTAATCATAACCCTAACCCTCATCCTAAATCTAACCTTCACCCTCACCCTCACCCTCACGATCACTCTCAACCTAACCCTCACCCTCACCCTCACCCTAATCCTAACCCTCAACCGAAACCTAATTCTGACACTCTCCCTCATCCACACCTTAAGCCTTAAGCCTTCACGTAAGCCTAATCCTAAATATAACCCTCACACTCACCCTCACCCTAAACCTAAACCTCATCCTAAGCCTAACCTTAACTCTAAACGTCACCCTCACTGTAACCCTCACCATCACCCTAACACTCACCCTAACCCTTACCCTCAACCTAACCCTAACCCTAACCCTCACACTCACACTAACCCTAAACCTCACCCTAACCCTAATCCTAACCCACACACTAACCCTCACCATAACCCTAACCCTAACACTCACCCTAAAACTAACCTTAACCCTCACAGTCACCCTAAACCTCACCGTCACCCTAAACCTCACCCTACACCTAACCCTCACCCACAGCCTAATGCTCAACCTCACCCTCACCCTAACCCTCACCCTAAACCTCACCCTCACCCTAAAACTCAACCTAACCTTAACCCACACCAAAACCCTAACCTAACACTCAACCTAACCCTAACCCTCATCCTGACCCTCAGCCTAATTCTAACCCTAAGCCTAATCCAAATCCTAACCCTCACCCTGACCCTCAACCTAACTCTAAACCTAACATTAAACAAAACCCTCACCTTAACACTAAGCCTATCCCTAACCCTCACTCTAATGCTAACCCTAATCCTAAACCTAACCCTCACCCTCGCCCTCACCTTAACCCTTACACTCACCCTAACCCTAACCCAAAACCTCAGCCTAACCCTCATACTAACCCTAACCCTAACCCTAATCCTCACCCTAACCTTAACCCTAACCCTATCCCTAAGCCTCACCCAAACACTAACCCTAACCCTCAGCCTCAATCTCACCATCACCCTCAACCTAACCCTCACCTTTAAACTCACTCTAACCCTAACCATAACCCTAAACCTCACCCTAAATCTAACTCTCACCGTCACCCTCACCCTCACCATCACCCTCAACCTAACCCTCCCCCTCACCCTCACCCTAATCCTAATCCTAACCCTAACCATCACCCAAGACGTAACTCTGACCCTCACCCTCACCCTCACCCTAAGCCTAACCCTACACCTAAGCCTAATCTGAAATCTAACATTCACCATCACCCTCACCCTAAACCTAAACCTCACCCTAAGCCTAACCATAACCCTAATACTCACCCTCACCCTAACCCTAACCATCACCCAAACACTCACCCTAACCCTGACCCACAACCTAACCCTAACACTAACCCTCACACTAAATCTAAACCTTACCCTAACCCTACTCCTAACCCTCACACTAACCCTCACCATAAACTTAACCCTAATGCTCACCCTAAACCTAACACTAACCCTCATATTCACCCTAAACCTCACCGTCACCCTAAACCTCACCCCCACCCTAACCCTCACCCTCACCCTAAAACTCAACCTAACCCTAACCCTCACCAAAACCCTAACTCTAACACTCAACCTAACCCTCAACATCACCCTCAACCTAATACTCATCCTAACAATATCCAGAACCCTTACCTAACCGAAATCCTGACCCTCACCCTAAAACTCAACCTCACCCTCACCCTAACCCTAAACCTAACCCTAAACCTCAACCTCACCCTCACCCTCAACATCAGCCTAACCCTAACCCTAACACTAATACTAAACCTACCCCTCACCCCCACCCTCAACCTAAACCTAACCCTAACCTTAACGCTAAACCTCACCCTCACCCTCAACCTAACCCTAACCCTAACAATAACCCTAACCCTAACCGTAATCCTGACCCTAACCCTAACTCTATCCCTAACCCGAAACCTAAAACTCACCCTAAAACTAATCCTAACCCTAAACCTCATCCTAACCCTAACCCTCACCTTAACCCTAAACCTAACCCTCACCCTAAACCTAATCCTCACCCTAAAGCTCACACTAATGCTTACGCTAACCCTAACCCTTACCCTCAACCTAACATTCACCCTAACCCTTCTCCTCACACTGACCCTAACCCTAACCCTAACCCTAACCCTAACCCTCACCGTAACCCTCCCTGTAACACAAACCCTCAAACTAAACCTCACCATTACTCTAATCCTCACCAGAACCCTAACCCTAACCCTTACCTAACCGAAACCATCACCCTTAACCTAACATTAACACTCAACCTCACCCTAAACGTAACACTAACCCTGACCATCACCCTAACCCTCCCCCTCACACTCACCCTAAACCTAACCCTCACCCTCACCCTCACTCTCACCCTAACCCTAAACCTAACCCTCAAATTCAGCCTCACCCTAACACTCACCCTCACCATAAACACACTCTAACCCTAACCCTCATACTAAACCTACAGTTAAACCTAACCCTCTAACTCACCCTCACCCTCACCCTCAACCTAACCCTCAACCTCACCCGAAATATCACCCTAACCCTAACCTTCAACCTAAGCCTAACCCTAACCTTCACCCTTAACCTAACACTCAACCTAAGCCTCATCCTCACAATAATCCTCACCATAACCCTAACCCTAACCATTACCTAACCAAAACCCTCACCTCACCCTCACCCTCACCCTCAACCTAACCCTCAACCTCACCCGAAATATCACCCTAACCCTAACCTTCAACCTAAGCCTAACCCTAACCTTCACCCTTAACCTAACACTCAACCTAAGCCTCATCCTCACAATAATCCTCACCATAACCCTAACCCTAACCATTACCTAACCAAAACCCTCACCATCACCCTCACCTTAACCCTCACCCTCATCGGAGCCCGATCCATAACCTTAACCCTCACCCTCACCGTAACCCTAACCCTAACCCTGACGCTCACCCTAACCCTCACCCTCACCTTCACCCGCACCTGAACCCTAACCCTCACCCTCACACTCACTCTCACCCTAACGCTAACCCTAACCATAAACCTAATTCTCAACCTAACCCTCACCTTAACACTCACCCTCACCGTAAACACACCCTAACCCTAACCCTCACCATATTCCTAACCCTAAACCTCACCCTAAACCTAACCCTCACCCTAATCCTAATGCTAACACTAACCATCCTCAACCTAACCCTCACCCTACCCCTTATCCTCACACTAACACTAACCCTAAACCTAACCGTAACCCTAATCATCACACTAACCCTAATCCTCACCCTATCCATAATCTGAATCCTGACCCTCACACTAAACCTCACCCTCAACCTAACATTAATGGAAACCCTAACTCTCAACCTCACCCTAACCCTCACCCTAACACTTACACTCACCCTCACCCTAACCCTAACTCTAACTCTCACCATAACCTTAAACCTTACCCTAACCGTCACACTAACCCTCACCCTTACCCTAACGCTAACCCTAAACCTCAACTTCACCCTAAACCTCACCCTAATACTTACCCTCAGCATAACCCTAACCCTAACTCTAATCCTCACCCTAAAGCTAACCCTAACCCTAACCCTCAACCTAACACTCACCCTCACCCTAATCCTCATCCTAACCATAACCCTAACCTTTACCTAAATGAAACCCTCACCCTCACCCTAACCCTCACCCTCACCTTAGCCCTCACCCTAACCTTAACCCTCACCATAACCCTAACCCTAACCGTCACCCTAACACTCAAACTAACCCTAACCCTAACCCTCACCTAAATGTAACCCTCACCCTTACCCAAACCCTAAGCCTGACCTTCACCCTAACCCTCACCCTGAACCTCACCCTCACCCGAACCTTAACCCCCACCTCACCCTCACTCTCATCCTAAACCTAACCCTAACCCTAACCCTAACCCTCATCCTAACCCTCACCCTAACATTCACTCTCACCATAAACATCACACTAAACTAATCCTCAACCTAACCCTAAACCTAGCCATCACACTAACACTAATCCTCACACTATCCCTAATTCTAACCCTAAACCTTTCCCTCACCAAAACCCTAACCCTAATCCTCGCCCTCAACCTAACACTCACCCACACCCTAAAATTTACCCTCACCCAAAACCTTACCCTCACCCTAACATTCACCCTAACCCTAACCCTAATCCTAAACCTAACCCTCACCATCACCCTCACCAAAACCCTAACCCTAACCCTAACCCTAACCCTCACACTCACCTTAACCCTCACTTTCACCTTAAACATCACGCTAAACCTAACTCTCACCTTAAGCCTCACCCTAACGCTAACCCTCAATTTAACCCTCCCCATCAACCTATTACTCAGTCTAACCTAACCATAACACATACCTAACCGAAACCCTCACCTCACCCTCACCCTCACCCTAACACAAACCCTAACCCTAACCCCCAACCTAAATCTAACCCTAATCCTCACCCTCACCCTAAACCTATCCCTAATCCTAACCCTCACCCTAACCCTAACCCTAATGCTAAACCTAACCCTCACCCTCACCCTAAACCACACCCTAAACCTTACCCTCAACCTAACCCTAAGCCTAACACTAACCATCACATTAAACCTAAATCTCAGCCTCACCCTCACCATCTCCCTCAGCCTAACCCTAAAACTAAACGTAATCCAAACAGTAATCCTCAACCTCACCCTCACACTAAGCGAAACCATAACCCTAACCCTAACCCTCATCCTTACCCACACCCTCACCCGAACCCTAACCGTAACACTCACCCTAAACCAAATCCTAACCCTCACACTAACCCTAATCCTTACCCTAACCCTACCCTAACCATAACCTTAACCCTAAACCTCACCCTAAGCCTAACCCTAACCCTCACCCTCATACTCACCTTATACCTAACCCTCACCCTAAACCTCACACTAACCATAAACCTTACCCTAACACTAACGCTAAAACTTACCCTCACACTAAAACTACCCGTAACAATACCACTCACCCTAACCCTAACCCTAACCCTAACGCTTACCCTAACCGTCACCCTAACACTCACTCTAACCTTTATCCTCACACTAACCCTAACCCTAACCCCAACCCTAACCCCCACACTAACTCTAACCCTCACCCTAACACTAACCCTACCCCTCACCCAAAGCCTAAACCTCACTCTAACCCTAACCCAAACCCTCACCTGAAACCTAACCGTAACCCTCACACTCACCCTAACCCTCACACACACACTAACCCTCACCCTCATATGAACCCTAACCCTCACCCTAACCCTAACCCTCACACTAACCCTCACCCTCAACTTAATCCTCACCCTAACAATAACCATAACCTTTACCAAACCAAAACCCTCACCATCACCCTAACTCCCACACTAACACTCAAACCTCACCCTAGACCTCACCCTAACCCTAACCCTAACCCTAACCCTCACCCTCACCCTAAACTTTTACCTCACACTAATCCTAACCCTAAACCTCACATTAAACCTAACCTTCAAACTGAACCTAAACCTACCCCTCAACCTAACACTTACCCTAACCCTAACTCTAACCCTATCCCTCACCCTAACCCTAACCCTAACCCTCACCCTAACCCTAACCCTCACTGTCACCCTAACCCTCACCCTAATAGTAACCCTAACACAAACCCTAAACCTCACCCTCACCCGAAACCTCACCCTCACCCTAACACTCAGCCTCACCCTAAACCTCACCCTAACCCTAACCCTCACTATAACCCTAACCCTAAACCTCACCCTAACCCTAACCCTCAACCTATCCCTCACCCTCACCCTAATCCTCACCCTAACCCTACGCCTAACCCTTACCAAAACGAAACCCTCAACCTCACCCTCACTCTCACCCTTACCCTCCCCCTAGCCCTAACCCTAACTCTCAACCTAACCCTATCCCTAACCCCAACCCAAAACCACACGCTAACACGCACCCTAACCCTAATGCTAACCCGAAACCTTACCCTCCCCCTAACCCTCACCCTAACCCTTACCCTCAAACTAACCCTAACCCTATACTTAACCCTAATACTCACAGTAACCCTAACACTCACCCTAACCCTAACCCTACCCCTCAACCTAACACTCACCCTAAACCTAAACCTCACCCTAAACCCAACCCTAATCCTCACAGTGACCCTAAACCTCACTGTAACCCTAACCCTCACCCTAAAATTTACCCTCACCCACAACTTATCGCTAAACATCACCCTCACCCTAACCCTCACCCTAAGCCTCTCCATCACCCTAAACCTCACCTTAACCCTAACCGTCAGGAAAAACCCTAACCCGAACCTTGACTCAAACTCTAAACCTCACACTAAACCTCACACACAACCTAATCCTAACGAAAACAATAACCCTAACCATTAACTAACCGAAAGCCTCACCCTCACCCTAACACTCACCCTAACCCTCATCCCAACCTGGCCCTCACCATAACCCTAACCCTAACCCTAAACCTAAACCATACCATCACCTTCCACTCCACCTCAGCCTAACCCTAACCCTAATCCTAAACCTACCCTTCACCCCCACCATCATGCTAACCCTAAACCTAACCCTAATCCTAAACCTACCTTTCACTCCCACCATCACCCTAACCCTAACCCTAAACCTAATGCAACCCTTACCCTCACCCTCACCCAAAACTCAAACCCAACCCTTATCCTAATCCAAAACCTAACTTTCACCCTAACACTAACCCTAAGCCTAAAACTCACCATAAAACTAATCCTAAACCTATCCCTCACCCTAACCCTAACCCTCACCCTCACCCTATACCTCACCCTAACCCTCAACCCAACCCTACCCCTAACCGTAACTCTCAACCTAAACCAGCACTAAATCTCACCCTCAACCTAACCCTCACCCTCAACCTAACCCTCATCCTAACCCTCACACTAACCCTAACGCTAAGCTTAACCCTCACCCTCAACCTAACCATCACCCTAACCCTTATCCTCACTCTGTCCCTAAACCTAACCCTAATCCTAACTCTCACACTAACCCTAACTTTCACCCTAACCCTAACCTTACCCCTAATCCTGAACCTCACCCTAACCCTAACCCTAACCCTCACCCTCACCCTCACCCTAACTCTCACCCTCAACCTAGTCCTCACCCTAACCCTAACAGTCACCCTAACCCTAACTCTAACCCTCACGCTCATCCTAACCCTAACCCTCAGCATAAATCTAACACTCATCCTAACCCTAATCCTCATCATAATCCTCACCATAACCCTAAACCTAACCCTTACCTAACAGAAACCCTCACCGTTACCCTCAACCTCAACCTAACACACACCCTCACCCTAACCCTCACCTTCACCCTCACCCTCAGCCTAAATCTAACCCTAAGCCTAATTCAAACCCTAACCCTCACCCTCACCCTCATCATAACTGTAAACCTAACATTAAACAAAACCCTCACCCGAACTCTAAACCTATTCCTAACCCTGAGTCTCACCCTAACCCTTACCCTCACCCTAACCCTAACCCAAAACCTTAGCCTAACTGTCATACTAACCCTAACCCTAACCCTAACACTCACCCTAACCTTAACCCAAACCCTAACCCTAACCCTCACCCAAACACTAACCATCACCCTCACCCTAAACCTCACCATCACCCTCACACCAACCCTCACCCTCACCCTCACCTTAACCCTAAACATAACCCTAACCCTCACCCTAAACCTAACCCTCACCCTCACCCTCACCCTCACCATCACCGTAAACCTAACCCTCACCCTCACCTCACCCTAATCCTAACCCTAAAACTAACCCTCTCCTGAAACCTAACTCTGACCCTCAAGCTCAGCCACACCCTAAGCATAACCCTACACCTAATACTAATCCTAAACCTGACCTTCACCCTCACCCTCATCCGAAAACCAAACCTCACCCTAAGCCTAAACATAACCTTAACCCTCACCTTCACCCTAATCCTCACCATTACCCTAACACTCATCCTAACCCTTACCCTCATCCTAACCCTAATCCTAACCCTAACTCTCACACTAAGCCTAAACCTCACCCTAACCTTAATCCTAACCCTCACACTAACCCTCACCATAACCCTAACTCTAACACTCAACCTAAAACTAACCCTAACCCTCACAGTCACCCTAAAACTCACCGTCACCCTAAACCTCAGCCTAAACCTAACCCTAACCTACAGCCTATCGCTGAAACTCACCCTCACCCTTACCCTCACCCTAAACCTCACCCTCACCCTGAACCTCAACCTAACCCTAACGCTCACCAAAACCCTAACCCTAACACTCAACCTAACCCTAACCCTCACCCTCAACCTAATTCTCACCCTAACAATCTCCCTAACCCTTACCTAAACGAAACTCTCACCCTCACCCTAAACCTCAACCTTACCTTCAACCTCACCCTAACCCTAACCCTAAACCGAACCCTAAACCTCACCCACACTCTCACACTAACTATAACCCTAAACCTATCCCTAACACTCACCCTCAACCTCATCCAAACCCTAACCCAAACCCTAACCCTAATCCTCATGCTCACACTTACCCTAACCCTAAACCTAACCCTAACCCTCACCCTAGCCCTAAACCTCACCCTAAACCTAACTCTCACCCTCACACTAATCCTAATCATAACCCTAACCCCAAACGTACCGTTCAGGCTCACACTAACCCTCACGCTAACGCTTACTCTCACCCTAACCCGTACCCTAACCCTAAACCTCACTCTAACCCTTACCCTCACCCTAACCCTAACCCTACCCCTAACACTAAACCTCAACCTAACCCTCACCCTAACCCTAAACCTAATCCTAACCCTCACCATAAAGCTCACCTTAAAAATCGCCCTAACCATAACCCTCAACCTCAACCTAACCCTCACCCTAAACCTTAACCTCATCCTAACCCTAACCCTAACCCTAATCCTAACCCTCACACTAAGCCTACCCCTCACCCTAACCCTCACCCTAACCCTCAGCCACATTCTCTTCCTAACCCTAACTCTAACCCTCAACCTAACCCTAACCCTAACCCTAATCCTCAGCATAACACTAAACCTAACCCTCACCCTCATCTTCACCCTCACCCTAACTGTAACCCTAAACCTAATCCTAACCCTAATCCTAACCCTCATCCTCACCCTAACTCTAAACCTAAGCCTAACCCTGATCCTCACCCTAACCCCAAACCTATACCTAACCTCAACTTAACCCTCATCCTCACCATAACTCTAACCCTAACCTTAAACCTAACCCTAAACCTAACCTTCAAACTCACACTAACCCTAACCCTCACCCTCTCCCTAATGCCAACCCTATCCCTCACCCTCACAATAAACCTCACCCTAAACCTTACCCTCAACATAACCCTAACCCTAACGCTAATCCTCACACTAACCTTAACACTAACCCTCACCATAACACTCACCGTAACCCCAACCCTCACCCAAACCCTAACTCTCACTGTCACCTTAACCCTCACCCTAACCCTAACCTTCACCCACACCCTAAAACTCACTCTCACCCGAACAAGGAAGCTCACCCTAACCCTACCCTAAACCTCACCCTAAACCTAACCCTCAAGCTAAGGCTACCTCTAATCCTCACCCTCACTAACCCTACCCCTCAAATTAAAAATCACCCTAACACTCACCATAACCCTAACGCTAACCCTAATCCTCACACTCACCCTTAACCTCACCCTAAACTATATCCTCACACTATCCCTAACCCTAACCCTCACATTATACCTAAACCTCACCCTAACCCTAACCCTAAACCTCACCCTAACCCTCACCCTAACCCTAACCCTATCTCTCAAATTCACCCTAACCTTAACCCTATCCCTAAACCTAAACCTCACCCTAAACCTAAACCTCACCCTAACCCTCACCCTAACCCTAAGAATAACCCTAAGCCTCACCCTCACCCGAAACCTCACCATAAACTTACCATCTCTGGAACTCTAACCATAAAATTCATCCTAAAACTAAACCTAACCCTATCCCTCACACTAACCTTAACCCTCACCCTAACCCTAACCCTAAACATAATCCTAATCCTAACCCTCACCCTCACACTAACACTCACCCTCACTGTAAACATCACCCTAACCATAACCCTCAACCTCAACCTAGCCCTAATATTCACCCTAACCCTAAGGCTAACCCTAACACTCAGCCTCACCCTAAACCTCACCCTTACCCTAATCTTCACACTAACCCTAAACCTAACCGTAAAACTCACACTAAACTTAACCCTCACCCTAACCCTAACCCTACACCTCAACCTAACCCTAACCCTAACCCTAACCCTCACCCTAACCCAAACCTTCAACCTCAACCTAATCCTGTCCCTAAGTCTAACCCTAACACATACCTAGCTGCAACCCTCACCCTCACCCTGAACGTCAACCTAAACCTCACCCTCAACCTAGCCCTCACCCTAACCCTAACCCTCACCCTAATCCTAAACCTAACACGCACCCTCACAATCACCCTCACCCTCACCCTAACCCTAACCCTAACCCTCACCCTAACCATACCCTAAACCTAATGCTACACCTAAACCTCACCCTCAGACTAACCAACACCCTAACCCTAACCCTCACCCTAACCCTAACCCTAACCTTCACCCTCACCTTCACCCTCACCATCACAATAACACTCAACCGATACTGAACGCTCACGCACACCCTAACCCTCACCCAAACCCAAACCCTTATCCTCACCCGAAACCTCACACTCACCCTAACCCTAACCCTCAACCTAAACATAACCCTAAACCTCACCCTCACCCTAACCCTAACGCTAACCTTAACCCTAACCCTAACACTAAAACTAACCCTCATCCTAATCCTAATCCTCAACCTAACCCAAACCCTAAACCTTACCTAAATGAAACCCTCACCTTCTCCCTCACCCTCACCTTCAACCTAACCCTCACCATTACCCTAGCCCTAACCCTAACCCTAAACCTCACACTCACCCTCACTCTAACACTTCCCCTAATCCTTACACTCACCCTAACCCTAACCCTAACCCTAATGTTACACCTAACCCTCACCCTCACCTTAACCATCATCCTAACCCTCAACCTCACCCTAAAACTTACCCTGACCCTAAAACTCACACTAAGCCTAACCCTCACCCTAACACTAAACCTAACCCTCAACCTAACCCACACACTAACCCTAACCCTCACCCTAACCCTCACTCTCACATTAACACTCAACGTCACCCTAACACGCAACCGAACCTGAATGCTCACCCACACCCTAACTCTCACCCTCACCCTCACCTTTATCCTCACCGGAAACCTCACCCTCACCCTAACCCTAACCCTCACCCTCAACCTCACCATTACCCTAACCCTAACCCTAACCCTCACCCTAACCCTAACCCTAATGCTAACCCTAATCCTCACCACCCTCACCCTAACCCTAATGCTAACCCTAATCCTCACCGTCACCCTAACCATCACCCTAACACTTACCCTCTCCCTAAACCTTACCCTAACCCTAACACTCACACTAAACCTAAACCTCACCCTCACCTTCACCCTCACCATAATACTAATCCTATCCCTAATTCTAAATCTAACCCTCACCGTCACCCTAACACTAACCCTAACCCTAACCCTAACCCTAACCCTCACCCTAACCCTAACCACAACGCTCACCCTAACCTTCACCCCAACCGTAACGCTAACCATAACCCTTACCATCAAACTGACCATTACCCTAACCCTTATCATCACACTAAACCTAACCCTATCTCTAACACTTATCCTCACACTAACCCTAACACTCACACTAACCGTATCCCTCACCCTATCCCTAACCCATACCCTATCCCTCACCATAACCCTCACCCTCACCGTAACACTAATGCTAACCCCAACTCTAACCCTCACCCTAACCCACACCATAACCCTTACCTTCATCCTAACCCTAAGCCTAACATTCAACCTAAACCTCACCCTAATGCTTACCCTCAGCCTAACCCGCAGCCTAACCCTCACCCAAACACTAACCCTCACACTTACACTCAACCTAAACCTAACGCTAACCCTAACCCTCACCCTAACCCTAACCTCACCCTCACCCTAACCCTAAACCTAACCCTAACCCTCACCCCAACCCTAATGCTAACCCTAAACCTCCCCATCATACTAACCCTCACCCTAACACTTATCATCACACTAACACTACCCCTATCCCTAACCCTAACCCTCACACGAAACCTAATGCTCACCCTAACCCTAACTCTACCGCTCAGCCTAACCCTCATTCTAACACTCACCCTAAACCTAAACCTAAACCTCAGCCTCACCCGAAACCTAAACCTCACCCTAAACCTCACCCTCACCATAAACATCAACCTAACCCTAAAACTCACCCTAACTCTAACCTAAAACTCACCCTAACACTAACCCTAAACATAACCCTCACCCTCACTCTCACCCTCACCCTAAACCTCACCCTCACCCTCACCCTCACTCTTACACTCACCCTAACCATAAACATCACCCTAAACCTAACCCTCACTCTAACCCTACTCCTAACCCTCACCATAACACTAACCCTAAATGTAACACTCACCCTCATTCTCACCCTCACCCTAAAACTCACCCTCACCATCACCCTCACCCTTACACTCACCCACACCCTAAACATCACCCTAACCCTAACCCTCACTCTAACCCTAAACCTTACCCTCACCCTAAGCCTAACCCTCAGCCTAACCCTCAACCTATCCTGAACGATAACCTAACCCTCACCATCAACCTAAACCTCACCCTAACCCTTATCCTCACACTAACCCTAACACTCACACTAACCCTATCCCTCACCCTATCCCTAACCCTAACCCTATCCCTCACCCTCACCCTCACCCTCACCCTAACACTAATGCTAACCCTAACCCTAACCCTCACACTAACCCATACCTTAACACTTACCTTCATCCTAACCCAAAGCCGAACCCTCAACCTAAACCTCACCCTGACCCTTACCCTCAGCCTAACCCGCAGCCTAACCCTCACCCTAACCCAAACCCTCACACTTACACTCACCCTAAACCTAACGCTAACCCTAACCCTCACCCTAACCCTAACCTCACCCTCACCATCTGCCTCAGCCTCAGCCTAAGCTTAACCCTAACCCTAATCCTAATCTTAACCCTAACCCTCACTCTCAGCCTCAAGCTAACTCTAACCCAAAACCTAACCCTAACCCACACCTTCACCCTCACCCTAATCCTAACGCTATCCCTAAACCTCACCCTAAACCTGACTCTAACCCTCACCCTAACCGTAAGCCTCACCCGAAACCTAACCATCACCCTAAATATCACCCTAACTCTAACGCTATCCCTAAACCTCAACTTCACCCTAAACCTCATCCTAACCATTACCCTCACCATAACCCAAACCCTAAACCTAATCCACACCCTAACCCTAAATCTCACCCATCCCCTAACACTCACCCTCACCCTCACCATCACCCTAACTCTAACCCTAAACCTAATCCTAAACCTTACCCTCACGCTCACCCTCAACCTAACCCTAACCCTAAACATAACCCTAACACTCACCCTCACCGTAACCCTCACCCTCACCCTAAACATCACCCTAATTCTAACCCTCACCCTAACCCTAACCTTAGTCCTCACCCTAACCCTAACCATAACCCTCACCATAACCCTAACCCTCACGCTAACCCTCACCCTATAACCCTAACGCTAACCCTAACTCTCACCCTCACCCTAAACCTCACCCTAACACTTATTCTCACACTAACCCTAACCCTAACCTTAACTCTCAAACTAAGCCTCACCCTAAGCATAACACTAACCCTAACCCTCACTGTAACCCTCACCCTAAACTTATCCCTCACCCTCACCCTAATCCTCACCGTCACCCTAACACTCATCTGAACCCGAACCCTCTCACACACCCTAACCCTCACCCTCTCCCGAACCCTCACCCTCACCTGAAACCTCACCTTCACCCTAACCCTGACCCTCACCATAAACATCACCCTAACCCTAACCCTTACACTAACACTAACCCTCACCCGAACCCTAACCCTCAAACTCAGCCTCACCCTCAACCTAATCCTCATCCTAACCCTAACCCTAACCCTTACCAAATTGAATCCCTCACCCTCAACTTCACCATCACACTCAGCCTAACTCTCACCCTCACCATAGCCCTGACCCTAAACATAAACCTCACCCTAACCCCAACCCTAACCCTCACCCTCAAACTATCCCTAAACCTCACCCTCACCCTAAGCCTCACACTAACCCTTAACCTCACCCTAACCCTTACCTTAACCCTTATCCTCACACTAATGCTAACTCTAAACCTAACCCTCACCCTAATCCTAACCCTCACCCTCACACTCACCATCACCCTAAGCCTAACACTAACACTAATCCTAAATCTAACCCTCAACATCACCCTAACCCTAACCCTCACCCTCACCCTCACCCTAACCCTAAACCTAACTCTCACCCTAACACTCACCCTAACCCTAACGCTAACCCTAACCCTCACCATCACCCTACCCCTCACACTAACACTTATCATCACACTAACCCTACCCCTATCCCTCACCCTAACCGTCACACTAAACCTAATGCTCGCCCTAACCCTAACGCTACCCCTCAGCCTAACCGTCACCCTAACACTCACCCTAACCCTCACCTTAAACCTAACCCTAAACCTCACCCTCACCCAAAATCTAAACCTCACCCTAAACCTCACCCTCATCATAAAAATCAACCTAACCCTCTCACCCTAACTCTAACCCCAAACCTCGCCCTAACCCTAAACCTAACCATAACCATAAACCTCAGCCTCATTCTCACCCACACCCTAAACCTCACCTCACCGTCACCCTCACTCTTGCACTCACCCTCACCCTAAACATCACCCTAACCTAACCATCACTCTAACCCTACAACTAACCCTCACCATAACCCTCACCCTCACTCTCACCCTCACCCTAAAACTCAACCTAACCATCACCCTCACCCTTAGACTCACCAACACCCTAAACATCACCCTAACCATAACCCTCACTCTAACCCTAAACCTAACCCTCACCCTAACCCCAACCCTCAGACTAATCCTCAACCTATCCCGAACGATAACCTAACCCTCACCAACAACCTAACCCTCACCCTAACCCTTATCCTCACACTAACCCTAACACTCACACTAAACCTATCCCTCACCCTATCCCTAAACCTTACCTATCCCTCACCATAACCCTCATCCTCACCCTAACACTAATGCTAACCCTCACCGTAACCCACACCTTAACACTTACCTTCATCCTAAACCTAAGCCTAACCCTCAAACTAAACCTCACCCTAACCCTTACCCTCAGCCTAACCCGCAAGCTAACCCTCACCCTAACGCAAACCTCACACTTACACTCAACCTAAACCTAACGCGAACCCTAACCCTCACCCTAACCCTAACCTCAGCCTAACCCTCACCTTAACCCTAAACCTAACCCTCACCCTAACCCACACCCTAACCCTAATGCTAACCCTAAACCTCACCATCACACTAACTCTCACCTGATAACTTATCATCATATTAAACCTACCCCTATCCCTAAACCTAAATCTCACACTAAACCTAATGCTCACCCTAACCCTAAAACTACCCCTCAGCTTAAACCTCATTCTAACACTCACCCTAACCCTCACCCTAAACCTAAACCTAAACCTCAGCCTCACCCGAAACCTAAACCTCACCCTAAACCTCACCCTCACCATAAACCTCAACCTAACCCTAACACTAACCCTAACTCTAACCCTAAACCTCACCCTAACCCTAACCCTAACCGTAACCCTCACCCTCACTCTCACCCTCACCCTAAACCTCACCCACACCATAAACCTCACCCAAACCCTAACGCGAACCCTAACCCTCACCCTCACCCTAAACCTCACCCTAACACTTATCGTCACACTAACCCTAACCGTAACCCTCAAACTAAGCCTCACCCTAAACCTAACACTAACCCTAACCCTCACTGTAACCTTAACCCTAATCTTAACCCTCACCCTCGCCCTAACCCTCACCGTCACCATAACACTCACCTGAACCCGAACCCTCACCCACACCCTAACCCTCAAGCTCTCCCGAACCCTCACCCTCACCCGAAACCTCACCTTCACCCTAACCGTGACCCTCACCCTAAACATCACCCTAACCCTAACCCTTACCCTAACCCTAACCCTCACTCAAACACTAACCCTCAAACTAAACCTCTCCCTGAACTTAATCCTCATCCTAACCCTAACCCTAACCTTTACCTTATTGAAACCCTCATCCTTAACCTCACCATCACCCTCAGCCTAAGTCTCACCCTCACCCTAGCCCTGACCCTAAACCTAAACCTAACCCTCACCCTAACCCTAACCCTAACCCTCAATCTCACCCTAACCCTAACCCTCACCCTCACCCTAAGCCTCTCCGTAAACCTTACCCTCTCCATAACCCTAAACCTAACACTAATCCTCACACTAAGCCTCACCCTAACACTAACCCTAAAAGTAACCCTAACCCTCACCTTCACCCTAACCCTCACCGTCACCCTATCCTTCACCCTAAACCTAACCCTCACCTACACCCTAACCCTCACAGTAACCCTCACCCTCACCCTCACCCTCAACCTAAACATCACCCTAACCCTAACCCTCATCCTCACCGTAAGCCCAATCCTCACCCTAACCATAAACCTCACCTTAAACCTGACCCTCACCCTAATCCTCACCCTAGCCCTAACCCCAAGCATTTCCTAACCGAAACCCTCAACCTCACCCTAACCCTCACGCAAAAACTCACCCTCACACTAGCCCTCACCCTAAAACTAACCCTAACACTAAACCTCACACTCAACCTCACCGCCAAACTCTGCCGAACTCTAAACCTAAACATAATCCTAGCCCTAACCCTAACCCTCACCCTCACCCTAACCCTAACGCTAACCCTAACCCTCAACTTCACCCTAACATTCACCCTAACCCTTATCCCCACACTAACCTTAAACCTAACCCTAACCCTCACATTAACCCTAACTCTCACCCTAACCCTAACATTACCCTTCACACTACCCCTCAGCCTAACCCTAACCCTAACCCTCACCCTAACCCTAACCCTAACCCTCAGCTTTACCCTACCCTCACCCTAACCCTAACCCTCACCTACATCCTCACACTCACCATCACCCTCACCCTCACCCTAACACCCACCCTCACCCTAAACATCACCCCTACCCTAACTCTCACCCTAATCCTAACCCTCACCCTAACCCTCACCCTCAACCTCACCCTAAGCCTAACCCTACACCTAAGCCTAATCCTAAACCTAAACCTCACCCTCAACCTCACCCTAAACCTAATCCTAACTGTAACCCTCACAGTCACCCTAAGCCTAACCTGAATCCTAACCCTCACACTAACCCTCACCCTAAATCTAAAGCTATCCTTAAACCTCACCCTCACTCAAAACCTCATCCTAACCCTTACCCTCACCATAACACTAACCCTAAACCTAACACTAATCCTCACCATAATCTTAACCCTAATCCTCACCATAATCCTAACCCTTACCCTCACCCTCACCCTCATGGTCTCCTTAACCCTCACCCTAACCATGACCATCATGCCCACCCTAAAACTCTCCCTCACCCGAACCCTCACCCGAACCCGAACCCTACCCAAAATCTCACCCTAACTCTAACCCTCACCCTAAAACTAACTCTAACCCTCATTCTCATACTAAAACTAAACCTCACCTTAACCCTCACCCTAACCTTCACCCTAAACCTAACGCTAAACCTAACCCTCACTCTCACTCTAAACCTCACCCTAACCCTTTTCCTCACACTAACCCTAACCCTAACCTTACCCTAACATTAACACTAACACTCACCCTAATCCTAAACCTACCCCTCACCCTACCCCTCAACCTAACCCTAAACCTAACCCTCAACCAAACCGTAACCTAACCCTCACCTTGACCCTAACCCTCGCCATCACCCTCACCCTCACCCTCAACCTAACCATCACTCTAACCGTTACCCTCACCCTAAAACTCACTCTAACCCTAACAGTAACACTAACACTAAACCCCACTCTAACCCTCACCCTAACTCTCAACCTAAACCTAACTCTCACTCTAACCCTCAACCTAACACTAATCCTCACCCTCATCCTCACCCTAACCCTCACCCTAAACCTTACCCTCACAAGAACCCTAACCATAACCCCAAACTTCAGCCAAAGCCTATTCCTAAACCTAACCCAAAGACTCAAATAACCCTAACCCTAACCCAAAGACTCAAATAACCCTAACCCTAACCCTAAACCTAACCCTCACCCTAAAACTAACCCTCACCCTAACCCTCATCCTAACCCTAACCCTAACCCTAATCTTAACCCTAACCCTCACCATCACCCTAAATCTAACCCTAACACTAACCCTGACCCTCACCCTAAACGCAACCCTCACCCTAACCCTAAACCTCACCCTCACCCTAACCCTAACACTCACCTTAAACCTCACCCTTACTCTAATGCAAACCCTAACCCTCACACTCACCCTAAACCTCAACCTATCCCTTACCCTCTACATAACCCTAAACCTAACCCTAATCCTCACACTAAGCCTCACCCTAACACTCACCCTAAACGTAACTCTAAGACTCACCTTCAACCTAAACCTCACGGCCACCTTAAGCCTCACCCTAAACCTAACCCTCACACTAACCCTAACACTCACCCTAACCCTAACCCATAACCTCACCCTCAACCTCACCATAAGCCTAAACTTAACCCTCACCCTAACCCTAACACTAAACCTAAGCATAACCCTAATCCTCCCCCTCACCATAATCCTCACCCAAAACCTTAACCTCCCCCGAACCCTAACCTTAGCCATCAGCTTAACCCTCACCCTAAACCTAAACCTAACCCTAATCCTCACCCTAACCTTAAACCTAACCCTAACCCTATCCCTCACCCTCACCTTAACCCTCACCCTCAGCCTCAACCTAAACCTCAGCCTAACCCTAAACCTAACCCTTATTCAAAACCTAACCCTCACCCTCACCCTAATTCTAATCCAAACCCCAACCAAAACTCTCACCCTAACCCTAAACCTGACGCTATGCCTAATCCTCACCCTAACCCTAACCTTAATCCTAAACGTAACCCTCACCCTCACCCTAACCCTTACCCTCACCGTAACCCAATGCCTAACCCTCAGCCTAAACCTCATCCTAACCCTAAACCTAACCCTAACCCTCACCCTAACCTTAACCCTAACCCTAACCCTCACCCTCACCCTCAACCTCACCATAACCCTCACCCTAAACCTCAACCTCACCCCCACCCTAACACTAACCATAACCCTAACCCTCACCCTCACCCTCACCCTTACCCTATACCTTGCCTTCATGCTAACCCAAACCTAACCTGAAACCTAACCCTCACCCTAATTCTAACCATATCCGCAAACCTCACCCTCACCCTAAACCTCATCGTAACCCTTACTGTCACCATAACCCTAAACCTAACCCTAAACCTAATCCTCACCAAAACCCTAACCCTCACCCTCACCCTATACCTCACCGTCACCTTAACCCTCACTCTAACCCTAACTGCCAACCACACCCTAAAACTCACCTTAACTTTAACCCTTACCCTCACCCTAACCCTACCGTAAACCTCATCCTAACCCTAACCCTCAACCTAAACCTAACTCTAACTCTCACCCTCATACTAACCGTTGCCCTCTCCTTAACCCTCTCCCTAAACCTCACCCTAACCATAACGCTCACCCTAACCCTCAGTCTCACCCTAGCCCTCACCCTATCCCTAACCCTAACCCTCTCCCTAACCCTCACCCACACCCTCACCCTAACACTCATTCTCACCCTAAACATCACCCTAAACCTATCCCTCACCCTAACCCTAACCTTAATCCTCACATAACCCTAACCCTCACCTTAAACCTCACCCTCACCTTAATCTTCACCCTAAACCTAAACCAAAGCCTCTCCTAACCGAAACCCTCACCCTCACCCTAACCCTCAACCTAACCATCACCCTCACTGTAGCCCTCACTGTAAAACTAACCCTAACCCTAACCCTCACCCTCAACCACACCCCCATCTTCAGCCTAACCCTAACCCTAAACCTAATCCTAAACCTAACCCTAAATCTCACCCTCACCCTGACCCTAACCATAACCCTAAAACTAACCCTAATGCTAACACTTGCCCTCACCCCCACCCTAACCCTAATCTTAACCCTAAACCTCACCCTAAACCTAATGCTAACCATAAACCTAAACCTCACCCTAACGCTCACACTAAACCTTACCTTCACCCTCAACCTCACCCTATCACTAAACGTAACCCTCACCCTAAGCCTAACCCTAACACTACCCCTCAGGCGAACCCTCACCCTAAACTTAACCCTAACCCTAATCCTCACCCTATAGCTAAACCTAACCCTAACCCTCACCCTAACCCTTCCCCTCACCGTAACCCTAATGCTAACATTAATCCCCAACCTCACCCTGAACCTCGCCCTAAACCTAACCCCCACCATAACTCTATCCCTCAACTTCACCCTAACCTTAACCCTAACCCTAACCCTAATCCTAACACTAACACTAACCCTCACCCTAAACCTAAACGAACATTTCACCCTAAATCTAACTTTCACCTAACCCTAACCCTAACCCACACCCTAACCCCAACACTAACCCTCAACCTAATCCTCACCCTAAATCTAAGCCTAACATTAACCCTCACATTACACTTACCCTTACCCTTACCCTTCCCCGAACCCTAAACCTAACCGTCAGCCTCACCCTCATCCTAACCCTAACCCTAAACCTAACCCCCACCCTAACCTAACCCTAACCCTAAACCTCAAACTCACCCTAACATTCAACCTCACCTAAACCTCACTCTAAACCTAAACTTCACCCACACCCTAACCTGACCCCTAACCTAAACATCAACTTAACCCTAACCCTCACCCTAACATTAACGATAATCCTCACCTCACCCTAACCGTAACATTAACCCTAAACCTAAACCTAACCCTCAACTTAACCCTCTCCCTAACACTCAGGCTAACCCTAACGCTCACTCTCACCCTAACCCTCACCCTAACTCTTACCCTCACCCTAAACCTAACTGTAACCCTAACCCTCACACAAAACCTAACCCTCACCATAAGAATAACGCTAAATCTACACCTCACCCTAACACTCACCCTAACCCTAACCCTCACCCTAATCGTAAACTTAACCCTAGACCTCAGCCTCACCCTATCTCTCACCCTAACCCTAAACCTAAAACTAACCATAAACCTAACCCTAAACCTAATTCTCATCCTCACCCTCACCCTCACCATCACCCTCACCGTAACCCACAACCTCACCCTCATCCTAACCCTAAACATAACCCTAACCCTCAACCTAAACATCTGACCCTTACCCTCACCCTAACCCTAACCCTCACCTTAACCCTAATCCTAAGCCTCACCCTCACACTCACACTAACCCTAACACTAACACTCACCCTAACCCTAAACCTAACCCTAACCCTACACCTCAACATAACCCACTACCTCACCCTAACAATAATGGTAACCGTAACCCTCACCCTAACCCTAACACTAAACCTAATGCTATCCCTAACCGTCACCCTCACCCTAACCCTCACTCTAACCCTTACTCTCACCCTAACCCTAACCCTAACCCTAGACCTAAACCTCACCCTAACCCTAACCCTAAGCCTAAACCTAACCCTATCTCTCACCCTAAACCTTACCCTCACAGTCTCTCTAACCCTCACCCTAACCATAACCATAACCCTAACCCTCACCCTAAACCTCATCCTAACCCTAACCCTAAACTTACCCCTCTACCTAACCCTAACCCTAACCGTAACCATAACCATTAACATAAAACTGAACCTCACACTCACCCTAACCCTAAATGTCACACTAACCCTAACACTATCACTAATGCTATCCTTAACCAACAACCTAACCCTGAATCTCACTCTAATCCTTACCCTCACCCT
Organism: Dipodomys merriami; assembly: GCF_024711535.1. Taxonomy (NCBI): domain Eukaryota; kingdom Metazoa; phylum Chordata; class Mammalia; order Rodentia; family Heteromyidae; genus Dipodomys; species Dipodomys merriami. The sequence goes on from NW_027203182.1 coordinate 246,097, forward strand.
AACCCTAAGCATAACTCTAAAACTAAACCTTAACCTAACACTCACCTTAACACTAAACCTAAACCTAACCGTCACCCTAATGCTCACCCGAAACCTCACCCTAACCCTAACACTGACCATCACCCTAAAACTCAACCTAAAATTTTTCCTCACCCTAATCCTAAACCTAACCCTAAGCCTAACCCTCACACTAACCATATTCCTCACCCTAACCCTAACCCTAACCCTCAGCCAAACCCTCTTCCTAACCCTAACCCTAACCCACAAACTAACCCTAACCCTAAACCTAAACCTAATTCTCACCCTAAACCTAAACCTCACCCTCAAACTCACTCTCACCCCCAGCTAATTCTAACCCTAACCCTAATCCTAACCCTAACCCTCACACTCACCCTCACCCTAACTCTAACCCTAACCCTAACCCTGACCCTCAACCTAATCCCAACCCTATCCCTAACCCTCAAACTAACACTAACCCTCACCCAAAACCTTACCCCAACCCTCACCCTAAGCCTAACCCTAACCCTAATACTATCCCTAACCCTCACCCTCACCCTAACCCTCACTCTAACCCTTACACTCACCCTAACCCTCACCCTAACACTAACACTAAATCTCACCCTAACCCTCACCCTAATCCTAAACCTAAACCTAACACTCTCCTTAACGCCCACCCTAACACTCAACCTAACCCTAACCCTCACCCTCACCCTAACCCTCACCCTAAACCTTACCCTAACACTAACCCTAACCCTAACTCTAACCCTCACCCTCAACCTAACCCTAACCTGAACCCTAACCCTCACCCTTACTCTCACCCTAACCCTAACGTTGTCCCTAAACCTCACGGTCACCCTAAACCTCATTCTAACCCTTACTCTCACCATAACCCTAACCCTAACCTTAACCCTAATCCTGCCACAACCCTCCCCCTCCCCCTCAACCTAACCCTCACCATCACCTTAACCCTCACCCTAACCTTAACCATCACCCACACCCTAAAACTCACCCTCACCTGAACACTCACCCTCACCATAACCTTACCCTAAACCTCACCCTAAACCTAACCATCACCCTAAACCTAACTCTAACCCTCATCCTCATACTAACCCTAACCCTCACCTTAACCCTCACCCTAACCCTCACCCTAAACCTTACCCTAACACTAACCCTAACCCTAACTCTAACCCTCACCCTCAACCTAACCCTACCCTGAACCCTAACCCTCACCCTTACTCTCACCCTAACCCTAACGCTGTCCCTAAACCTCACGGTCACCCTAAACCTCATTCTATCCCTTACTCTCACCATAACCCTAACCCTAACCTTAACCCTAATCCTGCCACAACCCTCCCCCTCCCCCTCACCCTAACCTTCACCATCACTTTAACCCTCACCCTAACCTTAACCATCACGCACACCCTAAAACTCACCCTCACCTGAACATTCACCCTCACCATAACCTTACCCTAAACCTCACCCTAAACCTAACCATCACCCTAAACCTAACTCTAACCCTCATCCTCATACTAACACTAACCCTCACCTTAACCCTCACCCTAACTCTCACCCTAACCCTAACGCTAACCCTAAACCTCAATCTCACCCTAACACTCACCCTAACCCTTATCCTCACACTAACCCTAAACCTAACCCTAACCCTCACATTAACCCTAACTCTCACCCTAACCCTAACATTACCCTTCACACTACCCCTCAGCCTAAACCTAACCCTAACCCTCACCCTAACCCTAACCCTAACCCTCAGCTTTACCCTACCCTCACCCTAACCCTAACCCTCACCTACATCCTCACACTCACCATCACCCTCACCCTCACCCTAACACCCACCCTCACCCTAAACATCACCCCAACCCTAACTCTCACCCTAATCCTAACCCTCACCCTAACCCTCACCCTCAACCTCACCCTAAGCCTAACCCTACACCTAAGCCTAATCCTAAACCTAAACCTCACCCTCAACCTCACCCTAAACCTAATCCTCACCCTAACCCCCACCCTAAATCTTACCCTCAGCCTAACCCTACCCCTAATCCTAACTGTAACCCTCACAGTCACCCTAAGCCTAACCCGAATCCTAACCCTCACACTAACCCTCACCCTAAATCTAAAGCTATCCTTAAACCTCACCCTCACTCAAAACCTCATCCTAACCCTTACCCTCACCATAACACTAACCCTAAACCTAACACTAATCCTCACCATAATCTTAACCCTAATCCTCACCATAATCCTAACCCTTACCCTCACCCTAACCCTCATGGTCTCCTTAACCCTCACCCTAACCATGACCATCATGCCCACCCTAAAACTCTCCCTCACCCGAACCCTCACCCGAACCCGAACCCTACCCTAAACCTCACCCTAACTCTAACCCTCACCCTAAAACTAACTCTAACCCTCATTCTCATACTAAAACTAAACCTCACCTTAACCCTCACCCTAACCCTCACCCTAAACCTAACGCTAAACCTAACCCTCACTCTCACTCTAAACCTCACCCTAACCCTTTTCCTCACACTAACCCTAACCCTAACCTTACCCTAACATTAACACTAACACTCACCCTAATCCTAAACCTACCCCTCACCCTACCCCTCAACCTAACCCTAAACCTAACCCTCAACCAAACCGTAACCTAACCCTCAACTTGACCCTAACCCTCGCCATCACCCTCACCCTCACCCTCAACCTAACCATCACTCTAACCGTTACCCTCACCCTAAAACTCACTCTAACCCTAAAAGTAACACTAACACTAAACCCCACTCTAACCCTCACCTTAACTCTCAACCTAAACCTAACTCTCACTCTAACCCTCAACCTAACACTAATCCTCACCCTCACCCTCACCCTAACCCTCACCCTAAACCTTACCCTCACAAGAACCCTAACCATAACCCCAACCTTCAGCCAAAGCCTATTCCTAAACCCAACCCAAAGACTCAAATAACCCTAACCCTAAACCTAAACCTATCCCTCACCCTAAAACTAACCCTCACCCTAACCCACAGCCTATCCCTAACCCTAACCCTAATCTTAAACCTAACCCTCACCATCACCCTAACTCTAACTCTAACACTAACCCTCACCCTCACCCTAACCGCAACCCTCACCCTAACCCTAAACCTCACCCTCACCCTAACCCTCACACTCACCCTAAACCTCACCCTAACCCTTACCCTCTACATAACCCTAAACCTAACCCTAATCCTCACACTAAGCCTCACCCTAACACTCACCCTAAACGTAACTCTAAGACTCACCTTCAACCTAAACCTCACGGCCACCTTAAGCCTCACCCTAAACCTAACCCTCACCTACACCCTAACCCTCACCCTAACCCTCACCCTCACCCTCACCCAAAATCTAAACATCACCCTAACCCTAAACCTCACCTTAATCCTAACCCTAATCCTCACCCTAACCATAACCCTCACCTTAGACCTCACCATCACCCTAATCCTCACACTACACCTAGCCCTAAACCTTTCCTAACTGAAACCCTCACCCTCACCCTAACCTTTACGCTAACACTCACGCTCACCCTAGCACTCACCCTAAAACTAACCCTAACCATAAACCTCACAGTCAACTTCACCCCCACACTCAGCCTAACCCTAACCCTAACCCAAATCCTAGCCCTAAACCTAACCCTCACCCTCACCATCACCCTACCCCTACCCTTAACCCTAATGCTAACACTAGCTCTCAACCTCATCCTAACCCTAACCATAACCCTCAGCCTCACACTCAACTAAAGCCTCAGCCGAACCCTAACCCTTACACTAAACCAAACCCTAAACCTCACCCTCACCCTCACCCTAATTCTAAACCTAAATCTAACCAAAACCCTCACCCTAACCCTATCCCTATCCCTACCCACACCCTAACCCTAAGCCTAATCCTAATCCTAACCCTCATCATCCCCCTAACACTTACCCTCACCTTACCCTCACACTCACTCTAACCCTTACCCTCCCCCAAACCTTAACCCTAACCCTCAGCCTAACCCTCATCCTAACCCTAACCCTAACCCTAACCCTCACCCTAACATTAACCCTAACCCTAACCCTAATCCTCACACTAACCCTAACCCTCAACTTAAACCTAACAGTACATGTCACCATAACCCTAACTTTAACCTAACCCTAACACTAACTCTCACCCTAACCCTAAACCTCAAACTCACCCTCAACCTCACCGTCACCCTAACATTCACTCTCACCCTAACCCTCACGGTAACTCTTACCCTCACCCTAACCCTAACCGTAACCGTAACCCTCACACTAAACCTAATCCTCACCCTAACACTCACCCTAACCATAACCCTCACCCTAATCCAAAACTTTAACCTAGACCTCAGCCTCACCCTAGCCCTCACCCTAACCCTAAACCTAAAACTTACCATAACCCTAACCCTAAACCTAACACTCACCCTCACCCTCACCCTCACCATCACCCTCACCCTAACCCTCACCCTCACACTCACCCTCACCCTAACCCTAACCATAACCCTAACCCTCACCCTAAACCTAACTCTAACCCTCACCCTCACGCTAACCCTAAGACTAACCTTAAACCTAAGCCTAGTCCTAAACCTAACCCTTACCCTCACCCTCAAACTAAACCTAAACCTCACCCTAACACTAACCCTAAACCTCGCCCTCAACCTAACCCTTACCCTCACTGTCAATCTAACCCTCACCATAAACCTAACACTCACCCTAACCCTAACCCTAACCCGAAGCCTCACCCTAACCCAACCCTAACCCTCACCCTAACCCGAAACCTAACCCTAACCCTACACCTCAAGATAAACTTCACCCTCACCCTAACCCTAACAGTAAGCATAACAATAACCCTAACCCTAACCCTAAACCTAATGATATCCCTAACCATCACCCTAACCCTAACCCTCACTCTAACACTTACCCTGACCCTAACCCTAACCCTAACCCTAAACCTAAACCTCACCCTATCCCTAACTCTAACCCTATCCCTCACCATAACCCTTACCCTCACCCTCATCCTAACCCTAACCCTAACCCTCACCCTAAACCTAACCCTAAACCTAATGCTATCCTTAACCCTCACCCTCACCCTAAATCTCACTCTAACCCTTACCCTCACCATAAGCCTAACCCTATCCCTAAAAATAAACCTGAACCTAACCCTCACCTTAACCCTAAACCTAACCCTTACCATCACCAAAGCTCACCAAAACCCTCACCCTAACCCTAACACTCACTGTCACACTAACCCTCAACCTAAAACTTTACCTCACCCTAATGCTAACTCTAACCCTAAGCCTAATCCTCACACTAACCCTATCCCTTACCCTAGCACTAACCCTAACCCTCAACCTAACCCTAACCCTAAACTTAATTCTCACCCTAACCCTTAACCTCACCCTCACCCTCACCGTCACCCTCAGCCTAATCCTAAGCCTAAACCTAATCGTAACCCTAAACCTCACACTCACCCTTACCCTAAGTCTAACCCTAACCCTAACCCTGACCCTCACCCTAATCACAACCCTATCCCTAACCCTCAACCTAACACTAACCTTCACCCTATCCCTTACCCTAACCCTCACCCTAACCCTAATACTAACCCTAATGCTATCCCTAACTCTTACCCTCACCCTAACCCTCACTCTAACTCTTACCCTCACCCTAACCTTCACCCTAAACCTAAACCTAAACCTAACCCTCACGCTAACTCTCACCCTATCCCTCAAACTAACCCTCAACCTAACACTAACCCTCAATCTCACCCTAATCCTCACACTAACCCTTATACTTACATTAACACTAACCCAAACCCTAACCCGCACATTAACGCTAACCCAAACCCTAAACCTAAACCTACCCTTCACCCTACCCCTCACCCTAACCCTAACACTAACCCTCACCCTAACCCTAACCCTAACCCTGACATTCACCCTAACCCTCACCCTCACCCTCAGACTACCCCTAACCCTAATCCTAAACCTGACCCTCAACCTAAACCTAATCCTCACCCTCACCAACACCCGCACCCTCAGCCTAACCCTAACCCTAACCCTAATCCTAAACCTAACCCTCATACTCCCCTTCACCCTAACTCTAACCCTAACCCTAAGGCAGACTTTCACCCTAATACCAACCCTATCACGAAACCTCAACCTAAACCTAACCCTCACCCTAAACCTAACCCTAAACCTCACCCTAACCCTAACCCTAACCCTAATGCTAAACCTAAACCCCACCCTTACCCTAACCCTCACTCTAACCCTTACCCTCACCCAAACCCTCATCGTAACCCTAACCCTAACACTAACACTAAACCACACCCTAACCCTCACCCTAACCCTAAACCTAAACCTAAAACTCTCCTTATTGCCCACCCTAACCCTCAACCTAACCCTCACCTGTACCCTCACACTAACCTTCACAATAAACCTTACCCTAACCCTAATCCTAACTCTAACCCTCACCCTCAACCTAACCCTAACCTGAAACCTAACCCTAACCCTAACTCTCACCCTAACTCTAACGCTGTCCCTAAACCTCACCCTCACCCTAAACTTCATTCTAACCCTTACTCTCACCATAAGCCTAACCCTAACCCCAACCCTAATCCTACCGTAACCCTAACCCTCACCCTCACTCTAACCCTCACCGTCACCTTAACTACCACCCTAACCCTAACTGTCACCCACAACCTAAAACTCACCCTCACCCTCACCCTCACCCTCACCATAACCTTACCCTAAACCTCACCCTAAACCTAAACCTCACCCTAAACCTAACTCTAATATTCACCTTCATACTAATCCAAACCCTCAACTTCAACCTCACCCTAACGCTCACCCTAAACCTAACGCTAAAACTAACCCTCACCTAACCCTTATCCTCACACTAAACCTAAACCTAACACTGACATTAACCCTAACCCTCACCCTAACTCTAATCCTACCCCTCACCCTAGCCCTAACACTAACCCTAAACCTAACCCTCACCCTAACCATAACCCTAACTCTCACCTTCACCCTAACCCTCACCGTCACCCTACCCTCACCCTAACCCTAACCCTCACATACACCCTTACTCTCACCATCACCCTCACCCTCACCCTAACACTCACCCTCACCCAAAACATCACCCTAACCCTAACCCTCACCCTCACCCTAACCCTAATCCTCACTCTAACCCTGAACCTCTCCTTAAACCTCATCCTCACCGAAATACTCACCCTAACCCTAACCCTAAGCCTTTCCTAACCAAAACCCTCACCCTCACCCTAACCATAACCCTATCACTTACCCTAACCCTAACCCTAACTCTAATGCTATCATTAAACTTCACCCAAATCCTAACCCACACTGATAACTTTACCCTAACAGTCACCCTCACCCTACCCCTACCCCTCAGCCTAACCCTCACCCGAACCGAAATCCTAACCCTAATACAAACCCTAACCCTCACCCTCACCCTCACCATAAAACTAAACATAAACCTAACCCTAACCCTCACCCTAACCCTAACCCTATCCATAACCCTCACCCTAACCCTTACCCCAATCCTAAACCTAATCTTCACCCTCACCCTCACCATAACCCCAACACTCACCCAAAACCTAAACCTAAACCTAGCCCTCACCCTAACACTTACCCTGACACTCTTCCTAACCCTAATCCTCAATCTCACCTTAAACTGCACCCTAAGTCATACCCTCACACTAACTCTAATGTAACACCTACTCTAACTCTCACCTTAACCCAAAACCTATCCCTAACCCTCATCCTAACCCTAACCCTCACACTAACAATAACCCAAACTCTCACCCTCACCCTCACCCTAACCCTAAACCTCACCCTGACCCTCACCCAAAACCTAACGCTAACCCTAACCCTCAACCTCACACTAAACCTCACCCTAACATTTACCCTCAATATATTCCTAACCCTAACCCTAACCATAATCCTCACACTAATCCTAACGCTAACCCTCACCCTAACGATCACCCTAACCATAATCCTCACCCTCACCCTAACACTTACTGTCACCTTAACTCTCACCCTAACCCTAACGATCACCCACACCCTAACCCTCAACTTCACCTGAACCATCACCCGAACCCTCAAACTAACCTTAACCCTAACCCTAACACTCAACCAACCCTAACCCTCACCCTAATCCTAACTCTAACTCTCACCCTCACCCTAACCCTAACCCTAACCCTCACCATAACCCTCACACTAATCTTAACGCTAACCCACACCCTCACTCTCACCCTGAACCTCACCCTAACCCTTAACCTCACACTAACCCTGCTCCTCACCCTATCCCTCAACTTAACCCTAACCCTAACCCTCACCTTAACCCTAACCCTAATCCTCACCCTCACCATAACCCTCACCCTAACGCTCACCGTCACCCTAACCCTCACCCTAACCCTAACCCTCACACTAACCCAAACCCTCACACTCACAGGATCTTTCACCCTAAGCCTAACCCTAACCCTAACCCTCACCCTAAGCCTCACCTTAAACCTCACCCTCACAGTAATCCTCACCCTATCCCTAACCCTAACCCTTTCTTAACCAAAACCCTCACCCTCACCCTAACCCTCACCCTACCCCTCACACTGACCCTCACCCTCACTCTAAACCTAAACCTTAGCCTAACCCTCATTTGAACCCTCAACCACACTCTCAGCTTAACCCTAACGCTAACCCTAATCCTAACCCAAACCCTCACCCTCAACATAACCCTAACCCTAACACTCACCCTAACCCTAACCCTAACCCTAATGCTAACCCTAAACCTCACCCTCACCCTAACCCCAACCATAACACTAACCCTCAACCTAACCCTAAGCCTAACCCTAATGCTAACCCTAACCCACACCCTCACACTAAACCTCACCCTAACACTTAACTTCAACCTCACCCTCACCCTCATCCTAACAGTAACCCTAACCCTAACCCTCACCCTAACTCTCACACTAACCCTAAACCTAACCCTACACCTCAGCCTAACCCTCACCCTAAACGTAACCCTAAACATAATCCTCACCCTATCCCTAACCCTAACCCTAAACCTCACCCTAACCTTCACACTCACCCTAACAATAATGCTAACCCTAACCCTCAACCTTACCCTAACCCTCGCCCTATCCCATACCCTGACCATAACCCTATACCTCAACCTCACACTAACCCTCATGCTAAAACTTAAGCTGACCCTAAACCTCACCCTAAATTTCACCCTAACCCTCACGCTAACCCTAAGCCTCACTCTCACCCTAACCCTCACCCTAACCCTTATACTCACACTAACCCTAATACTAACCCTAACCCTAACCCTCACACTAAGCCTAACCCTCACCCTAACCCTCACCCTACCACTCACCCTAACCCTCATCTTAAGGCAAACTCTAAAGCTCACCCTAACCAAACGCTATCCCTATCCCCATCCATCACCCTAAACCTCACCCTAATCCGAACCCTATCCTTAATCCTGAAGCTAATGCTACCCCTAACCCCAACCCTCACCCTTACCCTAACACTTACAGACACCCTAACTCTCACTCTTACCATCATCCTCGCACGAAACCTCACCCTCAACCTAAACCTCACACTCACCCTAATCCTAACAATAATCCAAACCCTCACACTAACCCTAACCCTCACCATCACCCTCCGCCTCACCCTAAGCCTAACCCTAGCACTAACCCTAATCCTATACCTGAACCTCACACTCACCCTCACCCTAAACTAACAATAATCCTAACCCTCACCCTCACATTTGCCCTTACCCTAAGCCTAACCTTAACCATAACCATAACCCTCACCCTCACCCTAACCCCAACTCTAACCTAACCATCACCCTAACCCGCACAATAACACTCACGATAATCCTAACCCACACTCTCAACCTAACTTTCACTCTAATACTTACCGTCACCCTAATCCTAACCCTAAAGCTCACACTAAACCTAACCCTCACCGCAACTCTAACCCTAAACCTAACCCTAATCCTAAACCTAACCCTCACACTCACCCTCACCCTAACCCTAACCCGAACCCTCACCTTGACCCTAACCCTCACCCTCAACCTAAACATCACACTAAGCCTAACCCTCACCTTGAACCTAACCCTAACCCTCACCTAAACCTACCCTCATCCTAACCCTAACCATAACCCTCACCTTCACCCGAGCTCTCATCCTAACCTTAATCCTAATAATAAAATAAACCTAACCCTAAAGCTCACGCTAACCATAACGCTAACACTCACCCTCATCCTAACCCTAACCTTAACACTAACCCTCACGGCAACCTCACCCTAAGCCTTATCCTAAGCGTCACTCTCACCCTAACCCTCACCCTAACCCTTACCCTCATCCTAACCGTAACCTTAACCTTCACCCTCACCCTAACCCTAACCCTAACAATAACCCTAACCCTCATAGTAAACCTAACCCTCACCCAAACCCTAAACCTCACCCTCACCCTAACCCTGACCCTAACTGTAACCCTCACCTTCACCGTCACCCTCAACCAAACCTTCACTATCATCCTCACCCTAACCCTCACCCTCACCGTAAACATGACCCTAAACCTAACCATCACCCTAACCCTAACCCTAACCCTAACCCTAAACTTATCCTAACCCTAACAATAATTCTAACCCTCACCCTCAACCTTAACCTCACCCTAACCCTTATGCTCACACTAACCCTAACCCTAATCCTAACCCTAACCCTCACAGTAACCCTAACCCTCCCGCTAGCCCTAACAATACCCCTCACCCTAACCTTCACCCTAACCCTAACACTCACCCTAAACCCAACCCTAACCCTCACCCTTACACTAACCCTCACCGTCACCCTAACACTCAACCAAATCCTAACCTTAACCCACACCCTAACCTTAACACTCACACTAACCCTGAACCTCAACCTAATTCTCACCCTAAAAATAACGCTAACCCTTATCTAAAATAAACCCTCACCCTCACCTTCACCCTATCCCTCACCCTCACCTTAAACCTAAGCCTCAACCTAACCCTCTCCCTATCCCTAACGCTAACCCTAACCCTCACCCTCACCCTAACCTTCAACCTAACCCTATCCCAACACCTCAAAATAACTCTCACTGTAACCTTAACCCTAACCCTAACTCTCACTCTCACCCTAACCCTGACCCTAACTGTAACCCTCACCCTCACCGTCACCCTCAACCTAACCTTCACCCTCATCCTCACCCTAACCCTCACATTCACCGTAAACATCACCCTAAACCTACCCATCACCCTAACCCTAACCCTAACCCTAACCCTCACCCTAAACATACCCTAACCCTAACGATAATTCTAACCCTCACCCTCAACCTTAACCTCACCCTAACCCTTATCCTCACACTAACCCTAACCCTAATCCTAACCCTAACTCTCACACTAACCCTAACCCTTCCGCTAGCCCTAACAATACCCCTCACCCTAACCCTCACCCTCACCCTAACACTCACCCTAAACCCAACCCTAACCCTCACCCTTACGCTAACCCTCACCGTTACCCTAACACTCAACCAAATCCTAACCTTAACCCACACCCTAACCCTAACACTCACACTAACCCTAAACCTCAACCTAATCCTCACCCTAAAAATAACGCTAACCCTTATCTAAAATAAACCCTCACCCTCACCTTCACCCTATCCCTCACACTCTCCTTAAACCTAAGCCTCAACCTAACCCTCTTCCTATCCCTAACGCTAACCCTAACCCTCACACTCACCCTAACCCTCAACCTAACCCTATCCCTACACCTCACAATAACTCTCACCATAACCTTAACCCTAACCCTAAACCTCACCCTAACCCTAAACCTTAACGTAACCCTCAAGCACACCATAAACCTCACCTCACCTGAACCCTCACCCTAACCCTCAATCTAACCCTAACCCTCACCCTGACCCTCACCCTAAACCTAACCCTAATCCTAACCCTCACCCTAACCCTTACCCTAAACCTAACCCTCACCCTAAACCTAACACTCACCCTAACCCTAACACTCACACTAACACTAACCCTAACCCTCACCCTCACCCTAACCCTCACCCTAAACTTAACCCTAACCCTAATCTTAACACTAACCTTCACCCTTACCCTAAACCTAACCCTAAACCTAACACTCACCCTAACCCTCCTCCTAACCCTAACACTAACCCTAACCCTCATCTTCATCCTAAACCTCACCCTAACCCTTACCCTCACCATAACCCTAACCCTAAAACTTAACCTAATCCTTACCCTAACCCTAACCCTCGCCTACACCCTAACCCTCACCGTCACACGAACCCTCATCTTCACCCTAACACTCACACTAACCATAACCATAAAGCTAATCCTAAACCTAACCCTCAACCTCACCCTCACACTAACCCAACCCTAAACCTAACCATCACCCTCAACCTCACCCTAACACTCATCCTTACCATAAACATAACGCTAAAACTAACTGCAACCCTAAACCTAACCCTAACCCTCACCCTACACCTCACCCTCACCCTAAACCTCAGCCTAACCCTTATCCTCACAGTAACCCTAATGCTCACCCTATAAATAACCCTAACCCTAACGCTCACCCTAACCCTCACCCTCACCCGAACTCTAATGCTAACCCTAACTCTCACCCTCACCCTAACCCTCACCCTATCCCTTACACTCACCCTACCCGTCACCCTCACACTAACCCTCACCATTACCCTTACCCTCACACTAAACCAATCCCTAACCCTAACCCTAACCTTAACCATAACCCTAACCTGCAAAATAACCTAATCCTAACCCTAATGCTCACCCTAAACTTCACCCTCATGCTCACCCTAATCCTTACTCTAACCCTAATCTTAACACTAACCCTCACCCTCACCCTAACCCTAACCTTAACAATAACCCTTACCCTAACACTCACCCTAACCCTCATCCTAACCCGAACGCTAACCCTAACCCTCATCTTCACCCTAAACTTCACCCTAAACCTTCCCCTCACCATAACCGTAACCCTAACCCTTACCCTAATCCTCACCCTAACCCTAACCCTCGCCTACACCCAACCCTTTCCATCATCTGAAACCCCATCCTCACCCTAACACTCACACTAAACATAACCATAACGCTAATCCTAAACCTAACCTTCACCCTCACCCTCACACTAACCCTAACCCTAAACCTAACACTCACCTTCACCCTCACCCTAACACTCACCCTTACTATAAACATCACCGTAACCCTAACCCCCAAACTAAACCTAACCCTAACCCTCACCCTAAACATAACTCTCACCCTAACACTCATCCTATCCCTAACGCTTACCCTAAACCTCACTCTCACCCTAAAACCTCACCCTAACCCTTAGCCTCACACTAACCCTAAAGCTCACCCTATCCCTCAGCCTAACCCTAACGGTCACCCTAACCCTCACCCTCACCCTAACTCTAATGATAACCCTAACTCTCACCCTCACCTTAACCCTCACCCTAACACGTACACTCACCCTAATGCTAACCCTCACACTCAACCTCAACCTCACCCTAAACCTTACCCTCACCCTAACCCCCAAACTAAACCTAATCCTAACCCTGACATTCTACCTAAACCTCACCCTCACCCTAACCCTAACACTAACCCTCAGCTTAAACCTAACCCTCACCCTCACCCTAACCCTCACCCTTACCCTTACCCTCACACGAACCCTATCCCTAACACTAACCCTAAACCTATCTCTCACCAGAACACTCACCCTCACCCTAACCCTCACACTCACACTAAACATCACTGTAACCCTAACACTCAGCCTAACCCTAACCCTCACCCTAACCCTAACACTGATTGTAACCCTAACCCTCACACTAACCCTAACCCTAACCCTCACCCTCACACTCACCCTAACCCTCACCCTCACGATCACCCTATTCCTAACCCTAACCCTAACCTTAACCCACACCCTCAACCTAATCCTCACCAAATCCCTAACCCTAACCCTTACCTAACCGAAAACCTCACCCTCAACCTCACCCTCACCCTAACCCTCAACCTCACTCTAGCCCTCACCTTAACACTAACCCTCACCCTAACCCTCACCCTCACCCTAACCCTAACCTTAAACCTAACCCTAACACTCATCCTAACCCTAACCCTAAACCTAATGCTAACCCTAAATCTCACACCCTAACCCTCACCATAAACGTTACCATCATGCTAACCCTAACCTTAACCCTAACACTCACAATAAACCTAACCTTCACCCTAACGCTAACGCTAACCCTCAGCCTAAACCTAACCTTAACCTTAATCCTAAACCTATCCTTAACCTTAACCCAAACACTCACCCTAACCCTCACCCTAACCCTCAACCTAACCCTCACCCTCACCCTAACCCTGACTCTAACCTAACCGAAACCCGCACCCTCACCCACACCCTAACCCTCACCTTCACCCTAGCCCTCACCCTAACCCTAACCCTAACCCTCACCCTCAAACTCCACTTGCCCCCTAAACCTAACTCTAATCCGAACCCTATACCACAACCCCACCCTCACCCTAAACCTAACGCTAGCACTAAGGCTAACCCTCACACTCACCCTCACCCTAACCCTAATCCTAACAATAACCCTAACCGTAAACCTAAAATTCACCCTAACCCTAATCTTAACCCTAACCCTCAAGCTAACCCTCACCATCACACTAACCCTCACACTAACCCTAACCCTACACCTAACCCTAACCCTAACACTCACACTTACTTTCACCCTCACCCTCAGCCTAACACTAACCCTAACCTTAATCCTAACCCTAACCCTCACCCTCACCCTAACCCTAACGGTAACCCTCACCCTCAACCTGACCCTCACCCAAACCCTCAATGAAACCCTCACGATCACCCTCCCCCTCACACTAACCCTCAACCTCACACTAAACATCAACCTACCCCTAACGATCACCCTAAACCTTACACTCACCCTTACCGAAAACTTAACCCTAACCCTCACCCTAACGCTAACCCTAACCCTGACCCTCACCCTATCCCTCAACCTAACCCTTAGCCTCACACTAACCCAAACCCTAACCTAACCCTCACCCTAACCCTATCCCGACACCTCACCCTAAATCTTCCCCTAAACCTAACCCTAACCCTAACCCTCACCCTAACCTTAACCCTAAACCTAAACGTCACCCTCACCCTAAACCTCAACGTCACCCTAACCCTCACCCTAAACCTAACCCGCAAGCACACCCTAACCCTCACATTTACCCGAACCCTAACCCTTACTCGAACACTCACCCTCAACCTAACCCTAACCCTCACAATAAACATAACCCTAACCCTATCTCTCACGGTAACACTAACACTAACACTCACCCTAACTCTAACCCTCAACCTAACCCTTAACCTAACCCTAACCCTCATCCTAAACCTAACCCTCAACCTAACACTTACCCTCACACTAAAACTAAACCTAACACTCACCCTCACCCTCACCCTCAACCTCAGCCTCTCCCTAATACTAACACTCAACCTCACCCTAACCCTAAACGTAATGCTAACCCTAAACCTCACCCTCAAACTAACCCTCAACCTAACACTTACCCTCACCCTAACCCTAACGCTAACCCTCACACTAAACCTAACACTCACTCTAATCCTAACCCTAAACCTCACACTATAATTTACCCTCACCCTTACCCTATCCAAACCCCTCAGTCTAACCCTCAGCCTAAAAATAAACCTAACCCTAATCCTCACCCTATCCCTAACCTTAACCATAACCTTCAACCTAACACACCCTCACCCTAGCCCTAATGCCAAACGTAACCCTCACCCTAACCCTAAACCTAACCTCAGCTTAACCCTCACCCTGACACTCACCCTAACCCTCACCCTAACCCTAACCCTCACCCTCAACCTAACTCTCAACCTAAACTTTACCCTCAACCTAACCCAAACCCTAACCCTAAAACTAACACTCACACTAACCCTAACCCTAACCCTCAGCCTAAAACTTATCCTAAGCCTAATCCTAACCCTAACCCTAAACCACACCATAACCCTAACCCTAACCCTCACACTAACCCTAACACTAACCCTCAGCCTAACCCTCATCCTAACCATAATACTAACCCTAACCCTCACCCTCACCCTAACCCTAACACTATCCCAAACCCTGAACCTAACCCTAACCCTCACACTCACCCTAACCCTCACCCTAACCCTTACCCTAAACCTAACCCTAACTCTCAATCGAACACTCACCCTCACCCTAACCCACACCCTAAAACCAAAAATCACCCTAACACTAACCCTCACCCTAACCCTAACCTGAACCCTCACCCTAAACCTACCCTCACCGTAACCCTAACCCTCACACTAAAACTAACCCTTACCCTCACCCTCACACTCACCCTCAACCTATCCCTAACACTAACCCTCATCCTAACACTAACCCTCACCCTCACACTCACCCTCATCCTAACCCTAACCCTAACCCACACCCTCAGCCTAATCCTCGCCCTAAACCTAACCCTAACCCTTACCTAACCGAAAACCTCACGCTCACCCTCACCCTAACCCTAACCCTCACCCTCACACTAGCCCTTACACTAACCCTAACCCTAACCCTCACCCTCACCCTCAACTTATCCCTAATCCTAACCCTATGCCTCATCCTAACTCAAAACCTAAACCTAATGCTAACCCTAAAACTCACACTCACCCTAACCCTCACACTAGCCCTTACCGTCACTCTAAAACTAGCCGTAACCCTCAAAATAAACCTAACCTCAAGCTAACTCTATCGCTACCCCTCAGCCTAAACCTCACCCTCAACCTAACCCTAACCCTAATCCTTCCCCTATCCTAACCATAACCCAAACCCTCACCCGAACCCGAACCCCCACCCTAACTCTAACCCCAACACTAGCCCTAACCCTCAACCTCACCCTAAACCTCACCCTAATCCTAAACCTCACCCTCAAACTTACCCTCACCCTAATACTTACCCATACCCTAACCCTTACCCTAACCCTAACGCTAACCCTCATTTAACCTTAACCCTAAACCTAAACCTCACCCTCATCCTAACCCTCACCTTGACCTTTACCCTCAAACTAAACCTAACCTTAACCCTTACCCTAACCTTCAAACTAACCCAAAACCTAAACCTCATCCTAAAACTAATCCTAACCCTAACCCTCACCCTCACCATGCCCTAACCCTAACTCTCACCCTAACCCTAACCCACACCCTCACCCTCCCCATCACCATCAGCCTAATCCTAATCCTAACCCTAATGCTAAACCTCACCCTCACCCTCACCCTAACTCCAATGCTAAAGCTAACCCTAAAACTCACCCAACACCTCACCCTAACCCTAACCTATCCCTAAACCTCACCCTAACCCTAACCCTCACCTATACCTCACCCTCAACCTAACCCTAAACCAAACCCTAACCCTCACCCTAAACCTCACCCTAACCCTAACACTAACGCTAACCCTCATCCTCACACTAAACCTCACCCTAACTCTTACTCTCACCATAACCCCAACCCTAACCGTAATCCTCACCTTAACACTAACCCTCAACCATACCCTAACTCTCAACCTCACCCGAACCCTAGCCCTCACCCTGACATTCTCCCGATCCCAAACATTAACTCTAATCCTAAACCTAACCCTCACGCTCAAACTCACCCTAAACCTAAACCTAACCCTAACCCTCACCCTCACCCTCACCCTAACCGTCACACTCAACCTAAAATTCACCCTAAACCTAACCCTAACCCTCTCCCTAACCCTAACCCTAACCCTCAACCTAACCCTAACCCTACCCCTAACCCTCACCCTCACACTAAACCTAAACCTAACGATAACCCTCACCCTAACCCTAATCCTCACGCACACACTATCCCTCACTCTCACCTTCACATTCACCATCACCCGAACCCTCATCCTCTCCCTAACACTCAACCTCACCCTAAACATAACCCAAACCCTAACCCTCACCCTAATCCTAACCCAAACCCTAACCCTCACCCTAACCCTCACCCTAACCCTTACCCTCACCCTATCCCTAATCGTAACCCCAAACATAATCCTCACACTAACCATAACCCTCACTCTAACCAAATCCAAACCCTAACCTAAACTTCACCGTCACCCTGACCCTCACCCTTTGCATAACCCTAACCCTAACATTATTCCTAATTTTAAATCTCACCCTAAACCTAACCCTAAACCACAACCTCACCCTGACCCTCACCCTAACACTCAACCTCACCCTCACACTAACCATCAACATCACCCTAAACATCACCCTAACCCTAAGCCTCAACCTAACCCTAACCCTAACCCTCACCGTAAAGATAACCCTCATCCTAACCCTCACCCTAACCACAACGCTAACCCAAAACCTCACCCTCACCCTAACCCTCACCCTAAACCTTATCCTCACACTAACCCTAAGCCTCACCCTAACCCTATCCCGGCACCTCACCCTAACTCTCCACCTAAGCCTATACCTAACCCTAACCCTAACCCTCACCCTAACCTTTACCCTAACCCTAACCCTCACCCTAAACGTAACCCTCATTTAACACTATCCCTCACATTAAACTTAACCCTAACACTCACCCTAACCCTCAACCTCACCCTCACCCTAATACTTAACCCTAGGCCTAACCATAGTCCTTACTCTAATCCTAATAGTAACCCTCAGCCTCAACCTAACCCTAATACTAACCCTCACCCTCACCCTAAACCTAAAACTCACATTCACCCTAACCCTCACCCTAACCCTTACACTCAACCTAACCCTATCCCTAACTCTAAACCTAAACCTAACTCTCACGCGAACACTGAAATTCACCCTAACCCTCACCCTCACACCAAAAATCACCCTAAACCTAACCCTCACACTCACCTTAACCCTAACAATAACCCTCACCCTAACCCTAAACCTCACAGTAACCCTCACCCTCACCCTCACCCTAATCCTAACCCTAACCCTCATCCTAACACTAACTGTAACCTAATGCTAACCCTAAACCTCAACCTCACACTAACTGTCAACCTAAACCTTACCCTAACCCTAACCCTAACCCTCACCCTCAACCTAACCCTCATCCTAACCCTAATGCTAACACTCACCCTAACTTTAACACTCACCCGGACCTTTACCCTCACCCTAACCCTTATCCTAACCCTAAAACTTACCTTCACACTAACCCTAACCCTAACCCTAACCCTCAGCCGAATCCTCATCATAACCCTAATCCTAATCCTAACCCACAACATCACCATGCCCTATCCCTAACCCTAACCCTAAAAGTAAACCACACTCTCACCCTCCACATCACCCTCAGCCTTACCCTAATCCTAACCCTAATCCTAACACTGACCCTTACCCTAAACCTAACTCTAATGCTAAACCTAACCCTAACACTCACACACACCCTCACCCTAACCTTAACCCTATCCCTATCCCTCACCCTAACCCTAAACCTCACCCAATACCTAACCCTCACCCTCACCCTAAACCAAACCCTAACACTCACCCTAACCCTCACCCTAACCCTAACACTAACCCTAACCCTCATCCTCACCCCAAACCTCACCCTAATCCTTACTCTCACCATAACCCTAACCTTAACACTAACCCTCACCCACCCCCTAACTCTCAACCTCACCCTCACCCTCACACTCACCCTAACACGTTCCCTAACCCTAACACTAACCCTAATCCTAAACCTAACACTCACCCTCAATCTCACCCTAAACCTAACCCTCACACTCAGCCTCATCCTTACCCTCACACTCACCCTAAAACTCACCCTAACCCTAACCCTACCCCTCTCCCTAACCCTAACCCTAACCCTCAACCTAACCCTAACCCTACCCCTAACCCTCTCCCTCACACTAAACGTAAACCTAATGCTAACCCTCCCCCTAACCCTAACCCTCACCCACACCGTAACCCGCACCCTCAACCGAACCCTCAAACTCACCCGTACCCTCATCCTCACCCTAACCATCAATCTTACCCTAAACATCACCCAAACCCTATCCCTCACCTAACCCTCACCCTAACCCTTACCCTCACCCTATCCCTAATTGTAACCCTAACCAAAACCCTCACACTAACCCTAACCCTCACTCTAACTCTAATCCTAACCCTAACCCTAACCTTCACCCTCACCGTCACCCTCACCCTCAGCCTAACCCTAACCCTAACACTATAACTAACTCTAACTCTCACCCTCACCCTCACACTAAACCTAATGCTAACCCACACCCTCACCACTACCCTCACCCTAACCCTCACTCTCGCCCTCATACTAACCATCAACCTCACCCTAAACATCACCCTAACCCTAACCCTCACCCTAAGCTTAACCCTAGCCCTCACCAGAACGCTAACCCTCATCCTAACCCTCACTCTAAAGCTTATACTCACACTAACCCTATACCTAAGCCTAACACTCATACTAACGATAACCCTAAACCAAACCCTATAATGACACCTCACCCTAATTCTCACCCTAACTCTAACCCTAACCCTCACCCTCACCCTAATCCTATCTCTAAACTTAACCCATACCCTCAACCTAACCCGCACCGTCACCCTAACCTGCACCATAAACCTAACCCTCAACCACACCCAAACCCTCACTCTCACCCGAACCTAACCCTCATAAGAACACTCACCCTCACCCTAACCCTCAACCTCACAAGAAATATCACCCTAACCCTAACTATCACCCTAACCCTTATCCTAACCCTAAACCTAATCCTAACCTTCAAACTAACACAAACCCTAACGCTTTCCCTAAACCTAACCATCAAACTAACACTAACCCTCACCTTAACCCTTACCCTAACCCTAATCCTAACCCTCACAGTCACCATCACCCTAACCATAACACTCATCCTAACCCTAAGGGTCAACCTAATGCTAAACCTAAACCTCACCCTCAACTTAACCCTCACCGTAAACCTTACCCTCAACCTAAACCTAACCCTAACCCTCACACTAAACCTAAAACTCAACCTAAATCTAACCCTAACCCTCAAACTGAACCTAACCCTCACCCTAACCCTAACATTACCCCTCAGACTAACCCTAACCCTAAACCTAACCCTAACCCTAATCCTCACTATATCCCTAACCTTAACCCTAACTCTCACCCAAAACCTCAACCTCACCCTAACCTTCATGCTAACCCTAACCCTCACCCTAACCCTTACCCTCACCCTAACCCTAAACCTCACCCTCACCCTAACACTCACCCTAACCTTTACCTACAACCTAACCCTCACCCTAAGCCTAACGCTAAACCTAAACCTCACCCTAACCCTAAACATAACTCTAACCCTAACCCTCACACTTACCCTCATCCTAACCCTAAACCTCAAACTAACTTTTACCCTCAACCTAACCCCAACCCTAACCCTAAACCTAACACTCACACTAACCCTAACTATAATCCTCAGCGTAACCCTTATCCTAAAACTAAACCTAACCCTAACCTTCAAACTAACACAAACCCTAACCCTAATGCTAACCCTCACACTAACCGTAACCCTAACCCTCAGCCTAACCCTCACCCTAACCCTAACCCTAACCCTAAACCTAACCTGCACCCTAACCCTAACCCTAACCCTCAACCTAATGCTAACCCTATTCCTAACCCTCACCCTCCCACTAAAACTAACTCTAATACTAACCCTCACCCTAAAGCTAATCCTCACCCAGACCCTAGCCCTCTCCCTCACACTCACTGTCACCGTTACCCTAACCCTGACCCTCAACCTCACCCTCACCCTAACCCTCACACTAGCCCAAAGCCTCACACTAACCCAAACAATCACCCTTGCCCTCACACTCAGCCTAACCCTTAACCAAACCCTAATCCTAAACCTAACCCTCACCCTCACCGTCGCCCTAACCCTAAAAATAACCCTCAGCATCACCCTCACCCTCACCCTAATCCTAAACCTAGCCCTAACCCTACCCCTCACCCTAAACATCACCCTAACGCTAACCCTCTCCCACACCCTGAACCACACCATAATCTGAACCCTAGCCCTCACTCTAGCCCTCAACCTCACCCTAAACATCAGCCTCACCCTCACCCTAACCTTAATCCTAACCCTCAACCTAACCCTAAACCTCACCATCAGCTTAACCTACACCCTAAACCTAAACCTCACCCAAAATATAACCCTCTACCTCACCCAAACCCTAACCCTCACCTGAACTCTCACCCTCACCCTAACCCTCAGGCTCACACTAAACATCACCCTAACCCTAATCCTAACCCTCACTCTAAACCTAACCCTAACACTAACACTAACCCTAACCCAAACCCTTACCTAACCGAAAACCTCACCCTCACCCTCACACTCAACCTAACCCTCACCCTCACCGTAGCCCTCACCCTAAACCTAAAACTCACCCTAACCCTAACCCTAACCCTCACCCTAACCCTAAACCTAACCCTCACCCTCAACCTCACCCTAGCTCTAACCCTAACCGTAAACCTAACCCTCAACCTAACCCTCACCCTCACGCTAACCCTAACCCTAACACAAACTCTCACCTTCATCCTAACGCTAACCCTAACCCTCAAACTCACCTCACCCTCAACTTCATCCTAAACCTTACCCTAACCATAAACCCAACCATAACCCTCACCCTCACCCTAACCCAAAACCTAACCCCAACATTCACCGTCACTCTCACTATCACACTCAGTCTCACCCTAAACCTCACACTCAACCTCACCCTCACCCTAACCCTCACTGTCACGGTAAACATCACCCTAAATCTAACCTTCAACAGAAACCTAACCCTTACACTAATCCTAACCCTAAACCTAACCCTAACCCTAACCCTAACCCTCACCCTCACTCTAACCCTAACATTAAACTTAACCCTCACTCTAACCTTAACACTTACCCTAACCTTAACCCTAACCCTCACACTAACCCGCAACCTAAACTTATCCTCACACTAACCCTAAACCTAACGCTCAACCTCAACCTAACCCTAACCCTAACCTTAAACCTAACCCTCACCCTAACTCTAACCCTTACACTAACCCTAACCATAACCCTCACACTAACTCTCACCCTAACCGTAACCCTAATGCTAACCCTCACCTTCACCCTCACCTTCAACCTAAACCTAACCCTGAACCAAACCCTCAACCTAACCCTAAACCTTACCATTATCCTAACCCTACCCCTCACCCTAACCCTCACCCTCAACCTAACCCTAACCCTAACCCAAATCCTCATCCTCACTCTTAACATAACCCTCAACCTCACCATCACCCTCACACTCACCCTAACCCTCACCCTAAACCTCACCCTCACCCTAATATTCAACTTCACCCTAAACATAACCCTAAACCTAACCCTCGACCTAACCCTAACCTTTACCCTAACCCTAACCCTAACCCTCACCCTAAACTTTAACTTCAGACTAACCCTTACTCTAAACCTAACCCTAACCCTCACACTAACCCTAACCCTCTCCCTAACCCTAACCCTACACCTTACCCTAACCCTCACCCTAACCCTAAACCTCACCCTAACCCTAACACTAAACCTAAACCTAACCCTCATCCTCACCCTCACCATCAGCCTAACCCACATCCTAAACCTAACCATAACCCAAAACATAACCCTCTACCTCACCCGAAACCTCACCCTCACCTGAACCCTCACCCTCACGCTAACCCTCATTGTCACTCTTACCCTCACCCTAAACTAAACCCTAACTCACATTCTAACCCTCAACCTCACCGGAACCCTCACCCTCACCTGAACCCTCACCCTCACCCTAACCCTCAGCCTCACCCTAACCCTAAACCTCAACCTAAACCTCACCTTAACCCTAATCCTCACCGTAACCATAAACCTAACCCTTAACTAAGGGAAACACTCACCCTCTCCCTCACACTCACCCTAACCCTCACCATCACCATAGCCCCCACACTCAACCTAAAGCTCACACTAACCCTCACCTCACCCTAAACCTAACCCTAACCCTAACCCTCACGCTAACTCTTACCCTTACCCTAACCCTAAACCTAAATCTCAACCTAACCCTAACCATTAATCTAACCCTCAAACTCACCCTAATCCTAACCTTAACCATAACTCTCACCCTAACCCTAACCCTTAACCTAACCATAATCCTAAGCCTCACCCTAACCCTCACCTTAACCCTAACCCTAACACTAAAACTCACCCTAAACCTAATTCAAACTGTAACCCTCACCCTCACCCTAACCCTCACCCTAACCCTTATCCTCACACTAACCCTCACCTTAAACCTAACCTTCACCCTCACCATCAACCTAACCCTAACCCTAACCCTAATCCTCACACTAACTCTAACACTTACCCTAACCCTAACCCTAACACTCACACTAACCCTCACCCTAACCCTAAAACTAATCCTAAACATCACCCTCACCCTCACCCTTAACCTTACCCTAACCCTAACCCTCACTCTTAACCTAACACTAACCCTAACCCTCACACTAGTCGTCACCCTAACCCTAACTCTTATCCTAAACCTAACCGTAACCCTCACCCTAACCCTAACTCTAACACTCACCCTAAAGCTAACCCTTACCCTAACCTTAACACTAACCCGAACCCTAACCCTCAACCTCACCCTCACCCTAAACTTAACCATAACTCTCACACTCACCCTGACCCTAAGCCGAACCCTATCCCACACCCTCACTGTCACCCTCACCCTAAACCTCACCGTCAAACTCACCTTCACCATAACCCTCAAACTAACCCTAACCCCCACCCTCACCCTAACCCTAAACCTAACCCTAATCCTCACCCTAACCCTCACCCTCACCCTGAACCGAACCCTCACAACCACTCTCACCCTCACTCTCAAACTCACCCTCACCCTAACCCTCAACCTCACCGTAAACATTAACCTAACCCTAACTCTCACCCTCACCCTAACCCTAACCCTAACCCTCACCCTAATCCTAACGATAAACCTTATCCTCACGTTCACCATAAAACTCACCCTAAGCTTTTATCCTCATACTAACCCTAACTCTAACCCTAACGCTAACCGTCACACTATCCCTAACACTCTCCCTAACCCTAATCCTACCCCTCAACCTCACTGTCACCCTAAACCTAACCCTAACCCTTACCCTCACCCTAACACTCACCCTAACCCTAACCCTAAACCTAAACCTAACCCTCACCCTAACCCTAACCCTAACCCTCACCCTCACCCCCACTCTAACCCTAACACTAAACTTAATCCTCACTCTAAACTTAACACTTACCCTAACCCTAACACTAACCCTCACACTAACCCGCACCCTAACCCTTATCCTCACACTAACACTAACCCTAACGCTCAACCTCAACCTCACCCTAACCCTAACTTTAAACCTTACCCTCACCCAAACCCTAACCCTTACACTAACTCTAACCATAACCCTCACACTAACTCTCACTCATAACCGTAACCCTAACCCTAACCCACAACTTCACCCTCACCATCAACCTAAACCTTACCCTGAACGAAACCCTCACGCTAACCCTAAACCTTACCCTAACCCTAACCCTACGCCTCACCATAAACTTCACCCTCACCCTAACCCTAACCCTAACCCTAACTTTCACCCTCAACCTCATCATCACCCTCAGCCTTATCATAACCCTAACCCAAATCGTAACCCTTAACCTCACACTCACCCTCACAATCACCCTAAACCTCACCCTCACCATAGCCCTCACCCGGAACCTAAAGCTCACCCTAAACCTAGCCCTAAACCTCACTCTTACCCTAACCCTAACCCTAACCCTTACCCTAACCCTAACAATAACCCTAACCCTAACCCTAATCCAAATTCTAACCCTCATCGTAACCCTCACCTCTACCTAAAACTCACCCTAACCCAAATCCTAACCCTAACCCTCACCCTCACTGTCACCGTCACCCAAACCCTGACCCTCAACCTCACCCTCACCCCAACCCTCACACTAACCCTAGCCCTCACCCTAAACATTACATTAACCCTCACCCTCACCCTCATACTCAGCTTAACACTTAACCAAACCCTTATCCTAACCCTAACCCTCACACTCACCCTAACCCTAATCCTAAAAATAACCCTCATCATCACCCTCACTCTCACTCTCACCCTAACCCTCACCCTCAACCTTACACACCCTCACACTCACCATCACCCTAAACTTCACCCTAACTCTAACACTCACCCTAACACTAAACCTAACCCTAACCCTCACCCTCACCCTAACCCTAACCCTAAACCTCACTCTAAACCTAATCCTACACCTAACCATCAACTTATCCCTAACACTAACCCTCACCCTAAAACTCTTACCCTAACTCTAACCCTAACCCTAACCCTCATCCTAACCCTAACTCTAACCCTCACCCTAAACCTAACGCTTACCTTAACCCTAAACATAACCCTTACCCTTACCCTAACCCTAAACCTAACCCTAAACCTCAACCTCACCCTCACCCTAAAAGTAACCCTAACTCTCACACTCACCCTAACACTAATCCTAACCCTAACCCACACCCTCACTGTCACACTCACCCTAACCCTCACCGTCAACCTCACCTTCACCCTAACCCTCAAATTAACCCTAACCCTCACCCTAAACCTAAGCCTAACCCTCACCCAACCCTATCCCTAACCCTCACCCTCACCCTCACCCTAACCTAAACTTAACCCTAATCCTCACCCTAACCCTCACCTCACCCTAAACCTAATCCTCACACTCACCCTCACCCTCACCCTCACCCTAACCCTCACCCTCAACTGCACCCTCACCTTAACCCTCACCCTCACCGTAAACATCACCCTAAACCTAACCCTCAACCTAAACCTAACCCTAACCCTAACCCTCACCCTAACCCTAACGAAAACCTTACCCTCACGATCACACTATAACTCACCATAAGTTTTATCCTCATACTAAACCTAACGCTAACGCTAACGCTAACCGTCACACTAACCCTAACCCTCTCCCTAAACCTAAACCTACCCATCAATCTAACCCTCAACGTAAACCTAAACCTAACTCTCACCCTAACCCTACCCCTAACCCTCACCCTCACCCTAACCTTCACTGTAACCCTAACACTCACCATAAAGCTAACCCTAAACCACACCCTAACACTCACCCTCAACCTCACCTGAACAGTCATCCGAACTGTAAACCTCAGACTCACCCTAAACATCATCCTAACCCTAACCCTCAATCTAACCCTACCCTAACCATCACCCTAACCCTAACACTCAAACTAACCCTCACCCTCAACCTAATCCTCACCCTAAACATAACCCTAACCCTTACCTAACTGAAACCCTCACCCTCACCCTCACACTCACCCTAACACTCACCATCACCGTAGCCCTCACCCTAAACCTAAAGGTCACACTAACCCTCACCCTCACCTTCACCCTAACCATAAACCTAAACCTAACCCTCACTCTAACACTCACCGTAACCCTAACCATAACCATAACCATAACCCTCACCTTAACTCTAACCCTTACCCTAACCCTAACCCTAATCCTAAATCTCACACTATCCCTAACCCTAACCCAAACCTTCAACCTCAACCTAACCCTCACCTTAACCCTAACCCTAAAACATCCTCACCCTAAACCTAACACTAACCCTAACCCTCAACCACACCCTAACCCTCACCCTAAGCCTTATCCTCACACTAACCCTCACCCTAACCCTAACCCTCACCCTAATCATTACCCTAACCCTAACCCTAAACCTCACCCGCACCATCAACCTAACCCTAACCCTAACCCAAAACATCACCCTAACCCTAACACTTACCCTAACCCTAACCCTAACGCTCACACTAACCCTCACCCTCACCCTAACCCGAACCCTAACCATAACCATAACCATAACCCTCACCCTAACTCTAAACCTTAACCTAACCCTAACCCTAACCCTAAATCTCAACCTATCCCTAACCCTAACCCAAACCCTCAACCTCACCCTAACCCTCACCTTAACCCTAACCCTAACACTAATCCTCACCCTAAACCTAACACTAACCCTAACACTCAACCACACCCTAACCCTCACCCTAACCCTTATCCTCACACTAACCCTAACCCTAACCCTAACCCTAATCTTCACCCTCAATCACCGTCACACTCAGCCTAACCTTACCCCTAACCCTAATCCTAAACTTAACCCTCAACCTCACCCTAACCCTAACCCTAAACCTAAACCTATCCTTCACCCTCAGTCTCACCGTCATCCTCAACCTTACCATAACCCTAGCCCAAATCGTAACCCTTACCCTCACCCTCACCCTCACACTCACCCTAAACCTCACTCTCACCATCTTCCTCAACCTAAACCTAAACCTTACCCAAAACCTAACCCTAAACCTCACTCTTAACCTAACCCTAACCCTAACCCTAACCCTAACAATAAACCTAACCCTAAAACTAATCCTAACCCTCACCCTAACCCTAACCCTAACCTTAAACCTAAAACTCACTGTAACTCTAATCCTAACACGAACCCTCACCCTCATTGTCATCGTCACCATCACCCTAACCCTGATCCTCAACCTCACCCTCACCCTAACCCTCACACTAAACCTAACCCTCACCCTAACTCTAACCCTAACCCTCACACTCCCCCTAACCCTAACAGTAATGCTCACCATCACCCTCACCCTAACCCTCACCGTAGCCCTAACCATTACCCTACCCCACACCCTAAACTTCAACCTAACCCTAACCCACTCCCACAACCTAAACCTCACGCTAACCTGAACCCTAACCCTCACCCTAGCCCTCACCCTCACCCTAAACATCACCCTCACACTCACCCTAATCCTAACCATAACCCTAACGCTAAACCTAACTGTAACCCATACCCTCACCCTCACTGTCATCTTAACCCTCACCCTAAAACTAATCCTAACTCACAACCTAACCCGAACCAGAAACCGAAACCGAACCCTCACCTAACCCTCAGACTCACAGTAAACATCACCCTAACTCTTACCCTCACTCTAAACCTAACACTAACCCTAACACTAACCATAACCCAAACCATAACTTACCAAAAACCTAACCCTCACCCTCACACTCACCTTAACCCTCACCCTCACCATAGCCCTTACCCTAAACCTATACCTCAACATAACCCTAACCCTAACCCTAACCCTAACCCTCACTCTAAACCTCACCCTAACAGTAACCCTAACCGTAATCCTAATCCTAACCCTAACCCTCACCCTCACCCACACCCTCACCCTCATCCTATCCCTTACACTAACCGTAACCCTAACCCTAACCCTCAATTTCACTGTAACCCTAATGCGAACCCGAACATTCACCATCACCGTCACCTTCACCCTCACCCTCACCCTAACCCGCACCGTCACCCTAAACATCACCCTAACCCTAACCCTCAACCTAACCCTAACCCTTACACTAACCCTAACCCTAACCCTCACCCTAACCCTAACCCTAACCCTAATGCTAACCCTAACACTCAGCCTCACCCTAAAGCTCCCCCTAACCCTTATCCTCACTCTAAACCTAACCGTCACCCTCACCCTCACCCTAACCCTAACCCTAATCTTAACCCTCACTCTAACCTTAACACTTACTCTAACCCTAAACCTAACTCTCACACTAACCCTCACCCTAACCCTTATCCTCACACTAATCCTAAGCCTCACACTTACTCTAACCCTAAACCTCACCCTCACCCTAACTCTAACATAAAAGCTAATCCTCACGGTAATCATATCCCTTACACTAACTCTAACCCTAACCCTTACACTAACCATCACCTTAAACCTAAACCTAACCCTAATCCTCACCTTCAACCCCACCCTCACCCTAACCGTAACTTGAACCTTAACCTCTACCTAACCCTAAACCTTACCCTAACCAAAACCCTAACCCGAAACTTAACCCTCACCCTCACCCTAACCCTAACCCCAACATTCACTGTCACCCTCACCCTCACCCTAACCCTCACATTCGCCCTAAACATCACCCTAAACCTAACCCTCAACCTAACCCTAACACTTACACTAACCCTAACCCTAAACCTAACCCTCATACTAACCCTAACCCTCAACCTAAACCTCACACTAACCCTAACCCTAATCCTTACCTAACTGAAAACCTCACCCTCACACTCACACTCACCATAACCCACACCCTCACCATGGCCCTCACCCTAAACCTAAACCTCAACCTAACCCTAACCCTAACCCTCACCCTCACCCTAACTCTAGCCCTAACACTAACCCTAACCCTCACCCTAACCCTAAACCTTACCCTAAACCTAAACCTAACCCTCACTGTCACCCTAACCCTCAACATAAACCTAACCCTAAACCACACCCTAACCCTCACACTCACCCGAACTGTCACCCTCACCCTAACCCTCAGCCTCACACTAAACATCATCCTAAACCTAACCCTCAACCTAACCCTAACCCTAAAACTAACCCTCACCCTCAACCTAAACCTCACCCTAACCCTAACCCTAATACTTACCTAACTGAAAACCTCACCCTCACTCTCACACTCACCCTAACCCACACACTCACCGTAGCCCTCATCCTAAACATAAACCTCACCCTAACCCTAACACTAAACCTCAATCTCACCCTCACACTAACCCTATCCCTAACCCTCACCCTAACCCTCACCCTAACCATAACCGTAAACCTAACCCTCAGGTTAATCCTCACCCTAAACCTAAAGGTAACCCTAACTCTCACCCTCACACTAAACCTCAACCTAACCCTTACCCTCAACTTGACCCTAATCCTAATCCTAACCCTCACACTAATCCTAACCCTCACACTAACACTAACCCTACCTCTCGCCCTAACCCTCACACTCAAACTAAACCTAACCCTAACCCTAACCCTAACCCTCACCCTAACTCTAACCCTAACCCTCACTCGAACCCTCACCCTCAAACTAACACTCACATTCAACTTAATCCTCACCCTAACATTAACCCTAAATCTTTCTTAACCGAAACCCTCACATTCACCCTAAACTTCACCCTAACCCTAACCCTCACCCTAACCCTCATTCTAACCCTAACCCTAACCTCACCCTAACCCTAACCCTCACCCTCACCCTCAGCCTCAAACTCAGCCTAACCCTAAACCTAACCCTAACCCTCACCCCCTCACTCACACTAACACTAACCATAACACTAATGTTAATCCGCACACTCACCCTCAACCTTACCCTAACCCTCACCCTAACAATAACTGTAACCATAACCCTAAACCTAATCATACGGCTAACCCTAACACTAACCCTAATCCTAACCCTATAACTCACCCTAAACCTAAACCTAACCCTAACCCTCAACCTAACACTAACCCTCACCCTAACCCTACCCCTAACCCTCACCCTTAACCTAACCCTCCCCCTAACCCTAAAGCTAAACCTAACCCTCACCATCAACCTAACCCTAACCCTAAACCTTATTCTCACACTAACCCTAAACCTAACCCTAACCCTAAACCTCACACTAACGCTAACCCTCAACCTAACACTAACCCTAGCCCTCACACTAACCCTGACCCTAACCCTAACCCTAATCCTAA
This sequence comes from Dipodomys merriami, assembly GCF_024711535.1. Lineage (NCBI taxonomy): Eukaryota > Metazoa > Chordata > Mammalia > Rodentia > Heteromyidae > Dipodomys > Dipodomys merriami. Next base: position 277,851 of record NW_027203182.1, read on the forward strand.
CCCTCACCCTAACCCTAACCCTAAAACTAACCCTCTCCGTCACCTGAACCCTCACCCGAAACCTCACCTTAAACATCACTGTAACATTAACCCTCACCCTAAACCTAACCCTCAACCTAAGCCTAACACTCAACCTAACCCTCAACCTCAACCCAATCCTCAATGTAACCCAAACCATAACACTTTCCTACCCGAAATGCTCACCCTCATCCTCACCCTAACCGTCACCCTAACCCTAGCCCTCACCCTAAAGTTAACCCTCACCCTAATTCTAACACTAACACTCACCTTCACCCTCACCATAAACCTAATCCTAAACCTAATCCTTACCATAACCTTCACACTAACCTTAACCCAAACCCTTACCCTAACCCTCACATTAACCCTAAACCTCACCCTAACCCTCACCCTAACCCTAACCCTAAAGCTCACCCTAACCATCACCATAACCCTCAACCTCACCCTCACCCTAATTCTAACCCAAACCCTAACCCTCACCCTAACCCTAACTCTAACTATAACCCTAACTCTAATACTAATTCTAAACCTCACCCTCACCCTAAATCTAACCCTAACACTAAACCTCAACCTAACCCTCACACTAACCATAATCCTCACCCTATCCCTAACCCTAACCCTAACACTCACCCTATCCCTCACCCTCAACCTAACCCTAATGCTAACACTAACCCTCATCCTCAACCTAACCCTAACCCTAACCCTAAACCTCACCTTAACCCTCACCCTCACCCTAACCCTAACCCTAACCCTCACATTAACCCTAACCCTAACCCTATCCTACACCCTCACCCTAACTCTCAACCTAACCATTACCCTAACCCTAACACTAACCCTAACCCTCACACTCACACTCACCCTAAACCTCACCCTCACCATACCTCTCACCCTAAACCTAAACCTCACCCTAACCCTAACCCTAAACCTCACTCTCACCCTAACCCTAACCCTAACCCTAACCCTAACCCTAATCCTAACCCTAACACTCAACCTCACTGTCACCGTCACCCTAACCCTGACCCTCAACCTCACCCTCACCCTAACCCTCACACTAAACCTAACCCGCTCCCTAACCCTAAGAATAACCCTCACCCTCAGCCTCACACTCAGCCTAAAACTTAACCAAACCCTAATCCTAACCCTAACCCTCATACTCACCCTAACCCTAACCCTAACAACAACCCTTACAATCACCCTCACAGTCACCCTAACCCTCACCCTCAACCTCACCCTCACCCTAACCCTCACCGTCACCCTAAACTTCACCCTTACCCCAACCCTCCCCCTAAACCTAAACCTAACCCTAACCCTAACCCTCACCCTAAACCTCACCTTAACCCTCAACCTAAACCTAACAATAGCCCTCATCCTAAGCCTAAGCCTCGCCCTAACCCTCATTCTAACCCTAACCCTAACCGTCACCCTAAACCTAAACCTCACCCTCACCGTCACTCTCAACCTCAGCTTAACCCTAAACCTAACCCTCACCTTAAACCTAATCCTCATCCCCTGACTCACACTAACACTAACCATAACCCTAATGTTAACCCTCACCCTCACCCTCAACCTAACCCTAACCCTCACCCTAACAATAACTGTAACCCTAACCCTAAACCTAATCATAATGCTAACCCTCACACTAAACCTAAACCTAACACTATAACTCACCCTAACCCTAAATCTAACCCTAACCCTCACCCTAAACATAACCCTCACCCTAACCCTAAAGCTAACCCTAACCCTCACCATCACCCTAACCCTAAACCAAAACCTTATTCTCACACTAACCCTAAACCTAACCCTAACCCTAAACCTCACACTAATCCTAACCCTCACCCTAACACTAACCCTAGCCCTCACACTAACCCTGACCCTAAACCTCACCCTAACATTAACCCTCACCCTAACCCTAACCCTAACCCTCACCCAAACCCTAACCCTCACCCTCAACCCAATCAACACTGTAACCCAAACCTTAACACTTTCCTAGCCGAAATGCTCACCCTCACCCTCACCGTCACCCTAACCCTCAAACTCACCCTAGCCCTCACCCTAAACTTAACCCTCACCTTAACCCTAACACTAACCTTCACTTTCACTGTCACCCTAAACCTAACCCTAAACCTAACCCTAAACCTAATCCTTACCATAACACTCACCCTAACCCTAACCCAAACCCTTACCCTAACCCTCACCCTAACCCTCAATCTCACCCTAACCATCACCCTAGCTATAATCCTCACCCTAACCCTAAACCTCACCCTAACCCTCACCTTAACCCTAACCCTAAAGCTCACACTAACGCTCACTCTCACCCTCACCCTCACCCTTATCCTCACCCTAGCCCTAACCGTCACCCTAACCATAAACCTCATCCTAATCCTCACACTAACCCTAACCCTAAAGCTCACCTTAACCCTCACGATAACCCTCACCCTGACCCTCACCCTAATTCTAACCCAAACCCTAACCCTCACCCTCACCCTCACTCTAACACTAACCCTAACTCTAATCCTAATTCTAACCCTTACCCTCACCCTAAATCTAACCCTAACCATAACCCTCACCCTAACATTCACACTAACCCTAATCCTCACCCTATCCCTAACCCTCACCCTAACCCTCACCCTAACCCTAACCATAACCTTAAACCTTACCCTAAACCTAACCCTCACCCTCACCCTCAACCTAATCCTAACCCTAACCCTAACCCTCACCCTAAACTTAACTATGACTCTCACCCTCACACTCACTCTAAGCCTTACCAAACACCTAAGCCTAATCCTAAACCTAACCCTCACATTCACCCTCACTCTAAACCTAAACCTGTCCCTAATCTTAACCATAATCCTAACCCTAACACTAAACTTAACCCTCACCGTCACCGTCACCCTCACCATCACCTTAACACTCACCCTCAACCTCACCCTCCCCCTAAAACTCACCCTCACCCTAAGCAGTACTCTCACCCTAAACCTCACCCTAACCGTAACTATAACCTTCATCTCAACCCTAACACTCACCCTAACCCTAACCATAACACTTACCCTCACCCTCACCCTAACCCTAACCCTAACCTTTAACCTCACAATAAACCTAACCCTAACCCTAACCCTCACCCTCACCCTAACCCTCACTCTCACCCTCAACCTAAGCCTAACCCTCACCTTCAACCTAACCCTAACCCTCATCCTCACTTTAACACTCACTGTCACCCTAAGCCTCACCTTAAGCCTAACCCTAACCCACAAACTAACCGTCACACTCACCCCAAACCTCCCCCGAAACCGAACCCTCAATCTAACCCCAACCCTCAGCCTCCACATAAACATCACAGTAACCCCAGTCCTCACTTTAACCCTAAACCTAACCCTCACCCTATCCCTCAACCTATACCTCACCCTCAACGTAATCCTCACCCTAAGCCTAACCATAACCCTTACCTAACCGAAACACTCACTCTCACCCTCACTCTCACCCTAACCCTCACCCTAACTCTAACCCTAACCCCACCCTCACCCTCACCTTCACAGTAACCCTAACCCTAACCCTTACCCTCACCCTAACACTCACCCTAAACCTAACCCTAACCCTAATCCTCACCCTAAACTTAACGCTAACCCTAAACCTTACCATCACCCTAACCCTCACCCTAACCCTTACCCTCAACCTAACCCTAACCCTAACCCTAACCCTCAGTGTCAGCCTATCCTTCACGGTCAACCTAACCCTCATCCTTACTCTAAACCTCACCCACAAGCTATCGCTCAACATCACCCGAACCTTAACACTCACCCTAACACTCACCTGTACTCTAAACCTTACTCTAACCCTAAGCCTCACCACAAAATTAACGCTAACCCTCACCCTAACACTAACCCTCACACAAACCCTCACCCTCAACCTAATCCTCACCCTAACACTTACCTAACAGAAAACATACCCTCACCCTCACCCTCACCCAAAACTTCACCCTCACCCTAGCACTCACACTAACCCTAACGCTAACCCTACCCCTACACCCCACCAACAATCTCTCCCTCCCCCTCAGCCTAACCCTAACCCTGACCCTAACCCTAACGCTAAACCAAACTCTCACCCTAACCCTCACCCTAACCCTATCCCTAACCCCCACCCTCACCCTAAACCTCACCCTAACCCTTAAACTCAACAAAACCCTGACCCTAACCCTAACCGTAATTTGCACCCTAACGATAACCCTCACCCAAACCCTAACACTCAAGGTCACCCGAATCCTCAACCGAACCATTACACTCACCCTAAACCTAATCCTAAATCCTAAAACTAATCCTAATCCTAAAACTATCCCTCACCCTAACCTTAATCCAAACCCTAACCCTAACCATCTCCCTCACCCTAACATTCACCCTCACCCTAAATATCACCCTAAACCTAACCCTCACCCTAACCCTGACCCTAACCCAAACCTTACTTACCCCTCACCCTAACCCTCACCCTAACCCTAACCCTAACCCTAACCCTCACCCTAAAGCTCATCGTCACAATAACACTCAGTCGAAACCTTACCCTCACACACACCCTAACCCACACCCTCACGCAAACCCTCACTCTCACCCTAAATATCACCCTAACCCTAACCCTCACCTTAACGCCTACAATAACACTCACCGTAACCCTCACCCTCACCCTAACCCTAACCCTAACCCTCACCCTAAACCTAACCCTAAACATAAACCTCAACCTAACCCTAACCCTAAAACTCACCCTAACCATAATCCTTACCCTAACCCTAACCCTAACCCTCACCCTAAAGCTAACCCTAACCCTATCCCTCACCCTCAACATCACCCTAACCCTAACACTAACCATAACAATAATCCTAACCATAACCCTCACCCTCACAGTCACCCTCAACCTAACCCTAACCCTCAAACTCACCTTCACCCTAACCCTCAAAGAAACCCTCACCCTCACCCTAACCCTAACCCAAACCCTCACCCTAACCCTCAACTTCAGCCTAACACTAAACCTAATCCTAATACTAACCCTAACGCTCACATTTACCCTGAATCTAACCCTCACCGTCACCCTCACCGGCACCCTCACCCTCAACCTCACCCTCACCCTAACCCTCACCCTAACACAAACCTTAACCCTAACCCTAATCCTGACCTTCACCCTAAACCTCACCCTAACCTTTATCCTCATACTAACCCTAACACTTACCCAAACCCTAACCCTCACACTAGCCGTATACCTAACCCTAAAACTCACCCTAACACAAATCCTAACCCTAATCCTCACCCTAGCCCTAACCCTCACACTAACCCTAACCCTAACAATCACCCTAACCCTAAAACTCACCCTAACCATCACGCTAACACTAACGCTAACCCTAACCCTCACCCTCAACCTAACCCTCAACCTAACGCTTATCCTCACACCAACCCTAACCCTAACCCTAACCCTAACACTCACACTAACCCTAACCCTCACCCTAACTCAAACCCTACAGCTCACACTAACCCTCACCCTTAGCCTAACCCTAATCCTAAACTTCACCCTAACTCTAAGCCTAACCCTCACCCTCACCCAAACCCTCACCCTCACCCTAACCCTAACCCTCACCCTCAAACTAACTCTAACCCTCACCCTCATACTCACCCTAACCCTCAACTTATCACTCACCCTAAACCTCACCCTAAACCTTATCCTCACACTAACACTAACCTTAAGCCCAACCCTCACATCAACCCTTACACTAACCCTAACCCTCACCTTGACCCTAAGACTCCCTGTCACCCTAACCCTCACCCTAAACCTAACCCTCACCTACACCCTAATCCTCACAATTGCCCTCACCCTAACTCTCACCCTCACCCTAAACATCACCCTAATCCTAACCCTCACCCTAATCCTAACCCTAATCCTCACCCTAACCCTAACCCTCACCTTAAACCTCACCCTCACCCTAATCTTCACCCTAATCATAACCCTAAGCCTTTCCTAACTGAAACCCTCACCCTCACCCTAACCGTCACCCTAACCCGCACCCTCACCCTAGAACTCACCCTAAAACTAACCCTTAACCTCACCCTCATGCTCATCCTCACCCCACCCTCAGCCTAACCCTAACCCTAACCCTAAACTCAACCTCACCCTCACCCTCACCCTTACCCTCACCCTAACCCTAACCCTAATGCTTAAACTAGCCCTCACCCTCACACTAACCGTAACCATCAGCCTAACCCTAACCCTAACCCTAACCTCAACCTAACCCTCACTCTCACCCTCACCCTCACCCTAACGCTAACCCTAACCCTAATGCTTAAACTAGCCCACCCTCACACTAACAGTAACCCTCAGCCTAACCCTTACCCTAACCCTACCCCTACCCCTAACACTTACCCTCACCCTAAACCTAACCCACTCTCTCACACTAGCCCTCACCGCCACCATAAAACTCACCCTAACACTTACCCTCACCCTAACCGTTAACCTAACCCTAACCCTAACCCTAACACTAACACTAACCCTCACCCTTACACTCCCCCTGACCCTAAGCCTAACCCTAACCATCATCCTCACCCTAACACTCACCCTTACCCTTACCCTCACATGAACCCTAACCCTAACACTCAGCCTAACCCTCATATTAAACTTAACCCTAACCCTAACCCTCATCTTAACCTTAACCCTAACCCTAAACCTAACCCTCACCCTAACCCTAACACTCACCCTCACCCTCAACCTCACCCTCAGCCTAATCCTAACACTAACTCCAATCCAAACCCTAACCCTCACCCTCACCCTCACACCAACTCTAAACCTAACCCTAAACAAAAACATCACCCTAACTCTAAACCTATGAATAACCTTCACCCTAACCCTAACCCTAATCCTAAACCTAAACCTCACCCTCACCCTAACCCTTACCCTAACCCTAACCCTAAGCCTAACTCTCAGCCTAACCCTCATCCTAACCCTAACCCTAACCCTAACCCGAACCCTCACACTAAGCTTAACCCTAACCCTAACCCTAACCCTCACCCAAACCCTAACCTTCACCCTCACCATCAACCTCACCATCACCCTTACCCTACCCCTCACCCTCACCCTCTCCCTAACCCTAACCATAACTCTAAACCTTACCCTAATCCTAACCCTCACCCTCACCCTCACCATCACCCTCAACCTAAACCTAACCATAACCCTAACCCTCACCCTAAACTTAACTCCGACCCTCACCCTCACCCTAAGCCTTACAAAACATTTAATCCTAATCCTAAACCTAACCCTCACCTTCACCCTCACCCTAAACCTAAAGCTGTCCCTAACCTTAACCATAACCCTAACCCTCACCCTCACCGTCACCCTAAATCTAAGCCGATACCTAACCCTCACCCACACCCTAAACATAACGCTAACCATCACCCTCACCCTCATCCTCAGCCTAAACCTAAACCTATCCCTAATCCTAACCCTAACCCTCACCCTCACCCTAACCCTAAACCTAAACCTAATCCTCACCGTAACCATCACCCTCACAGTCACTGAAACACTCACCCTCAACCTCAACATCACCCTAACCCTCACCCTCACCCTAACCCTCACCCTCACCCTAAGCAGTACTCGTACCCTAACCCTCACCCTCACCCTAATCATAACCCTCATCCTAACCCAAACCCTCACACTAACCCTCAACCTAACCCTAACCATAACATTTACCCTCACCCTCACCCTAACCCCCACCTTAACCTTTAACCTCACACTAACCCTAACTTTAACGCCAACCCTAACCCTCACACTAACCCTAACCCTCACCCTAACACTAATCCTACCCCTCACCCTAACCCCAAGCCTAAACATAACCCTAACCCTAACCCTCACCCTAACCCTAACCCTCACCTTAAACCTCACCCTCAACCTAATCCTCATCCTAATCCTAACCGTAAGCCTTTCCTAAATGAAAACCTCACCTTCACCCTAACTGTCACACTAACCCTCACCCTTACCCTAGCCCTCACCCTAAAACTAACCTTAACCCTCACCCTCACGCTCATCCTCACCCCCACCCTCAGCCTAACCCTAACCCTAACCCTAACCATCACCCTCACCCTAACCCTAACCCTCACCCTCACCCTAACTCTAATCCTCACCCTCAACCTAACCCTAACCCTCACCATCACCCTAACCCTCAGTGTCACCCTAACCCTCAACCTAACCCTAAATCTAACCCACAAACTAACTGTCACCCTCACCCAAAACCTCACCCTCTCCCGAACCCTCAACCCTCAGCCTCACCCTAAATCTCAACCTAACCCTAACCCTCACTCTAACCCTAACCCTAACCCTCTCCCTAACCCTAACCCTCAACCTAAACCTCACCCTCACCCTAAACCTCACCCTAACCCTAACCATAACCCTTACCTAACCGAAACCCTCACCCTCTCCCTAACTCTCTCCCTAACCCTCACCCTCACCCAATTGATAACCCTCCCCCTCCCCCTCCCCATCACAGTAACCCTAACCCTAACCCCAACCCTCACCCTAACCCTCACCCTAATCCTAACCCTAACCCTAACTCTCACCCTAACACTAACGCTAACCCTAACCCTTACCCTCATCCTAACCCTCACCCTAACCCTTACCCTCAACCTAACCCTAAACCTAACCCTAACTCTCACAGTCACCCTAACCCTCACCGTCACCCTGACTCTCATTCTTACCCTTAACTTCACCCACACCTGATCGCTCAACATCACCTGAACCCTAACACTCATCCTAACCCTCACCCATACTCTAAACCTCACTCTAACCCTAAGCCTCACCAAAACCGTAACTATAACCCTCACCCTAACACTAACCCTCACACAAACCCTCACCCTCAACCTAATCCTCACTCTAACAATAACCCTAACCCTTACCTATCCGAAACTCTTACCCTCACCCTCACCCTCACCCAAAACTTAACCCTAACCCTAGCCCTCACACTAAACCTAACCCTAACCCTAACCCTAAACCTCACCCACACTCTCCCCCTCCCACTCAGCCTAACCCAACCCTGACCCTAACCCTAACGCTAACCCTCACCCTCACCACAACCCTAACCCTAACCCTAACCCTGACAATAACCCTAACCCTAAACTTAAACCTAATCCTATTCCTAACCCTCACCCTTACCCTAAACCTAACGCTAAAACTCACCCTAACACCAATCTTAACCCTAACCCTCACCCTAAACCTAACCCTCACCCTAACCCTAACCTTAACACTCACCTTAACCCTAAACCTCACCCTAAACCTAACGCTAACCCTAAGCCTCACCCTCAACCCTCACCCTAACCCTTATCCTCACACTAACCCTAACCCTAACCCTAAACCTCACACTAACCGTAACCCTCACCCGAATCCTAACCCTACCCCTCACACTAACCCTGATCCTAACTCTAACCCTAATGCTAACCCTCACCATAAACCTAACCCTCCCCCGAACCCTCACCCTAACCCTCACCCTCACCCTAAACATCACCCTAAACCTAACCCTCACCCTAACCCTAACCCTAAACCTCACCCTAACCCTAACCCTCAACCTAACCCTCACCTTCACCCTAATCCTCACCTTAAACCTAACCCTAACTCTTACCTAACCGTAATCCTCACCCTCACCCTCACCCTCACCTAACCCTCACCCTCACCCTAGCCTGCCACGCCTACTCCAGTGGAGTCTGCTTAACATGGGAAACCAGCTTTCAGACCTGAGAATGGGGCTTCAGAGACCCATCTCTGAGTATTCGGATTTCACCGAAGTCTACCTCGGAGAATAGGGCTTCTAAGACGCCTACTCCTGGAAAGGCTGGCCAACCCCTGGGAAAGATGTGTTTCTGCCTTTCTTTTCCTCACTGTATAGGAGTGACTATTAATCTTTTACTGTTTCTACTGCTCTATTGTACTTACTCATTGTCAACGTTCCCTTAGTCAAAGCTCTTTCTTAAGAGTGTTGGCGACTCCAATATATGATGAGTGTCTTAAAAATATGACTAACTCACCAGAGTTAAGTGCTACCCTGGAAGCCCTCTTATGGACGCTAGTAGACAAGTCATAAGCAAATATAAAAGTATTGGGGGTTTCAGCAAGTCACTTCAGCAGAAGGAATTGTCTGTAAGAGATTTACAAGAAGCTGTAGGTGCGGCTAGAACAGAAAGAATGTATGGCAATTGCTGAGATAACTACTTGGGAGAAAGAACTTCCTGTTATTCTCTTTCATTTACTAAGAGACTTGCTAGATCTAGGCCTCCATGACCTTACTATTAAAGAAGGAACAGGAAAAATCTTATGGGACAATTAAGGTCTCTATAGATGGTGACAAACGTCGAAACCCATTATATTTCTTAGAGATAAGCCGGAAACAAGTGCCTTTCAGGAGACCAGCTGGTGACCACCCAAGAATGAAGCCCTGGAGCAAGATTGTGTAAACTTTTGCCCTTTCAGGTGACCAGCTGGTGACCATCCAAGAATGAAGCCCTGTAACAAGATTGTGTAAACTTTTGCCCTTTCCTTAGGGAGACTTTTTCTATAAAAGGTTGTTATCCTCTGCATTAAATCGCACTCAGCATCCACTCCTCTTGTGTGTGAGTTGTCTGTTTGCCATCTCCCCCCTATTCCAGGTTCCTCCCCTAAGTTTCCTCCGTCACCTGACAGAACCAGTCCACGGCACTAGCCCTCACCCTAACCTTAACCCTCACCCTAACCCTAACACTAACTCTCACCCTCACCCTAAAACTAAGCTTAACCCTAAACCTCATCCTATCCCTCAACCTAAAACTAACCCTAACCCTAACGCTCAGCCTAACCCTTAACCGAACCTTTAACCATACACTAACCCTAAGTCTAAACCTAACGCTAACCCTCACACTAACACTAACCCTCACCCTAACCCTAACCCTACCCCTCACCCTAACCCTCACCCTAACCCTAACACTAACCCTCACCCTAACACTAACCCTAACCCTCAACCTCACCCTAACACTCAGGGTCACCCTAACCCTCACCCTAACCCTAACCCTCACCCACATTCTAACCCTCACCCTAAACCTAACGATAACCATAACCCTCACCCTCACCCTCAACCTAAACCTAAACCTAAACCTAACCCTCACCCTAACCCTATCCCTTACCCTAAACCTCACCCTAACCCTAACCCTAACACTCACCTTAAACGTAACCCTAACCCTAAAACTCAACCTAACCCTAAACCTAACCCAAATCCTAAGGAAAATCCTTACCCTAACTTTAACGCTAACCCTCACCCTAACGATAACCCAAACCCTAACCCTCACCCTCACCCTCACCATAACACTAACCCTAACCATAACCCTAATCCTAACCCTAACCCTAACCCTAACCCTCACCCTCACTCTAATCCTCACCCTCAAACTCACCTTCACACTATCCCTCAAACTAACCCTAACCCTCACCCTCACCCTAACCCTAACCATCTCCCTGACCCTCAACTTCACCTAACCCTAAACCTAACCCTAATCCTAAACCTAACCCTCAAATTAACCCTAATCCTAACCCTCACCGTTATCCTCACCCTCACCCTCACCCTCAAACTCACCCTTGCCCTAAACCTCACCCTCACCCTAAACATTACCCTAAACCTAACCCTCACCCTAAACCTAACCTTAAGCCTAACCCTAACACTAACCCTCACCCTAACCTTTATCCTCATACTAACCCTAACTCTAACCCTAACCCTAACACTCACTCTCACCCTCACAATAACCCTAACCCTAACGCTAAATATCACCATCACACTCACCTTAACCCTAAACCTAACAATAAACTTAACCCTAACACAAATCCTAATACTAAAAATAACACTCACCCTAAACCTAACCCTAAAAATCACCCTAACCCTAACCCTCACCGTAAACCTCACCCTAGCCCTAATGCTAAATGTAACCCTCAACCTCACCTTAAACCTCACCCAACCCTTATCCTCACACTAACACTAACCCTATACATAAACCTAACCCTAACCCTCACCCTCACCCTAAACCTCACCGTCACCCTAACACATACCAGAACCCTAACTCGCATCCACACCCTAACCCTCATCCACACTGAACCCGAACCCTCACCCGAATCCTCACCCTCACCCTAAACCTCACCCTCAAAGTAAACATCACCCTAAACCGAACCCTCACCTAACCACAACCATAACACTCACCCTAACCCTAACCCTCAACCTAACCCTCACGCTCACACTAAGACTAACCCTAACTCTAACCCTAATCCTAAATCAAACCCTCACACTCAACCTCAACCTAACCCTAAACCTAAACCTCACCTTCACGCTAACTCTAAAACTTACCCTAACCCTTACCCTAAACCTAACCCTCACCCTAACCCTCACCCTAACCTTTAACCTCACACTAACCCTAACACTAACCCTAACCCTAACCCTCACACTAACCCTAACTTTCACCCTAACTTTCACCTTAACCCTAACCCTACCCCTCAACCTAACCCTCACCGTAACTCTAACCGCCACTCTAACACTCACCCTAACCCTAACCCTTAACCTCATCTTTACCCTAACCCTCACGGTTACCCTAACCCCACCCTAACCCTAACCCTAACCCACACCCTAACCCTCACCCTCACACGAACCCTCACCCTCGAACCCTCACACTCACCCTAAACTTCAGCCTCACCCTAATCATCACCATAACCCTAACCCTCACACTAACCCTAACCCTAAACCTAAACCTAACTCTAAACCTCAACCTAACCCTCATCCTGACACTAATCCTCACCCTAACCCTAATCCTCACCCTAACCCTAAACCTCACCCTAACCCTAACCCTAACTCTAACCTTCACCCTAACCCTAACCCTCACCCTAAAAATCGCCCTAACCCTGACGCTAACCCTAACCCTCACTTCACCCTAACCCTAACCCTAACCCTCACCCTAACTCTAAACCTAACCCTAACCCTAACCCTAACACTCAATCTAAACGTCACCCTATCCCTAACACTAACCCTAGCCTTCACCCACACCCTAAACCTCATCCTAACACTTATGTTCACACTAAACCTAACCATAACCCTAAACATAACCCTAACACTAACTTTAACCCTCTCCCTAACCCCAAACCTACCCCTCATCCTAAACCTCACCTTCACCATAACTCAGAAGCAAACCCTCACCCGAAACCTAACCCTAACCCACACACTCACCCTAACACTAACCGTCACCCTAAACCTCACCTGAAACCTAACCCTTACCCACACCCTAACCCTCACTCTCAACCGAATCCTAACCCTCGCCCTAACCCTTACCCTCACCCTAAACATCACCCTAACCATACCCCTCACCCTAAATCTAACCCTAACCCTAACACTCACACTAACCCTCACCCTCAACTTAAACCTCACCCTAACAATAACCCTAACCCTAACACTCACACTAACCCTCACCCTCAACTTAAACCTCACCTTAACAATAACCCTAACCCTTACCTAACCCTTACCCTCACCCTCACCCTCACTCTCACCGTAACCCTCACCCTCAAGCTAGCCCTCACCCTAACCCTAACTCTAAACCTTACCCTTACCCTCACCCTCACACTCGCCCTCAGCCTAACCCTAACCCTAAACTAATCCTAACATTCACCCTCACCCTCACCCTAATCTAAACCCTAATCCTAACCCTAACCCTCACCCTCACCCTAACACTCAACCAAACCTTTAACTGCACACTAACCATAACTCTAACCCTAACCCTAACCCTCACAGTAAACCTAAACCTCAATGTAACCCTAAACGTCACCCTAACCCTCACCCTCACCGTAAAATTAACCCTATCCCTCACCGTCACCCTAACCCTCACCCTAACCCTAACCCTAACCCATACCCTAACTCTCACCCGAAGCCGAACCCTCATTCTCAACCGAACCCTCAGCCTCACCCTCAACTTAAACCTCAACCTAACCTTTATCCTCATACTAACCCTAAATCTAAAACAAAACCTAACCCTCAAACTAACCCTAACCCTTTCCCTAACCCTAATCCTGCCCCTCACCCTAACCCTAACCCTAACAATAACACTAAACCTATCCCTCACCCTAACCCTAACCCTACCTGTCAGCCTAACCCTCACCCTAAACCTAAACCTACCCCTAATCCTCAGACTATCCCTAACCCTAACCCTCACCCTCTCCCTAACCCTCAGCATAAGCATTACCCTCACCCTCACCCAAACCCTAAACCTAACATGAAACCTCACCATAAACCTAACCCTATCCCTCACCTTCACCCTAAACCTAACCCTACCCCTCAACCTAACCCTCACCCTAACCATAACCCTAAACCTCAAGCTAACTCTCATCCTAACCCTAAACGTAACCCTAACACTCACTCTAACCCTAACCCTAAACGTCACCCTAACCCTCACCCTAAACATAATACTAACCCTCACCCTCACCCTAACCCTCACTGTCAACCTAATCCTCATCCTAACCGTAACCCTCACACACACCCTAACCATAGCCTTACCCTAACATTTTCCCTCACAATAAACTTCACCCTAGCCCTCAACCTCACCCTCACCCTAAACATAAACCTAACCCTAACCCTCACCATAACCCTAATCCTAATTCTAAACCTCACCGTAATCCTACCCCTCACCCTAACCATTACCCTCACCCTCACCCAAACCCTAAACCTAAATCTAACCCTCAACCTAAACCTAACCCTAACCTTCACCCTCACCCTAACCCTTACCCTAACCCTAAACATAAACCTCACCCTAACCCTAACACTAAACCTAACCCTAAACCACAAACTATCTCTCACCCTAACCCTAAGCCTGTCCCTAATCCTAACTCTCACACTAACCCTAACCCTCACCCTCACCCTAACCCAATCCCTCACCCTAACCCTAAACCTAACCCTAACCCTCACCCTGACCGAAACCCTCAACCTCACCCTCACCCTAACCCTAACCCTACCCCTCAGCCTAACCCTAACCATAACCCTAAACCTCACCCTACGCCTCAACATAAAACTAACCCTCAGGCTCACCCTAACCCTAACCCTGATCTACCCTTCACCCTAAACCTCAACTTAACCCTAACCCTAACCGTAACCCTCACCCTCACCCTAACCCTCACACTAACCCTAACCCTAACATTAACCCAAACCCTCACCGTAACCCTAACCCTAACCGTTACCCTTACCTTAACCATCCCCCTAACCTTAACGCTAACCCTTACCCTAACCCTCACCCTCACCCTCTCACTCACCATAAGTCTAAGCCTAACCCTAACACTAATCCTAAATCTCACCCTCACCCTCACCCTCACCCTTATCCTAACCCTAAACCTCACCCTCACCCTCACCCTTACCCTTAGCCTAATTCTAAACCTAACATTACTCCTAATCCAAATCATAACCCTCACCCTCACCCTAACCGTAACCCTCACCCTAACCCTAAAACTAACCGTCACCGCCACCGACAACCTAAACCTAAACCTAACCCTAACTCTCACACTAACCCTCAACGTAATCCTCACCTTAACCCTTACCCTCACCCTAACCCTATCCCTAACACTAACCCTAACCCTCACCCTAACCCTAACCCTAACCCTCACACAACGCCTCGCCCTAATCCTAACACTCACACTAACCCTAAACCTCACCCTAACCCTAATCCTTACCCTCACCCTAACCCTAAAATTAACCCTAACTTTAATCCTCACACTAACACTAACCCTCAACTTTACCCTAACCCTACCCCTCAGCCAAACCCTCAACGTAAGCCTAACCCTCATCCTAACCCTAACCCTAACCCTTACCCGAACCCTCAACTTCATCCTAACCCTCACCATAACACTTACCCTCAACCTCACCCTAAACCGAACCCTAACCCTAACACTCAAAATAACCCTAACCCTCACCCTAAACCTAACCCTTACCCTCACCCTAACCCTAACCCTTAACCTCACCCTAACCCTAACTTTAACCCTGACCCTAAAACTCACACTAACCCTAATCCTCATCCTATCACTAACCCTAACCCTCACCATAACCCTAACCCTAAACCTCCCCCAATCCCTCACCTTAACCCTAACTCTAACCCTCACCCTCATCCTAACCCTAACCCTCACCCTAACCCTCAGCCTAAACCTCACCCTCACCCTAAACCTAAACCTAACCCTCACCCTCAAACTAACCCTCACCCTAACCCTCACCCTAAACCTAACCCTCAGCCAACCCCTCACTCTAACCCAAACCCTAACCCTCAAAGTAACCCTCACCCTTAACCTAACCCTAACCCTAACCGTCACCTTAATCCTCAACCTCCCCCTCACCCTAAACCTAAACCTCCACCTCATTCTAACCCTCACCCTAACCAGTACACTCACCCTCTCCCTAACCCTAAACCTAACCCTAACCCTCACTCTCACTCTAAAACTCACCCTAACCCTCACCCTCACTCTAAACCTAACCGTAACACTCAACCTCACCCTAACCCTCACCCTAACTATTTACCTCAAGCTCACCCTAACACTAAGCCTAACCCTACCGCTAACCCCCACCCTCACCCAAAAACTTATCCTAACCCTAAAGCTAACAATCACCCTAACCCTCACCCTAACCCTAACCCTCACACTAAACTTAACCCAACACCACACCCTAACCCTCACCCTAACCCTAACGCTAACCCTAAACCTCACAGTCAACCTAACACTCACCCTAACCCATAACCTCACCCTAACCCTAACCCTAAACCTAACCCTCACCCTAACCTTCTCCCTAAACTTAACCCTAACTCTCAACCTAACCCTAACAGTAACCCTAACACTCACCCTCAGCCTAACACTCACCGTCACCCTAACACTCACCCTAACACTAACCCTCACCCACAAGCTAACCCTAACCCTTACCAGAACCCTCACCCTCATGCAAAATCTCATCCTCACCTTATACATCAACCTAACACTAACCCTCACCCTCACACTAGGCCTAACACTCACCTTAACCCTAAACCTCACACTAACCCTCACCCTCACCCTAATCCTCACCCTAAATCTTACCCTAATCCTAAACCTCACCCTAACTTTAAACCTAACCCTCACCCTAAGCCTCACCCTCATGCTAACCCTAACCCTCACCCAAACCCTCACCATAACTCTAAACCTAAGCCTAAGCCTAACGCTCACCCTCATCCTAATACTCATCTTAATCTTAACCTCACCCTAACACTCACCCTAACACTAAACCTAACCCTAACCCTAACCCTAACCCTCACGCTAACACTAACACACACCCTAACCCTACGCCTAAACCTAAACCTCTCCCTCACCCTTACCCTCAACCTGTTTCCCTAACCCTAACGCTAACCCTAACACTCACCCTCACACTAAACCTCACCCTAAACCTTACCCTCACCCTAACCATAAACTTAACCCTAATGCTAACACTCACACTAACGCTAAACCTCACACTAACCCTAACCCTATTTCTCCCCTAACACTCATCCTAACTCTCCCTCTCACGCTATCCCTCACCTTCACCATAACCATAACCCTAAACCTAACCCTATCCCTCACCCAAGCCCACAACCGAACCCTAACCCTCACCCCCTCCCTCACCCTAATCCTTAACCTCACCCTAACCTTAACCTAACCCTAATCCTAAACCTAACTCTCACCCTTACCCTCACCCTAACCCTAACCCTCACCCTCACCCTCACCCTCACCCTCACCCTAACCCTAACCCAAAACCTCACCCTAACCCTAACCCTCGCCCTAGCCATAACCCTAAACCTAAACCTCACCATAACACAAACCCTCACCCTAGCTCTAAACCTAAACCTCAACCTCACCCTAACCCTAACCCTAAACCTCACCCTAACCCTCATTCTCAACCTAAACCTAACACTAAAAATAACCCTAACCCAAACCCTCACACTAAACCTAACCCTCACGCTAACCCTAACCCTAATCCACATTCTCAACCTAAACCTAACACTAAAAATAACCCTAACCCAAACCCTCACACTAAACCTAACCCTCACGCTAACCCTAACCCTAATCTACACCCTACCACACAGCCTCACACTAACCCTAAACCGCACTCTAACCCTAACCCTAACCCTTACGCTCACCCTAGCCCTCACCCTAACCCTAATCCTAAACCTAATGCTCAGCCTAACCCTAAAACTCACCCTCACCCTAACCCTCAACCTCACCCTAACCTTCACCCTAACCATAAACCTAAACCTCACCCTCACCCTAACCCTAATGTTCACGCTCACCCTAATGCTCATATTAATCATTACCCTCAAAATTACCCTAAAGCTCACCCTCACCCTAACACTCATCCTAAACCTTAACCTCAGCATAACCCTCACCCTAACCCTAACCCTATCCCTAACCCTAACCCTAACCCTAACCCTAACCCTAAACGTAAACCTCACCCTCACCCTTAACCTCAACCTAACAGTTACCCAAACCCTAACGCTAACCCTAACCCTCACCCTCACCCTAAACCTTATCCTCACCCTAACCATAACCTTAACGCTAATCCTAACACTCACACTAACCCTAACACTCACCCTAACCCTAACCCTATCTCTCCCCTAATACTCACACTAACCCTCACCCTCAACCTTTCCCTCACCTTCACCATAACCATAATCCTAAACCTAACCCTCACCCTCACCCTAGCCCTCAACCTAACCCTAACCCTCAACCTCACCCTCACCCTTACCCTAACCCTTAACCTCACCCTAATCCTAACCCTAACACTAACCCTAATCCTAAACCTTACCCTCACCCTCACCCTCACCCTAACCGTAACCCTGAACCTCACCCTAACCCTAACCCTCCCCCTAGCCCTATCCCTAAACCTCAACCTCACCCTAACCCTAATCCTAACACTCACTCTAACCCTCACCCAAACCCTAATCCTCACCCTAACACTCACCCTCACCCTCACCTTAACCCTAACTAAAACACCTAACTTTCCTAACTAAAACACTCACCCTCAACCTCACCCTCACCCTCAACCTCACCCTAACCTAACCCTAACTCTATCCCTCACAGTCACCCTCAACCTAAACCTAACACTAAAAATAACCCTAACCCTAATCCTCACACTAAACCTAACCCTCATCCTAACCCGAACCCTAACTGACACCCTAATCCACAACTTCACACTAACCCTAAACCTCACTCTAACCCTAAACCTAACCCTGACCCTATACCTCACTCTCACCCTAGCCCTCACCCTAACGCTAATCCTAACCCTAATGCTCACCCTAACTGTAACACTCACCCTCAACCTAACCTTCACCCTCATCATAACCTTCACCCTAACCCTAACCCTAAATCTCACGCTCACATCTACTCTCACCCTAAACCTTACACTCACCCTCACCCTAACCATCTCACTAACCCTAACCTAAACCCTAAGCCTAACATTAACCCTCACCCTCAGCCTAATATTAACCCTAAATCTAAACCTAACCCTAACCCTCAGACTAAACATAACCCTCACCCTTACCCTAACCCTCACCCTCACTCTAAACCTAATCCTAAACCTAACCCTAAAACTCACTCTAAACCTAACCCTCACCTTTAACCTAACCCTCACCCTCACACTAACCCTAACCCTAAACCTCACCCTAACCCTAACCCTAAACCTCACCCTAACCCTAATCCTTACCCTCATCGTGACCCTCAGCCTAACCCTTACGCCAAACCTAATCCTAACCTTCAACCTATCCCTCACTCTAACTTCACACTAACCCTAAACCTCACTCTAACCCTAAACCTAACCCTGACCCTATACCTCACTCTCACCCTAGCCCTCAACCTAACGCTAATCCTAACCCTAATGCTCACCCTAACTGTAACACTCACCCTCAACCTAACCTTCACCCTCATCATAACCTTCACCCTAACCCTAACCCTAAATCTCACGCTCACACCTACTCTCACCCTAACCCTTACACTCACCCTCACCCTAACCATCTCACTAACCCTAACCTAAACCCTAAGCCTAACATTAACCCTCACCCTCAGCCTAACATTAACCCTAAATCTAACCCTAACCCTAACCCTCAGACTAAACATAACCCTCACCCTTACCCTAACCCTCACCCTCACTCTAAACCTAATCCTAAACCTAACCCTAAAACTCACTCTAAACCTAACCCTCACCCTTAACCTAACCCTCACCCTCACACTAACCCTAACCCTAAACCTCACCCTAACCCTAACCCTAACCCTAATGTTAACCCTAATCCTTACCCTCACCATGACCCTCAGCCTAACCCTTACGCTAAACCTAATCCTAACCTTCACCCTATCCCTCACTCTAAACCTAACCCTCACTCTAAACCTAACCCTACCCCTCAGCCTAAACCTCATACTAACCCTAATCCTAATCCTCGACCTATCCCTAACCCTTACCCTAACTCTCACCCTCAAACTAGCCCTCACCCTAACCCTAAACCTCACCCTCACCTTAACCCTCATCCTCACCGTCACACTCATATTCACCCTAACCCTAACCTTAACACTCACCTTAACAGTAACACTTACACTAATACTAACCCTCACCCTAACCCTAACCCTCACCCTCACCCTGAGCCTATCCCTAACCCTAATCCTAACCCTAATCCTCACCCTCACCCTCACCCAAACCCTAACCCTAACCCTGACCCTCACACTCACCATCACCCTCACCATAACCCTCACCCTAAACCACACCCTAACACTCACGATAACTCTAGCCCTCACTCTTAACCCAACCTTCACCCTAACCCTTACCCTCACCTAAACATAACCCTCACAAACACCCTCAACCTAACCTTAACCCTAAACTTCACCGTATCCCTAAACCTAACACTCACCCTTACCCTCTCCATCACCCTAACCTAATCCTAACCCAAACTCTCACCCTAACCCTCACCCAAACCCTAATGTTCACCCTAACACTCACCCTCAACCTAATCCTCACCCTAACCCTAACCCTAACCCTCACCCTAACCCTAATGCTAACCCTAAACCTCACCCTCACCCTAACCCTAACCCTAACCCTTACACTCAGCCTAATCTTAATCCAAACCCTAACACTAAGCCTCACTCTAAACCTAACCCTAACCCTAACCCTAACCCTAATACTTGCCCTATCCCTAACACTTATCCTAACCCTCACCCTCAACCTAGCCCTCAACCTTATCCGAACCCTCACCCTCACCGTAACCCTCAGCCTAAACCTAACCCTAACCCCTTCACCCAAACCCTTACACTAACCGTAACCATCATTCTAAACCTATCCCTCAACCTCACCCTCACCCTCACCCTAGCCCTAACCCTATCCCTCACCCTCACACTCACCCTCACCCTCACCCTGACCCTCACCGTAAACCTTACCCTAACACTCACGCTATCTCTAGCCCTCACTCTTAACCCTAACCCTAACCATAACCCTTACCGTCACCTAAACCTAACCCTCACACTCACCCTAATCCTCACCCTAAACCTAATCTTAAACCTAACCCTCACCTCACCCTCATCCTCACCCTAACACTCACCCTCACCCTCACGCTAACGCTAACCTTAACCCTCACCCTCACACTCACCCTCACCCTCACCCTAACCCTCACCGTAAACCTCACCCTAACACTAAAGGTAATTCTAGCCCTCAGACATAACCCTAACCCTCACCCTAACCCTTACCCTCACCTAACCCTAAACATGGCCCTAACCCTAAAGCTAACCCTAGCCCTCAGCCTAACCCTCACCCTAACCATAACCCTAATCCTTGCCCTATTCCTAACCCTTATCCTAACCCTCACCCTCAACCTACCCCTCACCGTAAACCTCACCCTCACCCTCACCTTAACCCTCAGCCTCACACTCACCCTAAACCAACCCTAACCCTTACCTTCACCCAAACTTTTACACTAACCGTAACCCTCAGGCTAAACCTAACCCTCACCCTCACCCTAACCCTAACCCTAACCTTCACGCTCCTCCTCACACTCACCCTCACCCTCACCCTAACCCTCACCGTAAACCTCACCCTAACACTCATGCTATCTCTAGCCCTCACTCTTAACCCTAACCCTCACCATAACCCTTACCCCCACCTACCTTTAACCCTCACACTCACCCTAACCCTCACCCTAACACTAACCCTAACCCTAATCCTAAATTTAAACCTCACCTCAACCTCACCCTCACCCTAACCCTCCCCCTCACCCTCACCCTCACACTCACCCTCAGCCTCACCCTAACCCTCACCTTAAACCTCACTCTAACACTAAAGCTAATTCAAGCCCTCACTCTTAACCCTTACCCTCCCCCTGACCCTTACCCTCACCTAACCCTAACCCTCACCCTAACCCTAAAACTCAACCTCACCCTAATCCTAACCCTAAACCTCACCCTCACCCTCACCCTAACCCTAACTTAATCCTAACCAGAACTCTCACCCTAACGTTCACCCAAAACTTAATCCTCACACTAACACTCACCCTCACCCTAATCCTAACTCTAAACTTAACCCTAACACTTTTCTAACTAAAACACTCACCCTCAACCTCACCGTAACCTAACCCTAAATCTAAAACTCACACTCACCCTCAACCTAAACCTAACCCTAAAAATAACCCTAACCCTAACCCTCACACTAAAACCGAACCCTCACCCTAACACTCACCCTAACACACACCCTTACACACAACCTCATATTAACCCTAACCTTCACTCTAACCCTAACCCTTAACCTTACCCTAACCCTCACCCTCACCCTAGCCTCACTCTAACCCTAATCCTAACCCTAATGCTCACCCTAACCCTAACACTCACCCTCAGCCTAACCCTCACCCTAACCCTCACCCGAAACCTAACCCTAAACCTCTCGTTCACACTAACTCTCATCCGAACCATTAAACTCACGCTCACCCTAACCATGTCACTAACCTTAAACTACACCCTAACCCTAACCTTAACCCTCAACCTAACCCTCACCCTCAGCCTAACACTAACCCTAAGCCTAATCCTAACATTCACCATTACCCTAGACCTCACCCTAACCCTGATACTAACCCTAACCCTCACCCTCACCCTCACACTCATGTAACCCTCCCCTTAACCTTACCCTCACCATAACTCTAACCCTAACCCTAACACTCACACTAACCCTAACCCTCAAACTTAACCTAACCCTCACCCTCATCCTAACCCTTACCCTAACCCTCACCCAAACCCTAACCATAACCCTAAACCTAATGCTAACCCTAAACCTCACCCTAAACCTTACTCTCACCCTAACCCTAATCCTAACCCTAACCATATCCCTCACTCTATACCTAACACTCACCCTAACCCTAAACCTATCCCTCAGCTTAAAACTCACCCTAACCCTCATATTAACTGTAACCTTCAGGCTAACACTAACCCTCACAGTAACCTTTACGCTCAACCTCACCCTCACCCTAACCCTAATGCTCACCCTAAACATCACCCTACCCCTCACACTAAGCCTCATCCTAACCCTCACCCTAACTCTTACACTCAATCTAACCCTAACCCTCACCCTCACCCTAATACTCACCCTAACACTTAAACTCACCCTTACCCTCACCCAAACCCTCAACCTAACCCTAACTCTCACCTTAACCCTCAACCTAAGCTTTACTCTAACCCTAAACCTAACTCTCACCCTCACCCTCACACTCATCCTAACTCTCACCGTCATCCTAAACCTCACCCTAACCCTAACAATAACCCTCACCCTCAACCAAACAGTCTCCCTAACCCTAACATATACCCTCAACCTAACCGTAGCCCTCACCCTAACCCTAACCCTAACCTTAAACCTCACCCTCACCCTAACCCTAAACTCACCCTCAACATAACCCTCACCCTACTCCTTACCCTCAAACTAACCCTAACCCTCACCCTAACACTTTCTGTAACCCTTAACCTAACCCTAACGCTCACCCTAACACTAACCCTGACCATAACGCTTACCCTAACCCTCACCCTAACCCTAACCCTAAACGTAACCCTCATGCTAATGCTAACCCTAAACCTAACCCTCATCCTGACCATCACTTTCACCCTAACCCTAACCCTAAACCTCACACTAACCCTAACCAACACCTCACCCTAACACTCACTGTCACCCTAACCCTCACTCAAACCCTAACCTCACCCACACCATAACCCTCACCCCCACGTGAAACCTGACCCTAACCCTAACCTGCAACCTCACGCTAAACATCAGCAAAACCCTAACCCAAACCCTAACCCTTACCTAATGGAAACACCCCCCTCCCCTCCCCCTAACTCTAACCCTAACCCTAAGCCTAACCCTCACCCTCACCCTCACCCTAAACCTAACCCTAATGCTAATCCTCACCCTGACCCTAAGCCTCACCCTAACACTAACCCTCACATTCACCCTCACCCAAATCATAAACCTAATCCTAACCCTAACACTAACCCTCACCCTAAGCCTATCCCTCACCCTAAACCTTTCCCTCACCCTAACGGTAACCCTAACCCTTAACCTAACTCTCACGCTAAGGCTATCCCTCACTCTCACACTAACCTTCACCCTAACACTTACCCTCACCTGAATCCTAACCCTAACCCAAACCCTAAACCTCACACTAAACCGAAAACTTACCTTCACCCTAAACCTCAACCAAACCCTAAACCTAAACCTAACCATCATCCTCACTCTAAACCTAAACCTAATCCTTAACCTCACCCTCACCCTAACCCTCACACTAAACCTAACCCTCACCCTAACAATAACCCTAACCCTCACACTCACCCTCACCCTCACCCTCAGCCTAACTCTCAACCTAACCCTAATCCTTAACCTAACCCTCACCCTAACCCTAACCCTAAACCTCACGCTAACCCTAACCCTCACCTTCACTCTCAGCCTAACCCTGATCCAAACACTAATCCTAACCCTAATCCTCACCCTCACCCTCACACTAAACCTAACCCAAACCCCCACCCTAACCCTCACCCTCACTGTCATGCTAACCCTAAAACTAACCCTAACCCTCACCATAACTCTAACCCTCACCCTAACCCTAACCCTAAGCTTAACCCTCACCTTAACACTCACCCTCACCCTAATTCTCACCTTAACCCTAACCCTCACCCTCAGCCTCACTCTAACCCTAACCCTACTCCTAACCCTAACCCTCACGCGAACCCTAACCCTCACACTAACCATTATATTCACCCTAACCTTAAACTTAACCCTAATGCTAACCCTCACCCTCACCCTCACCCTCACCCTAACGCTCACCCTAACCCTTAACCTCACCCTAATATTAACCCTACCACTCAGACTAACCTTAACTCCAAACCAAACACTCACCCAGACACTCACCCTAACCCTAAACCTAACCTAACCCTCACCCTAACCCAAACGCTGACCCTAAACCTAACCCTAACCCTCACACTCCCCTAACCCTAACCCTAAACCTAACACTCACCCTCACATCACACTCACCCTAATCCTAACACTAACTCTTACCATTACCCTAATCCTAACCCTAACCCTAAAACTTACCCTCAACAGAAACGTCACCCTAATCCTTACCCGCACCCTAACCCTCACCCTAACCGTTAACCTCACAATAACCCTAACCCTAACCCTCAATCTAACCCTCAACCTAATTCTAACCCTAACACTCAACCTCACCTTAACCCTCACCCTCACCCTCAGCCTAACCCTAACCCAAACCCTAATCCTAACACTAAGCCTCACGCTCACCCTCACCCTAACCTAAACCAAACCCTAACCCTCACCCTCACCCTCACCGTAACCGTAAACCTATCCCTAACCCTCACCATAACCCTCACCGTAAACCTTACCCTCACCCTAACACTAATCTTAACCCTCACACTAACCCAAACCCTCACCCTAAATGTAACCCTATCCCTATCCCTTACCCTCACCCTCACCCTAACCTAACACTCCCCTTACCACTAACCATAGCTGTAATCCTCACCGTCACCCTAACCCTCACCCTAAACCTTACCCTCACCCTAACACTAAACCTAACCCTCATCGTCAACCTAACGATAACCCTCACACTAACAATAACCTTACCACAAACCCTAACCCTCATTCTTACCCTAAACCTAAACCTCACCCTAACCCTAAACGTCACCCTAAACCTAAGCTTCACCCTCATCCTCAGCCTAACCCAATCCCTAAACCTAAACCTAAAGCTAACCTTCACCCTCAGCCTCAACCTCAACCTAAACCTAACCCTAACACTAAACCTAAACTTCACCTTAAATCTCACCCTCACACTAAGCCTAAACCTAACCACACAAATAACCCTAACCCTAACCCTAACCGTAAGTCTAACCGTCACACTAAACCTAGCCCTCACACTAAACCTAACCCTACCCCTCACCCTAAACCTCTCGATCACCCTAACCCTAACTCTCACCCTAACCCTAACCCTAACCCTCAACCTCACCTTAGCCCTCACCCTATCCCTAATATTAACCCTAATCTTCACCCTAAACTTAACCTTCACCCTCACCCTAACCTTCACCCACACCCTCACACTCACCCAAATCCTAACAATAACCCTAACACTCACCATCACCCTAACCCTCACACTAACCCTAACCTTCAGCCTAACCCTAACCCTAACCCTCACCGTCCCCTCACCGTCACCCTAAGCCTAACCCTAACCCTAACCCTACACCTCACACTAACCCTTACCCTCAACTAATCCTAAACCTCACACTCACCCTAACCCTCACCTTAACCCTAATGCTAACCCTAACCCTAACGCTCAAACTACCCCTCACCCTAACAATAACCCTCAACCTAATCCTAACCCTAATCCTAAACCTAAACATTACGTAACCAAAACCCTCACCCTCACCCTCACCCTCAACCTAGCCCTCACCTTAACCTTAATCCAAACACTAACCGTCCCCCTCACCATAACCATAACCCTAACCCTCACCCTCACCTTAACTCTCACCCTAACCATTACCCTCACTCTCACCCTAACACACACACAAAACCTAACCCTCACCCTAAGCCTAACTCTAACCCTCACCATCACCATCACCCTCAGCCTAACCCTAACCCTAACGCTAACCCTCACCCTCACCCTATACCTCACCCTAACAATAATCCTCACCCTAACCCTAACCATCACCCTCACCCTCACCCTCACCCTAAACCTCACCTTCACCCTCAAACTAACCCTAGTGCTCACCCTAACCCTATCACTAATCTTAAACATCACACACACACTAACACTAATGCTTACCCTAACCCTACACCTAACAATAACCCTTACCCTCACACTAAACCAAACCCTCACCCTCACCTTAACACTCACCCTAACCCTCACCATAACCCTAAACCTCACCCTAAACCTAACCCTCACCCTCACCCTAACCCTAACCCTAAATCTAAAACTAACCCTAAACCTAACCCTAACCCTCACCCTAACATCACCCTAACCCTAACCCTAACCCTCACCCTAACCCTTAACCTCAAACTAACCCTAACCCTAATCCTAACTCTAACACTAAAACTAATCCTCACCCTAACCCTAACACTATCCCTCAGCCTAACCCTCATACTAACCCTAAACTTAACCCTAAACCTCAACCTTACCCTAACACTAACCCTAACCCTCACCCTAAATTTAACCCTCACCCTAACACTTAACCTCACCCTCAGCCTAACCCTAACAATAATCCTTACCCTAACCCTCACCTTAACCCTCACCCTAACTCTAACCCTAACCCTAATCCTAACCCTCAATCTCAACTTCACCCTAAACCTAACCCTATCCCTAAACTTCACCCTAACCCAAAACCTAACCCTCACCATAATCCTCACCCTTCCCATAACCCTAAATCTCACCCTCACCCTAACCTTCACCCAAACCCTAAACCTAACCCTAACCCTCACCCTAATCCTAACTCTAACACTAAACCTAAACCTAACCCTCACCCTAACCATAACCCTCACGCTAATGCTAACCCTAACGCTCACCCTCACCCTAAACCTCACTCTAACCCTTACTCTCACCCTAACCTTCACCCTAAACCTAATACTCACCCACAACTTAACCCCCAACCTCACACTCACCCTGACCCTCAACCTCACCCTAAACATCACACAAAACCTAACCCTCACCCTCACCCACAAACTCACTCTCAGCCTAACCCTAACCCTAAAGCTAAACCTAATCGTATACCTACCCCTCACCCTCACCCTCACTCTCAACCTAACTCTAACCCTAAAAATAACCCTAACCCTCACCCTAACCCTAACCCTCATCCTAACCCTATTCCTAACCCTGAACTTCACCCTCACCCTCACCCTCAGCCTAACCTTAATCCTAACCCTAATCTTAAACATAACCCTCACCCTCACCCTCACTCTAACCCTAAACCTAACCAAAAACATATCTCTCACCCTCACCATCACCCTCATCCTAACCCTAACCCTAACAATAACCCTAAACCTAACCCTAACCGTTACCCTAACCCTAACACTCTCCCTAATCTTAACCCTAACCCTATGCCTAACCCTACCCTCACACTAACCGTAACCCTCACCTTAACCCTAAACCTATTCCTAAGCCTAAACCTCATCCTAACACTAACCCTAACCCTCGCTCTCACCCTAACCCTAACCATAACCCTAACCCTCACCATAACCTTAACCCTCACCCCAACACAAACCCTAAACCTAATCCTCATGCTAACCCTCAACCTCAACCTTAGCCTAACCCTAACACTAACGCTAACACTCACCTTTGCTCTCACCCTAAACCTAACCCTAACCCTCACCCAAACCATAACCCTCATCCTCAACCTTACCCACACCCCCAGCCTAACCCGAACCCTAATCCTAACTCTAAACCTCAACCTCAACCTCACCCTAACTCTAACCCTAACCCTAATCCTAACACTCAACCTCACACTCACCCTAAACCTAAACCTATTCCTCAACCTCACCCAAAACCTAACCCTATCCCTAAACTTCACCCTCACCCTAAACCTCACCCTACCCCTAACCCTAAATCTCACCCTCATCCTATACTTCACCCTAACCCTAAACCTAACCCTAAGCCTCACCCTCACACTAAGCCTAATCCTAACCCTGAACCTCACCCTCACCCTAACATTCACCCTAACCCTTAATCTCACCCTAACCCTACCCCTCACATTAACCATCAACCTAACCCTCACCCTAACCCTAACCATTACCCTAACACTTACCCTCACCCTATCCCTGACCCTAACCCTAACCCTCACCCTAAAGCTAAACCTCACCCTACCCCTCAGCCTACCCCTCACCCTAATCCTAACCCTAACCCTCAACCTCACCCTTACTTTCACCCTCAGCATAAGCCTAACGGTAACCCTAATCCTAACCTTAACCCACACTCTTACCGTCACCCTAACAATAAGCCTAACCCTAGTCCTAACCCTCAACCTCACCCTCACCCTAAAGCAACACTACCCTAAACCTCACGCTAACCCTAACCCTCACCCTAACCCTAAACCTAACCTTCACCCTCATCCAAACCCTAACACTAACCCTAACACTCACCCTAAGCCTCCTCCTAACACTAACACTAACACTAACCCTGACCCTAAACCTCACCCCAACCCTTACCCTCAACTTAAACCTAACCCTAAACCTAACCCTCACCATAACACTCACCCTAACACTATTCCTAAACCTAACCCTCACCCTAACGTTAACACTAACCCTAAACCTAACCTTCACCGTCACCCTAACCCTTACCTGAACCCTAAATATCACCCACGCCCTAATCCTAACCCTGACCCTAAACATCACCCTAAACTAACCCTGAACCTAACCCTAACCCTTACCCTCAACCTTACACTAAACCTAACCCTCACCCTCTCCCGCTCCCTCACCCTCACCCAGAGCCTAACCCTAACCCTAATCTTAAACCTAACAGTCACCCTCATTGTCACCCTCAGCCTAAAGCTCACTGTAACCCTAACCCTAGCTCTAACCCTCACCATCACCCTAACCCTAACCCTCACACTAACCCTAACCCTTACGGTAACACTAACGGTAACCCTCACCCTCAGCCTAAAACTCACCCTCACCCTCACCCTAACCCCAACCCTAACCCTCACCCTAATCCTAACCCTAAACCCAAACCTAACCCTAAGTCTCAACCTCAGCATAACCCTAACACAAACCCTAACACTCACCCTAAACCTCTCCCTAACCCTAAAGCTAATCCTTACCCTAATCCTAAACCTAACCCTAACCCTCACCCTCACCCTCATCCTCAGCTTAACCCTAAACCAAAACCTAATCCTAACCCTCAACCTCACCCTCACAATCAGCCTAAACCTAACCATAACCCTAATCCTAACCCTAGCCCTCACCCTGAACCTCACACTAAATCTAACTCTAACCCTAACCTTAACCCTCACCCTAATCCTAACTCTAACACTAACCCTAAACCTAACCCTCACTCTAACCCTAACCCTCACGCTAATGCTAACCCTAACCCTAACCCTAACCCTAACCCTCACCCTAATCCTAACTCTAACACTAACCCTAACCCTAACCCTCACTCTAACCCTAACCCTCACGCTAATGCTAACCCTAAACCTAACCCACACCCTAAACCTCACCCTAACCCTTACTCTCACCCTAACCTTCAACCTAACCCTAATCCTCACCCACAACCTAAACCTCATCCTCACACTCACCCTGACCCTCAACCTCACCCTAAACATCACACAAAACCTAGCCCTCACCCTCACCCTCAACCTCACTCTCAGCCTAACCCTAATCCTAAAACCCCCCACCCCCTCACCCTCACCCTAACTCTAACCCTAAAAATAACCCTAACCCTAACCCTAACCCTAACCTTCACCCTAACCCTAACCCTAACCCTCACCTCCACCCTCAACCTCACCCTCAGCCTAACCCTAATCCTAACCATGACCCTCACACTCACCCTCACACTAACCCTAAAACTAACCATAATCTTAACTCTCACACTCACCACCACCCTCATCCTAACCCTACACCTAACAATAAACCTAACCCTAACCCTAACCGTTACCCTAACCTCACATTATCCCTAACCCTCACTTTAACCCTAAATCAGCTCCTCAGCCTAAAGATCATCCTAACCCTGACCCTAACCCTCACCCTCACCCTCACCCTAACTCTATCCATAGCCCTCACACTAACCCTAATACTAACCCTAACCCTCACCCTCAACTTAACCCTAACCTTAACCCTCACCCTAACTGGCACCCTAACCCTAACGCTAATCCTAAATCTAATCCTAAACTAAAACCTAACCCTCACCCTAACTCACCATAACCTTACCCCTAAACCTCAAACAACACGTTACCCTCACCCTAACCCTTACCCTCAACCTAACCCTAACCCTAACCTTCACACTAACACTAACACTCACCCTAACCCTAACCCTAAACCTCAACCTAACCCTTACAATAACGCTCACCCTAACCCTAACCCTAACCCTCAGTCAAAATTACACTCAGCCTAACCCTAAACCTAACTGTCACCCTAACTCTAGCCCCCACACTAACCCTAAAACTAACCCTAACTCTGACCCACACCCTAACCCTAATCCTAATCCTAACCCTCACCCTCACCCAAAACATCACCCTAAACCTAACCCTCACCCTAATCCTCAACCTAACCCTCACAGTAACCCTAACCCTCACCCTAACCCTTACCATCAACCTAACCCTACACCTATCCCTAACTCTCTCACTAACACTAATCCTCACCCTAACCCTAACCCTACTCCTCAGCCCAACCCTCATACTAACCCAAACCCTCACCCTAAACCTCACCCTAACCCTAACCCTCACCCTAACCATAACCCTCACCCTCACCCTTACCCACACCCTCAGCCAAACCCGAACCCGAAACCTCACCCTCACCATAACCTTCACCCTACACATAACCCTAAATCTCACCCTCACCCTAAACCTCAATCTAACCCTTAATCTCATCTAACCCTAAATTGCACCCACACCCTAACCCTCACCCTCAGCTCAAACCTCTCACTCACCCTAACACTTACTCTCACCCTATCCCTGACCCTAACCCTAACCCTCACCCTAATGCTATCCGTCACCCTACACCTCAGCCTAACCCTCATCCTAATCCTAACCCTAACCCTAACCCTCACCCTAACACAAACCCTAACACTTACCTTCACCTAACCCTCTCTCACCCTCAACCTCAACCTTACACTAACCCTCAGCCTAACCCTAACCTTAATCCTAACCCTAACCCACACCTTCACCCTCACCCTAACTCTAACCCTAACACTAATCCTAACACTCAACCTCACCCTCACCCTAAACTAACACTATCCCTAAACCTCACCCTAACCAAAACTCTAATACTAACCCTAACCCTAACCATCACCCTCACACTAACCCTAACACTAATACTAACATTCACCTTAACCTTCAACCTAACCCTAAGACTAACACTAATCCTCACCCTAAAACTCACCCTAACCGTTATCGTCAACCTAAATCTAACCCTAAACCTAACCCTCACCCTAACACTCACCCTAACCCTAAGCATCACACTAATGCGAACCCTATCCCTCACCCTCACCCTAACCCTCACACTACCCTTTTCTCTCACCCTAACCCTCACCCTAACCCTAATCCTCAGCCAAAACCTAACCCTCACCCTCACCCGAACCCTCACACTCACCCTAACACTCACACTCACCCTGACCCTCAACCTCATTCTAAACTTCACACTAAACCTAACCCTCACCCTCACCCTCATCCTCAGCTTAACCCAAACCCAAAACATAAACCTACCCCTAAACTTAACCCTCAACCTCAGCCTCACCGTCACTCTAACTATAACCCTAACAATAACCCTAACCCTAACCCTCTCCCTAACCCTAAAGCTACCCCTAATCCTAACACTAACCCTCACCCTAAACCTCACCCTAAACCTAAACCCTAAACCTCACCCTAAACCCTCACTCTAACGCTAATCCTAACCCTAACCCACACCCTTACCCTAAACCTCACCGTCACCCTAACCCTAACACATACCCACACCCTAACCCTCAACCTAACCGTAAACCTACCCCTCAGCCCAAACCTCATCTTTGTCCTAACCCCAACCCTCTCCACAACCCTAACCCTAACCCTCACTCTTAACCTCAACGTCAGACTAATACTAACTCTAACTCTAATCCTAACCCTAACTTTCACCCTCACTTTAACTCTAAACCTAACCCTAATCCTAACCCTCACCCATACCCTCTCCCTAACCCTAACAAATGCCTAAACCTCACCCTAACCTTAACCCTCACCCTAAACCTAAGCCGCAGCCTCACCCTAACCTTAACACTAACACTAACCTTAAGCCTCATCCTAACCCTAATGCTAAACCTAACCCTCACCTTAAACCTCACCCTAATGCTTACCCTCACCCTACCCTAACCCTAACCCTAATCCTAACACTAACCCTAACCCTAAGCCTAACCCTAAACCTAAACCTAACCCTCACCCTAAACCTCACCCTACCCTCACCCTAACCCTAAACCTTAACCTAACACTAATCCTAACCCTAACCCTAACCCTCACCCGAACCCTCTCCCTCACGCTAACACTCATCCTCACCCTAAACACAAACCTAACATTAACGCTCATGTTAACCCTAACACTATCCCTAACCCTAACTCTCACCCTAATCCTAACCCTAACACTTAACCTGACCCTCACTCTAACCCTATCCCTAAACCTAACCCTCATCCTAGCTTTAAGCCTCACCTAAACCTAACCCTAATCCTCACCCTCACCATCACCCTATCCCTAACCCTAAATATAACCCTCACCCTTACCCTAATCTTAACCCTCACCTTAACGCTAAAGCTCACTGTCCTCCTAACCCTCACCCTAAACCAAACCCTCACCAACACCATAACGCTCACCGTCACCCGAAACCTCACTCTAAACCAAAAACTCACCCTCACCCTAAACATCACCCTAAACCTAACCCTCACCCTCACCCTCACCATAACCCTAACCCTAACCCTAACCCTCACCTAACCCTAACCCTAACCCTCACCTTCACACTAAACCTAAACCTTAACCTGATCCTAACCCCCACCCTCACCCTAACCCTAACCATAACCCTCACAATTAACCTAACCTTAACTGTGAACCTAACCCTCAACCTAACCATAATCCTCACTTCACCCTCACCCTAAACCTAACCCTAACAATTACACTAATCCTAAACCTAACCCTCACCCTCACAGTCACCCTAAATCTAACACTAACCCTAGCCCTCACCCTAACCCTAACCCTAACCCTATCCCTCACCCTAACCCCAAAGCTAACACTAAGCCTAACCCTGAACCTCACCTTCACCCTCACCCTAAGCCTAACCAGAACCCTAACACTAATCCTAAACCTAACCCTCACCCTCATCTTCAACCTAACCCTAATACTAAAACTAACACTCACCCTCAGCCTCAACCTCACCCTCAGCATAACCCTAACCCTAACCCTAATCCTAACCCTAACACTCACCCTCTCGCTCACCCTAAACCTAACCCTAACCCCAACCCTAACACTCACCCTAACCCTCATCCTAAACCGAATGTTAAACCTAAAATTCACCCTAACCCTAACCCTCACCCTAACCTTTTCCATCACCCTAATATTAACCCTAACCCTAACCGTAAAAATCACACTAAAAATATCCCTCACCCTAACCCTAACCCTATCCGTCAGCCCAAACCTCCCCCTAACCCTAACTCTGACCCTAACCCTCACCCTCATGCTAAACCTCACCCTCAACCTTTACTTTATCCTAAACCTAACCCTAAACCTAAACCTCACATTAACCCTAACCTTAACTTTTACCCTAACCCTAAACCTAACCCTAACTTTAACCCTCACCCTAACCCTAACCCTAACCCTAAACCTCACCGTAACACTTACCCTAACCCTAACCTTCACCCTCACCCTAACACTCACTGTCACCCAACCCTCACCCTAAACTTAACCCTCACCCACACCCTAAACCTCACCCTCACCTTAACCCTCACCATCACCCTAAACCTAACCCTCATCCTAACCCTAACCCTAACCCTCACCCTAACCCTAAACCTCACTCTCACCGTCACTCACACCTTAAACCTAATTTTATACCTATCACTAATCCTAAACCTAACCCGCACCCTCACACTAAACTTAACACGAACACTAACCCTCACCCATACCCTCACCCTAAACCTAAACCTAATGCTAATCGTCACCCTAACCCTAACCCTAAACCTGACCCTAACCCTCACCCTCACCCTAACGCTCACCATAAAACTAACCCTAACCCTAAACCTCACCCTAACCTAACCCTCACCCACACCCTAAACCTCAACCTCACCTGAACCCTCACCATTACCATAACACTAACCCTCACCCTAATACTAACCTTAACCCTTACCCTAACCCTAAACCTCACTCTCAACCTCACTCTCACCCTAAGCCTAACACTAACACTAACACTAAACCTAAGCCTAACCCTCACCCTCACACTAAGCCTAATCCTAACACTAACCCTCATCCTCAACGTCACACTAAACCTAAACCTAACCCTAACACTCACCCTAACCCTAACCCTAACCCTCACCATAATCCTCACTCTAACGCTATCCCCAACAGTCACCCTCACCTTAACCCTCACCGTCACCCTAAACCTCACCCTAACCCTAAACCTAACCCTCTCCCTAACCCTCACCCTCACTCTGAACATCACCCTAAACCTAACCCTCACCCTCACCCTCACCATAAGCCTAAAACTAACCCTAAAACGAATCCTAAACCTAAACCTCACCCTCACTCTAAACCTAACCCTAACCCTAAACCTAAACCTCACTCTCACCCTCAACCTAACACAAACCATAACGCTAACTCAATCCCTCACACTAAACCTAACCCCAACCCAATCCATAATCCTAAAACTCAGCCACACAGTCTCCCTTAGCCTAACCCTATCCTTCACCCTCACCCCCACCCTCAACCTCAACCTAAGCCTAACCCTAACCCTAACACTAACACTAACACTAACACAAATCCTAAACCTAACCACCACCATCACCCTAACCCTAACCCTAAAACTAACCCTAACCCTCAACCTAACATTAACCCTAACCCTCACCCTAACCCTAACCCAACCCCTCACCTTAACCATCAGGCTATCCCTAACCCTAAACCTAACTCTAACCCTCACCCTAACCCTAACAGTAACCCTAACCGTCACCCTCACCCTAACCCTTACCATCACCCTAACCTTCAACCAAATCCTCACCCTCACCCACACCCTAACCCAAACCCTGACCAGAACCCTCACCCTAATCCTCACCCTAACCCTAACCCTTACCTAAATGAAACCCTCACCCTCACCCTAATCCTAACGCTAACCCTACCCTTCAGTCTAACCCTAACCCTAACCCTAGACCTCACACTTGCCCTCACCCTTACCCTAACCCTCACCCTCAACCTAACCCTCAGCCTAAGCCTTACCCTAACCCTAACCCTCACCCTAACCCTAAACCTAACCCTCATCCTAAAGCTCACCCTAACCCTCACTCTAACCCTAGCAATCACCCTCACCATAACCCTCACCCTAACCCAAACCCTAACCCTCACAATCATCCGAACGATCACCCTAACACTTACCCTCAACTTCACCCTAACCCTAACTCTAAACCTAACCCTCACACTAACCCTAACACTCACCTGAACCCTACCTCTACCCCTTACCCTAACCCTCATCCTAAACCTCACCCTAACCCTAACCCTAACCCTAAACCTCACACTAACCCTAACTCTCACCCTATCCCTAAACCTACCCCTCACCCTAACCCTCATCCTAAACCTTACCCTAACCATAACACTCCCCCTAACCCTAACCCTAACCCTCACCCTAAACCTAACCCTCATCCTCACCCTCATCCCCAGCCTAAACCTAACCCTATCCCTAAGCCTAAGCCTAACCCTCACCCTCACCCTAACTCTAACCCTAACCCAACTCTAACCCTCACCCACATCCTAACCCTAACCCTCACTCTGTCACCCTAACTGTAGGCCTCAACTAACCCTAAACCTAACCGTCAACCTCACCCTCAACTTCACCCAAAGCCTAAACCTAACCCTAACACTAATCCTAAAGCTAACCCTCACCTTCACCCTAACCCTAATCCTAACCCTAACCCTCACACTCACCCTCACCCTCACCCTCAGCCTAACCCTAAACTTAACACTAATCCTAAACCTAACCCTAACCCTCAGCTCACCCTAACCCTAACCCTAACCCTAAACCTCAGAGTCACCCTCAGCCTAACCCTAACACTAATACTAACACTAACCCTAACCCTCACCCTCACCCTCAGCCTTACCCTCACCCTGACACTCACACTCACCCTAAACCTAACACTAACCCTTAGCCTTACCCTAGGCCTAACCCTCACCCCAACTTTCACCGTCACCCTCAACCTCACACTTACCCTAACCCTAACCCTAACCCTAACCCTAACCCTCAACCTAACCCTCATCCTAACACTAATGCTATCGCTAGTCCTCACCCTAACCCTAACCCTCACCGTAACTCTTACCCTCACCCTAATATTTACCCTAACCATAACCCTAACCCTCATACTAAATCTATCCTTCACCCTAACCCTAACCATACACCTCAGCCTAACCCTCACCCTAACTCTCATCCTAATTATATCCATCACCCTTAACTTAACCCTCACCCTAACCCTCACCCTAACCCTCACCATAACCCTAACCTTAACAATCACCCTCACCCAAAACCTCAACCTAACCTTAAACCGAACTCTAACACTCACCGTAACCCTCACCGTAACTCTAAAACTAACCCTAACCCTCACCCTCACCCTAACACTCAGCATAAAGATTACCCTCACCCTCACCCACACCCTAACCCTAACCATCACAAAACCTAACCCTAACCCTCACACTCACCCTAACCCTTACCCTAACCCTAATCCTAACACTCATCCTAACCCTCACACTAAACCTAACGCTAACACTAACCCTAACCTTAACCCTCACCCTCACCCTAACATTTACCCTCAACCTAACTTTAACCCTAACCCTCAACCTTTCCCTCATCCTAACCCTAACCCTCACCCTCACCCTAACCCTCACCCTAAACCTTACCCTCACACTAACCCTCACCCTAAACCTAAACCTAACCCTCTCCCTAACGCTCACCATAAACCTAACCCTGTCCCTGGCCCTCCCACTCACCCTAACCCTCATCCTAACCCTCACCATAAACTTCACACTAATCCTTACCCTCACCATAGACGTAACCTTAACCCTAAACCTAACCCTCACAATAACCCTAAGCCTCACCCTAACCCTAACTCTACCCCTCACCCTTAGTCTCATCTTAAACCTAACTCTAGCCCTAACACTCACCCTAATCCTAATCCTAACCCTAAACATAACCCTAAACCTAATCCTCATCCTCACCCTCACCCCCAGCCTAAAACTAACCGCAAACCTAATCCAAAACGTAACCCTCACCCTCACCCCAACTATAACCGTAACCTAACCCTAACACTCACCCTCACCCTCACCTAACCCTAACCCTAACCCTAACCTTCACCCTAAAACTAACCTCACCCTAACGCTAACCCTAACCCTCAACCTCAACCTAACCCTAATCCTAACTCTTACCCTAACCCTCACTCTAACCTTAATGCTAACCCTAACCCTCACCCTCACCCTCACCCTTATCTTTATCCTAACCCTAACGTTAAACCTAAACCTCACAGTAACCCTAACCTTAACCCTAAAACTAACCCTAAACCTAACACTCACCCTAACCCTCACCCTTTACCTAACCCTAACCCTAAACTTCACAGTAACCCTTACCCTAAACCTAACCCTCACCCTCACGCTAACCCTCACTGTCACCCTAACCCTCACCCTAAACCTAAGCCTCACACACACCCTAAACCTCACCCTTACCTGAGCCCTCACCATCACCCTAAACCTGACCCTCATCCTAAACCTAACCGTACCCTTCAACCTAATAATAATCCTCACACTCACCCTCTTTCTAAACCTAAGCCTAACCATAACCCTAACACTAATCCTAAACCTAACCATCACCCTCACACTAACCCTGAACCAACCACTAACCCTCACCCTCACACTCACCCTAACCCTTACCCTCAACCTAACTTTAACCCTAACCCTCACCCTTCCCCTCATCCTAACCCTAACCCTCACACTCACCCGAAACCTGACCCTCACACTAACCCACAACCTAACTCTAACCCTAAGCCTCACCCTAACCCTATCCCTAAATCTCTCGCTCAGCTTATCCCTCACCGTCACCCTCACCCTGACCAAACCCTAACCCTAACCCTCACCCACACCTTCAAACTCTCTCTCATCCTCACACTAACCCTCAACCTCACTCTAAACTTCACCTTAAACATAACCCTCACCAAAACCCTAACCCTCAACCTAAACCTAACCCTCACCCTCAACCTCACCATAAGCCTAAAACTAACCCTAAAACTAATACTAAACCTAAACCTCACCCTCACTGTAAACCTAACCCTAACCCTAAACTTAAAGCTCACCCTCACCCTCAGCCTAACCTTGACTCTAACCCTAACCCTATCCCTAACCATAAACCTAACTCTCACCCAACCCATAACCCTAACTCTCAGCCTCACCGTCTCCCTTATCCTAATCCTATTCTTAACCCTCACCCTCACCCTCAACCTCAACCTAAGCCTAACCCTAACCCTAAGCCTAACACTATCACCCTGGCTCTCACCCTAACCCTAACCATATCCCTAACCCTCACGCTAACCTTAACCCTCAACCCAACGCTAATCCTAACCCTAACCCTCACCCTCACCCTCACACTAACCCTATCCATAACCCTCACCCTAACCCTAATACTAACCCTAACCATCACCCTCAACTTAACCCTAACCTTAACCCTCATCCTAACTGGCACCCTAACCCTAACGCTAATCGTAAAACTAATCCTAAACTAAAACCTAACCCTCACCCTAACCCTCACCCTAACCTTACCCCTAACCCTCACACAAAACCTTACCCTCACCCTAACCCTTACACTCAACTTAACCCTAACCCTAACCCTAACCTTCACACTAACACTAACACTCACACTAACGCTAACCCTAAAAGTCACCCTAACCCTCAACCTAACGCTCACCCTAACCCTAACCCTAACCCTCACCCTCAAATACCACTCATCCTAACCCTAAACCTAACTCTCACCCTAACCCTAGCCCCAACCCTAACCCTAAATCTAAACTTAACCCTCACCCTCTCCCTAACCCTAATCCTAACGCTAACCCTCACACTCACCCTAAACCTCACCCTAAACGTTATCCTCACCCTAAACCTAACCCTCACCATAAAACTCAACCTAACCCTCACAATAACCCTAACCCTCAGCCTAATCCTTAACATCAACCTAACCCTACCCCTACCCCTAACTCTCTCACTAACACTAATCCTCACCCTAACCCTTACCCTACTCCTCAGCCCAACCCTCATACTAACCCAAACCCTCACCCTAAACCTCACCCTAACCCTAACCCTCACCCTAACCATGACCCTCACCTCACCATTACCCACACCCTCAGCCAAACCCGAACCCTAAACCTCACCCTCACCCTAACCCTCACCCTACCCCTAACCCTAAATCTCACCCTCATCCTATACTTCACCCTTACCCTAAACCAAACCCTAACCCTCACCCTCACACTAAGCCTAATCCTAACCCTAAACTTAAGCCTCAACCTCACCTTCACCCTAACCCTCACCATATCCCTCAACCTCACACTAACCCTAACCATAACCCTAAACCTCACCCTCACCCTAACCCTCACCCTACCCCTAACCCTAAATCTCACCCTCATCCTATACTTCACCCTAACCCTAAACCTAACCCTAACCCTCACCCTCACACTAAGCCTAATCCTAACCCTAAACCTCACCCTCACCATAACCCTCACAATACCCCTAACCCTAAATCTCACCCTCATCCTATACTTCGCCCGAACCGTAAACCCAACCCTAACCCTCACCCTCACTCTAAGACTAATCCTAACCCTAAACCTCACTCTAATCCTAACACCAACCCTAACTCCAACTCTCACCCTAACCCTAACCCTCATGCTAATGCTAACACTAACCCTCACCCTCACCCTAACCCACACACTACCTTTTACTCTCACCCTAACAATCACCCTAACCCTAATCATCACCCACAACCTAACCCTCAAACTCACCCGAACCCTCACAGTCGCCCTAATCCTCAGACTTACCCTGACCCTCAACCTCATTCTAAACTTCACACTAAACCTAACACTCACCCTCACCCTCACCCTCAGCTTAACCCTAACCCATAACCTAAACCTAAACCTAAACCTACCCCTCAACCTCACCCTCACCCTCACCCTAACTATAACCATAACAATAACCCTAACCCTAAACCTAACCCTCACCCTCACCCTAACTCTACCACTAATCCTAAACCTTACCCTAACGCTAATCCTAACCCTAACCCTAACCCTCTCCGTCACACTAAACCTAAGCCGCAGCCTCACCCTAACCCTAACACTAACACTAATCCTAACCCTAAACCTAACCGTTACCCTAACCCTCACCCTAATGCTTACCCTCACCCTAAGCCTAACCCTAACCCTAATCCTAACACTAACCCTAATCCTAACCCTAACTCTAAACCTGAACCTAACCCTCACCCTAAGCCTCAACCTACCCTTACCCTAACACTAAACCTTTCCCTAACGCTAATCCTAACCCTAACCCTAACCCTCTCCGTCACCCTAACTCTCAGCCTAACCCTAACCCTCACCCACACCCCAACCCTCACCCTCAACCAAACCCTCACCCTCACCCTAACACTCATCCTCACCCTAAACACAAACCTAACAATAAAGCTCACGCTAACCCAAACACTATCCCTCACCTTAACTCTCACCCTAATCCTAACCCTAACCTTTAACCTGACCCTCACCCTAACCCTATCCCTAACCCTAACCCTCACCCTAGCTTTAAGCCTCACCTAAACCTAACCCTAACCCTCAACCTCACCGTCACCCTATCACTAACCCTAAACTTAACCCTCACCCAAACCCTAATCTTAACCCTCACCTTCACCCTAAACCTCACTGTCACCCTAACCCTCACCCTAACCCAAACCCTCACAAACACCCTAACGCTCACCCTCAACCGAACCCTCACTCTAACCCTAAACCTCACCCTCACACTAAACAACACCCTAAACCTAACCCTCACCCTCACCCTAACCATAACCCTAACCCTAACCCTCACCTAAACCTAATCCGAATCCTCACTCTCACAATAACCCTAAACCTATCCCTGAACTTAACACTCACCCTCACCCTAACCCTAACCATAACCCTCACACTTACCCTAACCCTCGCTGTGAACCTAACCCTCACCCTAAACCTAACCCTCACTTCACCCTCACCCTAAGACTAACCCTAACAATAACACTAAACCTAAACCTAACCCTGACCCTCACCGTCACCCTAAATCTAATCCTAACCCTCAAACTCACCCTAACCCTAACTCTAATCCTATCCCTCACCTTAACCCTAAAGCTCACACTAAGCCTAACCCTCAACCTCACCTTCACCCTCACCCTACGCCTAACCAGAAACCTAACACTAATCCTAAACCTAACCCTCACCCTCATCCTCAACCTAACTCTAACACTAAAACTAACACTCACCCTCAGCCTCAACCTCACCCTCAGCATAACCCTAACCCTAACCCTAATCCTAACCCTAACCCTCACCTTCCCGCTCACCCTAAACCTAACCCTAACCCCAACCATAACCCTCACCCTAACCCTCATCCTAAACCGAATGCTAAACCTAAAATTCACCCTAACCCTAACCCTCACCCTAACCTTTTCCGTCACCCTAACATTAACCTTAACCCTAACCCTAACAATCACACTAAACCTATCCCTCACCCTAACCCTAACCCTATCCGTCAGCCTAACCCTCACCCTAACCCTAACGCTAACCCTAACCCTCATCCTCACCCTAAACCTCACCTTCACCCTTTCATTTATCCTAACCCTAACCCTAAACCGAAACCTCACATTAACGCTAACCTTAACTTTAACCCTAAACCTAAAACTAACCGTAACCCTAACCCTCACCCTAAACCTAACCCTCACCCTAAATCTCACCGTAACACTTACCCTAACCCTATCCCTCACCCTCACCCTAACACTCACTGTCACCCAACCCTCACCCTAAACTTAACCCTCACCCACACCCTAACCCTCACCCTCACCTGAACCCTCACCATCACCTTAAACCTAACCCTCATCCTAACCCTAACCCTTACCCTCACCCTAACCTTAAACCTCACTCTCACCCTCACTCTCACATTAAACCTAACTTTATACCTATCACTAATCGTAAACCTAACCCGCACCCTCACACTAACCCTAACACAAACACTAACCCTCACACTCACCCTCACCCTAAACCTAAACCTAACGCTAACCGTCACCCTAACCCTAACCCTCACCCTCACCCTAACGCTCACCGTAAAACTAACCCTAAACCTAAACCTCACCCTAACCTAACCCTTACCCACACCCTAAACCTCACACTCACCAGAAACCTCACAATCACCCTAATACTAACCCTCACCCTAACCCTAACCTTAACCCTCACCCTAACCCTAAACCTCACTCTCAACCTCACTCTCACCCTAAGCCTAACAATAACCCTAACACTAAACCTAAACCTAACCCTCACCC
This sequence comes from Dipodomys merriami, assembly GCF_024711535.1. Taxonomy (NCBI): domain Eukaryota; kingdom Metazoa; phylum Chordata; class Mammalia; order Rodentia; family Heteromyidae; genus Dipodomys; species Dipodomys merriami. Next base: position 321,868 of record NW_027203182.1, read on the forward strand.
TCACACTAACGCTAATCCTAACACTAACCCTCATCCTCGCCCTCACACTAAACCTAACCCTAACCCTAACCCTCACCCTAACCCTAATCCTAACTGTCACCCTAACACTAACCCTCACTTACCCCTAAACCTAACCCTAACCCTCATCATAACACTAACCCTAACACTAACCATAACCCTGAACCTAACCCTCACCCTAAACCTAACCCTAACCCTAACCCTCACACTTACACTAAACCTAACTGTCACCCTCACCCTCACCCTCACCCTAACCCTCACCCTAAACCTAACCCTCACCCTAACCCTAACCGGAAACTTCAACCTTACCTTCACCCTCACCCTAAGCCTAACCTAACCCTAACACTATCCCTAAAGCTATCCCTCACCCTCACCTCACCCTAACTCTAAACTTAACCCAACCCTAACCCTCAACCTCACCCTAATCCTAACCCTAACCCTAAACCTCACCCTAACCCTTACCCCCACACTAACTCTAACCCTAACACTTAACCGCACCCTATCCATAACCCTAAACCGAACCCTCACCCTAACCATCATCCTAACCCTAATGCCAACCCTAACCCTCACGCTAACCCTAACCCTCACCCTAACTCTTACCCTCACCCTAACATTAACCGTAACCCTAACCCTCACAATAAACCTATCCCTCATCCTAACCCTAACCCTAGCCCTCAGCCTAACCCTCACCCTAACCCTAACCCTAACCCTAATCTTCACACTATCCCTAACCCTAAACCTCACCCTCAGGTTAGACCTCACCCTAACTGTAACCTTAACCCTCACCATAACCCTAACACTCACCCTAACCCTAACTCTCACCCTAACATAAACCTCACCCTAAGCCTCACCCTAACCCTAACACTAACCATAACACTCACCCTCACCCTAACACTAACCCTAACCCTAACCCAAACCCTAAGCCTCACCCTAACCCTATCCCTCACCCAAACCCTAACCTAACCCTAACCTTCACCCTCACCCTATCCATCATCCTAACCATTACCCTAACCCTCACTCAAACATTAACCCTAACTCTAACCCTCACCCTAAACCTAACCCTAACCCTCAACCTCACCCTAAACCTTACCCTAACCCTAAACATAAACCTCACCCTAACCCTCACCCTAACCCTAACGCTAACACTAACCCTAACCCTTACCCTAACTCTAAGCCTAAACCTTACACTCACCCTAACCCTAACCCTACCACTCACCCTAACCCTAACCCTACCCTCAAACTAACCCTCACAATCACCTGAGCCCTCACCCTAATCCTCACCATAATCCTAAAACTAACCCTTACCTAAATGAAAACATCACCCTAACCCTCACCCTAACCATAACCCTAACGCTAACCGTCACCCTAACCCTAACCCTCACCCTCACCCTAACGCTCACCGTAAAACTAACCCTAAACCTAAACCTCACCCTAACCTAACCCTCACCCACACCCTAACCCTGACACTCACCAGAACCCTCACCATCACCCTAATACTAACCCTCACCCTAACCCTAAACCTCACTCTCAACCTCACTCTCACCCTAAGCCTAACAATAACCCTAACACTAAACCTAAACCTAACCCTCACCCTCACACTAACGCTAATCCTAACACTAACCCTCATCCTCGCCCTCACACTAAACCTAACCCTAACCCTAACCCTCACCCTAACCCTAATCCTAACTGTCACCCTAACACTAACCCTCACTTACCCCTAAACCTAACCCTAACCCTCATCATCACACTAACCCTAACACTAACCATAACCCTGAACCTAACCCTCACCCTAAACCTAACCCTAACCCTAACCCTCACACTTACACTAAACCTAACTGTCACCCTAACCCTCACCCTCACCCCAACCCTCACCCTAACCCTAACCCTCACCCTAACCCTAACCGGAAACCTAAACCTTACCCTCACCCTCACCCTAAGCCTAACCACTTGAGGAGGACCAGGCAGCAGGCTAAAAACATTCCGATTCCCACCCACTCTTTGAAAAAGTACACCGCAGAGGCAATCCAGTCTTCCATCCTACAATCTGTGGAAAATAAGGTGGGGAGAAAAAGGGAGTCTGCATGCAGGGGCATAGGAACTGGCCAGGCCCTGGTGACAGCCCACAACCATTGGTTTAGCTATCACAGGGGTTGCTATTAGCACTGTTGCTAACAGCAGGAAGATCAGCTGCATCAGGAGACGAGTGGATGGCATCTTCAAAGGTGGTTCTGCTGCAGTCTCCACCGGCCTGGTCAGTCTCGTTGGCACCCAGTGAGGTACTTCTTGACTCTGTGGAAAAACACAAACAGCTCCCCTGGATCTCGTTATTACCGGATCCGGTCCATATCATTTTTTATTAATAACATCCTTCCACATAACCATGTCTTTAGTATCCATGGGGTCTCTTGTCATATGCCGATCTGCGGCAGACTGATCGTTGTCATTTAGAATTAAAAAATTAAGGGTAAAGAGCGCAAGAGAAAGTCTTTCCCTGGGGGACGCTGACTCAGCAATTCCCCCTTTTTGTTTTTGAAGCATTCCTTTTATGCTTCTATTAGCTCTTTCCACTATACCTTGTCCTTGAGGATTGTAGGGCAATCCAGTGGTGTGGGCAACCTGCATTTGTGCGCAAAAGGCACGAAAACCATGGGAAGTATAAGCAGGGCCATTATCCGTTTTAAGTCTAAGGGGCTTTCCCCAAGCTGCCCAAGCTTCTAAGCAGTGTATTTTGACATGAGACACCTTTTCTCCTGCCAGAGGTGTGGCATGAATGACACCAGAAAAGGTGTCCATAGACACATGTAAATATTTTAACTTACCAAATTCTGTCAGATGAGTAACATCCATTTGCCATAGGGCGTTTGGTCTCAACCCCCTGGGGTTTACCCCCACATGGGGAGGATGAAGAAAGGTAACATAAAATTTACAGGCTTTAACAATATCTCTTGTCACATGCCTGGACAAATTATATCTTTTCCTAAGGGTATTAGCAGGTACATGATACAATCTATGAAAGTCTTTTGCCAATTCTACAGGATCAGCAGCAACGAGGGCCACAGCCCGAGTTGCCTGGTCCACCAAATCATTACACCTTGCCATCGGGCCCGGCAACATAGAGTGGGCGCGAATATGTCCAATATAAAAAGAGTGTATTCTGTTTAAGATAAGGGACTGAATCTGTAACAAAACATTAGAAATTGTACTGGCCTGCTTAATTGAAGCAGCAACTTCAAGAGAAGCAACGGCATTTACAACATATAATGAATCAGAAAATAAATTAAAAGGTTGATCAAATCTTTTAAAAACTTCAAGCACAATTAAACATTCAACAGCCTGTGGGGCATTCGGCCGAAAATTAAAGACTACCGGCTGTTTGTGTCCTTGAAAAAAAAAGGCACCTTGTCCAGATTTTGATCCATCCGTAAAGATGGTCAGAGCATCAACCAAGGGCTCCTTTGACAACAGGAAAATACACTAAATTTTTGTTAACTATGGCAAGCAGAGGATGCTTAGGATAATGGTTATCAATTACATTTGGAAATGAGCAAACAAGAATTGCCCACATATCCACTGTGGCTGCTAAAATTTCAACTTGCTCACGGGTGTATGGAATAATTAATTTATCTGGAATTTTTGCAAAGTGCATTAAACAATACTTTATACCCAAAATTGCCTTTTTTTTTTTTTCTCAGACCAAAATTGCCTGTTTAGCCACTAATTCAGGAAAATATTGAACAGTTTTTGCTCCCACAGAATCATAGCATTAATAGTTAGCCTTCGAAGCAAGGCAGTGGTATAACTGGCCGTCACCCCATAAGTCCTGACTGCCTCAACTGAATCTTTTAACTGGGAGTAGGAAACCGGCTCAAGAATTCTCTCATTAGTAATGGGATTTTCAAAAACTGGAAAGGCGGCCGCCAGCCGCGACCAGGTGCTTCCTTTTATAAAGTGACTCCGCCCCGCCGGCGGGCACGGCGGGGGGGGGGCCAACGGGTGAGGGGCAGCTCCGTTTCCTCTTCCTGGCTGCTGCGGTACTCCCACCCCTAGGGGGCGCCACCCCCCATATCTGTCTGGCTCATACTCAGCCGCACCCTCTTCTAAGTCTTCACTATCAGCTGGATCGAGCTGCTCTCCCTCCTCCTTTAACATTTCTTCCTCTGAGTCACTCACAAGATCACTGCATTCTTGGTCCTGCCCTTCCACATGTAGGGCTGAGAACCGGTTTGCTTTTAAAGAAGGGCATAGGGGTCTCCTTGAGACCCCCTCTTCCCTAAGACCCTTCTCCTTTTGTGAGGGCTGCAGTCCCTCCTACTTTAATTCTTTAGGATCCTTTTGTCTTTTTCCCTTTTTCTTTTAGGACTATTTTCCTCCCATTTACTGGATGCTGACTCTGATAGACTATCCTGATGCCGTGTTAGTACTTTGCATCCTTCATGGATTAAATCAAACCCTCCCTCCTCGAGGCAAGTGCGCACCATCAAAAAGACAAGCCACAAAGGAAGAAGCAATGCAAGCAACCAATAAATATCTAAATCTACAGTGAACAGCATACCGGGGGATACTTACCGACGTCCCCTCTCCACGTGTTGAGTTCTGGCTCCTGCTCGGCCTCTCGCGCGAGTCCCGGGTTTCGGCACCACTTGCGGCGAATGCCTTCTCGACCAGCGAGGAAGAACGACCACCACACCAGGAGTCTTCTCAGATCATGCTTTATTGGAGAGCCTTTTTATTTATGGGAGAGCTTGAGCGCGAGAGAGCGTGCACCCAAAACATGGCCGCTTATATAGGGAATAGGGACACGGGTCGGTCTATCATTGGTCAACTGCCTTTCACCTTCACCAGGTGCCACGGGATTGGCTGGGGACTCTACGTGGCTCACGCACGCGCAAAGCCCAGGACCCACCGTCCCGCCAAGCACCGCCTGAAATGGAGTGGTTACCTCAAAGCAGCAAGGGAGTGGGCGCCATCTTGTAATGGCGTTTACCCTGGCTCCCTACACTAACCTAACCCTAAAACTATCCCTAAAGCTATCCCTCACCCTCACCTCACCCTAACTCTAAACTTAACCCAACCCTAACCCTCAACCTCACCCTAACCCTAACCCTAACCCTAAACCTCACCCTAACCCTTACCCCCACACTAACTCTAACCCTAACACTTAACCGCACCCTATCCATAACCCTAAACCGAACCCTCACCCTAACCGTCATCCTAACCCTAATGCCAACCCTAACCCTCACGCTAACCCTAACCCTCACCCTAACTCTTACCCTCACCCTAACATTAACCGTAACCCTAACCCTCACAATAAACCTATCCCTCATCCTAACCCTAACCCTAGCCCTCAGCCTAACCCTCACCCTAACCCTAACCCTAACCCTAATCTTCACACCATCCCTAAACCTAAACCTCACCCTCAGCTTAGACCTCACCCTAACTGTAACCTTAACCCTCACCATAACCCTAACGCTCACCCTAACCCTAACACTCACCCTCAACATAAACCTCACCCTAAGCCTCACCCTAACCCTAACACTAACCATAACACTCACCCAAACCCTAACACTAAGGCTAACATAAAACCTAACCCTAAACCTCACCCTAACCCTAACCCTCACCCTAACCTTAACCTAATCCTAACCTTCACCCTCACCCTATCCATCATCCTAACCATTACCCTAACCCTCACTCAAACATTAACCCTAACTCTAACCCTCACCCTAAACCTAACCCTAACCCTCAACCTCACCCTAAACCTTACCCTAAACCTAAACATAAACCTAACCCTAACCCTCACCCTAACCCTAAAGCTAACCCTAACCCTAACCCTAACCCTAACCCTCAAACTAACCCTCACAATCACCTGAGCCCTCACCCTAATACTCACCATAACCCTAAAACTAACCCTTACGTAAATGAAACCATCACCCTCACCCTCACCCTAACCCTAACCCTACCCCTTAGCCTAACCCTAAACCTAACCCTCAACCTCACCCTAACACTAACGCTAAGCCCAAACCTCACCCTAACCCTAACCCTAACCCTAAACCTCACACTTACCCTAAACCTACCCCTCACCGTAAACCTAACCCTAACCATAACACTCCCCCTAACCCTAACCCTAACCCTCACCCTAAACCTAACCCTCATCCTCACCCTCACCCCCAGCCTAAACCTAACCCTATCCCTAAGCCTAAGCCTAACCCTCACCCTCACCATAACTCTAACCCTAACCCAACACTAATCCTCACCCACATCCTAACCCTAACCCTCACTCTTACTCTCACCCTAACCGTAGGCCTCAACTAACCCTAACCCTAACACTCAACCTCAACCTAAACCTAACCCTTACCCTAAACTTAACCCTCTCCCTAAACCTAACCCTAATCCTCACACTTACCCTAACCCTCACAGTCAACCTAACCCTCACGCTAAACCTTATCCTCACCCACAACCTAACCCTCACCCGAACCCTCACCCTCACCCTCACCCTAAACCTTACCCTCACCCTAAATATCACCATAACCCTAACCCTCACCCTCACCCTAACTCTAACCCTCACCATAACCCTAAACCTCACTTACCCCTAACCCTAACGCTAACCCTAACCCTCATCACCACACTAACCCTAACACTAACCCTAACACCGAAACTAACCCTCACCCTCACCCTAACCATAACCCTAATCCTAATCATAACCTTCAGTCTAACCATAAACCTAACACTAATCCTAACCCCAAGGCCCACCTCACACTCACCGTAATATTAACCCTCACCCTCACACTAACCCTAACCCTAACCCTCACCCCAACCCTAACCCTCACTTAACCCTAAACTTAACCCTAACCCTCACCCTCACACTAACCCTAAACCTAACCCTGATCCTAACCCTCATCCTCACCCTAATCCTAACCCTAACGCTCACACTTAACCTAACCCTCACTGTCAACCTAACCCTCACCTTAACCCTAATCCTCACCCTCACCCTCACCCTAAGCCTAAGCCTAATCCTATCACTACCCATAAACCTAAACCTCACCCTCACCCTAACCATAACCCTAACCATAACACTCACTCTAACCCTAACCCTAATGCTATCCCTCACCCTAACCCTAAACCTAACCCTCAACTTCACCCTCACCTTCACCCTAAGCCTAACCCTAACCCTAACACTAATCCTAAAGCTAACCCTCACCTTCACCTTAACCCAAATCCTAACTCTAACCCTCACCCTCACCCTCACCCACACCCTCAGCCTAACCCTAACTTTAACCTTAATCCTAACCCTAACCATCACCCTCAGCTCACCCTAAACCTAACCCTAACCCTAAACCTCACAGTCAACTTCAGCCTAACCCTAACACTAACCCTAACCCTAACTCTCACCCTCACCCTGAGCCTTACCCTCACCCTGACCCTCACCCTCACCCTAAAACTAACCCTTAGCCTCACCCTAGTTCTAACCCTCACCCCAACTTTCACCCTAACCCTCAACCTCACCCTCACCCTAAACCTAACCCTCAACCTAACCCTCAACCTAACACTAATGCTATCACTAATCATCACCCCAACACTAACCCTCAACCTAACTCTTACCCTCATCCTAATATTAACCCTAACCCTAACCCTAACCCTTATAATAAATCTATCCTTCACCCTAACCCTAACCCTACACCTCAGCCTAAACCTCACCCTAACCCTAAGCCTAAACCTAACCCTCACCCTATTCCTAACCCTAACCCTAACACTCAACCTCACCTTACACCTCACCCTAACCCTAAACTTAACCCTCACCCTAATCCTATCCATCACCCTAACCCTAACACTCACCCTCACCCTAACCCTCATCCTAACCCTCAACATAACCCTAACCCTAACCCTAACTCTCACCCTCTCCCTAAACCTCAACCTAACCTTCAACTGAACTCTAACTCTCACCCTAAACCATACCCTAACCCTAAACCTAACCTTAACCCCCACCCTCACCCGAACACTCAGCATAAAGATTACCCTCACCCTCACCCAAACCCTAACACTATCCCTCACAAAACCTAACCCTAAATTTCACCCTCACCCTAACCCTTAACCTCACCCTAATCTTAACCCTCATCCTAACCCTCACCCTAAACCTAACGCTAACCCTAACTTTAAACCTCACCCTCACCCTCACCCTAACATTTACCCTCAACCTAACTTTAACCCTAACCCTCACCCTTCCCGGCATCCTAACACTAACCCTCACCCTCACCCTAACCCTCACCCTAACCCTAACCCTCACCCTAACCCTTACCCTCACCCTATCCCTGAACCTAACCCTTACCCTCACCCTAAAGCTAATACCATCCCCTCAGCCTAACCCTCATCCTAATCCTAACCCTAATCCTCACCCTAACACTAAACCTAAGCCTAACCCTTACCCTAACCCTAACTCTCACCTTCAACCTCACCCTTACCCTCACCCTCAGCATAACCCTAACCCTAACACTAATCCTAACCCTAATCCACACTCTCACCCTCACCCTAACAATAACCCTAACCCTAGTCCTAACCCTCAACCTCACCCTCACCCTAAAGCAACCGTATCCCTAAACCTCACACTAACCCTAACCCTCACCCTCTTTCTCACCATAAGCCTAACCCTAACCCTAATCCTAATTCTAATCCTAATCCTCACCCTCACCCTCACCCCCAACCTCAGCCTAAATCTAACCTTAACCCTAATCATAAAACTAACCCTCACCGTCACCCTCACCCTAAACATAACCCTAAACTTAATCCTCAACCTCACCCTCATCCTAAACCTAACCCTAAATCTAAAACTCACCCTAACCCTAACCCTAACTGAAAGCATAACCCTAACTTTCACCCTAACCCTATCCTTAACCCTCACACTCACCCTAACCCTAACACTGACCCTAAAACTCACACTAACCCTCACGCTAACACTCAGGCTAACCCTAGGCCTCATTGTCTCCCTAACCCTCACCCTAACCCTTAACCTCACCCTAATCCTAACATTAACCCTAACTATAAGCCTAACTCTAAACCTAACCCTCACATGAAGCCTAACCCTACTGGTCAACTTAACCCTCACCCTAACCCTCACGCTAACCCTAAACGTCACCCTCACCCTAGCCCTCACCGTATCCCTAATCCTCAAACTAACCCTAACCCTCACACTCAACCTAACCCTCACCCTAACAGTAACCCTAACTCTAACCCTCACCCTAACCCGAACCCTATCCCTACCCTCACACTAACCCTCACACCAACCCTAACCCTAACCTTAAACCTCACGCTAACCCTAACCCTCATCCGAACGCTTATCCTGGTCCTCAACCTAACCCTCACACTAACCCTAACCTTCACCATAACCCCAACCCTAACACTCAACCTACCCCTAAACCTAAACCTAACCCTCAACCTAACCCTAACCCTAACTCTCCACTCATCCGAACCCTAACCCTAACCCTAACCCTCACCCTACTCCTCACCCTCAACCAAACCCAATCTAAACCTAACCCTAACCCTCTCGCTAACCCTAATTCTCATCCTAACCCTAACCCTACCCCTCTCCCTAATCCTCATCCTAACCCTAACCCTAACCAAAAACCTCAACCTCACCCTCACACTCACCCTAATCCTCACCCTAGCCATCATCCTAAACCTAACCGTATCCCTCAACTTCACACTCAACCTCACCCTCAGCCCAACCCCAAACCTAAACATAATCCTAACCCTAACCCTCACCCTCATTCTAAACCTAAACCTAACCATAGCCGTTACTCTCACCCTCACCCTAACCCTAACCCTAACAATTACCCTACCCTAACCCTAAACGTTACCCGAACCATAACCCTCACCCTAATCTTAACCCTAACAATATCCCTAACCCTAACCCTCATCCTAACCCTAATCCTAAACCTAACCTCAACCTATTCCTATCCCAAACCCTAATACTAACTCTCACCCTAACCCTCACACTCATTCTCACCCTAACCCTACCCATATCCCTAACCCTCACCCTAACCCTAACCCTCACCCCAACGCTAACCCTAACCCTCACCTTCACCCTAACGTTAACCGTAACACTCTCCCTAACCCTCACCCTAACACTAAAGCTTACCCTAACCCTCACCCTCACCCTAAAACTCACCTTAAACCTTACCCTCAACATAACTCCAACCCTAACTCTTTCCCTAATTCTCACACTAACCCTAAACCTAACCCTAAACCTCACCCTAACCCTAACCATAATCCTACCCCTCACATTAACGCTTACCCTCTTCCCTAACACTCACCCTCACCCTAACCCTAACCGTCACACTAACTCTCACCCTAACCCTAACCCTCACCCACACACTAACCCTCACTCGCATCCTCATAATCAGCCTAACCCTCACCCTCATCCTAAACATCACACTAACCCTAAACCTCAACCTAAAACTAAACCTAACCCTCACCCTCACCCTCAACCTCACCCTAACCCTAAACCTAACCATAATCCTCACACTCACCCTAAACCTCACAGTCACCCTAACCATCACCATAAACCTAACCCTCACCCACACACTCACCCTCACCCTCACCCTAACCCTAACCCTCACCCTAACCTAAACATAACCATAACCCTAATCCTAGCCCTAACCCTCACCCTAACCCTAACACTCACACTAACTAGCACCCTAAACCTAACGGTAACATTAAATCTAATCCTAAGCCAAACCCTAACTTTCACCTTAACCCTCACCCTAACCCTTTTGCTCACCCAAACCCTAATCTTAACCTAACCCTCACACAAAACCTTACCCTCAACCTAATCCTTACCCTCACTCTAACCCTAACCCTAACCCTAACCTTCACACTATGCCTAATCCTCACCCTAACGCTAACCCTAAACCTCACCCTAACCCTCACCCTAACCCTAAACCTCACACTAATCCTCACCCTATCCCTAATCCTAACCCTATCCCTCACACTCAACCTAACCCTCACCGTCAAACTAACCCTCACGCTAACCCTAACCCTAAACCTCACCCTCAAAATAACCCTCATCCTAACCCTAAACCTGTCACCCTAACCCTATCCCCCACCTTAAACCTAAAACTAACCCTCAACCTCACCCTCACACTCACCCTCACCCTCACCCTAACCCTAATAATAACCCTAACCCTAAACCTCACCCTAAACCTCACCCTAACCCTTGCCCTCACCCTAACCCTAAACCTCACCCTTAACATCAACCTAACACTAACCCTAATCCTTACTTTCACCCTAAAACTAACCCTTATGCACACACTAACCCTCACCATCAGCCTAACCCTCATACTAACCCTAACCCTAAACCTCACCCTTACCCTAACCCTGACCCTATCCTTAACCCTCGCCCTAACCCTCACCCTCACACTTAACCTCACCCTCAGCTTAAACCTAATCCTAATCCTAACTCTAAACATCACCCTCACAGTCACCCTAACTCTAACCCTAACTCTAATCCTAACCCTCAACCTCAACTCCACCCTAACCCTAACCCTATACCTAAACCTCACCCTAACCCTAACCCTAAATCTCAACCTAACCCTAAACCTAATCCTCACCCCCTCCCTCAGCCTCACCCTAAGCCTGACCCTAACCCTAACCCTAATCCTAAACCTAACCCTCCGCCTCACCATCACCCTCAGCCTAAAAATTCACCCTAACCCTAACCCTAGTTCTAACCTTCAACCTCAACCTAACCCTAATCCTAACCCTAACCCTAACCCTAACCCTCAACCTAACCCCCATCCTAACACTAATGGTATCGCTAATCCACACCCTAACCCTAACCCTCAAACTAACTCTTACCCTCACCCTAATATTAACCCTAACCCTTACCCTAACCCTCACCCTAACCCTCACCTTCACCCAAAAACTAATCCTAACCCTAAAACCCTCACCCTATCCCTTACACTAACCCTCATACTAACCCTCACACTAACCCTAACACTAACGCTAACCCTAAACCTCACCCTCACCCTAACCCTTATCCTCACCCTAACCCTAACCCTATCCCTAACCTTAACTCTCACACTAACCTAAACCTCAACCTAACCCTAACCCAACCCCTCACCCCAACCCTCATTCTATCCCTAACACTAACCCTAACCCTCAACCTAACCCTAAACGAAACCCTAACCGTCCCCCTCACCCTAACAGTTACTGTCACCCTAACCTTCACCCTAACCCTAACCCTCACCCACACCCTAACGCTCAACCTCACCCTAACACTCACCCTCAACCTAATCCTCAGCCTAAACCTTACCCTCACCCTAACCCTCACCCTAACCCTAAAGCTAACCCTCACCCTAACGCTCACCCTAACCCACAGCCTAACCCTAACCCTCACCCTCACCCTAACTCTCATCCTATACCTAACCCTAACTCTCACCCTCTTTCTAACGCTCACGCCAACACTTAACCTCACCTTCACCCTAACCCTAACCCTAAACCTAACCCAAACACTAACCCTAACCCTCACCCTAAGCCTAACTCTACCCCTTACCTAAACCTCATCCTAACCCTATCCCTAATCCTAACACTCTAACCCTACCTCTAATCCTAAACTTCACCCTAAACATAACCATCTTCCTCACCCTCACCCCCAGCCTAAACTTAACCCTAAACTTAATCCTAACCCTTACACTCACCCTAACCCTTACTCTAACCCTAACCCAACCCTAACCCTCAATCTCACCCTCACCCTAACCCTAACCCTCACCCTAACCCCAACCCTCACACTAACTCTAAACCTAACACTCAAGATCTCCCTAACCCTAATCCTAACCCTCAAAGTCACCCTCACACTAACCCTAATGGTAACCCTAACCCTCAACCTCAGCCTAAACCTCACCCTAAACCTCACCCTCACCCTTACCTTTACCCTAACCCTAACCTTAAACCTAAACCTCACATTAACCCTAACCCTTACCCTAACCCTAACCCAATCAATCACCCTAACCCTAACCCTAACACTCACCAAAACCCTCACCCTCACCTGAAACCTCACCCTAATCCTCACAGTATCCCCAACCCTAATCTTTACCTAACCAAAACGCTCACCCTCACCCTCACCCTAAACCTAAACTTACCCCTCAGTCTAACCCTAACCCTAACCCTAACCCTCACCATACACCTTACCCTAAACCTTACTCTCACCCTCACACTCACCCTCACTCTAACCCTAACCCAACCCTAACACTCACCCACACCCTAACCCTAACTCTCACTCTAACCCTCACGCTAAACCAAACCCTCACCCTCACCCTCACCCTAACTCTAACCCTAACCCAACCCTAACCCACACATACACCCTAACCCTAACTCTAACCCGGACCCTCACCCTAAACCTAAGGCTCACGCTCACCCTAAATCTCACCCTAACCCTAACCGTAACCCTAACCATAACAATTACCCTAACCCTAACCCTAACCCTCACCATTAACCTAAACATCACCCTCACCCTCTCACTCACAATAAGCCTAAGCTTAACACTAACACTAATCCTAAATCTAACCCTCACCCTCACACTTACCCTAATCCTAACCCTAACACTAACCCTCACCCTCACCCCTACCCTCACCCTAAGCCTAACCCTAACACTCTCCCTAACAGTAAGCCTCAACTAACCCTAACCCTAATCCTCAGCCTCACACTAAATCTAACCCTAACACTAACCTTAACCCTCTCACTAACCCTAACCCTAACCCTCACGCTTACCCTAACCCTCACCCTAAACCTAAACCTCACCCACACACTAACCCTCAACCTCACCCTCACCCTCACCCTCACCCTAAACCTCACCATCACCCTAAACATCACCCTAACCCTATCCCTCACCCTAACACTAACCCTAACACTCATGCAAACCCTAACCATCACTTACCCCTAACCCTAAACATAACACTCACCCTCACACTACCACTACCCCTAACCCTAACCCTGACACTAACCCTCACCCTCACCCTAACCCTAACCCTAACCCTCACACTTACACTAACCCTCAACCTAAACCTAACCCTATCCCTCAATCTCATCCTCACCCTCACCCTAAGCCTAACCTTAACCCTACACTAACCTTAAAGTTAACCATCACCCTCACCCTCACCTTAACACTAAACCTAATCCAACCTTAACCCTCACTCTCACTCTCACCCTAACCCTCATCCTAACCCTAAGCCTCACCCTAACAATAACCCTCACATTAACTCTAACCCTAACAATCAACCTCACCCTAACACTAACCCTAACCCTCATCCGAAGCCTCACACTAACCCTAACGCTAACCCTAATCCTCACCCTCACCCTAAATCTCACCCTCACCATTACTTTTACCCTAACTCTAATCCTAAACCTAAACCTCACACTAACCCTATCCCTAAACCTAACCATAACCCTAACACTCACCCTAAACCTCACCCTAAACCAAACGCTAAACCTAAACCTCACCATAACCCTAACCTTAACCCTAATCCTCACCCTCACCCTAACACTAACCGTCACCCTAAAAATCACCCTAAACCTAACCCTCACAAACACCCTAACCCTCACACTCATCCGAACCCTCAACATCACTCTAATCCTAAAACTCATCCTAAACCTAACTCTAAACCTTACCCTCAACCTAAACCTAAACATAACCCTCACCCTCACCCTAACCCTAACACTACCCTTCAGCCAAAACCTCATCCTTACCCTAACCCTAACACTCTCCCCAACCTTAACCCTAAACCTCACCCTTAACCTCACCCTCAGACTAACCCTAACCCTAACTATAACCCTAAACCTAATCCTTACCCTAACTCTCATCCTCACCCTAACTCTAACCCTAACCCTAATCCTAAACCTCATCCTCAGCCTCTACCTAAACCTAACCCTCACCCTACACCTAAGCCTAAGCCTCAACCTAACCCTAACACCAACACTAACCTTAACTCTCATCCTAACCCTAACCCTAACCCTAATCCTAACATTAACCCTAACCCTAAACCTAAACCTAATCCTCACACTAACCCTAAACCCACCCTAACCCTAACCCCAACCTAACCCTAACCATAAACCTCAACCTAACGCTAACCCTAACCCCAACCCTAATACTCACCTTAACCCTCACCCTAAACCTAAACCTAACCATAAAATTCACTGTAACCCTAACACTAAATCTAACCCTCTCCCTCACCCGAACCCTCACCATCACCTTAAACCTCACCCTAACCCTAAATCTAACAATAACTCTAATCCTAACCCTCACCCTCACCCTCACCCTAACCCTCACCCTCACCAAACCCTAAACCTAACCCTATCCATCACCCTAAACCTAACGCTCACCCTAACCCAAACCGTCAACCTCACATTCATCCTCACCCTAAGCCTATCCAGAAACCTAACACTAATCCTAAACCTAACCGTCACCATCATCCTCACCCTAACCCTAACCCTTAAGCTAAACCTATCTCTAAATCTCACCCTAACCCTCAGCCTAACCATAACCCTAACACTAATCCTAACCACATCCCTCACCCTCACACTCACCCTGACACTCATCCTCACCATACCCCTTACCATCACCCTAACCCTAACCCTAACCCTATCACTCAGCCTAACACTCACCTAACCCTAACCCTAAACCTAATCCTAACCCTATCACTAACCCTAACCCTAATCCTCACCGTCAACCTAGACCTCAACCTAACACTAACCCTATCCCTAACCCTCACCCTAACCGTATCCCTCACCCTAACCCTAACCCTCACCCTCACCCTAACCCTCACCTTAACCCTCACCGTAACCCTAACCCTAACCCTCACCCTCAGGCTAACCCTAACCTTAAACCTAACTCGAACTCTCAACCTAACACTCACCTGAACCCTAAACCTAACCCTAACCCTCATCCTCACCCTGACCCTCAGCATAAAGATTACCCTCATCCTCACCCAAACCCTAAACCTAACCCTCACCCTAAACCTAACTCTAAGCCTCACCCTCACCATAACCCTTACCCTACCCCTAATCCAAATCCTCATCCTAACCCTCACTCTAAACCTAACGCTAAACTTAACCCTAAACCTCAACGTCACCCTCACCATAACCCTTACCCATAACCTAACCCTAACCCTAACCATAACGGTAACCCTAACCGTCACCTCACCCTAACACTTACTGTCACCCTAACCCTATCCCTAACACTCACACACACCTTAACCCTCACCATCACCCTAACCCTCAACCGAGCCCTAACCCTAACCCTCACCCACACCTTCACCCTCACCCTCACCCTCACCCTAACCCTCATTCTCACTCTAAACACCACCCTGAACCTAACCTTCACCAAAACCCTAACCCTCACCCTAATCCTAACCCTGACCCTCACCCGCACCATAAGCATAAAACTAACCCTAAAACTAATCCTAAAACTTTACCTCACCCTCACTCTAAACCTAACCCTAACCCTAACCCTAAACCTCACCCTCACCCTCAGCCTCACCGTCTACCTTAAACTAACACTATCCTTAAAACTCACCCTCACACTCAACCTCAACCTAAGCTTAAGCCTAACCCTCTTCCTAAGGTTAACCCTAACCCTCACACTCACCCTAACCCTAACCCTAAACCTAACCCTAACAATCACACTAAACCTATCCCTCACCCTAACCCTAAACCTACCCGTCAGCGTAAGCCTCATCCTAACCCTAAACCTACCCGTAATTCTCACACTATCCCTAAACCTAACCCTCACACTCACCCTAACCCTCAGCATAACCATTACATTCAACCTCACCCAAACCCTAACCCTAAACCTAAACCTCACCCTAAACCTAACCCTAACCCTCAACCTCACCCTAACTCTTACCCTAACGCTAAACGAAACTCTCATCCTAACACTCACCCTAATCCTAACACTAACCCTAACCCTAACCCTCACACTCACCCTCACCCTAACGCTTACCCTCACCATAAGCCTAACAGTATACCTGCCCTTAACTCTCACACTAACCCTAACCCTCACCCTAAACCTAAACCAACCCCTCACACTAAACCTCACCCTATCTGTAAACCTAACCCTTACCTTCACCCTAACTCTAACCATAGCCCTAACTGTCATCTTCACCCTAACCCTTATCGTCACCCTAACCTTCTCCCCAACCCTAACCCTAACCCACACCCTGAACCTCACCCTCACCCTAAAACTCACCCTCACCCTGACTCTAACCCTTACCTAACTGAAACCCTCACCCTCACCCTAAACCTAACCCTACCCCTCAGCCGAACCCTAACCCTAACCCTCACCCTTCCCCTCATCCTAACCCTAAACCTCACCCTCAACCTAACCCTCACACTAACCCTCACCGTAAACCTAAACCTAACCCTCACACTCAGCCTAACCCTCACCCTAACATAAAACCTAACTCTAACTCTCACCCTAACACTAAACCAAACCCTAAACCTCACCCTCACCCTCACCCTAACCCTAAACCTAACCCTCACACTAAACCTAACCCTAACCCTAACCTTAAATCTACCCCTCACCCTAACCCTCATCGTAACCCTAACCCTAACCCTAACACTCACCCTAAACCTAACCCTCATCCTCACCCTAACTCCCAGCCTAAACATAACCTCAACCTTAATCCTAACCCTGACCCTCACCCTCACCCTAACTCTAACCCTAACCCAACCCTAACACTCAACCTCACCCTCACCATAATCCTAAAACTAACCCTAACCCTCATGCTAACCATAACCCTCAACCTAACCCTAACCCTAACCCTCAACTTACCCTAACCCTAATCCTAACCCCTCACCCTAACCCTAACGCTAACCCTAACCCTCACCCTCACCCAAAAACTCACCCTCACCCTAACCTTTATCCTAACCCTAACGCTAAACCTAAACCTCACACTAACGCTAACGTTAACCCTAAAACTAACCCAAATCCTAACCCTCAACCTAACCCTCACTCTACACCTAACCCTAACCCTAAACCTCACCGTAAATCTTCCCCTAACCCTAACTCTCACCCTCACCCTAATCCTCATCATCACCCTTACCCTCACCCTATACGTAACCCTCACCAAACCCTAACCCTCACCCTCATCTGAGCTCTCACCATCACCCTAAACCTAACACTCATCTTAACCCTAAACCTCACCCTCACCCTCACTCTAAACCTAAGCCTAACCCTAAATCTAACATTAATCCTAAACCTAACCCGCAGCTTCACACTAACCCTAACCATAACACTAACCCTCACCCTCACCCTAAACCTAACCCTCACCCTAAGCCTAACCCTAACCCTAACCCTAACCCTAACCCTAAACCTCCCCCTAACCCTATCCCTAACAATCACGCTCAAATTAACCCTCACCGTCACCCTAAACCTCACTCGAACCCTAAACCTAACCCACACCCACACACTCCTCCTCCCCCTCCCAACTCCCCCTAAACCTCACCCTCACTCTAAACATCACCCTAAACCTAACCCTCACCAAAACCCTAACCCTCACCCTAACCCTAACCTTCATCCTCACCATAAACCTAAAACTAACCCTAAAACGAATTCTAAACCTAAACCTCACCCTCATTCTAAACCTAAACCTATTCCTAAAACTAAACCTCACCCCTCACCCTTAGCCTAATCCTAACTCTAACCCTGAACCTATCCCTCACCCTATATCTAACCCTCACCCAAAACATAAACCTAACCCTCAGCCTCATCGTCTCCCTTAACCTATCACTATCCTTCACCCTCATCCTCATGCTCAACCTCAACCTAAGCTTAACCATAACCCTCTTCCTAACCTTAACCCTAACCCTCACCCTCACCCTAAACCTAAACCTATCCCTAACCCTCACCCAAACACTAACATTAAACCTAAACCTAACCCTAAATATCACACTAAACCTATCCCTCACCCTAACACTATCCCTGCCCATCATACTAATCCTCACCCTAACCCTAAACCTAAATTTAACCCTCACCCTAATGCTCACCCTAACCCTCAACCTAACCCGAACCCTAACCTTAGCAGTAACCCTAACCCTAACTCTCACCTTCACCCTAACCCTCACCATCACCCTAACCTTCACCCCAAACCTAATCCTCAACTACACCCTCACCCTCACCCTCACCCAGACCCTAACCCTCACCCTAACCCTAGCCTTAATCCTCACATAACCCTAACCCTCACCTTAAACCTCCCCCTCACCCTAATCCTCAACATAATCCTAACCCTAAGCCTTTGCTAACCTAAACGCTCACCCTCACCCTAGCCCTCACCCTAAAACTTACCCTAACCCTAACCCTCACCCTCAACCTCGCCCCCAACTTCAGCCTAACCCTAACTCTAAACCTTATCCTAACCCTAACCCTAACCCTCATCCTCACCCTTACCCTAACCCTAACCCTAACCCTAACTCTAATGCTAACACTAGCCCTCACCCTCACCCTAACCCTAATCCTAAACCTAACCCTCACCCTAAACCTAAACCTCACCCTAATCCTAACCTTAACCCAAGCCCTCAGCCTCACCCTAGCCCTCACCCTAACTCTAAACCTAACACTAACCATAAAACTAAACGTAAACATAACTCTCACTCTCACCCTCAACCTCACCATCACCCTCACCATCACCCTCAGCCTCACCCTCACCCTCACGCTAACCCTAACCATAAACCTAAACCTCACCCTAAAACTAACTCTGACCCTCACCCTCACCCTCACCCTAAGACTAACCCTAAACCTAAGCTTAATCCTAAACCTAACCCTCACACTCACCCTCACCCTAAACCTAAAACTCATCCTAAACTTAACCCTAAACCTAGCCCTCACCCTTACCCTTACCCTCACCTTCACTCTAAGCCTCACCCTAACACTCACCCTCACCATAGCCCTCACCCTAAAACTCACCCTAACCCTAAACCTCAGCTGCAAACTCACCCCCAACTTCAGCCTAAACCTAACCCTAAACCAAATCCTAAACATAAACCTAACCCACACCCTCACCCTTACCCTAACCTAATTCTAATGCTAACACTAGCCCTCAACCTCACAATAACCCTAATCCTAACCCTAACCCTCACCCTAACCCTAATACTAACCCTAACCCTCAAACTCACCCTAACCCTCACCCTAACCCTTACCCTCAACCTCAACCTCAACCTAACATTAATTCTAAACCTAACCCTAAACCTCACCCTAACACTCACTCTAACCCTAACCCTAAACCTACCCCTCAGCCTAAACCTCACCCTAAACCTAACCCTAACCCTAATACTCACCCTATAACTAACCCTAACCCTCACCCTCACCTTAACGCTCAACCTCACTGTAACCCTAATGCTAACATTATCCCTCAACCTCACCCTAACCCTTAACCTCACCCTAACCCTAACCCTAAACCTAACCCTCACCCTCACCCAAGCCCTAACCCTAACCCTAACTCTCACCCTAACCTTATTCTAACCCAAGCTCTCACCCTCACCATAACCCTAACCCTAACCCTAACCCTCACCCTAAACCTAAACCTAACCCTAATGCTATCACTAACCCTCACCCTCACCCTAACCCTCATTCTAACCCTTACCTTCACCAAAACACTCACCCTAACCCTAATACTAACACTAATATTAAACCTCACCATAACTCTGGCCCTAAATCTAACACTAAACCTAATCCTCACCCTAACGCTCACCCTAAACCTCAACCTAACCCTAACCCTCACCCTCAGCCTAACCCTCACCCTAAACCTTACCCTCACCTTAACAATAACCCTAAACCTAACTCTAACCCTCACGTTCACCTTAAACCTGACCCTAACCCTAACCTTAATCCTCACATAACCCTAACCCTCACTTTAAACCTCAACCTCAAACTAATCTTCAACCTAACCCTATCCCTAAGCCTTTCCTAACCGAAACCCTCATCCTCACCCTAACACTCACCCTCACCCTAGCCCTCACCCTAAAACTAACCCTAACCCTAACCCTCACCCTCACCCCCAAATTCAGCCTAACCCTAAACTTAAACCTAATCCTAACCCTAACCCTAACCCTCACCCTCACCCTAACCCTAACCCTAACCCTAACTCTAATGCTAACACTAGCCCTCACCCTCACCCTAACCCTAAACCTAACCCTACCCCTCAGCCTAACCGTCACCCTAAACCTAACACTAACCCTAATCCTCACCCTCACCGTCACCATCACCTTCACCATAAACCTCACCCTCACCCTCACATTAAGTCTAACCATAACCCTAACCCTCACCCTAAAACTAACTCTGACCCTCACCCTATCGCTCAACCTAAGCCTAACCCTAAACCTAACCCTAATACTAAACCTAACCCTCAACCTCACCCTCACCCTAAACCTAAATATCACCCTAACCCTAACCATAACCCTAGCCCTCACTCTAAACCTTACCCTCACCTTCACTCTAACCCTCACCCTAACCCTAACCCTCACCCTAACACTAAACCTAATCCTCACCCTCACCCTCACCCTAACCCTAACCCTAACCCTAAACCTCACCCTAATCCTAACCCTAACCCTCAACATAACCCTCACTGTAACCCTGACCCTAACCCTAACCACAACCCTAACACTCACCCTAACCCTAATCCTAACCCTAATGCTATTTCTAACCCTCACCCTCACCGTAACCCTCACTCTAACCCTTACCCTCACCCTAACCCTATCCCTAACCATAAAACTAAACCTCACTCTAACCCTCACTCAGCCTAAACTTAACCCTAACCCTCATCCTAATGCTCACCCTAACCCTAACCCTAAACCTAAGCCTCACCTTCACACTAACCCACACCCTAAACCTTTCCCTCACCCTAATACTAACGTAACACTTAGCCTAACCCTCACACTAAACCTCACCCTCACCCTAACCCTAAAACTAACCCTCACCCTAAACCTAAACCTCACCCTCACCCTCAGCATTACCCTAACCCTAACCCTAATGCTAACTCAAACCCTCACACTCACACTCACTCTAACTCTAACCCTAAACCTAACCCTGACCCTCACCTAATCCCAACCCTATCAATAACCCACAACCTAACCCTAACCCTCACCCTAACTCCAACCCTTACCATGACCCTAACCCTCACTCTAACCCTAATGAGAAAACTAACACTAAACTTCACCCTAACCCTAAACCTAAACTTAACCCTCACGCTAATGACCACTCTAACCCTGAACCTAACCCTAACCCTAACACTAACACTAAACCTCACCCTAACCCTCACCCTAACCCTAAACCTAAACTTAACCCTCAACCTAACTCTCACCCTAACCCTCAACCTAACCTTAACCCAAACCCTAGCCCTAAACCTAACCCTGATTCTCACCTTCACCCTAACCCTCACCATTACCCTAACCCTCACCCCAAAACTAACCCTCAACTACACCCTCATCCTCACCCTCACCCTGACCCTAACCCTCACCCCACCTTAACTTTAATCCTCACATAACCCTAACCCTCACCTTAAACCTCTCCCTCACCCTAATCCTCACCCTAACCCTAACCCTAAGCCTTTCCTAACCGAAACGCTCACCCTCACCCTAACCCTCACCCTAATCCTCAGCCTCACCCTAAAACTAACCCTAACCCTAACGCTCACCCTCAACCTCACCCCCAACTTCAGCCTAACCCTAACTCTAAACCTTATCCTAACCCTAACCCTAACCCTCATCCTCACCCTTACCCTAACCCTAAACCTAACCCTAACTCTAATGCTAACACTAGCCCTAACCCTCACCCTAACCCTAATCCTAAACCTAACCCTCACCTTAAACCTAACCCTCACCCTAATACTAACCTTAACCCTACCCTCACCCTCACACTAGCCCTCACCCTAACTCTAAACCTAACACTAACCATAAAACTAAACCTAAACATAACTCTCACTCTCACCCTCAACCTCACCATCATCCTCACCCTAACCCTCACCCTCACACTCACCCTAACCATAACCATAACCCTCACCCTAAAAGTAACTCTGACCCTCACTCTCACCCTAACCCTCACCCTAACCAGAACCCGAACTCTCACCCTAACCGTCACCTTCAACCTAAACATCACCTTTACCTTAACCCTCAACCTAACACTAACCATAATCCTCACCCTCACCCTAACCTTAACACTATCCCTAACCCTAAACCTAACCCTCACCGTAACCCTCACCCTAACACTCAGGCTAACCCAAACCCTCACTCTCACCCTACCCCTAAAACTAACCCTAACTCTAATGCTAACACTAGCCCTCACCCTCACCCTAACCATAAACCTAACCTTAACCCTCACCCTAACCCTAATACTAACCCTAAACCTCAACCTCACACTAACACTCACCCTAACCTTAAACTTCACCCTAATCCTAAACTTAACCCTAGCCCTCAGCCTCACACTAGCCCTCACCCTAACTCTAAACCTAACACTAAACTTAAAACTAACCCTAAACATAAATCTCACCCTCACCCTCAACCTCACCATCACCCTCAACCTAAACCTCACACTCAACCTCACACTAACCCTAATCCTAAGCCTAAAACTCACCCTAAACCTAATACTAACCCTAAACCTCAACCTCACCATAACCCTCTCCCTAACCCTTACCCTCAACCTCAACCAAACCCCTAACAATAACTTTAACCCTAAACCTCACCCTAACCCTCACCCTAAACCTAACCCTAACTCTACCCCTCAGCCTAAACCTCACTGTAAACCTAACCCTAACCCTAAGCCTCACCCTAACCCTCAACCTCACCGTAACCCTAATGCTAACGTTAACAATCAACCTCACCCTAACACTCACCCTAACCCTTAACCTCCCCCTTAACCCTAAAAATAACCCTCACCCTAACTCTCACCCTAACACTCACCTTCACCCTAACCCTCACAGTCAAACTAAAACTCACCCTAATCCTTTCCCTCACCCTAATCCTAACCCTAACCCTAATCCTAACCCTCACACTAAACCTAACCCTCACCCTCACCTTAACTCTAACCCTCACACTAAGCCTAACACTAACCCTCACACTAACCCTAACCCTAATACTAACCCTACCCCTCACCCTCACCCTCACCCTAATCCTCACCCTAACCTTAAGGCTAACCCTAACCCTCATTCTCACCCTAAACCTCACCCTAACCCTTATCCTCACACTAACCCTAACACTAACAATAACCCTTACATTAACCCTAACCCCCAACCTAACCATAAACCTACCCCTCACCGTACCCTTCCCCCTAACCCTAAACCTAACACTCACCCTAAACCTAACCCTAACCCTCACCTTCAACCTAACCCTTAACCTAACCCTAAACCTCACCTACACCCTTACCCTCAACCTCAAACTCATCCTCACACTAAACATCACCCAAAACCTAACCCTCACCCTAACCCTAACACTAATCCTCACCTAAACCTAACCCTCACCTTAAACCTCACCCTCAACCTAATCTGAAACCCTCATCCTCACGCTAACCCTAACCCTAATGCTAACACTAGCCCTCACCCTCACCATAACCCGAACCCCAACCCAAACACTCACGCAAACACTAACCCTAACCCTAATGCTAACCCTAAACCTCAATCTCACGCTAAACCTCACCCTAACCCTTACCCTCACCCTCAAACGCACCCTAAACCTAACCCTAATCCTAATCCTAACCCTCAACCTAACCCTAATACTAACCCTACCCCTCAGCCTAACCCTCACCCTAACCCTAACCACAACACTAACCCTCACCTTAAACCTAACCGTCAACCTCACCCTCACCATCACCCTCACTCTAACTCTCAACCTCACCCTCACCCTAACCCTAACCATAACCCTAACCCTCAACCTAAACCTAACTCTAAACCTCACCCTCACCCTAAATCTCATCCTAACCCTAAACCTAATGCTAGCCCACAACCTAACCCTTAACCTCAATGCCACCCTAACCCTAACCCTCAACCTAAACCTAACCCTAACCTTAATCCTCATCCTAACCCTAACCCTCACCCTCACTCTAACCCTAACCCTAACCCTATCCCTCACCCTAACCCTAACCCTGTCCCTCAGCCTCAACCTCAACCTCAGCCTAACCCTAACCCTATCCCTAATTCAAACCCTAACCCTCACCCTCACAATAACTATAAACCTAGCCTTAACCCAAACCCTCAGGCTAACCCTAAAGCTATCCCTAACCCTCACCCTAACCCTAAACCTAATCCTAAACCTAACCCTCGCCCTAATCCTTACCCTCACCCTAACCCTAAGCCTAACCCTCAGCCTAACCCTCATACTAACCCTAACCCTAAACCTAACCCTCACCCTAACGTTAACCCTAACCCTAACCCTAACCCTAAACCTACCTCTAACCCTCTCCCTCATACTAACACTAACTCTCAACTTAACCCTTACCCAACCCTCACCCTAAACCTAACGCTAACCCAAAACCTCACCCTCACCCTAAATATCACATTAACACTAACCCTAAACCTAACCCTAACCCTCATATTAACCCTAACACTCACCCTAACCCTAAACCTACCCCTCACCCTACCCCTCACCCTAACCCTAATCCTAACCCTCACCCTAACCCAAGCCCTAACCCTCACCTTGACCCTAACCCTCATCGTCACCCTAACCCTCACCATAACCCTAAACCTCAACTACACCCTCACCCTCACCCCTACCCTAACATTCACTCTCACCTTAAACATCACCCTAACCCTAACCCTGACCCTAATCCTAACCCTAATCCTCACCCTAAAATTAACCCTCACCTTAAACCTCACCCTCATCCTAATCCTCAAACTAACCCTAACCCTAAGCCTTTCCTAATCGAAACTCTCACCCTCACCCTAACCCTCACCCTAAACCTCACCCTCACCCTAGCCCTCACCCTAACCCTAATCCTAACCCTCACCCTAACCCAAGCCCTGACCCTCACCTTGACCCTAACCCTCACCGTCAACCTAACCCTCACCATAAACCTAACCCTCAACTATACCCTCATCCTCACCCTAACACTCACTCTCACCCTAAAATCACCCTAACCCTAACCCTGACCCTAATCCTAACCCTAATCCTCACCCTAACCCTAATCCTCACCTTAAACCTCACCCTCATCCTAATCCTCAAAGTAACCCTAACATTAAGCCTTTCATAACCGAAACTCTCACCCTCACCCTAACCCTCACCCTAAACATCACCCTCACCCTAGCCCTTATGCTAAAACTAATCCTAACCCTAAACCTCATCCTCAATCTCACCCCCACCCTCAGCCTAACCCTAACCCTAAACCTAATCCTAAACCTAACACTCCTTCTCACCCTCACCCTAACGCTAACCCTAACCCTAACTCTAACCCTAATGCTAACACTAGGCCTCACCCTCACTCTAACCCTAAACCTAACCCCTTAACCTCACCCTAAACCTAACTCTAATGCTAACCCTAAACCTCAACCTCACCCTAACCCTCAGCTTAACTCTTACACTCACCCTCAACCTCACCCTAACCCTAACCCTAAACCTAACCCTAAACCTCACTCGAACTCTCACCCTAAGCCTAAACCTAACCCCACCACTCAGCCCTCACCCTAACCCTAACCCTCAACCTCACCCTCACCCTAACACTCACCTTAACCCTCACCCTTATTCTAATGCTAACCCTAAACCTCACCGTCACCCTAAACCTCATCCTAACCCTTACCCACTCCATAACGCTAAACCTAACCCTAATCCTCACACTAAGCCTCACACTAACACTCACCCTAAAAGTAACCCTAACCCTCACCTTCACCCTAACCCTCACTGTCACCCTAACCCTCACCCTAAACCTAACCATCACCTACACCCTAACCCTCACCCTAACCCTCACCCTCACACACTCCCTCAACCTAAACATCAACCTGACCCTATCCCTCATTCTAACAATAACCCTAATCCTCACCCTCACCTTAAACCTCACCCTCACCGTAATCGACACCCTAACCTTAACCCTAAGCCTTTCCTAACCAAAAACCTCCCCTCAACATAACCCTCACCCTCACCCCAACCCTCACCCTCAACCTAGTCTTCACCCTAAAACTCTCCCTAACCCTAAACCTCGCACTCAACCTCACCCCCACCCTCAGCCTGAAGGTAACCCTAACCCTAATCCTAGACCTAAACCTAACCCTCACCCTCACCCTCACCCTAACCCTAAACCTCACACTCACACTCAACCTCAGACTCAGCCGAACCCTAAACCTAACCATAATCCAAAACCTAAACCTCACCCTCACCCTCACGCTCAACCTAAACCTAACTCTAACCAAAACCCTCACCCTAACCCTAACCCTATCCCTAACCCTCAACCTAACCCTAGCTCTCACCCTAACACTTACCCTCACCGTCACCCTAACCCTAACCCTCACCCTCACCCTAACCCTAACCCGCACACTAACCCTAACATTAACCCTCAAACTAACCATAAACCTAACCCTAATGCTAACCCTAATCCTCACCCTCACCCTAACCTTTATCCTCACACTAACCCTAACACTAACCATACCCTTAAATTAACCCTAACCCCCAACCTAACCCTAAACCTAACCCTCACCCTACCCCTCCCCCAACCCTAAACCTAACCCTCACCCTAACACTAACCCTAACCCCCTCACCTTCAACCTAACACTCAACCTAAACCTAAACCTCACCTACAATCTTACCCTCCACCTCAAACTCACCCTCACACTAAACATCACCCTAACCCTAACCCTCACCCTAACCCTAACCCTAATCCTCACCCTAACCCTAACCTTCACCTTAAACCTCACCCTCAACCTAATCCTCACCCTAACCCGAAACCTAAGCCTTTCCTACCCGAAAACCCTCACCCTCACCCTAACCCTCACCCTCACCCTAGTCCTAACCCTAAAACTAACTCTAACGCTAACCCTCAACCTCAACCTCACCCCCACCCTCAGTCTAACACTAATCCTAACCCTAATCCTAACCCAATATGTAAGCCTCATCCTCACCCTAACCATAAACCTAACCCTTACCCTAATGCTAACACTAGCCCTCACCCTCACCATAACCCGAACCCTACTCCAAACCCTCACCCGAACCCGAACCCTAATCCTAATGCTAACCCTAAACCTCAATCTCACGCTAAACCTCACCCTAACCCTTACCCTCACCCTCAAACTCACCCTAAACCTAACCCTAATCCTAACCCTAACCCTCAACCTAACCCTCACCCTAACCCTAATACTAACCCTACCCCTCAGACTAACCCTCACCTTAAACCTAACATTTACCCTAATCTTCACCCTATCCCTAACCCTAAACCTAACCCTCACCCCAACTCTCACCCTCACCATAAACCTAATGCTAACATTAACCCTCAACCTCACCCTAAACCTGGCACTAACCCTTACCATCACTTTAACCCTATCCTCACCATCACTCTAACCCTCACCCTAACCCTTACCATCACCCTAAAGCTCACCATAACCCTAAGCCTAACCATACCCTCACCCTCAACCTAGCCCTCACCCTAACCCTTATCCTCACTCGAACCCTAACCCTAAACTTCAGCTTAACCCTCATCCTAACCCTAACACTAACCCTAACCCTCACCCTAACCATATCCCTAACACTAACCTTAACCCTCACCCTTACCCTCACCCTCACCCTCACCCTAAACCTCAGACTCAGCCTAACCCTAACCCTAAACCTAACCCTCACCCAAACCCTAAACCTCACCCTTACCCTCTACCTCACCACCAGTCTCACCCTAACACTCACCCTCACCCTCACACTAACCCTAACCATGATCCTAACACTCACCCTAAACCTAACCCTCACCCTCACCCTCGCCCTCACCATCACCCTCACACTAAACCTCACACTCACCCTCACCCTAATCCTAACCATAACCCTAACCCTCACCCTAAACCTAATTCTGACCCTCACCCTCACCCTCACCCTAAGCCTAACCCTACACCTAAGCCTAACCCGAAACCTAAACCTCACACTCAACCTCACCCTAAACCTAATCATCACCCTAAACCTAAGTCTAACCCTTACCCTAATATTAACACTCTCACCTTAACCCTCACCCAACCCTCACCCTAAACTTAAGGCTAAACCTAACACTCACGCTCACCCTAAATATCACCCTAACACTAACCCTATACCTAACCCTCATCCTAACTCTCACATTAACCCTAACACTCACCCTAAACCTAAACCTACACCTCACTCTAACCCTAACACTAAAACTCACCCTAACCCTAGCCCTAACCCTCACCTTGAACCTAACACTCACCATCACCCTAACCCTCACCCTAACCCTATCCCTCACCTACACCCTAACCCTTACACTCACCGTCATCCTAACAGTCTCTCTTACCCTAAACATCACCCTAACCCTAACCCTCACGCTAATCCTAACCCTAATCCTCACCCTAACACTAACCCTCACCCTCATCCTAATCCTCAAACTAACCCTAACCCTAAGCCTTTCCTAACCGAAACACTCACCCTCACCCTAACCCTCACCCTAAACCTCACCCTCACCATAGCCCTCACCGTAAAACTAATCCTAACCCTAACCCTCATCCTCAATCTCACACCCACCCTCAGCCAACCCCAAACCTAACCCTAATCCTAAACCTAACACTCCCCCTCACCCTCACCCTAACACTAACCCTAACCCTAACCCTAACCCTAATGCTAGCACTAGCCCTCACCCTCACTCTAACCCTAAACCTAAACCTAAACCTCAACCTAACCCTAATCCTAATGCTAACCATAAACCTCAACCTCACCCTAACCCTCACCCTAACTCTTACACTCACCCTTAACCTCACCCTACCCCTAACCCTAAACCTAACCCTAAACCTCACTGTAACTCTCACCCTAAGCCTAAACCTAACCCCACCCCTCAGGCTAACCCTCACCCTAAACCTAACCCTAACCCTAAGCCTCACCCTATCCCGAACCCTGACGCTAACCTTCACCCTCACCGTATCCCTAATGCTAACATTAACCCTCAACCTCACCCTAAACCTCACCCTAAATCTTACCCTCACCTTAACCCTATTCCTCACCTTCGCTTTAACCCTCACCCTAACATTCTACCCTCAACCTTGCCCTCACACTAAACCTCACCCTAACCCTAAGCCTCAGCCTAAGATTTACCCTCTCCCTAACACTCACCCTAAACCTTACCCTCACCCTTATCCTGACCCTAACCCTCAGCCAAACCCTCAAGCTAAAACTAACCCTAACACTAACCCTCAGCCTCACCTTAAACCCAACCCCAACCCTAACACTCACACTAACCCTAACCCTGACCCTCACCCTCAACCTCAACCTCAGCCTAAACCTAACCCTAACACTAATCCAACCCCTAACCCTCACCCTAAATGTAACCCTAACCCTAAACCTAACCGTCACCTTAACCCTCACCCAAACCCTCACGCTAACCCTATCTCTAACTCTAACCCTCACTCTCATCCTAACCCTCACCCTAACACTTATTCTCACTCTAACCCTAAACCTAAACTTAAACCACACATTAACCCTAACCCTCATCTTAACTCTAACCCTACCCCTCACCCTACCCCTCACCCGAACCCTCACCCGAACCCTCACCCTAACCGTAAACTTCAACTTCACCCTAACCCTCACCGTCAACCTAACTCTCACCCTAACACAAACAATCACCTACTGCCTAAGCCTCAACCTCACCCTCACCCTCACCCCCACTCTCAGCCTAACCCTAACCCTAGCCCTAATCCTAACCCTAACCCTAATCCTCATCCTCACCCTCACCCGCACACTAACCATAACCCTAACCCTCACCTTAAACCTCACCCTCACCCTAATCCTCACTCTAACCCTAAGCCTTTTCTAAAAGAAACCCTCACTCTCATTCTAACCCTCACACTGACCCTAGACCTCACACTAAACCTAACACTCACCCTCACCATTACCCCCACCATCAGCCTAACCCATACCCTAACTCTAATCCTAAGCCTAACCCTAACCCTCAACCTCACCATCACCCTAACCGTAACCCTCACCATAACCCTAACCCTAATGCTAAAACTAACCCTCACCCTCACCCCAAACCTAACCCTCATCCTCACCCTAACCCTAATGCTAACCCTAAACCTCCACCTCACTCTAACCCTCACCCTAACCCTTTTCGTCACCCTCAACCTCACCCTAAACCTAACCCGAACCCTCAACCTAACCCTCACCCTAAAAATAAACTTAACCCTAACCCTCAGCCTAACCCTCACCATAACCATAACCCTAAGCCTAATCCTCAACCTCTCCCTAACCCTAACTCTAAGCCTCACACTTACTGTAACCCTAATGCTAACATTATCCCTCAACCTCACCCTAAACCTCGCCCTAACCCTTACCCTCACCATAACCCTATCCCTCACACTCACCCTAACCCTCACCCTAACACTTACCCTCACCATAACCCTATCCCTCACCCTCACCCTAACCCTCACCTTAGCCCTTAACCTCACCCTAACCCTCACTTTAACCCTAACCCTAACCCTCCCCCTAAACCTCACCCTAACCCGTACCCTCACCCTAACCCTCACGTTAACCCTAACCCTAACCCCCACCCTAAACCTCACCCTAACCCTAAACCTAACCCTAACACTCATCCTAACCGTATCCCTAACCCTAACCCTCACCCTAAACTTAACCCTAAATCTAACTCTAACCCTCAGCCTAACCCTAACCCTCACCCTCACGCTCAACCTCACCCTCAGCCTAACCCTAAGCATAACCATAATCCTAACCCTAACCTGAACCCTCACGCTAAACCTAACCCTAAAACTAATGCTAACACTAAGCCTCACCCTCACTCTAATCCTAACCCTAACACTAACCCTCACCCTAACCCTAATCTGAATGCTAAACCTAAACCTCAACCTCACCCTAACCCTCACCCTAACACTTACCCTCACACTTACCCTCACCCTAACCCTAAACCTAACCCTACAACTCAGCCTAACCCTCACCCTAACACTAACCCGAACCCTAATCCTCACCCTATCCCTAAACCTTACCCTTACCCTCACCCTAACTCTCACCCTTACCCTAAGGCTAATGCTAACATTAAACCTAACTTCCCCTAAACCTCCCCCTAACATTACCCTCACCAAAATCCCTATCCCTCACCATCACCCTAACCCTCACCTAAGCCTTACCCTCACCCTCACCGTAACCCTAAACCTAACCCTAACACCTCAAGCTAACCCTCACCCCAACCCTAAACTTAACACTAACCCGAACCCTCACCCTAACTCTCACCCTAACCCTAAGCCTAATCCTAACACTTACCCTCACCCAAAAGCTTACCCTCACACTAAACCTAACCCTAACCCTCAGCCTGACCCTCATCCTAACCCTAACTCTAACCCTAACCCTCAACTTAACCTTAACCCTAACCCCAACCCTAACACTCACCCTAACCCTAACCCTCACCCTCACACTCAAACTCAACCTCAGCCTAAACCTAAAACTAACCCTAATCCAAACTGTAACCCTCACCCTCAAAGTCACCCTAACTCTAACCCTAACCCTACCTCTAACCCTATCACTAACCCTCACCCTGACCTTAACCCTAATCCTAAACCTAGCCCTCACCCTCACCCTAACCATAAACCTAACAATTATCCTAACCTTAACCCTAAGCCTAGCCCTCACCCTAACCCTTACGCTCAACCTCACCCTAAACCTAACCCTTACCCTAACCCTAACCATGACCCTAACCCTAACCCTAACCCTTACCCTCACCCTCACACTCACCCTAACCCTACCCTAACCCTAACCCTCAACATAAACCTAACCGAAAACCTAATGATAACGTAAACCTCACTCTCAACCTAACCCTAACTCTAAGCCTCACCCTTCCCTATCCCTAAACCTAATGCTATCCCTAACCGTCACCTTCACCCTAACCCTCACCCTAACCTTAACACTCACCCTCACCCTCACCATAACCCTAACACAACCCCTCAGCCTAACCCTCACCCTAACCCTAACCCTAACCCTAATCCAAACCCTAAACCTCACCATCACCCTCACCCTAACTGTAACCCTAACCCTAAACCTAACCCTCACTCTAACCCTAACACTATCCCTAACCCTCACCCTAAGCCTAACCCTAATCCTAAACCTAACCCTTACCCTCACCATCATGATAACCCTAACGCTCACAGTAACCCTAACCCTAAAACTAATGCTATCCCTAATCCTCACCCTCACCCTAACACTCACCCTAACCTTAAACCTCACCCTCACCCTTACCCTCACACTAACCCTAAACCTACCAATCAGCCTAACCCTAACACTAACCCTAATCAAAACCCTAACCCTCATACTCACCCTCACTCGAACTCTAACACTAAACCTAACCCTAACTGTCACCCTAATCCTAACCCTAAACCTAAACCTAAGGGTAACACGATTCCTCACCCTCACCCTAAGCCTCACCCTAACCCTAACTGTCACCATCAACCTCACCCTAACCTTCACCGTAAACCTCACCCTCACCCTAGCCCTTACCCTAAACCTAATCCTCACCCTAACCCTAAACCTAAACCTAACCCTAACCCTCACACTAACCCTCACCCTAACGCTAACCCTAACACTACCCCTCAGCCTAACCCGAACCCTAACCCTAACCCGAACCCTAAACCTCAACCTCGGCCTAACCCTAAACCTAACCCTCAACCAAACCCCACCCTTATCCTAAGGCTAATGCTAACATTAACCCTAAACCTCACCCTAAATCTCTCCCTAACCCTTACCCTCACCAAAAACCCTATCCCTCACCCTCACCCTAACCCTCACCTAAGCCTTACCCTCACCCTCACCCTCACCCTAACCTTAACACTAACCATAATGCTCACCTTAACCCTCACCTTAACATTAAACCTAACCCTTACCCTAACCCTCACCTTAACTCTCACCCTAACCCTAAGCCTAATCCTAACCCTCACCCACACCCTAACGCTTACCCTCACCCTAACTCTAACCCTAACCCTCAGCATAACCCTCATCCCAACACTAACCCTAACCATAAGCCTCACCTTAACCTTAACCCTAACCCCAACTTTAACACTCACCCTAACCCTAACCCTCACCCTCACACTCAAACTCATCCTCAGCCTAAGCCTAATCGTATCCCTAATCCAAATTGTAACCCCCACCCTCAGCCTCACGCTAAATCTATCCCTAACCCTACACCTAACCATTTCCCTAAACCTCACCCTGACCCTAATCCTAAACCTAACCCTCACACTCACCCTCACCATAACCCTAACACTCACCCTAACCCTAACCCTAGCCCTCAATGCTAACCCTTACCCTCAAACTCACCCTAAACCTAACCCTCACCCTAACCCTAACCATGACCCTAACCCTAACCCTAACGTACACCCTCACACTCACCCTAACCCTACCCTAACCCTTACCCTCAACATAACCCTAACTGAAACCCTAATGCCAACCCTAAACCACACCTTCACCCTAAGCCTAACCCTAACCCTAATCTTTCCCTATCCCTAACCTTAATGCTATACCTAACCCTCACCCTCACCCTAACCCTCACCCTAACCTTAACACTCACCCTCACCCTCACCATAACCCTAACCCAACACCTCAGCCTAACCCTCACCCTAAACCTAACACTAACCCTAATCCATACCGTAAACCTCACCTCACCCTCACTCTAACTCTAACCATAACCCTAACCCTAACCCTAAACCTCACCATAAACCTAACACTATCCCTAACCCTCACCCTCACCTTAACCGAATCCTAAAGCTAACACTCAACCTCACCCTGAAGATAACCCTAAATCTCATCCTAGCCCTAACCCTAACCCTAGCCCACACCCTAACACTTACCCTACACTCACCCAAACCCTAACCCTCAACCTCACCCTAACCCTCAGCCTAATCCTTACCCTAATCATAAACCTATCCCTCCTCAACCTAACCCTCACCCTAACCCTTAACCTCACCCTAACCCTCACCCTAACCCTTACCCTAAAAGAAACCCTAAGCCTCACCCTAACGCCCACACTAAACCTAACCCTAACCCTATACCTTACACTCAACATAACCCTCACCCTAACCCATACCCTCACCCTCACCCTCACCCTAACCCTAAACCTAACCCTCAGCCTAATCCTCATCCTAACCCTAAACCTATCCCTAACCCTCAATCTAATCCTAATCCTCACCCTAACCCTAACCCTCATCCTCACCCTAACCCTAACCCTAAACCTTACCCTAATCCTAATGCTAACCCTAATCCTCACCCTCACCATAAACCTCACCCTAACCCTTAACCTCATCATAACCCTAACCCTAACCCTAATCCTAATCCTCACACTAACACTAACCCTAACCCTCACCCTAACTCTCACCCTAACCCTAATCCTCACCCTCACCTTAACCCTCACCGTCACCATCACCCTCACCCTAACCCTAACCGTCACCCACACCCTAAACCTCACACTCACCCTCACCCTAACCCTCACCCTAACCCTCACTGTAAGATTAAACCTAACCCTCATCTTATCCATAACCCTCACATTAACCCTAAATCTAACATTCACCGTCACCCTAACCCTAAACCTAACCCTCACCATAAACCTCACCCTAAACCTAACGATAATCCTAACCCTCACCCTCATCCTAAACCTCACCCTAACCCTTATCCTCACACTAACCCTAACCCTAACTCTCACACTAACCCTAGCACTCAGCCTAATCCTAACAATACCCCTCACCCTAACCCTCACAGTAACCCTAACCCTAAACCTTACCCTTTCCCTAACCCTAACCATAACAATAACCCTCACCCTCATACCAACCATCATCCTAACGCTAAGCCTCACCCTAACCCTAACCCTAACCCTCACCATAACGCTATCCCTCACCATAACCCTCATTCTCCCCTAATCCTCACCCTAACCCTAACCCTAACACTTACCTAACCGAAACCCTCAACTTCACCCTCATTCTCACCCTAACCTTTACCCTCACCCTAGCCCTCACCTAAACCCTAACCCTAAGCCTAACCCTAAGCTTCACCCTCACCCTCACCGTCACTTTCAGCCTAACCCTAAACCTAACCCTAATCCTAACCCTAACCCTCAACCTCACTCTCACCCTAACCCTAACCCTAAACTTAACCTTCACCCTCACCATCACCGTCACCGTCAACCTTACAATAACCCTAACCCAAATCGTAACCCTTACCCTCACCCTCACCCTCACACTCACCCTAAAACTCACCCTCCGCATAGCCCTCACACTAAACCTAAACCTCACCCTAACCCTAACCCTAAACCTCACTCTTACCTTATCCCTAAACCTAACCTTAACAATAACCCTAACACTAACCCTAATCCTAACCCACACCTTAACCCTAACTGTAACTCTAAAACTCACCCTAACCCTAATCCTAACCCTAAACCTCATCATCACTGTCACAGTCACCCTAATCCTGAACCTCAAACTCACACTCACCCTAACCCTCACACTAACCCTAACCCTCACCCTAACACTAACCCTAACACCCTCACACTCACACTCAGCCTAACACTTAACCAAAGCCTAATCCTAACCATAACCCTCACAGTCACCATAAACCTAAACCTAACAATAACCCTCACCATCACCCTCACCCTCACCCTTACCCTAAACCTCACCCTCAACCTCAACCTCACCCTATCCCTCACCGTCCAACTAAACTTCAGCCTAACCCTAAACCTCACCTTAACCCCAAACATAACCCTAACCCTAATCCTCACCCTAACCCTCACCCTAACCCTAACCCTACCCCTCACCCTAACACTCCTCCTAACCCTAACCCTAACCCTCACCCTAACCCTAACCCTCACCCTTACCCTCACCCTCACCCTCAGCCTAACCCATACCCTAACCCTAATCTTAATCCTAACCCTCACACTCTCCCTCACCCTAATCCTAAGCATAAACCTAATGCTAACCCTCGCACTAACACTCAACTGAACCCGAACCCTAACCCTAACAATAACTGTAACCCTAACCCTAACCATAATCCTAACACTAACCCTCACCCTAAGCCTCAACAAAACTCTAACCCTAACCCTAATCCTAAACCTAACCCTCATTCTTACTCTATCCCTAAACCTAACTCTTACCCTAATACTCAACCTAACACTATTGCTAACCCTAAACCTCACCCTCACCCTAAACCTCACCCTAACTCTAAAGCTCACTATAACCCTAACCCTAACATTAACCCTAATCCTCACCCTAACCCTAACCATCAACCACGCCCTAACACTGAAACTCACCCTAAACCTAACCCTCACCGTAAACCTCACCCTAACCCTAACGCTAACCCTAACCCTCACCCTCACCCTAACACTCATCCTCAAAATAACCCTAACCCTATACCTAACCCTAACCCTCACACTAACCCTAAACCTCACCCTAACCCTAACTAACCCTAACCATACGCCTCACCCTAAACCTCACACTAACACTAACCCTAACGCTAACCCTCACCATAAAACTCACCCGAGTCCTAAACCTCACCCACACACTAACCCTCACCCCCACCCAAACCCGAACCCTAACCCGAACAGTCACCCTCACCCTAACCCTCACCCTCAACCTAAATATCACCCTAAACCTAACACTCACCCTAACCCTAACCCTCACCCTCAATCTAATCCTCACCCTCACCCTAATCCTCACACTAACCCTATCCGTTACATAACTGAAACCCTCACCATCACCCTGACCCTCACCCTCACACTAACTCTAACCCTAATGCTAACCCTAACCCTCACCCTCACCCTAACCATCACCGTAACCCTTACCCTTACCCTAACCATAACCCTCACCGTCACCATAAACCTCACCCTAACCCTTTTCCTGACATTAACACTAACCCTATACATAACCCTATCCCTCACACTAACCCTAAAGCTCACCCTAACCCTCACCCTAACCCTAACCCTAACGCTAACCCTCACCCTAATCATAAACTGAACCCTCATCCTCACCCTCACCCTAACCCTCACCCTCACCCTAAATCTCACCCGAAACCTAACCCTCACGCATACCATAACCCTCATCCTCACCCAAACCCGAACCCTCACCCTCACCCTAAACCTCATCCTCAACCTAAACATCATACTAACCCTAACCCTCACCCTAAATCCAACCCTAACCCTCACGCTAAACCTAACACTCAACCTAACCCTCACCCTCACCCTAAACCTCACCCTAACCCTAACCCTTCGCTAAACGAAACCCTCACACTCACCCCCACTCTCACCCTGACCCTAATGCTCACCCTCACCCTAGCCCTCACCCTAACACTAACCCTCAACCTAAACCTAACCCTCACCCTCACCCTCACCCTAACCCTAACCAAAGCCTAACCCTCATCCTAAACCTAACCCTAACCCTAAACCTCACACTCAATCTAGCCCTCACCCTAACCATAACCCTTCACCTAACCCTAACCCTCAACCTCACCCTCACCCTCACCCTAACCCTAAACCTAACCCTCACCCTCACCCTAATCCTCAGCGTAACCCTTACCCTCACCCTAATCATAACCTTAACCTACCCCTCACACTGACCGTAACCCTCAATCTTACCCTCACCCTCACCCTAAGCCTAACCCTAACCCTAATCCTAAACCAAACCCTCACCCTCACCCTCACACTTACCCTAACCCTAACCCCAACCTAATTCTAACCCTTACCCTAAACCTTACCCTAACCCTCACCTTAACCCTCACTCTAAACCTAACCCTAAACCTAACGCCAAACCTAACCCTCACCCTAATCCTAACCCTCACCATAACCTTATCCTCACACTAACACTAACCCTCACCTTAAACCTAAGCTTATCCCGCACCCTAACCCTCACCCTAACCATAACATTAACTCTAACTCCCACCCTAAACATAACCCTAACCCTCACCCTCGACCTAAACCTCACCGTCACCCTAAACATCAGACTAACCCTAACCTTCACCCTGACCC
This sequence comes from Dipodomys merriami, assembly GCF_024711535.1. Classification (NCBI taxonomy): domain Eukaryota; kingdom Metazoa; phylum Chordata; class Mammalia; order Rodentia; family Heteromyidae; genus Dipodomys; species Dipodomys merriami. Next base: position 361,022 of record NW_027203182.1, read on the forward strand.
TCACATGAGACCTCAACCTCCACCTAATCCTCACCCTAACCCTAACCCTAACCCTAACACTCACCCTCAACCTCACTCTAACCCTAACCGTCACCTTCAGCCTAGCCCTCACCCTAACCCTAACCCTAATCCTAACCCTAACACTAAACCTCAGCCTCTCCCTCAACCTAACCCTAAACCTAACCGTAATCCTAACAATAATCCTCACCCTCACCAGAACCTTAACCCTAATTCTAACTCTCACCTTCACCCTCAATCTCACACTCACTCTAACACTCACCCTCAACCTCAAATCTTACCCTAACCCTCAACCTCACCCTAAACATCAAACTAACCGTAAGCCTCACCCTAACCCTAACCCTCTCCCTAAACTTCACAATAACCCTGACGCTAACCCTAACCCTCACCCTCTTCCTAACCTTCACCATAACCCTTATCCTCACACTAACCCTAACGCTAACCCTCGCACTAATCCTAACCCTCACATTAACCCTAACTCTTACCTAAACGAAACCCTCACCCTCAAACTAGCCCTCACCTTAACCCTCACCCTAACTTTAAACCTAACTCTCACCCTCAACCTCATCCTAACCCTAATGCTAAACCTCACCCTCACACTCACCCTCACCCTAACCCTTACACTCACCCTCACACTCACCCTAAACCTCACACTAAACCTAACCCTCATCCTAAACCTAGCCCTAACCCTCTCGCTCACCCTCACCCAAAAACTCACCCTCAGCCTAATCCTAACCCTGACCCTAATCCTAACTGTAACCATCACCCTCACCCTAACCCTCATCCTAACCCTAATCCTAACCCTCACCTAAACCTAACCAACACCCTAATCCTCACCCTAACCCTCACCTTCACCCTAACCCTCATCCTAAACTTAAACCTCTCTCTAACCCTAACCCTAAACCTAACACTAACCCTCACACTAAACCTAACCTTCACCCTGACCCTAAACCTACCGCTCAACCTAACCCTCACCCTAACAATCACCCTAACACTAACCCTAACCCTCACCCTCACCCTAACCCTCAATGTCACCCTAACCCGACCCTAACCCTAAACCTAACCCACACCTTAACCCTCACCCTCACCTGAACCCTCACCCTCACCCAAAAACTCACACTCATCCTAACCCTCACGCTCACCCTAAACATCACCCTAACCATAACCCTCACTGTAAACCTAACCCCAACCATACCTTAACCCTAACCCTCAACCTAACCCTCACCTTCACACTAACCCTCACCCTAAACTTTAACTTCAAATTAATCCTAACCCTAAAACTAACTCTAAGCCTCACACTAACCCTAAGGCACATCCTAACCCTAACCGTACACCTCAACCTAACCCTCACCCCAACATTCACCCTAACCCTAAACCTAACCCTCACCCTCACCCTAACCCTCACTGTCAGGCTAACCTGACCCTAACCCTAACCCACACCCTAAACTTTACCCTCACCATCAACCGAACCCTCAACCTAATCCTCACCCTAATCCTAACCCTAACCCTAACCCTAAACCTTAACCTAACCCTAACCCTCACACTATCCCTAACCCTCACCATAACCCTAACCCTACACCTCACCATAACCCTCACCATTACCCTAAAACTAACACGAACCCTCACCCAAAACCTAACACTAACCATCACACTCAACCTAACCCTCACCGTCACACTAACCCTCACCTTAACCCTAAACTTCAGCCACACTCTAACCCTCACACTCACCCGCACGCTAACGCTCACCCTAAGCCTCACCCGCACCCTGAATATCATACTAACCCTACTACTCAACCTAACTATAAACCTAACCCTCACCCTAACCCTAACCCTCAAACTAACACTCATCCTCAATTTAAACCTCACCCTAACAATAACCCTAACTCTTACCTAACCGAAACCCTCACCTTCACCCTCACCCTCACTGTCACACTAACATTCACGCTCAACCTAGCCCTAACTCTAACGCTAACCCTAACCCTTACACTCACCCCCACCCTCGTCCTCAGCCTAACCATAACCCTAACCCTAACACTCACCCTCATTCTCACCCTAACCCTAACACTAACGCTAAACCTCACCATCACACTCACCCTGACCCTCAACCTAGCCCTAAAAATAACCCTAACCCTAACCCTAACCCTAATCCTAACACTAGCCCTCACCCTCACCCTAACCCTAACACTAACCATCACCCGCACCCTAATCCTCACCCTAACCTTTAACCTCACACTAACCCTAAATCTATCCCTAACCCTAATCCTCACACTAAAACATACCCTACCCTAACCCTAACCCTAACTCTAAAAATAATCCTAACCCTAACCCTAACACTAATCCTAACCCTAATCCTAACCTTAACCCTAAAACTTACCCTAACACCAATCCTAACCCTAACCCTAACACTCTCCCTAAACTTAACCCTCAATCTATCCCTCACCTTCACCCTAATCCTCACCATAACCCCAACCCTAACCCTTACCTAACCAAAACCTTCACCCACACCCTCACCCTCACACTCACCCTCACCCTCTCCCTATTCCTCACCCTAAACTTAAACCTGCCCTTAACCCTAACCCTCACCCTAACCTAAACCTCACCCTAACCCTTACCCTCAAAATAACCCTAACCATAACCCTAATCCTCACACTAACCCTAGCCCTATCCCTCACCCTAATATTCACCCTAACCCTAACCCTGTCCCTCACCCTAACCCTCACGGTCACCTTAACCCTCACCCTAACCCTAACCGTCACCCACACCCTAAAACTCACCCTTACCCAAACCCTCACCCTGACTCTAACCCCACCCTAAATCTCACCCTAACTCTAACCCTCACCCTAAAACTAATTCTAACCCTCACCCTCATACTAACACTAAACCTCACCTTATCCCTCACCCTAAACATCACCCTAACCCTAATGCTAAACCTAACCATCACTCTCAACCTAACCCTCACCCTAATCCTTATCCTTACACTAACCCTAACCCTAACCCTAACCCTCACATTAACCCTAACTCTGACGCTAACCTTTACCCTACCCCTCACCTAACACCTTACCCTAACCCTACCCCAAACCATCACCCTAAACCTAACCCTAAACTTCAACTTCCCCATTACCCTCACCATCACCCTAACCCTTACCCTAACCGTAACACTCACCTACACCCTAACCCTCATACTCTCCCTCAAACTAACTCTCACCCTCACCTTAAACATCATCCTAATCCTAAACCTCACCTTAACCCTAATCCTAAACCTCACGCTAACCCTAACCCTCACTTTAAAACTCACCCTCACCCTAATCCTCACCCTAACCCTAACCCAAAGCCTTTCCTAACCGAAACCCTCACCCTCACCCTAACCGTCATTCTAACCCTCACCCTCACCCTAGCCCTCACCCTAAAAGTAACCCTAACCCTCACCCTCACGCTCAACCTCAACCCCACACTCAACCTATCCATAACCCTAACCCTAACCTCAACCTCAACCTCACCCTCACCCTCACCTTAAGCCTATCCCTAACCAGAACCCTAATGCTAAATCTATCCCTCCCCTTCACACTAACCCTAAAGCTCAGCCTAACCCTAACCCTTACCGTAACCCTACCCCTACCCCTCACCCTCATTCCTAACCCTCTCACTAACACTAGCCCTCACCCTAAACTTAACCCTCAACCTAAACTTAACCCTAACCCTCTCCTTCACCCTAACCCTCACCATCACCCTAAACTTCGCCGTAAACCTTACCCTCACCCTCACCCTAACCCTAACGCTAACAGTAACACTAACCCTCACACTAGCAATCACCCTAACCCTTACCCTCACCCTAACACTCACCCTAACCCTAACCCTCATCCTAACCTTTACCCTCAAAAGAACCTTAACCCTAACCCTCAGCCTAACCTCATATTGAACTTATTCCTAACCCTAACCCTCACCTTACCCTTAACCCTAACCCTAATCCTAACCCTCACCTTAACCCTAACGCTCACACTCACCCACAACCTCACCCACAGCCTAACCCTAAAACTAACCCTAATCCAAACCCTAACCCTCACCCTAACTCTAAACCTAACTCTAAACAAAACCTCACCCAAACCGTAAACCTATCCCCAAACCTAACCCTATACCTAGCCCTAATCCTAATCCTAACGCTCACCCTCAACCTAACCCTAACCCTAACCCTCACCCTAACCCTAACCCTAACACTAACCCTCACCCTAAACCTCACCCTAACCCTAACCCTAACCGTAAACCTAACCCGCACCGTAACCCTCACCCTCACCCTAATCCTAACCCTAACCATCACGCTCTCCCACTCCCTCACCCACAAGCTCAACCTCATCCTCACCCTAATCATCACCGACACCCTAAACATCACCTAACCCTAACCCTCACCCTTACACTAACCCTTACACAAACTGAACCCTAACTGTAACCTTCATCCTAACCCTAACCTTCCCTAAACCTCACCCTCACCTTAACCCTAACCATAAACCTAAACCTCAGCCTAACCATTATCCTAACACTAACCCTAAACCTCACACTAAACCTAACCCTAAACCTAACTCTCACCTTCACCCTTACCCTAACCATAACTCTAACCCTAACCCTCACCCTAAACCTAACCCTGAAGCTAACCCTCACCCTCACCCTCACCCTAACCCTAACCCTATCCCTCACTCTACGCTAACCCTAATCCTAACCCTAACCCTCAACCTCACCGCCACCTTCAACCTCACCCTCACCTTCAAACTCACCTTCCCCCTAACCCTCAAATTAACCCTAATCCTAACCCCCACCCTCAAGCTCACTCTCAGCCTAACCCAAAACCTAACCCTAATCCTAACCCTAACCCACACCCTCACCCTAAACATATCCCTCACCGTCACCCTCACCCTCACAATCAGCCTAACGCTCACCCTTACCCTAACGCTAACCTTAGCCCTAACCCTAACCCTAACCCTCCCCCTAACCTTTATCTTCAGACTAACCCTTACTCTAAACCTAACCCTAAACCTCACACTAACCCTAACCCTCTCCGTAAGCCTAACCCTACCCCTCAACCTAACCCTTGCCTTAACCCTAAACCTAACCCTAAACCTCACCCTAAACCTAACCCTAATGCTCACCCTCTACCTAACCCTCATCGTGACTCAAACCCTCACCCTAAACCTAACATTAACCCACACCATAACCTTCACCCTCGCCTGAAACCTCACCCTCACCCTAACCCTCAGCCTCACCTGAACCCTCGCCCTAACCCTCAAACTAAATCTCACCCTAACCCTAATCCTCACCCTAACCCTAACCCTAACACTTACCTAATGGTAAAAGTCATACTCACCCTCACACTCACCCTAACCCTCACCATCACAGTAGCCCTCACCCTAAACCTAAACCTCACCATTACCCTCACCATCATCATCACCCTAACCCTCAAAATAACCCTCACCATAAACCTAACCCTAACCCTAAACCTAACCCTCACCCTAATTCTAACCCTTTCCTAACCCTAAACCTAACACTAAACCTCACCCTAACCCTAATGATAACCCAAAGGCTCACCCTCACCATAACCCTAACTTTAACGCTAACTCTCACCCTAACCCCAACCCTTACCTGAACCCTTATCCTAAGCCTCACACTAACCCTCAACTTAACCCTAACACTAACACTCACCTGAACTCTCAACCTCACCCTAACCCTCAGCCTCACCCTAACCGTCACTCTAACCCTTATGCTCACACTAACCCTAACCCTAAACCTAACCCTCATCCTCACCATCACCCTAATCCTAACCCTAACACTAACCCTCACCCTAACCCTTACACTTACCCTAACCCTCACCCTAACCCTATCCCTAACCCTAGCCCTCACCCTAACCCAAAACCTTACCCTAAACCTAACCCTACCCCTCACCCTAACCCTCACCCTCGCCCTAACCCTAAGCCTAAACCTAACTCTAAACCTAACCCTGAACCTAACCCTCACCCTAACCCTAACACTAAACCTCACCCTAACACTAACTCTTACCCTAACCCTTACCCTAACCCTAACCCGAACCCTTACCCTCACCCTAACCCTAAACCTAAACCAAACCTTCAACCTCACCCTCACCCTAAACTTAACCCTAACTCTCACACTCACCCTAATCCTAAATCTAATCCTAAACCACACCCTCACTGTCACCCTAACCCGAACCCTCATCATCAAACTCTCCTTCACCATAACCCTCAAACTAACCTTAACCCTCAAAATAAGCCTAAACCTAACCCTCACCCTAACCCTCACCCTCATCCTAAACCTAACCCTCACCATCACCCTCACCCTCACCCTCACCCTAACCCTCTCCCTTAATCTCACCCTCACCCTAACCCTCACCCTCACCGTAAACATCACCCTAAACCTAAGCCTAACCTTAACCCTAACACTCAACCTAACCCTGACCCTAAACCTAACGATAAACCTTACCCTCACCCTCACCCTAAACCTCACACTAAGCTTTATCCTCATACTAACCCTAACTCTAACCCTAACGCTAACCGTCACACTAACACTAAACCTCTCCCTAAACCTAATCCTACCCCTCAACCTAACCCTCACCCTAAGTCTAACCCTAACCCTAACCCTCACACTAACACTAACCCTAAACTCCACCCTCAGCCTAACCCTCACCGTCATCCTAACCCTCACCATAAACCTAACCCTAAACCACACCCTAAGCTTCACCCTCAAGGGAACCCTCACCCGAAAAGTCACCCTCACCCTAACCCTCAGCCTAACCCTAAACATCAGCCTAACCCTAACCCTCAATCTAACCCTAACCCTAACCCTCACCTTAACCCTAACCCTCCAACTAACCCTCACCCTCAACCTAATCCTCATCCTAATCCTAACCCTAATCCTTATCTAACTGAAACCCTCACCCTCGCCATCTCACTCACCCTAACCCACACTCTCACCATAGCCCTCACCCTAAACCTAAACCTCACCCTAAACCTAACCCTAAACCTCAGCCTCAGCCTCACCCTAACCCTAACCCTCACCCTAATCCTAACCCTAACCCTAAACCTAACAATCACCCTAATCCTTACCCTAACCCTAACACTAAACCTAACCCTCACCCTCAACCTGACCCTCAACCTAACCCTTAATCTTAACCTGACCCTAACCCTAAACCTAACCCTAACCCTCACACTAATCCTAACCCTCACACTAACCCTAACTGTACCTCTCACCCTAACCCGCACCCTCACCCTAACCCTAACCCTCACTCTAACCATAACCTTAACCCTAACCCAAACCCTAACTCTAACCCTAACCATCACCCTAACCCTAACCCTTACACTAACCCTCACATTCAACCTAATCCTCACCATAACAATAACCCTAACTCTTACCTAACCGAAACTATTACCTTCACCCATATTCTCACCCTAACCCTCACCCTCTCCCTAGCCCTCACCTTTACCTTAACCCTAACTCTAAGCCTAAACTTCACCCTCACCCTCATCCTCACCCTCAGCATAACCCAAATCCTAACCCTAATCTTAAACCTAAGCCTCACCCCTTCCCTCACCCTATTCCTAACAATAACCCTAATGCTAACCCTCACACTCACACTCAACATAACCCTAACCCAAACCTTAACAATAACTGTAACCTTAACCCTAACCCTAATCCTCACCCTAAACCTCACCCTCAGCCTCACCAAAACTCTAAACCTAACCCTAATCCTAAACCTAACCCTCACTCCCACCCTATCCCTAAACCGAACCCTTACCCTAATCCTCAACCTAACCCTATTGCTAACCCTAAACCTCACCCTCACCCTAAACCTCACTCTAACTGTAAAGTTCACTATAACCCTAACCCTAAAGCTAACCCTAATCCTCACCCTAACCCTAACACTCAACCACACCCTAACACTCAACCTCACCGAACCCTCACCCTCAAGTTCACACTCACTCTAACCCTAACCCTAACCCTAACCCTACACCTAACACTCACTCTCACCCTCACCCTCACCTAAACCCTAACCCTAACTCTAAACTTCACCCTCATCCTAAATATCACCCTAACCCTAACCCTACACCTAAAACTCACCCTCACCTAAACCCTAACCCTAACTCTAAACTTGACCCTCAACCTAAATATCACCCTAACCCATTACCCTAACCCTACACCTAACAATCACCCTCACCGTAAACCTCACCCCAACCCTAAAGCTAACCCTAACCCTCACCCTCACCCTAACCCTCATCCTCACACTAAACCTAACCCTATACCTAACCCTAACCCTCACCCTAACCCTAATCCTCACCCTAACCCTAACCATACACCTTAACCTAAACATCACGCTAAACCTAACCCTAACGCTAACCCTTACCCTAATCCTAACCCTAACCCTAAACCTCACTCTCACCCTAACACTCACCATCACCCTAAAACTCACCCGAGCCCTAACACTCACCGACACACTAACCCTCACACCCACCCAAACCCTCACCCTAACCCGAACCATAACCCTCACACTAACCCTCACCCTCAACCTAAACATCACCCTAACCTAACCCTCACCCTAAACCCAACCCTAACCCTCACCCTAACCCTAACCCTCACCCTCAATCTAACCCTCCCCCTCACCCTAATCCTCACCCTAACCCTATGCCTTACCTAAACGAAACCCTCACCCTCACCCTCACCCTCACCCTCACACTAACCCTAATCCTAATGCTAACCCTAACCCTCACCCTCACTCTAACCATCACTGTAACCCTTACCCTTACACTAACCCTAACCCAAACCCTCACCCAAACCTTCACCCTAACACTTATCCTCACGCTAACACTAACCCTATTCATAACTCTAACCCTCACACTAACCCTAACCCTCACCCTAACCCTAAACCTACCCCTCACCCTAAACCTCACCCTAACCCTAACCATAACGCTAACCCTCACACTAATCATAAACTGAACACTAACCCTCACCCTAAACCTCACCATCACCCGAAAACTCACCCAAACCCTAACCCTCAGCCACACCCTATCCCTCATCCTCACCGGAACCCGAACCCTCACCCTCACCCTCACCCTAACCTTCACCCACAACCTAAACATCACCCTAACCCAAACCCTCTCCCTAACCCCAACCCTAACCCTAACGCTAAACCTAACATTCAACCTAATCCTCACCCTCATCCTAAACCTCACCCTAACCCTAAACCTTACCTAACCGAATCCATCACCCTCACCCTAACGCTCACCCTCAACCTTGCCCTCACCCTAAACCTAACCCTCAACCTAAACCTAACCCTCACCCTCACCCTAACACTAACCAAAGCCTAAGCCTCACCCTAAACCTAACCCTAACACTAATGCTAACCCTAACCCTCACCCTCAATCTAGCCCTCACCCTAACCCTTACCCTCAACCTAACCCTAACCCTCAAACTCACCCTCACCTTCACCCAAACCCTAAAGCAATCCCTCACCCTCACCCTAACCCTCAGCGTAACACTTACTGTCACCTTAATCCTAACCTTAACCCTACCCCTCATCCTAACCATAACCCTCAATATCACCCTCACCCTCACCATTAGCCTAACCCTAACCCTAACCCTAATCCTAAACCAAAACCTCACCCACACCCTTACCCTTACCCTAAACCTATACCTAACCCTCACCCTAAACCTAAACCTTACCCTAAAAATCACCCTAACCCTAATCCTAAACCAAACCCTCACCCGCGCCCTCACCCTTACCCTAAACCTAAACCTAACCCTCACCCTAAACCTAAACCTTAACCTAACCCTAACCCGAAACCTCACCCTAAACCTCACCCTAACCCTAAGGCCAACCCTAACCCTCACCCTAATCCTAACCCTCACCATATCCCTTATCCTCAAACTAACCCTAACCCTAAACCTAAACCTCAAACTAAACCTAACCCTACCCCTCACCCTACCCCTCACCCTAACCCTAACATTAACTCTAACTCTCAGCCTAAACATAATCCTCACCCTCACCCTCACATTAACATTCACCGTCACCCTAACCTTCACCCTAACACTAACCCTCACCCACACCCTAACCCTCACATGAAACCGAACCCTAACCTGAACCCTAACCCTCACCCTCACCCTAAACATCACCCTATCCCTTACCCTCACCTTAACCTTCACACTAAAACTCAAACTCAACCTAATCCTCACCCTAACCCTAACCCTAATCATAACCCTTACCCTCAACCCCCCCCCGCCCTCAGCCTAATCCTAACCCTAACCATAACCCTCACCCTAGCCCTCACCCTAACCCTAACCCTAATCCTAACCCTAACACTAACCCTCAGCCTCTCCCTCAGCCAAAACCTAATCCTAAACGTAATCCTAACAATAAACCTCACACTCACCCTAAACTTAACCCTAACCCTCACCATCACCCTCACCCTCACACTCACTCTAACCCTCACCTACACCCTCAAACCTCACCGTAACCCTCAACCTCCCCCTAAACATCACCCTAACAGTAACCCTCATCCTAACCCTAACCCTCTCCCTAAACCTCACAATAACCCTAACGCTAACCCTAACCCTCACCCTCTTCTTAAACCTCACCATAACCCTTATCCTCACACTAACCCTAACCCTAACCCTCACACTAACCCTAACCCTAACCTTTACGCTAACCTTTACCCTAACCCTAACCTTAACCCTAACCATCACATTAAACATAACGCTAACCCACACCCTCACCCTAACCCTCACCATCAACTTAACCTTCACCCTAACCCTCACCCATAACCTAACCCTCAACTGAACATGAATTCTAACCCTCACCCTAACCCTCACCATCACCCTAAACATCACCCTAAACCTAACCCTAACCCTAACGCTAACCCTAACCCTCACCCTAACCCTGAACCTCACACTAAACCCCACACTCAACCTAAACCACATCCTAAAAATAACCCTAACCCTTACATAACCGAAACCCTCAACCTCACCCTAGCCCTCACCTTAAACCTCAGCCTAACTTTAACCCTAACTCTCACCCTCAACCTCAGCCTAACCCAAACACTAACCCTAATCCTAAACCCAAACCCAACCTCAACCTAACCCTAACCCTATCCCTAACACTAAACCTCCCCCTCACACTCACCCTCAAACTAACACTCAACCTCTCCCTCACCCTCACCCTAACCCTCACACTAACCCTAAACCTAACCTTCACGCTAACCTTCACCCTAACCCTAACCTTAACACTAACCATCACATTAAACATAACGCTAACCCACACCCTCACCCTAACCCTCAATGTCAACTTAACCTTCACCCTAACCCTCACCCATAACCTAACCCTCAACTGAACATGAATTCTAACTCTCACCCTAACTCTCACCCTCACCCTAAACATCACCCTAAACCTAACCCTAAACCTAACGCTAACCCTAACCCTCACCCTAACCCTAAACCTCACACTAACCCCCACACTCAAGCTAAACCACACCCTAAAATAACCCTAACCCTTACCTAACCGAAACCCTCAACCTCACCCTAGCCCTCACCTTAACCCTCACCTAACTTTAACCCTAACTCTCACCCTCAACCTCAGCCTAACCTTAACCCTCCACCTCACCCTCACCCTCAGCCTCAGCCTAACCCAAACACTAACCCTAATCCTAAACCTAACCCCCAACCTCACCCTAACCCTAACCCTATCCCTAACGCTAACCCTCCCCCTCACACTCACCCTCAAACTAACCCTAAAACTCAACCTCACCCTCACCCTAACCCTCACACTAACCCTAACCTTCATCCTAACCCTAACCCTAAACCTCTCGCTCACCCTCACCCAAACCCTCAACCTCAGCCTAACCTTAACCATGACCCTAATCCTAACCCTAACCCTCACCCTCACCCTAACCCTCAGCCTAACCCTAAACCTAACCCTCAACCTAACCCTAACCAACACACTAATCCTCACCCTAACCCTCATCCTAAACTTTAACCTCACACTAACCCTAACACTAACCCTAACACTAACCCTCACACTAACCCTAAACCTCACTCTAACCCTAAAGCTACCACTCAAGCTAACCCTCACCCTAACAATCACCCTAACACTAACCCTAACCCTCACCCTCACCATAACCCTCAATGTCACCCTAACCAGACCCTAACCCTAAAACTAACCCACACAATAACCCTTATCCTCACCTGAACACACACCCTCACCCGAAACCTCACAATCATCCTAACCCTGACCCTCACCTTAAACATCACCCTAAACATAACCCTCACTGTAAACCTAACCCCAACCCTAACTTAACCCTAACCCTTAACCTAACCCTCACCCTAAAATTTAACCTCAAACTAACCCTAACTCTAACACTAACCCTAACCCTCACACTAACCCTAAGTCTCACCCTAAACCTAACCCTACCCCACAACCTAACCCTCACCCGAACATTCACCCTATCCCTAAACATTTCCCTAAACCTAAACCTCACTGTCACCCTAAGTTGACCCTAACCCTAACCCTAACCCACACCCTAAACTTCACCTTCAACTGAACCCTCACCCTCACCCGATCCCTCACCCTAATCTACACCCTAACCCTAACCCTAACCCTAACTCTAAACCTCACCCTAACCCTAACCCTAAACCTAACTGTAACTCTCATCCTAACCTTAATTCTAACCCTAACCCTCACCCTCACCCTAACCCTAACCCTAACCCTAACCCTCACCCTAACCCTAAACCTTTCCCTAAACCTAACCCTCCCACTAACCCTAACCCACACCCTAACCCTAATCCTACACCTCACCCCAACCCCCACAATCACCCTAAAACTAACCCGAAACCTCACCCTAACCTTTATCCTCATTCTAACCCTAACTCTAACCGTAAACCTAACCCTCTCACTAACACTGACATTACCCCTCACCCCAACCCTCTCCCTGACCCTAACCCTAACACTCACCCTCACCCTCACACTCACTATAACCCTTACGCTAAAACTCAACCTCACACTCACCCTAACCCTAACCCTAACCCTAACAATAACACTAACCCTAACCCTAACCGTATTCCTAAAAATAACACTCACCCTAACCCTAACCCTAACACTCACCCTAACCCTAACCCTCACTTTAAACCTCACCCTAACCCTAATGCTAACACTCACCCTCACCCTCAACCTTATCCTCACACTAACACTAACCCTATACATAACGCTAACCCTCACACAAACCCTAACCCTCAACCTAACCCTATCCCTACCCCTCCCCCTAACCCTCACCTTAACCCTAACGATAACCCTCACCCTAACCATAATATTAACCCTAAACCTAAAACTCACCCTATTCCTCACTGTGACCCTAAAACTCACTTGAAACCTAACCCTCACCCACACCCTAACCCTCATCCTCACCGAACCCGAACCCGAACCCGAACCTGAATCCTCACCCTAACCCTCACCCTCAACCTACACATCGCCCTAACCCTTACCCTCACCCTAATCTCAACCCTAAACCTCACCCTCACGCTAACCCTCAACTTAAACCTCACCCTCACCCTACCCCTCACCCTATCCCTAACCTGCAACTTCACCCTCACCCTCACCCTCAACCTAACCCTAACCCAAACACTCACCCTAACCCTCAGCCTAACCCTAACGCTAACCCAAACCCGCAACCTACCCTAAACCTCAGCCTAACCCTTAAACTCAACAAAACCCTGACCCTAACCCTAACCCTAATATGCACCCTAACGCTAACCCTCACACAAACCCTAACACTCAAGGTCACCCAAATCCTAAACCGAACCCTTACACTCACACTAGCCCTAACCCTAAGCCTAATCCTATACCTATCCCTAACCCTAAACTTAACCATCACCATCACCCTAACATTCACCCTCACCCTAAATATCACCCTAAAACGAACCCTCACCATAACCCTAACCCTAACACTCACCCTAACCCTTACACTCACTGTAAACCTCACCCTAACCCTAACCCTAACCCTCACCTTCACCATTACCCTCACCGTCACCCGAACCCTTACCCGAACCCTAACCCTCACCCACACAGACCCCATCACCCTAAATCTCACACTCACCCTAAACATCACACTAAAACTAACCCTAACACTCAAACTCACCCTAACCTTCAATGTCACCCTAACCAGACCGTAACCCTAAAACTAACCCACACAATAACCCTTATCCTCACCTGAACACTCACCCTCACCCGAACCTCACACTCATTCTAAACCTCACCCTCAGCCTAAACATCACCCTAACCATATCCCTCACTGTAAACCTAACCCCAACCCTACCTTAACGATAAACCTCAACCTAACCCTCACCCTCACACTAACCCTCACCCTAAACTTTAACCTCACACTAACCCTAACCCTAACACTAACCCAAACCCTAACACTAACCCTAAGGCTCAACCTAAACCTAACCCTACCCCTCAAGATAACCCTCACCCCAACATTCACCCTAACCCTAAACCTCACCTTCAACCTAACCCTAACTGTCACCCTAACCTGACCCTGACCCTAACCCTAACCCACACCCTAAACCTCACCCTCACCCCCACCTTCACCCTCACCCGAACCCTCACCCTAATCTTCACCGTAACCCTAACCCTAAACCTAACCCTAAACCTTACCCTAACCCTAACCCAAACTCTAACCCTCACACTAACCCTGAACCCTAAACCTAACCCTCAACCTAAACCTCATCCTAACCTTCACGCTAACCCTAACCCTCACCCTAACCCTAAACCTTACCCTAACCCTAAACCTCACACTAACCCTAACCCACACCCTAAACCTAACACTACACCTCACCTTTACCCTCACCATCACCCTAAAACTAACCCGAACCCTCACCCAAAACCTAACCCTAATCCTCTCACTCAACATAACCTCACAGTCACACTAATCCTCATCGTAACCCTAAACCACACCCACACCCTAACCCTCACACTCACCCGAACCCGAACCCTCACCCTAAGCCTCACCCTCACCATAAACATCACCCTAACCCAACCTCTCAACTTAACTATAAACCTAGCCCTCACCCTAACCCTAACTCTCACACTAACCCTCACCCTCACCCTAACCTCAACTTCACCCTCACCTTAAATCTCAACCTGACACTAACCCTAACCATAACCCTAACCCTCACACTCACCCTAACCCTAACCCTAACCCTAAAACTCACCCTAAACATAATCCTAACCCTAACACTCACCATCACCCTCATCCTCACCCTAACCCTCACCCTCACCCTCACCCTCAGCCTAAATCTGACCCCAACCCTAAACCTAACCGTCACCGTCACTGTCACCCTCACCGTCACCTTAACATTCACCCTCAAACTCACCCTCACCCTAACCCTCGAACTCACCCTGAGAATTACTCTCACCTAACCCTCACCCTAACCCTAACCATAACCCTCATACTAACCCTAACTCTCACCCTAACCCTCACCCTAACCCTAACCCAAAACCTCACAATAACCCTCACCCTAACCCTAAGGCTAACCCTAACCCTAAACCTCACCAAAAACCTCACCCTAACCCTTAAAGTCACCAAAACCCTGACACTAAATCTAACCCTAATATGCACCCTGACACTAACCCTCACCCAAACCCTAACACTCAAGGTCACCCGAATTATCAACTGAACTCTTACAATCACTCTAACCCTAACCCTAACACTAATCTTATACCTATCCCTCACCCTAACCTTAACCCTAACCCTAACAATAACCATTACCCTCAAACTAATATTCACCCTCACCCTAAATAACACCCTAAACATAACCGTCACCATAACACTAACCCTAGCAGTCACCTTAATCCTAACACTCACCGTAAAACTCACCCTAACCTAACACTAACCCTAACCCTCACTCTCACCCTCACCCTCACCGGTATCCTACCACTAACCCTAAACCTAACCCTCACACTAATCCTAACCCTGACCCTAACCCTAAACCTAACCCTCACCCTGACCCTCACCCTAACACTAACCCTAAACCTAATCCTTATTCTAACACTAACCATAACCCTAACGCTCAACCTCACCCTAGCCCTCATCGTCACCTTAACACTCAGCCAAAACCTAACCTTCACCCACACCCTAACCCTCAACCTCACCCGAACACTCACTCTCACCCTAAACATCACCCTAACCCTAACCTTAACCCTAAGCCCTATCCTAACCCTCACCCTAACCCTAACCCTCTACCTAATCCTCACCCTCAACCTAATCCTCACCCTATCCCTAACCCTAACCCTTACCTAAACCTAACTCTAAACCTCAACCTCACCATCACCCTAAACCTAACCCTAACCCTCACACTAATCCTAACCCTAAATCTAAGCCTAACCCTCTACCTCACCCTCACCCTAACCCTAACCCACACCCTCACCCTAACCCTAACACTAACCCTAAATGTAACCCTAAACCTCTCTCTCACCCTAACACTCAACCTCACGCTAAACAGTGCCCTCACACTAACCCTCGCCCTAAACCTAACCATCAACCTAACCATCACCCTAACCCTAACGATAACCCTAACACTCACCCTCACCCTATCCCTCACCGTAATCTTTAAACATACACTAAAACTAAGTCTAACCCTAACCCTAACCCTCACACTAACACTAACCCTCACCCTAACTCTAAACCTCCCCCTCAACCTAACCCTCACCCTAAGCCTAAACCTAACCATCACACTAACCCTCACCCTAAACCTAACCCTAAATCTCATCCTCACCCCAACCCTCACAGTCACCCTAACACTCACCTTAAGCCTAACCTCTACCCACAGTTTAACCCTCACACTAAACCTAACCCTAAACCTCACCCTCATCCTCACCCTCAACCTAACCCTAAACCTAACCAGAACACTCACCCTAACCCTAACCCTTACCCTAACCGTAAACCTACCCTGCACCCTAACCCTCACCCTAACCCTAACACTAACCCTCACCCTAAACCTAACCCTAACCTTAAACCTCAACCTAACCCTAACCCTAACCTCACCCTAACCCTAATCCTTACCCTAACCCTAACCCCAACACTCACCCTAACGCTAACCCTAACCCTAACCCTCACCCTCACCCTCAACCTAACCCGAACCCTAACCGTAACCCTAAACATCACACTCACAGTAACCCTCACCCAAATACTCACTGTCAACCTAACCCTCAAACTAACCCTAACACTCACCCTAATCCTAACCCTCACAGTCACCCTCAAATTCAGCCTAACCCTAAACCTAACCCTAATCCTAACCCTAACCGTCAAATTCACCCTAAACCTAATCCTCAACATCACCCTCACCCTCACCCTTAACCTCAACCTCACCTTCACCCTAACCCTCACCCTCACCCTGAATATCACCCTAACCCTAACCTTCACCCTAACCCTAACCTTAACCCTAACACTAACTCTAAGCCTCACCCTAAACTTTGTCCTCATACTAACCCTAACTCTAAACCTAACCCTAACACTAACCCTCTCCTTAGCACTGACCTTACCCCTCACCCCAAACCTCACCCGGACCCTAACCCTAGCACTCACCCTCACCCTGAGCCTAACCCTCACCCTAACCCTAAACCTCAAACTCAAACTCACCCTAACCCTAACCCTAACAATAACACTAACCCTAACCCTAACCGTAATCCTAACAATAACACTCACCCTAACCCTAACCCTAACACTCACCCTAACCCTAATCCTCACCTTAAACCTCACCCTAACCCTAATGCTAACTCTAACCCTCACCCTCAACCTAACCCTTATCCTCACGCTAACACTAACCCTATACATAACCCTAACCCTCACACTAACACGAACCCTCACCCTAACCCTAACCCTACCCCTCCCCCTACCCCTCACCTTAACCCTAACCCTAATGCTAACCCTCACCCTAACCATAATATTAACCCTAATCCTCAAACTCACCCTAATCCTCACCATCACCCTAAAACTCACCCGAACACTAACCCTCACCCACACCCTAACCCTCATCCTTACCGAACCCTTACACGAACACAAACCCGAACACTCACCCTAACCCTCACCCTCAACCTACACATTGCGCTAAACCTAACCCTCACATTAATCCCAACCCCAACCCTCACTCTAACCCTAACCCTGAACCTAAACCTCACCCTTACCCTAACGCTAACCAGCAACCTCACACTCACTCTCATCCTAAGCCTAACTTTAAACCTAAACCTAATCCTAAACCAATCCTCACCCTCACCCTCACCCTAACCCTCACCCTCACCATCAGCCTAACCCTAACCCTAAGCCTAATCTTAAACCTAACCCTCACACTCACACTAACCTGCACCCCAACCTTAAACCTTACACTAACCCTAACCCTAACCCTCACACTAACCCTAAATTTCACTCTAACCCTAACCCTAACCCTCAACCTGACCCTCACTCTAACTCTAACCCTCATTTTAACACTCACCCTAAACTTAACCCTAACCCTCACCCTTACCCTAAGCCTCACAGTTAACCTAACCCCACCCTAACCCTAACCATAACCCACACCTGAACCCTCACCCTCACCCGAAACCTCACACTCACCTGAAACCTCACCCTCACCCTAACTCTCAGCCTCACCCTAAACATCACCCTAACCCTAACCGTTACTCTAACCCTATCCCTAAAACTAACCCTAAACCTAACCCTCAACCTAACCCTCACACTCACCCTAATCCTCAACCAAATCCTAACCCTCACACTAACCGTAACCCTAACCCTAACTCTAACCCTCACCCTAACCCTAATCCTCACAATCACCCCACCCTAAGCCTAACCCAAACCCTAACCCTAACCTCAATCTCTACCTCACCTTCAAACTCACCCTAACCCTATTCCTAACCCTAACCCTAATGCTAAAACTAGCCCTCACCCTCACACTAACCCTAACCTTCAGCCTAACCCTAATCCTAACCCTACCCCTGCCCTCACCCTCACCCTAACCCTCTCCCTCACACTAGCCCTCACACTAAACTTAACCCTCACTCTAACCCTAACTCTAACCCTCTCCTTCACCCTAACCCTCACCGTCACCCTACACCTCGCCCTAAACCTCACCCTAACCCTAACCCTAACCATAACCATAACAGTAACACTAACCATCACCCTAACAATCACCCTAACCCTTACCCTCACCATAACCCTCACCATAAACCTAACCCTATTCCTAACACTAACCCTCAACCTAACCCTGACCCTAACACTAAGCCCTAACCCTAAACCTCACCCTTACCCTAAACCTCACCCTAACCCTTACCCTCACACTAACCCTAACCCTAACCCTCAGCCTAAACCTCATATTAAACTTAATCGTAAGCCTAGCCCTCACCTTACCCTTAACCCTATCCCTAATCCTAACACTCACCTTCACCCTAAACCTCACACTCACACTCAACCTCACCCTCAGCCTAATCCTAACACTAACCCTAATCCAAACCCTAACCCTCACCCTCACCCTCACCCTAACTCCAAATCTAACCCTAAACAAACCCTTACCCTAACCCTAAACCTATCCCTAAACCTGACCCTAACCCTAACCCTAATCCTAATCCTAACCCTCACCATAACCCTAACCCTAACCCTCAGCCTAAACATCATCGTAACCCTAACCCTAACCCTAACTCTAACCTTAAACCTAACACTAACCCTAACTCTCACCCAAACTCTAACCCTCACCCTCACCCTCAACCTCACCATCACCCTCACCCTACGCCTCACACTCACACTCACTCTAACCCTAACCATAACACTAAACCTTACCCTAAACCTAACCCTCACCCTCACCGTCACCCTCACCATCACCCTTAAACTAACCCTCACCCTAATCTTAAGTCTGACCCTCACTATCACCCTATCCCTCACCCTATCCCTAACCTGCAACTTCACCCTCACACTCACCCTCACCCTAACCCTAATCCAAACTCTCACCCTAACCCTCAGCCTAACCCCAACACTAACCTTAACCTTCACCCTCATCCTAAACCCTAAACCTCAGCCTAACCGTTAAACTTACCAAAACCCTGACCCTAACCCTAACGCTAATATACACACTAACGCTAACCCTCACCCAAACCGTAACACTCAAGGTCAACCGAATCCTCAAACGAACCCTTACCTAAACTTTACCCTAACTCTGACCCTTATCCTATACCCATCCCTCACCCAAACCTTAACCCTAACCCTAACCCTAACCATCACCATCACCCTAAATATCACTCTAAACCTAACCCTCACCATAACCCTAACCTTAACACTCACGCTAACCCTAACACTCACCCCCACCCTCACCCTGAACCTAACCCTAACCTTAACGCTAATCCTCACCCTCACCCTCACCCTCACCCTAACCCTAACCCTAACAATAACCATAACCCTAACCCTAATCCTAACCCTAACCCTCACCCTAACCCTAACCCTAACCCTAAAACTCACCCTAACACTAATCTTAACACTAACACTCACCCTAACCATAACCCTCACTCTAAACCTAACCCTAACCCTCACCCTAAACCTAATCCTCACCCTAAAACTCACCCTAACCCTAACGCTAACCCTAACCCTCACCCTAAACCTAACCCTCACACTAACCCTCACTCTCACCCTAACCCTAACCATAACCCTCACACTAAGCCTCACCCTAACCCTAACACTAATACTAAACCTCACCCTAAACCTAACCCTAAGCTTAACCCTCTCCCTCACCCTCAACCTCACCCTAACTCTCACCCTCACCCTAAACATCACCCAAACCCTAACCCTCACCCTAAACCTAACCCTAACCCTCACCCGCACACTAAACCTCAACCTAAACCTAAACCTCATCCTAATCCTCACCATACCACTAACCCTAACACTTACCTAACAGAAACCCTCACCCTCACCCTCACCCTAAACCTCAGCCACACCCTAGCCCTCACCCTAACCTTAACCCTCACCCTAACCCTAACACTAACCCTCACTCTCACCCTAACACAAACCCTAACCCTAACCCTCACCCTAACACTCACCCTAACCCTCAACCTCACCCTAACCCTAAGCCTCACCCTAACCCTCACCCTAACCCTCACAATAACCCTAAACTAACCCTAACACTCAACCTCACCCTAACACTCACCCTCACCCTCACCCTCACCCTCACCCTAACCGTATCCCTAACCCTCAACCTAACCCTCACCCTCACCCTAATCCTTACCCTAACCCTAAACCTTACCTAACCGAAACCCACACCCTCACCCTCACTCTCACCCTAACCCTTACCCTAAACCTAACCTTAACCCTCACCCTCACCCTCAGCCTAACCCTAACCCTAACCCTCACCCTAAAATTAACCCTAACCCTCAACCTCAACTAATCCTCAACCTAAACCTCACCCTCACCCTAATCCTCATCATAACCCTAACCCTAAACCTTACATAACCAAAACACTCACCCTCACACTCAACCTCACCCTTACCAACACCCTCACACTAGCCTTCATCCTAACCTTAACCCTCACACTAACCCTAACACTAACCTTCACCCTCAACTTAATCCTAAACCTAACCCTAACCCTCACCCTAACCCTCACTCTAACCTTAACCCTAAACCTAACCCTCACCCTAAACCTCATCCTAACCCTAACCCTCACCTTAACCCTAACACTAACCCTCATCCTAACCCTAAACCTCAACCTATCCCTAAACCTCACCCTAACCCTTATACTCACAGTAACCCTAACCCTAACCCCCAAAATAACATTCACCCATATCCTCACACTAAACCTAAACCTAACACTAATCCTAACACTGAACCTCACCCTCATTCTCACCCTAACTCTATTCCTAACCCTCACCCTCACCCTAAATTTAACCCTAACCCTAATCCAAATTCTAACCCTCAGTCTCTCCCTCACCGTCACTCTCACCCTAACCCTAATCCCCACCCTAACCCGCACTCTAACCCTAACCCTCACCCCAACCCTAACGCTAAACGTAACCCTCACCCACACCCTAAACCTCACCCTAACCCTTAAAATCACCCAACCCTAACCCTTAACTTAACCCTAATCTTCACCCTAACCGTAACTCTCACCCAAACCCAAAACTCAACCTCACAGGAAACCTCACCCTCACACTTACACTCACCCTAACCCTAACCCTAACCTTAATCCTAAACTTAACCCTCACCCTAACCATCACCCTCACCCTAACCCTCACCATCACCCTAAATATCACCCTAACCCGAACCCGAACCCTAACCATAACACTCAACCTAACACTAACTCTCACCATAACCCTCACCCTAAACCTAACGCTAAATCTAACCCTAACCCTCACCATCACCCTAACACTCAGCTTAAAACTAACCCTCACCCACACTCTAACCCTCACCCTCACCCGAACACTCACACTAACCCGATCCCTCAACCCCACCCTAACCCTAATCCTAACATTCACCCTAACCCTAATCCTAACCCTAACCCTAAACCTAACCCTAACACTCACCCTAACCCTAAACCTAAACCTAAAATTGAACCGCACCCTCATTCGCACCCTAAATCTAATCCAACCCTAATCCTCACCATCACCCTAACTCTAACCAAATTCTAGCCCTCACTCTCAACCTCACCCTAACTCTTAACCTAACCCAAACCCTAACTTTCACCCTCACCCTCACCCTAACCCAATCACTAACCCTCACTAACCCTAACCAATCACTAACCCTCTCCCTAACCCTAACCATCACCCTAACACTAAGCCTAACCCTCATCCTAACACTAATCCTCACGGTAACGCTCACCCTAACCCTAATGCTAACCTTAACCCTCACCAGCACCCTAACCTTCACCCTAACACTTATCCTCACACTAAACCTAATCCTAACCCTCACACTAACCCTAATCCTCACCCTATACCTAAATCTAACCCTAAACCTCACCCTAACCCTCACTCTCACCCTAACCCTAATGCTAACACTAACACTCCACTACACCCTAACACTTACCCTCACCTTCAACATAACCCTAACCCTAACCCTAAACCTCACCCTAACCCTAAACCTAACCATATCCCTAACCTTAACCCTAACCCTCACCCTCACCCTAACTCAAAACCTAAACCTAACCCTCAGGCTAACCCTCACCCTAACCCTAAAATTATCCCTAACCCTCACACTCACCTTCACCCTCACTCTCTCCCTAACGCTCACCCTCAATGTAGCCTTCACCTAACCCTAACCTTAACCCCAAACCTTCCCTCCCCCTCACCCTCACCCTCAGCCTTACCCTAACCCTAACCTTAAAACTACACCTCACCCCCACCATCACCTTAAAACTAACCCTAACTCTAATGCCAACCCTCACCTTCACCTTCACCCAAACCCTAACCCTAAACCTAACAATAACCCTAATCCTAACCCTAACCCTCATACTAACCCTAACGATAACCCTAACCCTCACCCTCAACCTAACCCTCACCCTAAACTTTAACCTCACACTACCCCTAACTCTAACCCAAACCTTCACACTAACCTAACCCTCACCCTAACCCTAACTCTACCCCTCACCATAAACCTAATTCTCACCCTAACCCTCACCCTCACCCTAGCCCTCAACCTAACCGTAACCCTCAAACTAACCCTAACACTAACCCTCACCCTCACCTTCAACCTAAAAGTAACCCTAACCCTAAACCTCACCATAACCCTCACCCTAACCCTAACCCTAAGCCACACACTAAACCTCACTCGCAGAATCACACTCACCCTCACCCGAACCCTCACCCGAACCCTAACACTCAGCCTCACCCTAAACATCAACCTAACCCTAACCCTCACTCTAACCCTAAACCTAACCCTCACCCCAAACCTAGCGCTAACCCCAACCCTAACGCTAACGCTAATCTTCACCCTCAAACTAACCCTCACCCTCACCCTTATCGTCACACTAACCTTAATCCTAAACTTAACCCTAACCCTCACACTAACCCTAACCCTCACCCTAACCCTAACCCTACCCCTCACACTAACACTAACGCAAACCCTAAACCTAATCCTAACACTCACCATAACCGTAACCCTAACACTAAACCTAATACTCACCCTGACCTGAACCCTCACCCTCACACTAATCCTCACCATAAACCTAACCCTAAACCTTACCTAACGGAAACACTCACCCTCACCCTCACCATAAACCTCATCATCACCATAGAGCCCACACCCCAACCTTAACCCTCACCCTAACCCTAACACTAACCCTCACCCTCACCCTAAACCTAACCCTAACCCTGACCCTCACACTAACCCTCACCCTCACCCTAACCATAACCCTCACCCTCACCCTAACCCTAACCCTAACCCTCCCCATAACCCTAACCCTCAACCTAAACCTCACCATCACGCTAATCATCACCATAACCCTAACCCTAACCCTTACCTAAACGAAACCCTCACACTCACCCTCACCCTAATCTGAGCCCTCACCCGAGCCCTCAACCAAACTTTAACCCTCACCCTAACCTTAACCCTCATCCTAAACGTAACAGTAACGCTCACCCTCACCCACACCCGAAACCTAACCTTCGCCCTCACCCTCACTGTCACCCTAACCCTTAACCTAACCCTAACCCTAAACCTAACCCTCAACCTCACCCTCAGCCTAACACTCACCCTCACAATAAACACACCCTAACCCTAACCCTCAACCTAACCCTCACCCTAACCCTAACCCAAATGATAACCCTAACCCTCAACCTCACCCTAACCCACACCCTAACCCTTACACTCACCCAGACCCTAACCCTCAACCTAACCCTAAATCTAACCCTTACCCTAACCCTAACCCTAACTCTAACACTCACACCAACCCTCACCCTTACCCCAACGCAAACCCTAAGCCTAAACCTCACTCTAAACCTCACCCTAAGACTTACCCTCACCATAACCCTAACCCTAACCCTAATCCTCACCCTAAGGCTAACCCTAACACTCACCATCACCCTCACGCTCACCTTAAACCTAAACCTAACCCTAACCCTAATGCTAACTCTCATCCTCACCCTCACACGAACACTCACCCTCACCATAAACATCACACTAAACCTAATCCTCAACCTAATCATAACCCTAACCCTCACCCTAACCTTAACCCTCACCTTAACGCTCACCGTAACCCTAACGCTAACCCTAACCCTCACCCTCACCATAACCCTCAACCTAACCCTTATACTCACACTAACTCTAACACTAACCCTAACACTCACACTAACACTAATCCTCAACCTATCCCTAATTCTAACCCTAATCCTTTCCCTCACCTTTACCCTCACCCTCACCCTAAACATCACGCTAAACCTAATCCTCACCTTAAGCCTAACCCTAAACCTCGCCCTAACCCTAACCCTCAATCTAACCCTCACCCTCAACCTAATCCTCACTCTAACCTAAACATAACCCTTAGCTAACCGAAACCCTCACCTCACCCTAACCCTAAATCTATTCCTCATCCTAACCATAACCCTAACCCTAAACCTCACACTAACCCTCACCCTTACCCTAACGCTAACCCTAAACCTAAACCTCACCCTAAATCTCAAGCTAATACTTACCCTCACCATAACCCTAACCCTAACCCTAATCCTCACCCTAAACCTAAGCCTAACCCTAACCCTCAACATAACCCTCACCCTCACCCTAATCCTCACCCTAACTCTATCCCTAACATTTACCTAAGTGAAACCCTCATCATCACCCTATCCCTCAACCTCACCTTAGCCCTCACCCTAACTTTAACCATCACACTAAACCTAACAATATCCCTCAACCTCACCCTAAACCTAACCCTAAACCTAACCCTCACCCTAACCCTAACCCTAACCCTAACGGTCACCCTAACTCTCACCCTAACCATAAACCAAACCCTAACTCTAAACGTCACCATAAACCTAACACTCACCCTAAGCCTAACCCTAACCCTGACCCTCACCCTAACATTCACCCTGAACCTAACCCTCACCCGAACCCTAAAATTCACCCTCACCCTAACACTCACGCTCACCATAAACATCACACTAAGCCTAATCCTCAACCTAACCCTAACCCTAAAACTCACCCTAACCTAACCCTCAAACTAACTCTCACCTTAACTGTAACGCTAACCCTAACCCTCAACCCTCACCATAACCCTAACCTTAAGCCTTAACCTCACAATAAACCTAACCTTAACCCTAACCATAACCCTCACACTAACCCTAATCTTCACCCTATCCCTAACCCTAACCCAAATGCTAACCCTAACTCTCAACCTCACCCTAACCCTCACCCTAACCCTCATCCTCACACTAACCGTAACCCTAACCCTAACCCTCACACTAACACTAATCCTCACCCTATCCCTAATTCTAAACCTAATCCTTTCCCTCACCATAAACCTAACCTAAACCCAATCCTCAACATAAACCTAACCCTCAACCACACCCCAAAATTCACCCTCACCCAAACCCTTACCCTCACCCTAATATTCACCCTAACCCTAACCCTAATCCTAAACCTAACCCTCACCATCACCCTCACCCTAACCCTAACCCTAACCCTAACCCTCACCCTCACCTTAACCCTCACTCTCATCCTAAACATAACGCTAAACCTAACCCACAACTTAAGCCTAACCATAACCCTCACCCTAACCATAACCCTCAATCTAACACTCAACCTCAACCTAATCCTCATCCTAACCTAACATTACCCCTTACCTAACCGAAACCCTGACCTCACCCTCACCCTCAACCTAACCCAAACCCTAACCCTAAACCTCAACCTAACCCTAACCTTACTCCTCACCCTCACCCTTAACCTAACCCTAAACCTAATCATAACCCTCACCCTAACCCAAAACCTAATGCTAAACCTAACCATCACCCTCACCCTAAACCACACCCTAATCCTTACCCTCACCCTAAACCTAAGCCTAACCCTAACACTCACACTAAACCTAACCCTCACCCTAACCCTAACCCTACAATTCACCCTAACCCTCACACTCACCCTACCCCTAATGCTAACCCTAACCCTCACCCACTCCCTAACCCTCACCCTAACCCTTAACCTCATCATAACCCTAACCCTCACCCTCACCCTAAACCTGACGTAACCCTTACCCTCACCATAACCCTAACCCTAACCCTAACCCTCACCATAACCCTCACCCTGACCCTAACGATAAACCTAACCATCACCCTCACCTTAACCCTCACACTAACCCTTACTCTCACCATAACCCTAACCCTAACCCTAACCCTAACCCTCACAGTCACTCTAACCTTCACCCTAACCCTAACTCTCACCCTAACTTTAACCCTCACCATCACCCTAACCTTAACCCTCACACTAACCATAAGCCTAACAATAACCCTAACCCTAAAACTAACCGTAAACCTCACTCTCACCCTAACTCTAACCCTACACCTAACCCTAACAATCACCCTAACCCTAACACTCACCCTCACCCTAACACCCTAAACCAAATACCAACCCTAACACTCAACCTCATCCTCACCCTCACCCTAACCCTAACCCTAACACTAACCCTCACCCTAACTTTATACCTAAACCTAACCCTAACCCTCACCGTCACCTTCATCCTCACCCTCAGCCTAATCCTAGCCCTAAACCTAACCCTACCTCTAACCCTCAATCTAACCATAAACCTCACACTCACCCTCACCCTCACCATCAGCCTAACAATAACCCTAATCCTAATCCTAACCCTAACCCTCACCCTCACCCTCACATTAACTCTAACCTTATCCCTAACCCTAACCCTCACCCTCACCATCACACTAACCCTAACTCTATCCCTAAACCTCACCCTAACCCTAACCCTCACACTAACACTAACACTAACCCTAACCCTCACCCTAACCCTTACCCTAAACCTAATGCTAAGCCTAACTCTCACCCACACCCTAAACCTCACCATAAACCTAACTCCCAAACACACCCTAACCGTCACCCTCACCCTCACACTAACTCTAACCCTAACGATAACCCTAACCCACAACCTCATCCTCACCCTAACCCTAACTCTATCCCTAAACCTCACCTTAAACCTAACACTCACCATAACCCTAACCCTAACCCTCAACCTAACATTAACCCTAAATCTAACCCTAACACTCACCCTAAACCTCACCATAATACAAACGCTAACCTTAAACCTCACCCTCAACGTAAATCTCACCTTAACCCTAACCCTCACCCTAACCCTAACCCTAACCGTAAACCTCAACCTCACCCTAACCCTAAACCTAAACCTAACCCTAACCCTCACACTAACACTAAGCCTAACCCTAACCCTCAACGTCACCCTCATCCTCACCCTCAGCCTAATCCTAACCCTAACCCTACCTCTAACCCTCACCCTAACCACAAACCTCACCCTCACCCTCACCCTCAACATCAGCCTAACAATAACCCTAATCCTAATCCTAACCCTAACCCTCACCCTCACCCTCACATTAACTCTAACCTTAACACTAACCCTAACCCTCACCCTCACCATCACACTATCCCTAACTCTATCCCTAAACCTCACCCTAACCCTAACTCTCACACTAACACTAACCATAACCCTAACCCTCACCCTAACCCTTACCCTAAACCTAATGCTATCCCTAACTCTCACCCACACCCTAAACCTCACCATAATCCTAACCCCCACGCACACCCTAACCGTCACCCTCACCCTCACACTAACTCTAACACTAACCGTAACCCTAACACTCAACCTCATCCTCACCCTATCCCTAACTCTATCCCTAAAACTCACCCTAAACCTAACCCTCACCATAACCCTAACCCTAACCCTCACCCTAACATTAACCCTAAATCTAACCCTAACAATCAACCTAAACCTCACCATAATACTAACGCTAACCCTAACCCTCACCCTCAACTTAAATCTCACTTTAACCCTAACCCTCACCCTAAACCTAACCCTAACCCTAACCCTCAACCTAACCCTCACCACACCCTAACCCTCACCCTCACCTGAGCCCTCACACTCACTCTACCCCTCACCCTCACCCTAAACATCACTCTAACCGTAACCCTCAACCTAACCCTAACGATAACAATCACTCTAAACCTCACACTCACCCTCACCCTCAACTTCACCCTCACCCTCATGCTAACCCTCACAATCACAATAGCCCTCACCCTAAACCTAACCCTCACCCTAACACTAACCCTCACCCTCAACCTCACCCTAACCCTACCGCTAAAACCTAACCCTAAGTATAACCCTAACCATAAACCTAAACCTAACCCTCACCCTAACCTTAACCCTAAACTAACCCTCACCCTATACCTAAACCTAACGCTCACCCTCATCCTAACCCTAACCCTCAACCTAACCCTAACCCTAATAAGAACCCTAAAACGATTCCTAACCCTAACCCTCACCCTCACCCTAAACCTAACCCTAACCCTAACACTAAACCTCACCTTCACCCTAGCCCTCACCCTAACCCTAAAACTAACCCTAACCCTCACTCTAATCCCAAACCTCACACTCACCCTAAACCTCAACCTAACCCTAACCTTCACCCTAATCCTAACCCTAACACTCACCCTCTCATTAAACCTAACCCTAACACTAAACCTCACCCTAATGCTCACCCTGAGCCTTACGCTAACATTAAACCTCACTCTCAACCTAACCCTCACCCTAAACCAAACCCTCACGCAAACCCTTAACCTCACCCTCATCTGAATCCTCACACTCACTCTAAGCCTCAACTTCACACTAAATATCATCCTAAACCTAACCCTCACCCTAACCCTAACCCTAACCCTCAGCCTAACCCTCAGCCACACACTAACCCTCACCCCCACCCAAACCTCACACTCACCCTAACCCTCACCCTCACCCTAAACATCACCCTAACCGCAACCCTCACCCTAACCCAAACCCTAACCGTCACACTAATCCTCACCCTCACCCTCACTTCCACCCTCAGTGTAACCCTCACCCTCACTCTAGCCCTCACCCTAATCCTATTCTCACCCTAATCCTAACCCTCACCCTCAGCCTAACCCTATCCGTAACCCTCAACTTCAGACTAACCCTAAACCTAATCCTAACCCTCATCCTCACCCTCACCCTCATCCTAACCCTCACCCTAAACCTAACCTTACCCTAACCCTCACCCTAAACCTAACCCTAAAACTCACCTTAACCCTAAACCTAACCCTCACCCTAATCCTAACCCTAAACCTCACCCTCACCCTAAAACTAACCCTAACCCTAACCCTCACCCTAACACTAACGCTAACCCTAAACTACACTCTCACCCTAACCCTCACGCAAACCCATACCCTCACCCTCATCTGAACCCTCACACTCACCCTAAACCTCAACTTCACTCTAAATATGAAACTAAACCTAACCCTCACCCTAACCCTCACCCTAAACGTAATGCTCACCCTTACCCTAATCCTATGCCTGACCCTCACCCTAACTCTCACCCTGAACCTCACCCTCACCAGAACCCTAACCCTCACCTCACCCTCACTCTCACCCTAAACCTAAACCTAACCCTAACCCTAAACCTAACACTCATCCTCACCCTCACCTTAACACTCACTCTCACCATAAACATCACACTAAACCTAATCCTCAACCTAACACTAAACCTAACACTCACACTAACATTAATCCTCAACCTATCCCTAATTCTAACCCTAATCCTTTCCCTCATCATAAACCTAACCCTAACCCTAATCCTTGCCCTAAATCTAACCCTCACACACACGCTAAAATTCACCCTCACCCAAACCCTTACAATCACCCTAACTTTCACCTTAACCCTAACCCTAATCCTAAACCTAAACCTCAACATCACCCTCACCCTAACCCTAACACTAATCCTAAACCTAACCCTAACACTAAACCTCACACTCACCTTAACCCTCACTCTCACCCTAAACATCACGCTAAACTTAACTCTCACCTTAAGCCTAACCCTAACCCTCACCCTAACCCTAACCCTCAATCTCACCCTCACCCTCACCCTAACCCAATCCCTAACCCTAACCCTCAACCTAAACCTAACCCTAATCCTCATCCTCACCCTGACCCTAATCCTAACCCTAATACTAACCATCACCCTAACCCTAACCCTAATGCTAAACCTAACCCTCACCCTCACCCTAAACCACACCCTAATCCTTACCCTCACCCTAAACTTAAGCATAACCCTAACCCTCACACTAAACCTAAACCTCACACTCACCCTCACCCTGTCCCTCAGCCTAACCCTAAACCTAAACATAATCCAAACCCTAACCCTCAAACTCAACCTCACACTAACCGTAAACATAACCCTAACCCTAACCCTCATCCTTACCCACACCCTCACCGTAACCCTAACCCAAACACTCACCCTAAACCAAAACCTAACCCTCACTGTAACCCTAAACCTTACCCTAAACCTATCCCTAACCCTAACCCTCAACCTAACCATAACCCTAACCCTCGCCCTCACTCTCACCCTATCCTTTACCCTTACCCCAACCCTCACCCTAACCCTAAAACTTACCTTAACACTAACACTAACGCTTACCCTCACCCTAACACTAACCCTAACCCTAACACTCACCCTAACCCTCACCCTAACCCTAACCCTTACCCTAACCCTCAACCTAACCCTCACCCTAACCCTTATGCTCAGACTAAACCTAACCCTAAACCCAACCCTAACCCCCACACTAACTCTGAACCTCACACTAACACTAACCCTACCCCACACCCTAAGCCTCAACCTCATTCTAACCCTAACCCGAACCCTCACCCGAAACCGAAGCCTAACCCTCACACTCACCCTAACCCTCATTGTCACCCTAACCCTAACTGTCACCCTAACCCTCACACACACACTAACCCTAACCCTCATCCGAACCCTAACCCTCACCCTAACCCTAACCCTCACACTAACCCTCACCTTCAACTTAATCCTCACCCTAACAATAAACCTAAACTTTACCTAACCTAAACACTCACCCTCACTCTCAATCTAACACTCAACCTGACCCTAGACCTCACCCTAACCCTAACTCTAACCCTAACTCTCACGCACACCCTAAACTTTAACCTCACACTAATCCTAACCCTAACCATCACACTAACCCTAACCTTAATCCTAAACCTAACCCTACCCCTCAACCTAACCCTCACCCTAACCCTAACTCTAACCCTAACAGTCACCCTAACCCTAACCCTAACCCTCACCCTCACCCTAACCCTCACTGTAACCCTAACCCTCAACCAAAACCTCACCATCACGCTAATCCTCACCAGAACCCTAACCCTAACCCTTACCTAAACAAAACCATCACCTTCACCATAACATTAACCCTCACCCTCACCCAAACCGTAACACTAACTCTGACCCTCACCCTAACCCTCACCCTCACCCTCACCTGAAACCCTATCCCTAACCCTAACCCTAACCCTAAACCTAACCCTCAAACTCACCTTCACCCTAACCCTCACCCTCACCATAAACCTAACCCTTACCCTAACCCTCACACTAACCCTCATCCTAACTCTAACCATAACCCTAACCCTAACCCTCACCCTAACCTTCACCGAAACCCCAACCCTCAAGCTAAACCACACCATCAAGCTAATCCTCACCATAACCCTAACCCCAAACCTGAACTAAACAAAAACCTCACCCTCACCATCACCCTAAGCCTCACCCTCACCCGAACACGAGCCCAAACCTTAACACTCACCCTAACCTTAAAACTCACCCTAGGGGCTGGGAAGGTGGCTCAGTGGTAGAGCGCTTGCCTTGCATGCTCAAGGCCCTGGGTTCGATTCCTCAGCACCACATAAGCAAAAAGAAAAAGCCGGAAGTGGCGCTGTTGCTCAAGTGGTAGAGCTCTAGCCTTGAGCTGAAGAGCTCAGGGACAGCGCCCAGGCCCAGAGTTCAAGGCCCCACGACCGGACCCAAAAAAAAAAAAAAAAAAAAAAAAACAACTCACCCTAACCCTATCACTAATGCTCACCCTCACCGTAACCCTAACCATAACCCTGAAACTCACCCTAACCCTCACCCTCACCCTCATCCGCACCGGAACCCTAACTCTCACCCTCACCCTCACTCTCAACCTAACCCGAACCCTAACCCTAAACCTAAACCTAACCCTCAACCTCACCCTCAACCTAACACTCACTCTCACCATAATCACACACTAACCCTAACCCTCACCCTAGCCCTAAGCCTAATCCTCACGCTAAACCTAACCCTCACCCTAACGCTCACCCAAACCGTAACGCTAAAGCAAACCATGAACCTCAACCTAAGCCTCAACCTAACCCTTATCCTCACCCTAACGCTAACCCTAACCCTAAACCTAACCCTATCCCTCACACTAACCCTAATCCTCACCCTATCCATAAACCGAATCCTGACCCTCACACTAAACCTCACCCTCAACCTAACCCTAATTATAAACCTAACTCTCAACCTCACCCTAACCCTCACCCTAAATCTTACACTCACCCTAAACCTAATCCTAACCCTCACCCTAACCCTACCTGTAACCCTCACCCTAATCCTAAAATTTACCCTAAACCTCACACTAACCCTCACCCTTACCCTAACGCTAACCCTGAACCTCAACCTCACCCTAAACCTCACCCGAATTCTTACCCTCACCATAATCCGAACCCTAACTCTAATCCTCACCCTAAAGCTAACCCTAACCCTAAACCTCAACTTAACACTCAACCTCACCCTAATCCTCACCCTAACCCTAACCCTAACCCTTACCTAACTAAAACCCTCACCCTCACCCTAACCCCCAACCTCACCTTAGCCCTCACCCTAAACTTAACCCTCACACTAACCCTAATATTAACCCTTAACCTCACCCTAACCCTAAGCCTAAGCCTAACCCTAACCCTCACCCTAACCCTATCCCTAACCCTAACCGAAACCCCAACTCTCACCCTAACCCTAACCCAAACCCTAACACTAACCCTCACCCTAAACGTAACCCTCACCCTTACCTTAACACTAAGCCTGACCCTAACCCTAATCCTCACCCTGAACCTCACCTTCACCTGAACCCTAACCCTCACCTCACCCTCACCCTAACACTCACTCTCACCTTAAACATCACACTAAACCTAATTCTCAACCTAACCCTAAAACTAACCCTCACACTAACACTAATCCTCACCCTATCCCTAATTCTAACCCTAATCTTTTCCCTCACCAGAATCCCAACCCTAACACTAATCCTCGCCCTAAATCTAACCCACACCCACACCCTAAAATTCACCCTCACCCAAACCCTTACCCTCACCCTAACATTCACCCTAACCCGAATCCTAAACCTAACCCTAACCCTAACCCTCACAATGACCTTAACCCTCACTCTCACCTTAAACATCATGCTAAACATAACTCTAACCTTAAGCCTAACCCTAACCCTCACCCTAAACATAACCCTCAATCTAACCCTCACCCTCAACCTATTACTCACCCTAACCTATCCATAACCCTTACCTAACCGAAACCCTCACCTCACCCTTACCTTCACACTAACCCTAAACCTAATGCTAAACCTAACCCTCACCCTCACCCTAAACCGCACCCTAATCCTTACCCTCACCCTAACCCTAAGCCTAACCCTAACCCTCACACTAAACCTAACCCTCAACCATCACCCTCACCCTCTCCTCAGCCTAACCCTAAACCTAAATATAATCCAACTAATAAAACTCCACCTCACCCTCACACTAACCGTAAACATAACCCTAACCCTAACCCTCATCCATACCCATATCCTCACTCTAAACCTATCCCTAACACTAACCCTAAACGAAACCCTAACCCTCACCATAACCCTAATCCTTAACCTAACCCTCACCCTCACACTCATCCTATCCCTAACCCTTACCCTAACCCTCACCGTAACCCTAAACCTTACCCTAACACTATACCTAACCCTTACCCTCACCCTAACACTAACCCAAACCCTAACACTCAACCTAACCCTCACCCCAACCCTAACGCTTACCCTAACCCTCACCCCTAATCCTCACCCTAACCCTTATCCTCACACTAACCCTAACCCTAAACTCAACCCTAAACACCACACTAAATCTAACCCTCACCCTAACACTAACCCTACCTCTCACCCTAAGCCTCACCCTCACTCTAACCCTCACCCTAACCCTCACACTCACCCTAATCCTTACCCTAACCCTCACCCTCACACTCTTCCTATTCCTAATCCTTATCCAAACCCTCACCCTAACCCTAAAACTTACCTTAACACTAACCCTAACCCTTACCCTCACACTAACACTAGCCATAACTCTAACACTGACCCTAACCCTCACCCTAATCCTAATGCTTACCCTAACCCTTACCCTAAACCTCACCCTAACCCTTATCCTCACACTAACCCTAACCCTAAACCCAACCCTAGCCCCCACACAAACTCTAACCCTCACACTAACAGTAACCCTACCTATCACCCTAAGCCTCACCCTCACTCTAACCCTCAGCCTAACCCTCACCCGAAACCTAACCCTAACCTTCCCACTCACCCTAACCCTCACAGTCAGCCTAAACCTCACCCTAACCCTAACCCTCACACACACACTAACCCTCACCCTCATCCGAACCCTAACCCTCACCCTAACACTAACCCTCACACTAACCCTCACCGTCAACTTAATCCTCACCCTAAAAATAACCATAACCTTTACATAACCGAAACCCAAACCCTCACCCTCACTCTCAGACAAACACCCTCACCCAAGACCTCCCCCTCCCCCTAACCCTAAACCTAACCCTCACACTCACCCTAAACTTTAACCTCACACTAACCCTAACCCTAACCCTCACACTAACACTAACATTCAACTTAAACCTACCCCTAACCCTCAACATAACCCTCACCCTAACCCTAACTCTAACCCTAACCCTCACCCTAACCCTAACCCTAACCTTCACCCTCACCCTAACCCTCAACATCACCCTAACCCTCACCCTAAACCTAACCCAAACCCAGCCCTGACCCTCACCCGAAACCTCACCCTCACCCTCACCCTCACCCTAACCCTCAGCCTCACCCTAAACCTCACCCTAACCCTAACCCTCAATCTAACCCTAACCCTAAACCTCACCCTAACCCTAACCCTCAACCTAACCCTCACCTTAACCCTATTCCTCACCCTAACCCTAACCCTAAACCTCACCCTAAACTTATCCCTAACCGTAACCCGAACCCTCACCCTAACACTCACCCTAAACATAATGTTAACCCTAACCCTTACCCTCCCCCTAACACTCCCCCTAGCCCTTACCCTCAAACTAACCCTCACCCTAAACCTTAACCTTACCCACACCTTAACGCTCAAACTCACCCGAACCCTAACCCTCACACTAAGCATCTCCCTCACCCTAAACCTCACCCCAACCCTAACTGTCACTAAAAACCCTAACCCGAACCCTCACCCAAAACCTAACCCTCACACTAACCCTCACACTCAACAAATCCTCACCCTAACAATAACCCTAACTCTTAACTAACCGAAACCCTCACCCTCACCCTAATACTCACCCTAACACTCACCCTCCAACCTAGACCTCACCGTAACCCTAAACCTAACACTAAACCTAAACCTCACCATCACACTCCGCTCCCCTTCAGCCTAACCCTAACCCTAATCCTAAACCTACCCCTCACCCCCACCATCACCCTAAACCTAACCCTAACCCTAACGTAACCCTCACCGTCACCCTCACCCAAACCCTAACCCTAAGCCTTAACTTACCCAAACCCTAATCCTAAACCTAACCTTCACCCTAACACTAACCCTAACGCTAAAACTCACCATAAATCTAATCTTAACCCTATCACTCACCCTAACCATAACCCTCACCCTCAAGCTAACCCTCACCCTAACACTCACCCTAACATTACCCCTAACCCCAACTCTCAACCTAAACCTAACCCTAACCCTCACCCTCAACCTAAACCTCACCCTAAACCTAACCCTGCCCCTAACTCTCACACTAACCCTAACGCTAACCCTAACCCTCACCCTAACCCTAACCCTACCCATCACACTAACCCTCACAATAAACCTACCCCTAATCCTGACCCTCACCCTAACCCTAACCCTCACCCTCACCCCACCCTCACCCTAACCCTCACCCTCAACCTAGCTCTCACCCTAACCCTAACTCTCAGCTTAATCCTCATTCTAACCCTCACCCTCACCCTAACCCTAACCCTCACCCTAACTCTAACCCTCAACCTAAACCTAACCCTCATCCTAATCCTCACCATAACCCTAGTCCTAAACCTTACCTAACCGAAACCCTCACCGTCACCATCAACCTCACCCTAACACTCACGCTCACCCTAACCCTCACCCTCAAACTCACCCTCAACCTCAGCATAAATCTAATCCTGAGCCTAATCCAAATCCTAACCCTCACCCTCACCCTCAACCTAACTCTAAACCTAACATTAAACAAAAGCCTCACCCTAACCTTAAACCTATCCATAACCCTCACCCTAAACCTAACCCTAAACCTAACCCTAACCCTCACCCTCACCCTAACACTTACCCTCACACTAACCCTAACCCAAACCCTCATCCTAACCCAAACACTAACCCTAACCCTCACCCTATAATTAACCCTAACCCTAAACCTAACCCTCACCCAAACACTAACCATCACCCTCACCCTCAACCTCACCATTCCCTCACTCCAACCCTCACCCTCACCCTAACCCTAACCTTAATCATAACCCTACCCTCACCCTAAAACTAACCGTCACCCTCACACTAACCCTCCCCATCACCTTCAACCTAACCCTCACTCTCACCCTCACCCTAATCCTAACCCTAACCCTAACCCTCTCCTGAAACCTAACTCTGACCCTGACCCTCACCCTCACCCTAATCCTAAACCTCACCCTAAGCCTAACCATATCCCTAACCCTCACCTTCACCCTAACCCTCACCATCAACCTAACACTCACCCTAACCCTTACCCTCAACCTAAACCTAACCCTAACCCTAACCCTCACACTAACCCTAAACCTCACCCTAACCCTAATCCTAACCCTCACACTAACCCTCCACATAACCCTAAAACTAACACTCACCCTAAACCTAACCCTAACCCTCATAGTAACCCTAAACCTCACCGTCACCCTAAAAACCTCACCGTAACCCTAAGCCTCACCTACAGCCTAACGCTCAACCTCACCCTCACCCTAACCCTCACACTAACCCTAAACTTCAACCTAAACCTAACCCTAACCAAAACCCTAACCCTAACACTCATCCTAACCCTAACCCTCACACTCAACCTAATACTCACCCTTACAATATCCCTAACCCTTACCTAACCGAAACCCTCACCCTCACCCTAAATCTCAACCTCACTCTCACCCTCACCCTCACCCTAACCCTAACCCTAACCCTAACGCTAAACCTCACCCTCACGCTCAACCTCATGTCAGCTTAACCCTAACCCTAACACTAATCCTAAACATATCGCTCATCCCCACCCTCATACTAAACCTAACAATAACCTTAACGCTAACCCTCACCCTCAGTCTCACCCTAACCCTAAAACTAACCCTAACCCTAACCCTAACCGTAAGCCTATCCTAACCCTCACCCTAAATCTAACCCTCACCTTAACCCTAAACCTAACCCTCACCCTAAAACACACCCTAACGCTAACGCTAACCCTAACCCTCAACCTCAACCTAACCTTCACTCTAATCCTTATCCTCACACTAACCCTAACCCTAACCCTAACTCTGACCCTCAAACTAACCCTAACCCTCACCCTAACCCTAACCATACCCCTCAGACTAACACTCACCCTAACCCTAACCCTAATCCTAACCCTCATCCTAAACCTAACCACAACCCTAACCCTCACCCTCACCCTAAGCTTCAACCTAATACTAACCCTCACCCTAACCATCACCCTAACCCTAACACTCAAACTAACCCTAACCCTCACCCTCACACTAAAACTCACCCTAACCTTAACCCTCACCAAAAAGCTAAACCTATCACTCACCCTAACCCTAACCCTTACACTAACCCTCACCCTCAACCTAATCCTCACCCTGACAATAACCATAACCCTTACCTAACCGAAACCTTCACCCTCACCCTAAACTTCACCCTCACCCTAGCCCTCACCTAAACCTAACCCTAACCCTAAACCTAAACTTCACCCTCACCTTCGCCTCCCCCTCAACCTAACCCTAAACCTAACCCTAATCCTAAACCTACCCTTTACCCCCACCCTCAAACTATCCTTAACCCTAAACCTAACCCTAAGAATCACACTCACCCTTAGCCTAAACCTAACCCTAACCCTTACAATAACTCTAACCCTAACCCTAAAACTCACCCTCATCCTTAACCTCACCCTAACACTCACCATCACCCTAGACCGCATCCTAAACTTAACCCTCACCCTAACCCTAAAACTAACCCTCACCATCACCCTAATCCTAAATTTAACCTTAACCCTCACCCTAACCCTCATTCTAACCCTAACCCTAACCCTCACCATAACCCTCACCCTAAGCCTAACCCTCCTCCCTAACGCTAACCCTCACCCTAACGGTCACCCTAACCCTAACCCTCAAACTCTCCCTAACCCTCACCCTCACCCTCAACCGAACCCTCACCCTAACCCTTATCCACCAACTAAACCAAAACATAACACTAACTCTAACCCTAATATTCACCCGTACACTCACCCTAACCCTAACCCTAATCCTAACACTGAACCTCACCCTCACTCTCACCCTAACTCTAATCAAAAACCTAACCCTCACCCTCACCCTAACTCTAACCCTAAACTTAATCCTAATTCTATCCCTCACACTCACACTCACCTAAATCTCACCCTACCCTAACACTAACCCTCACCCTCACCCTAAACCCACCCTAACCCTCACCCTAACACTAACCCTCACCCTAAACCTCACCCTAACCCTTAAACTCACCATAAACCTAACCCTAACCCTAAGTCTAATCCTCACCCTAACCCTAACTCTCACTCACACCCTAACACTCAACCTCACCTGAATCCTCACCCTCACACTTACTCTCACCCTAACCCTAAACCTTACCTTAATCCTAAACCTAACCCTCACCCTCACGCTAAACCTAATCCTGACCCTAACCCTAACCTTAACCCTAAGCGTAACCCTAACCCTCAACCTAACCCTAACCCTCACCTTAACCCTAAACCTAACGCTCAACCTAAACCTCACCCTAACGCTAACGCTAACCCATACCCTCAACCTCAACCTAACCTTCACCCTAACCCTTATCCTCACACTAACCCTATCCCTAACCCTATCTCTGACCCTCAAACTAACCCTAACCCTCAACCTAACCCTAACCATACCCCTCACACTAACCCTCACCCTAACCCTAACCCTAATCCTAACCCTCATCATAAACCTAACCGTAACCCTAACCCTCAAACTCACCCTCACCCATATCCTAACGCTCACCCTCACCCTAACCCTCACCGTAATCCTAACTCTCACCCACATCCTAACACTCAACCTCACCTGAATCCTCACCCTCACACTTACTCTCACCCTAACCCTAAACCTTACCCTAATCCTAAACCTAACCCTCACCCTCACACTAAGCTAATCCTAAGCCTAACCCTAACCATCACCCTCACCATAACCCTCACCATCATCCTAAATATCACCCTAACCCTTACCCTCACCCTAACCCTAAACCTCACCGTAACCCTCATCCTAACCCTAACGCTAACCCTAAACCTCAACCTCACTATCACCCTAACCCTCACTGTCACCCTAACACTCAGCCGAAACCTAACTCTCACCCAAACCCCAACCCTCACCCACTCCCGAACACTCACGCTCACCTGAATCCTCAAACTCACCCTAACACTCATCCTCACCCTAAACATCACCCTAACCCTAAACCTCACCCTAACCCCAACCCTAACCCTCATCCTAATCCTAACCCTCAACCTAACCCTCACCCTCACCCTAATCTTCAACCTAATCCTAACCCTAACACTTATCTAACCAAAATCCTCACCCTCACCCTCACCCTAACTCTCACCCTCAGCCTAGCTCTCATCCAATCCCTAACCCTCAGGCGAACGCTCAAGTGATTCCTCATCCTAACCCTAACCCTAATCCTCACTGTCACCTTCACCCTCACCCTAACCCTCACCGTCACCCTAGCCCTCAACCTAACCCTAACCCTCAAACTAACCCTAACCCTAATCCTCACCCTCACCTTCAAGCTAACCCTAACCCTAACACTCACCCTAACCCTCACTCTAACCCTAACCCTATCCCTATCACCCTAACTATAAACCTAAACCTAACCCTCACGCTAACCCTCACCCTAACCCTAACGTTATCCCTAACACTCACCCTCAACCTCAAGGTAACCCTTACCCTAACCCTAAACGTAACCTTAACCCTCACCCTCACCCTAACCGTAATCCTCACCCACACTCTAACCCTATCCCTCACCCAAACCCTAACACTTACCCTAACCCTCACACTCACCCTAAACCTCA
This sequence comes from Dipodomys merriami, assembly GCF_024711535.1. Lineage (NCBI taxonomy): Eukaryota > Metazoa > Chordata > Mammalia > Rodentia > Heteromyidae > Dipodomys > Dipodomys merriami. The sequence goes on from NW_027203182.1 coordinate 402,777, forward strand.
CCCTAAACCTAACCCTCACCCAAACCCGAAACCTAACCCTCACCCTAATCCTAAACCTCACACTAACCCTCACCCTCAACCTAAACCGCACCCTAACAATAACCCGAACACTTACCTAACCGAAACCCTCACCCTTACCCTCACCCTCACCCTAGCTCTACACTCACCTAAGCCCTCAACGTAACCCTAACCCTAACCCTAACCCTCCTCCTCCCCCTGCCTATCCCTTCAGTCTAACACTAAAAAAAAACCCTAATCCTAAAACTAACCCTCACCACCACCCTCACTCTAACCCTATTCCTAAGGCTAACCCTTACACTCAGCCAAACCCTAACCCTAGCCCTAAGCCTAAATATAACCCTAAACCTAACCCTAACCCTAATCTTAACCCTAACCATCATCCTATCCCTAAACTTACCCTAACCCTAAAACTCAACCTAACCCTAATCCTAACCCTCACCCTCACCCTCACCCTCACTCTCACCCTTAAACTCATCCTTACCCTCACCCTATCCCTCAACCTCACCCTAAACATCACCCTAACCTGAACACTCACGCTAACAATAACCCTAAATCTCACCCTAATCCTAACCCTCACCCTAACACTCACCCTAAACCTAATGTTAACCCTAAACCTCACCCTCACCTTAACACTCACCCTAACCCTTATACTCACACTAACTGTAACCCTAAACCTAAACCTAACCCTGAAACTAACCCTAACCCTCACCCTAATCCTAACCCTACCCCTCTCCCTAACCCTCACCCAAACGCTAACCATAAACCTAATCATCACCCTAACCCTAACCCTAAACCTCACCCTAACACTCAACGTCTTCCCAGCACTCACCATAAACCTAACAGTCACCCACATCCTAACCCTAACCCTCACCACAACCATCACTCTCACCCGAAACCTCACCCTCACCCTAACCCTCACACTCACCCTAAACATCACCCTAACACTAACCCTAAGCTTCACCATAACCCTAACCCTCAACCTCACCCTCACCCTCACCCTAATTCTCACCGCAACCATAACCCTAACCCTTACCTAACTGAAAGCCTCACCCTCACCCTCACCCTCATACTCACCCTAACCCTCACCGTCACTTTAGCCCTCAAGCTATCCTTAACCGTCACGCTAACCATAATGCTAATCCTCAGCCTCACCCTAATCCTAACAATAACCCTAACCCTAACTGTCACCCTCACCCTAACCCTAACCCGAACCCTAACCCTCATATTAAACCTCACCCTAACCCTAACGGTAACCCGAAACCTCACCCTAATCCTAATCCTCACCCTGATTTTACCCTCACCATAACCCAAACCCTAACCCTAATCCTCACCCTAAACCTAACATTCACCCACACCCTGAACGCTCAGACTCACCCTAACACTCACCCTAACCCTAACACTAATCCTAAACCTAACCCTCACTATCAACCTCAACCTAACCCTAGCCCTAACCCTAAACCTAACCCTCACCCTAACCCTAACCCTTAACCTCACCCTCAACCTTACCCTCACCCTATCCCTCACTCTAACCCTAACGCTAACCCTAATCCTCACCCTCACCTATTCCTCATCCTAAGGCTTATACTCACACTAACCCTAACCCTAACACTAACACTAACCCTCTGCCCCACCCTAACCCTAACCCTAACCCTCACCCTAACCCTAACCCTAACCCTAACCTTCACCCTAACCCTCACCCTAACCCTAACTCTAATCCTAAACCTAACCCTCACCATCAACCTCACCCTAACCCTATCCCTAACACTAAACCTAAACTTAAAATAACCCTAACCATAAATGTAACTCTAATCCTAACCCTAACTCTCACCCTAAACCTATACCTAAACCTAACCATAAAACTCACCCTAACTCTAATCCTAACCCTCACCCTCACCCTCACCATAAACCTCACCCTCACCCTCACCATCACCATAACACTCACATTAACCCAATCCTTAATCCTAACCCTAACCCTCTCCCTCACACTCACTCTCACCCTCTACCTAACACTATCCCTAACAATATTCCTAACCATAACACTCACCCTCACCATAACCCTAACAGTAACACTAACCCTCACCCTCAACCTCACTCTAACCCTCTCCCTAGCCCTAACCATAACCCTCACCCTCACCGTAACGTCAGCGTCACCCTAACCCTCACCCTAAACCTAACCCTCACCTAAACCCTAACCATCAGTCTCACCCGAACCCTCAACCTCACCCTCACCCTCACCTTCACCCTCAACCTAACCCTCACCCTCACCCTTAACCTAATTCTCACGCTAACCCCAACCCTAAGCCTCACCCTAACACTAACCCTCAACCTAACCTCACCCGCCCCCATTTCCTCACCTTAACCCTAAACCTAACACTTACCTAACTGAAACCCTCAACCTCACCCTCACACTATCCTTCACCCTGACCTTAGATCTCACCCTAACCTTAACCCTCACCCTAACCTTAACACTAAACCTCACACTCAACCTTACACTAAGCCTAACCATAACCCTCAACCTAACACTCACCATAAACCTAACCCTAAACCTAAATCTCATAGTAACCCTCACCCTAACCCTAACATTCACCCTAAACTTCAACCTCACCCTAAACCTAACCCTAATCCTGACCGGCACCCTAACCGTTACCCTCACCCTCACCCTCACCCTCACTCTCACCCTAACCCTAACCCTAACGCTCATCCTCACCATCACCCTAACACTCACCCTAGCCATAAACTTCACCCTAACCCTAACCCTCAACCTAACCCTAATCCTCACCCTAACGCTCACCATATTCCTAACGCTAACACAACCCTCACGCACACCCTAACTCTGACCCTAACCATTATCCTCAAACTAACCCTAACCCTAACCCTAACCCTCACACTAACATTAATCCTCATCCTATCCCTAACCATAAACATAACCCTCACCCTAACCCTCACACTCACCCTATCCTAAAGCAAACCCTAAACCTCATCCTCACCCTAACCCTCACCCTAACCCTTACCCTCACCCTAACCCTAAGCCTAACCCTCACCCTAACACTAACTCTAACCCTCACTCTCACCCTAACCATAACCGTAACCCTAACCCTCACACTAACCCTCACCCTAAACCTAACGCTAACCCTAATCCTCACCCTCACCCTAAACCTCACCCTAATCTTTACCATCAAAATAACCCTAACCCTAACCCTAATCCTCACCGTAAACCTAACCCTCACCCACACCCTAAATCCCACCCACAACCGAACCCGAACGCTAACCCTAATCCTAAACCTAACCCTTACCATCACACTCACCCTTACCGTACCCCTAACCCAAAACCTAACCATCACCCTCACCCTCACCCTAACCCTCACCTCCACCTAAACAGCACCCTAACCCTAACGCTGACACTAACCCTAACCCTGACCTTCACCCTAACCCTAACCCTAACCCTAAACCTAACCCTCAAACTAATCCTAACCCTAAACCTAACCCTCACCTTAACCCTCACCTTGGCCCTCACCCTAAACTTAACCCTCACACTTACCCTAGAACTAACCGTCAGAGTCCCCCTAACCCTCACCCTAACCCTAACCCTCACCCACACCATAACCGTCAGCCTCACCCAAACCATAACACTCACCCTGACCCTCAACTTCACTCTCACCCTAACCCCAACCCTAACCCTAACAATAACCCTAACTCTAACCCTCACCCTCACCCTAATGCTCACCCTAATCCTAACGCTAACCTGAACCTCACACACACCCTAACCCTCACCCTAACCCTAATCCTCACACTAAACCTAACCCTAATCCTAACCCTCACACTAACATAAATCCTAATCTTATTCCTAAACCTAAACTTAACCCTCACCCTAAACCTCATGCTCACCCTAACCCTAAAGATAACCCTAAGCTTCATCCTCATCCTAACCCTCACCCTAACCCTAACAATCACTCTAACCCTCACCCTAACCCTAACCCTAACCCTAACCCTTAACCTCACCATAACTCTCACCCTCACCCTCACCTTAAATATCACCCAGACCTAACCCTAAACCTCACCCTAACCCTCACCCTCACCCTAACCCTAATGCTAACCCTAACCCTCAAACTCATCCTTACCCTCACTCTCACCCTAACCCTAAACCTAACCCTAAACCTAACCCTCACACTAACCCTCACCCTAACCTTAACGCTAACCCTAAACCTAATCCTCACCCTCACCATAAAGCTCACCCTAATCCTTATCCTCACACTAACCCTAACCCTCACACCAACCCTTATGCTCACACTAACCCTAACCCTAAACATCACCCTAAACCTAACACTCACCCTAACACTAACCCTAAACCTGACCCTCACACTAACACTGACCCTCACCCTCACCCTAACCCTCACCCTAGCCCTCACCCTCACACTCACTGTCACCCTAACTCTAACCCTAAACCTAAACCTAACCCTAACCCTCACCCTAAACCTAAACCTCACCCTAACCCTTATCCTCACATTAACACTAAACCTAACCCTAACCCTAACCCTCAAACTAACCCTAACCCTCACTCTAACCCTAACCCTACCCCTCACACTAACCCTCACACTAACCCTAATCCTAACCCTCACCTTAAACCTAACCTGAAACCTAACACTGACCCTCACCCTCACCTTCACCCTCACACTCACCCTCATCCTCACCCTAACCCTCAGCCTCAACCAAGCTCTCACCGTAACCCTGACACTAACCTAAACCCTAAACCTCACCCTCACCATCTCCCTCCCTCTCAGCCTAAACCTAAACCTAATCCTAAACCTACCCCTCACACCCACCATCACCCTAATCCTAACCCTAACCCTAACGCCAACCCGCACCCTCACCCTCACCCAAACCCTAACCATAACCATAACCATGTCCATTACCCTAAACCTAGCACTAACTCTAATCTGAACGCTAACCCTAAACCTCACCGTAATTCTAATCCTAACCCTAACCCTCACACTAAGCCTAACCCTCATCCTAACCCTAATCCTAATCCTCACCCTCACCCTAACCTTAACCCTAACCCTCACCCTAACACTCACACTAATCCTAACGCTAACCCTAACCCTCACTCTCAACCTAACCCTCACCCTAACCCTTATCCTCACAATAACCCTAAACCTAACCCTAACACTACCCCTCACACTAACCCTAACCCTCACCCTAACCCTAAAACTAAACCTAACCCTAAACCAAACCCTCACCCTCACCCTAAAACTAACCTAACCCTAAAATTCACCCTAACCCTCACCTTAACCCTCACCCTAACCCTAACCCTAACCCTCACACTAACCTTCACCCTAACCCTAACCCTCAACCTAACCCTCACCCTCACCCTAATCCACACTATAAACTTAACCCTAACCCTTACCTAACCGAAAACCTCACACTCACCCTCACGATAACCCTCACCCACACCTTAGCCCTCACCCTAACCTTCACCCTCACTCTAGCATTAATCCTTACCCTAATCCTATCACTAACACTCACCCTCTCCCTAACCCTAACCATAACCATAACCCTCACCCTAACCCTAACCCTAACCCTTACCCTAACGATAACCCTCACCCTAACGCTAATGATAACCCTAAACCTCACCCTAACCCTCACCCTAACCGTTATCTTCACACTAACCCTAACCCTAACCCTACCCCTCAACCTAACCCTCACCTTAACCCTAAACCTCATCCTAAACCTAACCCCAACCCACACAGTCAACCTAACCCTCACCGTCACCCTAACTCTCTCCCTAACCCTAACCCACATCCACTATCTAATGCTCAATCTCACCCGAACACTAACCCTAACCCTAAGCTTCACCCTCACCCTAAACCTCACCCAAAACATAAACGTCACCAAAACCCTAACCGAACACTCATCCAAATCATAACCCTCACACTAAACCTCACACTTAACCTAATACTCACCCTAACAAAAACCTTAACCCTTACCTAACCGTAACCCTCACACTCACCCTCACCCTAACCCTCACCCTCAACTTAGCCCTCACAGTAACCCTAACCCTAACCCTAAACTTCAGCCGCACTCTCCCCATCAGCCTCCTCCTAACCCTAACCCTAATCCTAAACCTAGCCCTCACCCCAACCATCATCCTAACCCTAACCCTAACACTAACAATAACCTTAACCCTAAGCCTAAAACTAACACTAATCCTAACCCTAACCCTCAAGCTAAACCTAATCCTCACCCTAACCCTAACCCTAACCCTCAAACTAATCCTCACTCTAACCCTAACCCTAACCTTAACCCTCAAACTAAAACTAACCATAACCCTCACCCTCAGCCTAACACTCACCCTAACCCTAACCCTAACACTTAGCCTAACCCTAATCATACCCCTCAGCTCAACCTTCATCCTAACCCTCACCCTGACCCTCAACGCAACCCTCACCCTCACCCTCACCCTCACCCTAAACCACACCCTCAACCTAGCCCTCACCGTAACCCTGACACTAACCCTAAACCTAAACCTCATCCTCAACCACTCCCTCCACCTCAGCCTAACCCTGACCCTAATCGTAAACGTACCCCTCACCCCCACCATCACCCTAACCCTAACGCTAACCCTAAGCCTAACCCTCACCTTAACACTCACCCTAATCCTTGTCCTCACACTAAACCTAACGATAAGCCTAACACTAAACCTCACACTATCCCTAAGACTCACCATAACCCTAACCCTACCCTTCACCCTAACCCTCACCCAAACCCCAACCCTAACCCTAACCCTCACCCTAACACTAACCCTAACCCTCACCCTCAGCGTAACCCTCAAAATCACCCTAAACCTCACCCTAAACCTAACCCTCAACCACACCCTAACCATCAGCCTCACCCAAACCCTCAACCTCACCCTCATCCTCACCCTCACACTCAACCTAAACCTCACCCTCACCCTTAACCTAACCCTCACCCTAACCCCAAACCTAAGCCTCACCCTGACCCTCAACTTAACCCTCACCCTCACCCTAATCCTCACCCTAACCCTAACCCTAAACCTTACCTAACCGAAACCCTCACCCTCACCCTCACCACACTATACTTCACCATGAAATAAGATCTCACCCTAACCTTGACCCTCACCCTAACCTTAACACTAACCCTCACCCTCACCCTAACACTAAGCCTAACCCTAACCCTCAACCTAACACTCACCCTAAACCTAACCCTAAACGTAAACCTCACCGTAACCCTCACCCTAACCTAGCAATCACCCTAAAACTAACCCTAAGCCTAACCCTAACCCTGACCCGCACCTTAACCCTCACCATCACCCTCACCATCACCCTCACTCTCACCCTAACCCTATACCTAACCCTAACCCTAACCCTAACCCTCATCCTCACCCTCACCCTAACACTCACCCTAGCCATAAACATCACCCTAACCCTAACCCTCACCCTAACGCCCACCCTATTCCTAATGCTAACCCAACCCTCACGCACACCCTAACCCTGACCCTAACCCTTATCCTCAAACTAAGCCTAACCCTAACCCTAACCCTCACACTAACATTAATCCTCATCCTATCCCTAACCCTAAACCTAAACCTCACCCTAACCATCACCCTCACCCTATCCTTAAAGCTAACCCTAAACCTCATCCTCACCGTAAACCTCACCTTAACCCTTACTCTCACCCTAACCCTCACCCTAACCGTCACTCTAAACCTAACTCTAACCCTCACTCCCATCCTAACCCTCACACTAACCCTCACCCTCACCCTAAACCTCACCCTAATCCTTACCCTCACCATAACAGTAACCATAACCCTAATTCTAACCCTAAACCTAACCCTCAACCACACCTTAAAATTAACCCTCACCCTCACCCTCACCCTCACCCTAACACTCACCCTAACAATAACCCTAATTCTTAACCTAACCCTCACCATCACCCTCACCATTACCATAAACCTATCCCAAACCCTACCCCTCACCCTCACCCGCACCCTAACCCTCACCCTCACCCTAAATATCACACTAACCCTAACCCTAACTGTAACCCTCACCCTCACCCTAACACTAAAACTAACCCTAACACTCATCCTCACCCTAAACCTCACCCTAACCCTTACCCTCACCATAACCATAAGTCTAACCCTCACACCAACCCTAACTCTAACCGTCCCTCTCACCCTAACCCTAACCCTAACCCTAACCATCACACTAAGCCTCACCCTAACCCTAACGCTAACCCTAAACCTCACCCTCACCCTAAACCTCGCCCTAATCCTTAACATCACCATAACCCTAACCCTAACCCTAATCCTCACACTAAACCTAACCCTCACCCACACCTTAAATCCCACCAGCACCCGAACCCTCACTCTCAGCCAAACACTCACAGTCACCCTATCCCTGACCCTAAACCTAACCCTCACCCACACCCTAACCCTCACCTCAAACAAACTCTCACCCTCACCCTAATTCTCACCCTCAACTTAAACATCACCCAAACCCTATCCCTAAGCCTAAACCACAACCTAACCCTAAACCGCTCCCTAACCCTCACCCTCAACCTATTTCTCACTCTAACTCTAACCCTAACCCTTACCTAAACTTAACATTCATCCTCATCCTAACCCTAACACTAAACCTAACCGTATGCCTAACCCTCACACTAACCCTCACCCTAACTCTCACACTGACTCTAACCCTCACTCTCACACTAAACTTCACCCTAAACCTTACCCTCACCCTAAACCTAACCCTAACCCTCACACTCACCCTAAAAATGACGCTAATCCTAATGCTCACCCTAAGCCTCACCCTAACCATAACCCTAACCGTAAAACTCACGCTCACCCTAATCTTCATCCTAACCCTTAACCTTACCCTAACCCAAATCCTAACCCTCCCACTAATCCTACCCAAGCCGAACCCTAACCCTACACCTCAGGCTAAAACTCATCCCTATCCTAACACTAATCTTCACACTTACCCTAACCTGAAACCTAACCCTAAACCTCACCCTAACCCTAACCCTCACACTCACCCTCACCCTCAGCCTAACCCTAACCCCAAACCTAATACTAACCCTGACCCTCACCCTCACCCTCAACCAAACTGTGACCCTAACCCAAACTCTCAACCTCACCCTCAACCTAACCCTAACTCTATCCCTAACCCTCACCCTAATCCTAACCCTAACCCTATCCCTAAACCTACTCTAACCCTAACCAAAACCCAAACTCTAAACCTAACCATTACCGTCACCCTAACCCTAACCCAAATCCTAATCCTCACAATAACTGTAACCCTAACCCAAACCCTCACGCTAACCCTAACCTAAACCTACCCCTCACCCTATTTCTAACCCTAACCCTAACACTCACTCTCAACCTAATCCTCACCCACACCCTAACCCTCACCCACACCCTAACCTGGACCCTCACCCGAACCCTCACAGTCACCCTAAACTTCATCCTCACCCTTAACATCACACTAACCCTAACGCTCACCCTAACCCTTACCATAAGCCTTACCCTCACTCCCCTTGCTAACCCTAACCCTAACCCTCACCCTCACCCTAACCCTCACCCTAACCCTAACCCTAACGCTAACCCTCACACTAACCCTAACCCTCACCATAACACTAACTCTACCCCTCAGCCTAACCCTCATATTAACACTAAACCTAACCCTAACACTCACCCTTACCTTAACCCTAACCCTCACCCTCACCCTTACCATACACCTAACCTAACTCTAATCCTCACCCTCACCCTCACTCTAACACTAAACCTAACCCTAACAATAATCCTAACGCTAACCCTAACCCTAACCGTAAGTCTAACGCTCACCCTAACCCTAACCATAACCGAACCCTAACCCTAACCCTCAACCTAACCCTAACCCTAAACCTCACCCTCATCCTAACTCTAACCCTAACCCTAACCCTAACCTTAACCCTAACCCTCAACTTAACCCTCACCCTAACACTCACGCTAATCCTAATGTTAACCCTTACCTAACTGAAACCCTAACCCTCACCCTAAACCTCACCCTCAACCAGCCCTCACCCTAACCCTAACCCTAAGCCTAAAACTAACCCTCAAACTCCCCCTCCCACTCCCCCTCAACCTAACCCTAATCTTAACCCTAATAATACCCCTAACCCTCACCTTCACCCTCACCCTTACCCTAACGCTAACACTAACCCTCACCATAACCCTAACCCTAAACTTCACACTAAACCAAACCCAAACCCTAAACTTAACCCTCAACCTCACCCTAACCTTAACCCTCACCCGAATCCTCAGCCTAACCCTGATCCAAACCCTGACCCTCAACCTATCCCTAACCCTCACCCTCACCTTCAACCTCACTTTCAGCCTAACCGTAACCCTAATCCTAACTCTGACCGTCACCATAACCCTCACCCTAACCCTCACCCTAACCCTTAACCTCACCCTCACCCTACTCCTAAACCTAACTCTAACCCTAAATCTAACCATCACCCTAACCCTAACCATAAGCAAACCCCTAACCCTAACCTTCACCCTAACACTCACGCTAACCATAACACTAACCTTAAAACTAACCCTCACCCTGAAGCACACCCTCATCCTCACCCTAAACCTAACGCTCAACCTAACTCTAACCCTCATCATAACCCTAACCCTAACCTCACCCTCACAGTAATCCTAACCCTCACCCTAACCCTAACCCTACCTCTCAGCCTAACCCTCACCATAACAATAACCCTAAACCTAATCCTCACACAATCCCTAACCCTAACCCTAACCCTAACTCTAGCCCTCAACCTAACCCTAACCCTAACCTTAACCCTCACCCTAACCCTAAATCTCACCCTAACCCTCACCCTAACCCTAACCCTCACCCTAATCTTAATCCTCACCCTCACCCTCACCCTCAGCCTAACCCTCACCCTATAACTAACACTAACCCTCACTCTATCCCTAACCCTAAACCTCACTCTCACCCTAAACCTCACCCTCAGCCTAATCCTAAACCTAACTCTCACCCTCACCCGCACCCTCACACTATCCCTAACCCTAACTATAACCCTAACCCTTACCCTAACCCTAAACCTCAGCCTAACCCTAACCCTCAAACTAACCCAAACCCTAACCATCACCCTCACCCTAAACCTAACCCTAACCCTAACCCTCAACTTCACGCTAGCCCTCACACTTACCCTAATCCTAAAACTGACCCTCATTCTAATCCTAATCCTCACCCTAACCCTAACCCTCACCCTAACCCTAAGGGTGAATGTTAGGGTGGGGACATTCACCCTTACCCTAAAACTAAACCTCAGACTAACCCTAACCATACCCCTCAGCCTAAAATTCATCCTATCCCTAACCCTCACCTGAACCCTTATCCTAACCCTAACCCTCAACCTCACCCTAACCCTCAACCACACCCTCACCCTCACCCTCACCCTAACACTCACCTTCACACTAAACATCACCCTAACCATGACCCTCACCCTAACCCTATCCCTAACACTTACCTAAGTGAAACCCTCACCCTTACCCTCACCTTCACTCTCACCCTAACCATACCCCTCAGCCTAAATTTCATCCTACCCCTAACCATAACCAGAACCCTCATCCTAACCTTAAACCTCACCCTAACCCTAACTCGAACCCTATCCCTCACCCTAACCCTAACCCTAACCCTAATCCTCACACTACCACTAACCCTAACAGTAACCCTCACCCTAACCCTCAACCTAACCCTAATCCTAACCCTAAACTTCATGCTAACGCTAATCCTAACCCTAACCCTCACCCTCACCCTAACCGTCATCGTCACCTATACCCTCACCCTAACCCTACCCCTCACCCTCACCCAAACACTCACCCTAACCCTAACCTAAAACTCACCCTAACACTAACCCTCAAACTCAAGCTGACCCTCACCCTTAGCCTAACCCTAACACTAATCCTCAACCTATCCCTAAACCTAACCCTGAACCTCACCCTAGACCTCACACTAAGCCTAATCCTAACCCTAACCCTCAAGTTATCCCTAACCCTAATGCTAACCATAACCCACACCCTCACCCTAACCCTCACCCTCGTCCTAACAATTACCCTCACCCTAACCCTAAAATCACCCTCACCCTAACCCTTACCCACACCCTAAAATTCACCCTAACACTAAGCCTAACCCTAACCCTAACCCTAACCCAAACCTTTATCCTAAACCTAACTCTAACCCTACCCTAACCCTAACACTTAACCTAACCCTAACCCTCACCCTCACCCTCACCCTCACCCTCACCCTAACCCTAAAACTTACCCTCATCCAAACATTAAACCTCAACCGAACCCTCACCCTCACCCTCATCCTCACCCTAAACATCACCCTAACCCAAACCCTCACCCTAACCCTAACCCTAACCCTTATCTAACTGTAACACTCAACCTCACCCTTAACCTCACTTTCACCCAGCCCTCAACATAACCCTAACCCTAACCCTCAAACTCCACCTCTCCCTCCCACTCAGCCTAACCCTAAGCTAACCCTAATACTAACTCTAACCCTCACCCTCAACCTCACCGTCACCCTAACCCTAAAGCTAACACTAACCTTCAACCTCACCCCAACCCTAACCCTAAACTTCACACTAACCCTAACCCAAACCCTAACCCTAACACTCACCCTCACCCTCACCCTAACCTTAACCCTCACCCTCAACCTCACCCTCACCCTAGCCCTAACCCTCACCCTCACACTCACCCTCAACCTAACCCTAACCGTAACCCTAACAATAAACATAACACGAACCCTAACCCTAACCTAACTCTAACCCTCACCCTAACCCTAAGCCTAACCAAACACTAACCCTAACCCTCACCCTAAACCTAGCACTCACCCTCACCCTAACCCTAACACTAACCCTAATCCTCACCTTAACCCTCAATCTAACAGTCACGCTAACCCTAAACCTCACTCTCACCCTAAATCTCACCCTAAACCTTAACCACAACCTAACCCTAACCCTAACCTTAACCCTAACCCTCACATTAAACCTATCTATCAAAGTAACCCTAAAATTAGCCCTCACCCTAATACTCACCCTAACCCTCACCCTATCCCTAAACTTCACCCTCACCCTAGACCTCACCCTAACCCTAATAGTAACACTAACCCTCACCCTAATGCTAACCCTCACCCTATCTCTAACCCTCACCCACAACCTAACTCTCACCCTAACCCTCACGCTAACCCTCACCCTAACACTAATGCGAACACAAACTATCACACTCACCCTAACCCTGACCCTTGCCCTTACCCTCACCCTCGCCCTCACCCTAACCCTAACCCAAACCCTTAACCTAACCTTCACCCTAATTTCACCCTCACCCTAACCCTCACCCTAAACCTAACCTAACACGACACCTCACCCTATTGCTTAACCTAACACTAAACCTCACCCTCACCCTAACCCTCACTGACACCCTAACCCACACAATAAACCTAACGCTCAACCACACCCTAAACCTCACACTCACCCGAACCCTCACACTCACCCTAACACTCATCCTCACTCTAAACCTAACCCTAACCCTAACCCTAATCCTAAAAGAAACCCTCACACTCAACCTAACCCTAAGCCTAAACCTCACCCTAACCCTTTTCCTTACCCTATCCGTAACCCTTACACAAAACCTAACCCTCAAACTCATCTTAATTCTACCCCTCAACTTCACAATCACCCTAACCCTAACCATAACCCTAACCCTAACCCTTACCCTCACCCTCACCCTAACCCTAACACTAAACCTAACCCTAAACCTAACCCTAACCCTATCCCTAAACCTAACCCTAACCCTCACCCTAACCTTAACCCTAACCCTCAACCTAACCCTAACCCTAACCCTAACCCTAACCCTAAACCTAACCCTAACCCTAAGCCTCTCACTATCCCTAACCCCCACCCTCACCCTAGACCTCACACTAACCCTAATCCTAACCCTAACCCTCACACTAACCATCACCCTAACTCTAACTCTAACCATAACCCTCACCCTAACCCTCACCCTAAACCAAACCCCAGCACTCACCATCACCCTAATACTTACCGTCACCCTAACACTCACCCTAACACTAAACCCTAACCCTTACCCTCACCCTAACCCTCACCCTACCCCTAACCCTCACCCTAACAGTTACCCTAACCCTAACCCATATCCTAACCCTAATCCTCATGATCACACTTATCCTCACCCCCAGCCTAACACTAACCCTAACACTAATCCTAACTGTAACCCTCACTCTCACCCGAACTCTAACCCTAAACCTAATCCTAACCCTCACCCTCACACTCACCCTAAGCCTATTCCTAAACCTCACACTAAACCTAATACTTAAACTAACCTTAACCCTAACCCTCAACCTGACCCTAACCCTAACACTAAACCTAACCCTCACAGGAACCCTCACCCTAATCGTAAAGCTAACCTAAACCTCACCCTAAATGTAACCCTAACCCATACCTTCACCCTAACGCTAACCCTAAAACTAATACTCACAGTAAACCTAACCCTAACCCTAACCCTCACCCTAACACCATAATCCTAATCCTAACCCTCACCCTAAAGCTAACCATAACCCCCACACTTACCCTAACCCTCACCCTCACCTAAACCTCACCTGTAACATGACCCTCCCCCTAACACTAACCCTAACCCTAACCCTCACCGTAAACCTAACACTCACCCTCACCTTAGCCCTTATCATAGTCCTAACCTTAATCCTAACCCTCACCCTCACAATAAACCTCACCATCACCCTAACCCTTACCCTAACCTTCACCCTAACACTAACCCTCACCCTAACCCTTACCCTCACCCTAATCCTAAACCTAACCCTCACCTTCATCCAAAATCTAACCCTAACCCTAATCCTAAACCACACCATCAACCTCACCCTAAACCTAAGCCTATCCCTATACCTCACCTTAACCCTAAACGTTACCCTAACCCTATCCCTAACTCTCACTCTCACACTAAATATAACACTAAACCTAACCCTCACACTAACCCTCAACCTAAGTCTCACCCTAACCCTTACGCTCAACCTAACCCTAACACTAACCCTAACCCTCACGCTAACACTCACCCCAAACCTCACCCTCACCCTAACCCTCACCCTAACCCTAACCATCACCCTAACTTGCTCTCAAACTAATCCTAACCATAACCCAAAACCTCACCCTCAGTCTAATCCTCAGCATCACTCTAACCCTCATCACCCTAACACTCACCATCGCCCTAACCCTCACAATCACCCTAACACTCACCTTCACCCTAACCCTCACTATCACACTAACTCTCACACTAATCCTAACACT
Source organism: Dipodomys merriami (assembly GCF_024711535.1). NCBI lineage: Eukaryota > Metazoa > Chordata > Mammalia > Rodentia > Heteromyidae > Dipodomys > Dipodomys merriami. The sequence goes on from NW_027203182.1 coordinate 418,185, forward strand.
CACCTACACAGTAGCCCTCACCCTCACCAGAAACCACACACTCACCCTAACCCTCACCCTCACCCTAAAAATCACACTAAACCTAACCCTCACCCTAGCCCTAACCCTAACCCTCACCCTAACTCTCAACCTCACCCTCACCTTCACCCTAAGCCTAAGCCTAACACTAACCCTAATCCTAAACCTAACCCTCACCCTCACCCTAATCCTCACCCTCACCCTAACCCTCATCCTCACCCTTTTCCTCAACCTAAGTCTAAACCTAACCCCTACCCTCCCACAAACCCTAATGCTCACCCTAACCCTAAAACTAACCCTAATCCTCACACTCAACCTAACCCTCACCCTAACTTCTACCCTCACCCTCACCCTCACCCTAACCCTCATACTAACCCTAACCTTCACCCTACCTTAATCCTCACCCTAACCATAACCCTCACCCTCAAACTAACCCTAACCCTAACCCTAAACCTAATCCTCACACTAACACTCGCCTTAACTCTTACTCTAACCATAACGCTAAACCTAACCCTCACCCTAACTCAAACCCTAACACTAACCCTGACGCTAACACTAACCCTAACCCTCAACCTCACCCTAACCCTCACCCTCACCCTAAACATAACCCTAACCCTCACCCTAACCCTCATCCTAACACTAATGCCAACCCTTACCTTAATAATAAACCTGAACCTCACCCTCCCTCTAACAGTCTCACTCACCCTAACCCTCATCCTAACCTTTTTCCTCACCCTAACACTAATCCTAACCCTATTGCTCACACAAACCCTAAGCGTCACAATAAACCTTGCCCTCACCCTAACCCTAAGCCTAACCCTAACACTCACCCTAACCCTAAACCTCACCCTAACCCTAAACCTACCCTTCACCCTACCCCTCAACCTAACCCTAAGCCTAACCGTAATCCTCACCCTATCCCTAACCCTAACCATAACCCTCATCCTCACCCTAACCCTCACCCTAACCCTCATCCCAACCCTAATACCAACCCTTACCCTAAAAATATATCTAAACCTCACCCTCCATCTAACACTCTCACTCAGCCTAACCCTCACCTTAACCCTTTTATTCACTCTAACCCTAACCCTAACCCTATTGCTCACACAAAACCTAAGCTTCACCCTAACCCTTACCCTCACCCTAACCCTAAGCCTAACCCTAACACACACACTAACCCTAAACCTCACCCTAACCCTAAATCTACCCTTCACCCTACCCCTCAACCTAACCCTAAGCCTAACCCTAATCCTCACCCTATCCCTAACCCTAACCCTAACATTCACCCTAACCCTCACCTAAACCGAAACCTAACTCTCACCCTCACCCTAGCCCTTACCATAACCCTAACCCTAACACTAACCCTCAGCCTCATCCTAACCCTCACCTTCACCCTAACCCTCACCATATCCCTAACTCTAACTATAACACTAATCCTCAACCTAACACTCCCCCTAACCCTAACCCTAACACTAACGCTAACCCTCAGCCTCACACGCACCCTCAACCTAACCCTAACCGAACCCTAATCCTAACCCTAGCCCTCAGACTCACCCTAACCATAACCCTAACCTTAACCCAAATCCTCACACTAACCCTCGTCCTAACTCTAACTCTAAACATAACTGTCACCCTAACTCAAACCATAACCCTAAACCTTACGCTAATGCTAACCCTAACCCTCAACCTCACCCTAATCCTCACCCTAAACATTACTCTCACCCTAACCCTAAACCTACCCCTCACCCTAACCCTCACCCTAACCCTAACCCTAAACCTCATCCTAACCCTCACCCTAACCCTAATTCTAAACCTTACCCTATTTATTAACCTAAAACTCACCCTCACTCTAACACTCACCCTCACCCTAACTCTCACCCTAAACCTTTTCCTCACCCTAACCCTTACCCTCACCCTAACACTAAGCCTAACCCTAACCCTCACACTAACCCTAAACCTCACCCTAACCCTAAGCCTACACCTCACCCTAACCCTCACCCTAAACCTAAGCCTAACCCTAAACCTCACCTTATCCCTAACACTAACCCTAACCCTCACCCTCACCCTAACCCTCACCCTAAACCTAACCCTAACTCCCATCCTCTCCCTAGCCCTTTCCATAGCCCTAACCCTAACACTAACCCTCACCCTCACCCTAACCCTCACCATTACCCTAATCCTCAGCATAACCCTCACTGTTACCCTAACCTAACCCTCACCCTAACCCTTACCCTCACCCTAATCCTAACCCTAACCCTCACCCTAACTCTAACCCTAACACTGATCCTAAACCTCACCATCAAACTCACCCTAACACTAAGCCTCTCCCTATACCTCACCTTAACCCTAAGAGTTACCGTAACTCTATCCTTAATCCTCACTCTCACCCTATACCTAACACTAAACCTAACCCTCACACTAACCCTCACCCTAACCCTCACCCTAACCTAACCCTCACCCTTAAACTCACCCTAAACCATAACCTCACCCTAACCCTAACCCTAATGCTCACACTAACCCTAAACCTATCCCTAACCCTCACTCTATCCCTCAAGCTAACCAGCTTAACCCTAAACCTCACCCAACGCTAAACATAACCCCCACGCTCATCCTTACCCCTACCCTCAGCCTAAACCTAACCCAAACCGTAGCCCACACCCTCACCCTCACCCTAAGTCTAAACCTAACTCTCACACTCAAACTAACTCTAACCCTAACCCTATCCCTCATGCTAACGCTAACCCCAACCCTCACCCTCACCCTAACCCTAACAATCACAATAATTCTTCCTCTCAAACTAACCCTAACCCTAACCATAACCCAAAACCTCACCCTCAACCTAACCCTCAGCATCACCCTAACCCTCATCACCCTAACACTCACCGTCACCCTAACCCTCACAATAACCCTAACACTCATCCACACCCTAACCCTCACTCTCACCAAAAAACGTCACTATCACCCTAACACTCACCCTCAAACGTAACAACACACTAAACCTAACCTTCAACCTCACCATCACCCTCACCCTCAGCCTAACCTTAAACATAAACCTAAATCTAACCCTAAACCTAATACTCAACCTAACCCTAACCTTAACACAAACCCTCACCCTCACCTTAACACTCACCCTAACCCCAACGCTAACCCTAACCCTCACCCTCACCCTAAACCTCACCATAACCCTTACTCTCAACCTAACTCTAACCCTAACCCTAATCCTCACACTAACCATAAACCTAACCCTCAACCTCACCCTAACCCTCACCCTAACCCTAACCCTAACCCTATCCCTCAACCTTATGCTAAACCAAACCGTAACCCTCACCCTCGCCCTAACCCACACCAGCACCCTAACATTCACCCTAACCCTAATGGTCACCAAAACAGTAACCCTCATCATCACCCGAAACCTCACAGTCACCCTAACCCTCACACTCACCCTAAACATCACACTAACCCTAACCCTAACCCTAGCCATAACCATAAACCTCACCCTAACCCTCATCCCCACCCTCACCCTCACCCTAAGCCTAACCCTAACCTATAAATCGAATCCTAAACCTAACACTCACCCTAACCCTAACCCTCACCCTCACCCTTTTCCTCACCCTAACCCTAACCCTAACCCTCATCCTAACACTAAACCTCAACATCACCCTTACCCTCAACCTCAGATTAACCCTAAAACTAACCTAACTAACTAACTAATCCTAAACCTATTCCTCACCCTCAAGCTCACCCTAACACTAACCCTAATCATAATTCTACCCCTCACCCTCACCCTCATGCTAAACTTAACCCAATACCTAAACCTCACCCTAACCCTAACAGTAATCCAAATCCAAACCCTAACCCTCACCCTAACCCTATCCCCAACCGTAACCCTCACCCTACAATAACCCTAAACTTAAACCTCACCCTAACGCTAACCCTAACGCTAACCCTCACCATCACCCTAACCCTCACCCTAACAGGCAACGTAACACTCACCCTAAACCTAACCCTGCATCAACCTTACCCTCACCCTCAGACTAACCTAAAACTAACCCTAATCCTAACACTATCTCTCACCTCACGGTCACCTTCACTGTAACCCTAACACTAATCATACCCCTCCCCCACACCCTCACTCTACCCCTAAACCTAACCCTAACCCTCACCCAAACCGTAACCCTCCCACTACCCCTTAAGCTAACCCTAACCCTCTACCTCAAACTAACCTGCAACCTAACCCTTTCCCTCAACCTAAAACTAACCCTAACATTCACACTAACCCTAACCCTCACCCTAACCCTAAAACTACCCCTCAGCCTAAACCTCATCCTAACCCTAACCCTAACCCTAAGCATCACCCTAACCCTAACCCTAACCATCACCCTTACCCTCACCCTCAGACTAACCCTAAAACTTACCCAAATCCTAACCATATCTCTCATCCTCATGCTCACCCTAACTCTAACCCTAACCTAAACCTAATCCTCACCCTCACCCTCAGCCTAACCCTAACCCAATACCTAAACCTCAACCTAACCCTAACACTAACCTAAATCCTCACCCTAAACCTTACCCTAGCCCTGCCCCCAACCTTAACCCTCATGCTAAACCTCACCCTAACCCTTACCATCACCCTAACCCTAAACCCAATGCAAATCCTCACACTAATCCTAACCCTAAGCCTAAACCTAATCCTACTCCTCAACCTAACCCTCACCCTACCCTAACCCTAAACTTAAACCTTCCCCGAACCCTAACCCTAAGCTAACCCTAACCCTCACGGTCAACTTAACCCTCACCCAAATCGTAAGCCTAACCCTCACCCTAACACTCAACCTAAATCTAACCCTAACCCTAACCCTCAACCTAACCCTAACCCTAACCCTCCACTAAACCTACACCTAAGCCTAACCCTAACCTTCAACCTGCCCCTCACCCTCACCCTAACCCTAACCCTAACCCTAACCCTAACGTTAGCCCATACCCTAATTAAAAACCTAAACCTCACCCTCACTCTAACACTCATCCTCAACCTAACCGTAAGCCTAACAATAACCCTCACACTAACCCTAAACATCACCCTAACCCTAAACCTACACCTCACCCTGACCCTCACCTAACCCTAACCCTCACCCTAACCCTTACCCTCACCCTAATCCTAACCCGAACCCTCACCTTCACCCTAACTCTAACCCTTACCCTAATCCTAACCTCACCATCAACCTCACCCTAACCCTAAGCCTATCCCTATATCTCATCTTAACCCTAACCGTTACCCTAACCCTATCCCTAACCCTCACTCTCACTAAACCTAATCCTCACACTAACCCTCACCATTATCCTAACACTAACCCTAAGCCTCACCCTCACCCTAACCCTCACCGTCACCCTAACACTCACCATAACCCTCACCATAACCCTAACCCTCACCCTATTCCTTACCATCACCCTAACCCTTACCCTCACCATAATCCTAACCGTAACCCTCACCCTCACATTCACTCTAACCCTCACCCTAACCCTAAACCTCACCATCACTGTAACCCTAACCCAAACCCTCACAGTAACCTAAACCTCACCTTAACCCTAACCCTAACCCTCAGCCTAACCCTCACTATAACACTAACCCTAACCCTAATCCTCACCCTAACACTAACCTTAACCCTAACCCTAATCCCCACCCTAAACTTTACCCTAATCCTCAACCTATCCCTCCAGCTAACCCTAATCCTAACCCTAACCCTAATGCTCACCCTAACCTCACCCTAATCCTCACCCTCACCCTGACCATAATGCTAACCCTTACCCTAACCCTAACCCTCACCTAACCCTAACCCTAACCCTAACATTCACCCTCAACCTCACCCTCAACCTAATCCTAACCCTCACCCTAACCCTACCCCTCACCTTAAACCTAACCCCAACCCTAACCCTCACCCTAAACTCACTGTAAACTTTACCCTCACTCTAACCCTAATCCTACTCCTCACCCTCAAGCTCACCCTCAGCCTAACCCTAAATCTAAACTTTAACCTAAACCTAACCCTCACCCTCACCCTCACCTAAACCTAACCTTAACCTACACCTCACCCTAACTCTCACACTTACCCTAAATCTAACCCTAACAATAACCCTAACCCTAACCCTAAACCTCAGCCTAACCCTAAACCTCATCCTCAGTCTCACCCTAAACCTCACCCTAACCCCAACGCTAGACCTAACATTCACTCTCACCCTAAACATCACCATAACCCTTACCCTCAACCTAACTCTAACCCTAAACCTAACCCTAATCCTCAAACTAACCCTAATCCTAACCCTAACACTAAACCTCACCCTAACACTCACCCTAAACCTAACCCTAACCATACCTCTCACCCTAACGCTAACCCTAAAACTAACTCTCACCCTAACCCTAAGCCTCACTGTCACCCTAACCCTAACACTAACATTAAACCTCACACTCAAACTAACCCTCACCCTAACCCTTTCCCTCACCTTAAGCCTAACCCTAACCCTAACCCTCACACTAGCCCTAACCCTCACCCTAACCCTAAACATACCCCTTAGCCTAACCCTCATCCTAACCCTAACCCTAACACTAACACTAACCCTCGCCCTAAACCTAACACTCACCATAACCATTACCCTCACCCTCAGACTAACCCTAAAACTAACCCTAATCCTAAACATATCTCTCACCCTCATGCTCACCCTAACTCTAACCTTAACCTAAACCTACCCCTCACCCTCAGCCTAACCCTAACCCTAACCCAATAATTAAACCTCGCCCTAACCCTAACACTAACCCAAATCCTCACCCTAACCCTAACCCCAACCCTAACCCTCACCCTAAACCTCCCCCTAATCCTTACCCTCCCCCTCCCCCTAACCCTTACGCTAAACCTCACACTTCCCCTAACCCTAAGCCTAATCCTAAACCTAACCCTCACCCTACCTTAACCCTAAACTTAAACCTCACCTTTACACTCACCCTAACCTTAACCCTAACCCTCAACGTCACCCTCCCCTCACCTTAATCCTAACCCTAACCCTCACCCTAACACTCACCCTAACACTCACCCTAACCCTAACCCTAACCCTAAAACTAACCCTAACCCTAACTCTCCACTAACCCTAGACCTAAACCTAACCCTAACCTTCACCCTTCCCCTTACCCTCAACCTCACCCTAACCCTAACCCTAAACCTAGCCCTCACCGTAACCCTAACCCTCACGTGAACGCTAACCCTAACCCTCACACTCACCTTGAACCTCACCCTAAACCTTACTCTCAACCTAACCCTAAACCTAACCATAACACTAACCCTCACCCTCACCCTAATCCTAACCCTCAACCTAAACCTAACCCTCACCCACATCCTAACCCATACCCTCGCCCGTACACTCACACTCACCCTAAAATTTACCCGCACCCTAAACTTCACACTAACCCTAACGTCACCCAAACCCTTACACTTACCCTCATCCTAACCCTCACCCTCACCCTCACGGTCACCCTCACCCTAAGGCTAATCCTAACCATAACCCAAATCCTAAACCTAACCCTTACCCTAACCCTCAGCCTAACCGTAGCGCTAATCCTAACCCTAAGCTCACCCTAAGCCTCACCCTCACCCTTAACCTCAAACTCACCCTAATCCTAACCCTAACCCTAATCCTCACATTAAACCTAACCCTAACCCTAACCGGAACCAAACCATCACCTTAACCATAACCAAAACCATCACCATAACGCTAAACCTAATCCTAACTTTAACCCTCACCGTTACCCTAACCATCACCCTAAACCTAACACTCACACACACCATAACCCTCACCCTCACCTGAACACTCACTCTCACCCTAACCCTCACCCTCACCCTCACCTTAACCCTCACCCTCACCCTAAATATCACACTAACCCTAACCCTCACCCTAACCCTAACGCTCACCAAAAACATCACCCTAATCATAACCCTCACCCTAACTCTAACCCTACCCCTCACCCTAACTCTCACCCTAAACCTACACCTCAGCCTAATCCTCACCCTAAACCTAACCCTAACCCTTAAACTACCCCTAACCCTCAACCTAAACGTTACCCTCAACCTAACCCTAAGCCTAACCCTAACTCTAACCTTCACACTAATCCTAAACCTCACCCTAACCCTAATCCTACACCTCACACTAATCCTCTCCCTAATCCTAACCTTAACTCTAAACCTCATCCTAAACCTAACATTCACCCTTAACCTCACCTTCCTTCTCAGCCTCACCCTAAACCTAACCCTAACCCTAAAACTCACCCTAACACTTATCCTAACCCTAACCCTCACCCTCACTGTCACAGTCACCCTAACCCTGACCCTCAACCTCACCCTCACCCTAACCCTCTTCCTAACCCTAAACCTCATCCTAACACTAACCCTAACTCTAACACTCAACCTAACCCTAACCCTAAACCTAACCCTAAAACTCACCCTAAAAGTAGCCCTCACACTCACCCTCACTCTCAGCCTCTCCGTAAACCTAATCCTAATCCTAACCCTAGCCCTCACCCTCACCCTCATCCTAACCTTCACTCTCACGGTCAGGCTAACCCTAACCCTAACCCTAATCCTCACCCTAACACTTATCCTCACACTAACCGTAACCCTAAGCCTAACCCTCACACTAACCTTAACCCTCACCCTAATCCTAAACCTACCCCTCACCCTAACACTAATCCTCATCCAAACACTAACCTTCACACTCACAGGAAACCTCACGCGCACCCTAACACTCACACTCACTGTAAACATCACCCTAACCCTAACCCTCAACTTAACCCTAACCCAAACCCTCACCCTAACATTAACTCTCACGCTAAACCTCAACCTCACGCTAATCCTCACCCTAACCCTAACCCTAACCCTTACCTAACGGAAACCCTCACACTCAACCACACCCTCACACTCAACTAATTTTCATCCTCAACCTAGCCCTCACCCTCACCCTCAGCCTAACCCTAACATTAACTCTCATACTTACCCTAACCCTCACCCTAACCCTAACCCTAACCCTCACGTTAACCCTAACCCTTACCCTATCTCTCACCCTCACCCTACCCCTAACCCTAACTCTCACTGTTACCCTAATCCTCACCCTAACCCTAACCCTAACCCTCATATTAACCCTAAGCCTTACCCTAACCTTAACTCTCAACTTAACCCTAACCTTAACCCTCACCCTCACCGTAACACTCACCGTCACCATAACACTCACCCTAAGCTTAAGCCTCCCCCACCCACACCCTAACCGTAACCCTCACCCAAACCCTCACCCTCACCCTAAACATCACCCGAACCCTAACCATCACCCAAACCCTAAGTTAACCCTGACTCTCACGTTAACACTCTCCCTGACCAACACCCTAACTCTAACCCTAAACCTAACCCTAACCCTTACCTTAAACCTAACTGTAAACCTAAACCTCACCCTAACCCTCACCCTAACTGTAACGCTAACCCTAAACTTCACCCTCACCCTAAACCTCACCCTAACCCTTAACCTCATCCAAAACCTAACCCTAACCCTAATCCTCACACTATCACTCACCCTAACCTAAAGAGAGTCAACCTAACACTCACCCGAAACCTCACCCTAACCCTAACATTCACCCTAATGCTAACTCTATCCCTAACCCTCACCCTCACCCTAATCGTCACCATCACCCAAACCCTCACCCTTACCCTACCCCTCACCCACACCCTAACCCTCACCCTCGCACTAAACATCACCCTAACCCTAACCCTCACCCTAACCCTAACCCTAACCCTAACCCTAACCCTAACACTCACCTTCACCCTAAGCCTAACCCTAACCCTAACACTAATCCAAAACCTAAAGCTCTCCTTCACCCTCACCCTAACCCTAACCCTAAAATAACCCTCACCCTCACCATAACCCTAACTCTAAAACTAACCAACACCCTAACACTACCGCTAACCCTAACCCTCACCATAACCCTACCCCTTATCCTCTCACTAACCATAACCCTAAGCCTAACTCTCACAATAACCTTAACCCTCACCCTAACCCTAAAACTAAACCTCACCCTCACCCTCACCATAACCCTAACTATAAACCTAACCCCCATCCTAACCGTAAAGCTAACTGAAACCCTCACACTCAACCATACCCTAACACTCACCTAACCTTCACCCTCAATCTAGCCCTCACCCTCACCCTCAGCCTAACCCTAAGCCTAACCCCAATCCTAGCCCTAAACCTAACCCGCACACTCACCGTAACCCTAACTATAACCCTAACCCACATCCTAAAGCTAAAGCTAACCGTAACCCTCACCATAACCCTAACCCTTATTGTCTCACTAACCCAAACCCTAACCCTCAACATCACACGAAACCTCATCCTCACCGTAAACATCACCCTAACCCTAACTCTCACCTTAATCCTAACCCAAACCCTCACCCTAACACTAACTCTCAGGCTAAACCTAACCCTCACCCTAATCCTCACACTAACCCTAACAATAACCCTTACCTAACTGAAAGCCTCACACTCAACCGTAACCTAACACTCACCTAACCTTCACCCTCAACCTAGCCCTCACCCTCACCCTCAGCCTAACCCTAAACCTAACCCCAATCCTAGCCCTAAACCTCACCCTCACCCTCACCCTCACCCTCAACCTAACACTATCCCTAACCCTAACCCTCACCCACACACTCACCCTCACCCTAACCCTAACCCTAACCCTAACCCTCACCCTTACCCTTACCCTCACACTAACCCTAAGCCTCACCCTCACCCTCACCCTATTCCTAATCCTAACCTTAATTCTCACACTCATGCTAAACTTCAACCTAACCCTTACCCTCACCCGCAACCTAACCCTAACCCTAAACCTAACCCTCACACTAACACTAACCTAAACCCAAACCCTAACCATAACCCTAACCCTCACCCTAACCCTCACCCTCACGCCAAACCTCAACCTAACCCTTACCCTCAGCCTAATCCTAACACTAACCGTAACCCTCACACTAACCCTAACCCTAACCCTAACCCTAACCCTAACCCTCAGGCTATTTCTCACCCTAAACCTAAACCTACACCTCACCCTCATCCTCACCCTAAACCAAACCCTAACCCTAACCCTCCCCTTAACCCTCACCCTAACCCTTACCCTCAACATAACCATAAGCCAAAGCCTAACTTTAACCCTCACACTAACCCTAACCCTCACCCTCACCCTAAACCTACACCTCAACCTAATCCTCTCCCTAACCCTAACCCTAACTCTAAACCTCATCCTAAACCTAACATTCATCCTCACCCTCCCCTTAATTCTCAGCCTAACCCTATCCCTAACCCTAATCATAAACCTCACCCTCACCCTCACCCTAACTCTAACCTTAACCCTAAGCCTAACCCTCACCCTCACCCTAACCCTAACCCTAACACTAACTCTCACCTTAAACCTAACCCTCACCCTAACGCTAAACCTGACCCTCATCAATACCCTAACCATTACCCTAAACCTTACTCTCACCCTAACCCTAACACTCACCCTAACACTCACCGTCACCTGAAACCTCACCCTCACCCTAAACATCACCCTCAACCTAACCCTCAACATAACCCTAAACCAAACCCTCACCCTAAAACGAACCCTCATCCTAAGCCTAAACCTTACCCAAAACCTAATCCTAAACCTAACCCTCACACTCACCCAAACCCTAACCCTTACCCTAACCCTAACCCTGACCCTCATCCAGATACTAAACCTAACCCTAAACCAAACCCTCTCCCTAAGCCTAACCCTAACCCTCACCCTCACCCTAACCCTAACCCTACCACTAACCCTATCCCTAACCCTAACACTAACCCTAAGCCTCACCCTACACCTCACTCTAACCCTAAAACTATCGCTCAACCTAACCCTTACCCTAACCATAACCCTCACCCTAACCCTAACCCTAACCCTAACACTATCCCTAACCCTCACCCTATCCCTCACATTAACCCTAACACTAACGCTCACCTTAACACTTAACCCTAACCCTCACCCTAACCCTAACACTAAACCTAAGCCTTAGCCTAACCCTAACCATATCCCTAAACCTCACCTTAACACTAACCCTCACCTAACTGTAACCCTAAAACTAAACGTCACCCTCACCCTCACCCTAACAATAACCCTAACCCTAACCCTAACCGTCACCCTCACTCTAACCCTAACAGTAACCTTAACCCTCAGCCTAACCCACACCCTAACCCTAACACTAACCCTAAACCTCATCCTAAACCTCAACCTAACCCTTACCCTCACCCTAACCCTAACCCGAACCCTAAACCTAATGCTCACACTAACCCTAACCCTAACCCTAACACGAACCCGAACCCTAACCATCACCCTAATCCTAACCCTACCCCAAACCATCACCCTAACGCTAACCGTAACCCTAAACCTTACCCTCACCATCAATCTAACCATCACTCTAACCATAACCCTCACCCTCACACTAACCCTCACCCTAACTCTAACCCTAACCCTAAACCTAAACCTCACCCTAATACTCACCCTAACCCTAAACCTAACGCTCAACCTAACCCTCAACCTAACCCTCCACTAACCCTACACCTAACCCTAACCCTAAACATCACCCTACCCCTCAACTTCACCCTAAACCTAACCCTAACACTAAACCTAATACTCACCATACCCGTCACCAAAATCCTAAAACAAACCTTCCAATAACCCTAACCATCAACCTAACCCTAACCCTAAACATCACCCTCACCCTAACCCTAATCCTCACCCTCACCCTAAAGTCAGCCTAACCCTAACTGTAACCCTAATCCTAAACCTAAAATTCCCCCTCACCCTCAACCTAACTCTAATTCTAACCCTAAACCTAAAACTCACAGCCACCATCACCCTAACCCTAACCCAAACCCTCACCCTCACCCTTACCCTCACCTTCACCCTAACCCTTACCCTCACCCTCACCACCCTAACCCTAACCCTAACCCTAACCCTAACCTAAGCCTGACCCTAACCTTAACCCTACCCCTCAGCTTAACCCTCACCCTAACCCTAACCCTAACCCAAATCCTCTCACTATCACTAACCCTAACCAAAAGCCTCACCCTAAAACTAACCCTAACCATAACACTAACCCTAACCCCCCCCTACACCTCACCATAACCATAAAACTAACGCTCACCCTAACCCTTACCCTAAACCTAACCTCACACTAACCTTAACCCTAACCCTAGTACTGAACATAACCCTCACCCTACCCCTCAACCAAACACTAACACTAACGCTCACCCTAACCCTAACCCTAAACCTCACCCTAACACTAACCCTCACCTAACCCTAACCCTAACCCTAACCGTCACCCTCGCCCTCACCGTAACCCAAACCCTAATGCTAACCCTCACCCTAACCGTCACCCTCGCCCTCACCATAACCCTAATCCTATCCCTAACCCTCACCCTAAACGTCACCCTCACCCTAACCCTAACAGTAATATTAACCCGCACCCAAAATCATACCCTAACCCTAACACTAACCCTATCTCTCACCCTAAACATCACCCTAACCCTTACCCTCAAACTAACCCTAACTCTAACCCTAATGCTCACACTAACCCTTACCCTAACCCTAACACGAACCCGAACCCTAAACATTACCCTAACCCTAACCCTCACCCAAACCATTACCCTAACCCTAACTCAAACTCGAACCCTAACGCTCACCATCAACCTAACCATCACGCAAACCCTAAGCCCCACACACACTCTAACCCTCAGCCTCACCCGAAACCACACTCTCAACCTAACCTCATCCTCACCCTCATCCTAAACCTCACGCTCACCTTAAACATCACAGTAATCCTAACCCTAACGCTCACCCTAACCCTAACCCTCACCCTAACCCTCACCCTCACCTAACCCTAACCCTCAATCTAACCTTACCCTCACCCTAATCCTAAACCTACCCATCAGACTAAATCTCACCATAACCCTAACTCTAACCATAATCCTCACCCTATCACTAAACCTAACCGTAACCCTCACCCTCAACCTAGCACTCACCCTAACACTAAACCTCACCCTTATCCTAATCCTAACCCCAAACCTAATCCTAAACCTAGACCTCACCCTCACCCTCACCCTCACCCTATCCCTAACCATAACCCTGACCCTGACCCTCACCCTAACCCTAACCCTAACCCTCACCCTCACACTAACCCTAACCAAAACCTAACAAGCACCCTCACCCTAAACCTCACCCTAAACCTAAACCTAAACCTAATTCTAACCCTCACGTAAACCTAAACCTCAACCTCACCCTCACTCTAAGCCTAACACTAACCCTAAACCTAATCCTATATCTAATGCACTCCTTCACCCTCACCCTAACCGGAAACGGTACCCTAACCCTAACCCTCACCCTCACACTAACCCAAACCCTAAACCTCAACCTAATCCTAACCCTAACAGTAAAAATCCTAACCCTAACTATAACCCTCACCCTCACCCTAACCCTCAGCCTAACCCTAACACAAAACATAACCCGAATTCTCACCCTACCCTCACCCTAACCCTAACACTAACCCTAAATCTCACCCTACCCCTCACCCTAAACCTAACCCTAACGCTCACGCTAACACTTACCCTCACCCTAACCGTCACCCTAAACCTAACCCTAACACTAACCCTCACCCTAACCCTCACCCTCACCCTAACCCTAACCCTGACAAAAAACCCTCACCCTAAACCTAACCCTAAACCTAACCCTCACACTTACCCTAACCCTCACCCTAACACGAATCCTAACCCTCAACCTCAACCTAAAGCTCACCCTAACACTAACGCTGACCCTAACCATAATCCTCACCCTAACCCTCAACCTAACCCTAACCCTAACAGTAACCCAAACCCATACCCTACCCCTTACCCTAGCCCTAACCCTAACCCTCACCCTCAATCTATCCCTGACCCCAATCCTTACCCTCACCCTACCTCTCATTCTAACACTAACCCTAACCCTAACACTCACCCTAACCCTCACGCTAACCCTCAACCTAACCCTCAACCTAACCCTTACCTATAATCCAACCCTAATGCTAACCCTAACCTTAACCCTCACACTAGCCCTAACCCTCACCCTAACCCTAAACCTAATCCTAAACCTAAAGCTCTTAGTCACCCTCACCCTACCCGTAACCCTAACCCTAACCCTAAACCTCACCCTTACCCTTAACCTCAGCCTAACCCTAACACTCACCCTAACCCTAACCCTCAACCTAACTCTAACCCTAACACTCACCCTCACACTAACCGTAACCCTAACACTAACCGTAACCCTCACTGTAACCCTAACCCTCCCCCTCATCCTAACCCTGACCCTAAGCTTAATGCAAACCCAAACCGTAATCCTCACCTTAACCCTCACCTTAACCCTAACCCTAACGCTCACTCTATACCTTACCCTCACCCCAAAGCTCACCCTAACCCTAACCCTAACACTATCGCTCAAGCTAACGCTCACCCTAAACATAAACCTAACCTTAACCCTCACCCAAACCCTCACCCTGACCCTAACCATAACCCTAACCCTTAACCTCAGCTTAAACCTAACCCTAACCCTCACACTAACCCTAACCCTAACCTAACCCTAACCCTAACCATTCGCCTCACCCTAACTCTCACCATAACCCTAAACCTACATCTCACCCTAATCCTCACCCTAACCCTAATCCTAAACATTACCCTCCCCTTACACCTCAACATAACCCTTACCCTAAACCTAAACCTAAGCCTAACACTAACTCTAACCCTCACACTAATCTTACCCCTCATACTAACCCTAAATCTACACCTCACCCTAAACCTCTTCCTAAACCTTACCTTAACTCTAAACTTCATCCTAAACCTAATATTCACCCACACCTTCCTGCTCAGTTTCATCCTAACCATAACCCGAATCCTAAACCTAGACCACTCCTCACCCTAACTCTAACCCTAACCGTAACCCTAACCCTCACCCTCACCCTAACCCTCACCCTAACCCTAAACCTCATCCTAACACTAACCCTAACCCTAACCCTCAACCTAAACCTAACCCTAAACCTAACCCTAAACCTCACGCTAAAACTAACCCTCACCCTCACCCTCAATATCAGCCTCTCCCTAACCCTAACCCTAATCTTAACCCTAGCACTCAGCCTCACCCTCACCCTAGCCCTCACCCTCACCCTCAGGCTAACCCTAATCTTAACCCTAATCCTAACCATATCCCTCACCCGCACCCTAGTCCTGACCCTCAATTTCAGCCTAACCCTAACCATAACCCTAATCCTAACCCTAAGCCTCAACATCACCCTCACCTTAATCCTCACCCTTACCCTCAAACTAACCCTTACCAGCTCACCTCACCCTGACCCTAACTCTCACCCTCAACCTAACCCTCACCCTCACCCTCAGACTAACCCTAACCCTAACCCTCACCATCACCGTCACTCTAAACCTAAACCTTATCCTAACCCTCACCCTCACCCCTACCCTAACCCTAACCCTAAATCTCACCCTTACCCTAGCCCTCACCCTAAACCTAACCCTAACCCTCACATTAACCCAAACTTTTACCCTAACCCTAACCCTCAACTTAAACCTCACCCTAACCATCACGCTCACCGTAACTCTCACCGTTACCCTAACACTCACTCTAAGCTTAAGCCTCACCCACACCCTAACTGTAACCCTCAACTGAACCCTAATCCTCACCCTAAACATCAGCCTCACCCTAAACATCACCCGAACTCGAAACCTAACACTCACTCTCACGTTAACCCTCTCCCTCACCCCACCCTAACTCTAAACCTAACCCTAACCCTAACCCTTAACTTAAACCTAAGTCTAACCCTAAAACTCACCCTAACATTCACCCTAACCATAACGCTAACCCTAACCTTCAACCTCACTTTAAAACTCACCCTAACCCTTACACTTATCCAGACCCTAACCCTAATCCAAACCCTAATACTCACAATAACACTCACCCTAACCGTAACCCTCAACCTAACCCTCACCCTAACCCTAACCCTAAACCTAACCTTCACCCTAACCCTAACGCTAACCATAACCCTCACCCTAAAAGTCAACGTCAACCAAACCCTCACCCTAACCCTACCCCTCACCCACACCCTGACCCTCACCCTCACCTAACCCTCACCCTCACCATAACCCTCACCCACACCCTACACATCACCCTAAACCTAACACTCACCCTAACCCTAACCCTAACCCTCACCCTCACCCTAAGCCTAACCCTAACTCTAAACCTAAACCTAAACCTAACGCTCTCCCTCACAATCACCCTAACACTAACCCTAAACCTAGCCCTCAACCTCACCCTCACCTTAACCCTAACTCTAACCCAACCCTCACCCTAACCCTAAGGCTAACCCTAACCCTCACAATCGCCCTAACCCTCACCCTAAACCTTATCCTCAAATTAAACGTAACCCTAAGCCTAACCCTCACACTAACCCTACACCTCACCCTAACCCTAACCCTACACCTCACCTAATCCTCTCCCCAACCCTAACCCTAAATCTAAACCTCATCCTAAACCTAACATTCACCTTCACCCTCACCTTCCTTCTCAGCCTCACCCTAAACCTAAACCTAATCCTAAACCTAGCCCTCACCCTCACCCTAACTCTAACCCTAACCATCACCCTCCCTCTCGCCCTACCCCTCAACCTAACCCTAAACCTCATCCTATCACTAACCCTAACACTAACCCTCAACCTAACCCTAACCCTAAACCTAACCCTAAAACTCACCCTAACGCTAACATTCACCCTCACCCTAACCCTCACCCTCACCCTCACTCTCAGCCTCTCCCTAACCCTAATCCTAATCCTAACCCTAGCCCTCACCCTAGCTCTAACCCTCACCCTCAGGCTAACCCTAACCCTAAACCTAAGCCTGACCCTAACCCTCACCCTAACCCTTAACCTCACACTAACAGTAACCCTCACCCTAATCCTAAACCTACACCTCAACCTAACCCTCAACCTAACACTAACCCTCACCCAAATCCTAACCTTCACCTTCACAGGAAACATCACCCTCACCCTAACCCTCACCCTCACCGTAAACATCACCCTAACCCTAAACCTCACCCTAACTATAACTCTCACCCTCACCCTAACGCTCAGCCTAAACCTAACACACACCGTAACCCGAATTCTCACCCTAACCGTCACCCTAACCGTCAACCTAACACTAACCCAAACCCTCAACCTAACCATAATTCTCACACTAAATCTCACCCACACCCTAATCCTCACCCGAACCCTAAACCTAACCCTTACCTAACTGAAACCCTCACTCTGAATCTCACCCTCACACTCACCTAACCTTCACCCTCAACCTAGCCCTCAAACTCACCCTCAGCCTAACCATAACCCTAACAGCAATCCTAGTCCTAACCCTCACCCTCACACTCACCATCACCCTAAACCTAACCCTAACACTAACCCTCACCCACACACTCACCATCACCCTAACCCTAACCTTAAACCTCGCCCTCACCCTTACCTTTACCCTCACACTAACCCTAACCCTCACCCTCACCCTCACCTTAATCCTAATCCTAACCTTAACCCTCACCCTCACTCTAAACTTCACCCTAACCCTTACACTCACCCTCACCCTAACCATAAACCTAACTGTCACACTAACCCTAACCTTCACCCTAACCCTAACCATAACCCTAACCCTCACCCAAACACTCACCCTAACCCTAAACATAACCCTAACCCTCACCCTCACCCCAAACCTCAACCTAACCCTTACCCTCAGCCTAACCCTAACCCTACCCCTCACCCTAAATCTCACCCTAATCCTAAACCTACACCTCACCCTAATCCTCACCCTAACCCTAACCCTAGCACTAACCCTCCCCCAACCCCTCAACCTAAACCTTACCCTCAACCTAACCCTAAGCCTAACCCTAACTCTAATCCTCACACTAACCCTAACCCTTAATGTAACTCTAACAGTACACCTCACCCTAATCCTCTCCCTAACCCTAATCCTAACTCTAAAACTCATCCTAATCCTAACATTCACCCTTACCCTCAACTTCATTCTCAACCTTACCCTAACCCTAAACCTAATCCTAAACCTAGCCTTCACACTCACCCTAACTGTAACCCTAATTCTAACCCTAAACCTAACCCTCAATCTAATCCTCATCCTAACCCTAAATCTCAACCTAACACTAACCCTAACCCTAACCCTCAAACTAACCCTAACACTAAACCTAACCCTAAAACTCATCCTAACCCTAACCCTCACCCTCACCCTCACTCTCAGCCTCTCCCTAACCCTAACCCTAATCCTAACCCTACCCCTCACCCTCACCCTCACCCTAACCCTCACCCTCACCCTCAATCTCAGCCTCTCCCTAACCCTAACCATAACCCTAACCCTAAACCTAACACTAAACCTCACATTAAACATAACCCTCACGCTAACGCTAACTTTGAACCTCAATATCACCCTAAACTTCACCCTAAACCTTACTCTCAACCTAACCCTAACCCTAACCCTAAACCTCACACTAACACTAAAACTAACCCTAACCCTAAACCTAAACCTTACCTTAACCCTCAACCTAACCCTCACCCTAATCCTAACCCTCACCCTAACTATAACATTCACCCTCACCCTAACCCTCAGCCTAAACCTAACACACACCTTAACATGAATTCTCACCTTAACCGTCAACCTAACCGTCACCCAAAACTAACCCTAACGCTCACCCTAACCCTCAACCTCTCCCTAACCCTAACGATCACACTAACCCTTACCCTCACCCTAACCCTCACCCTAACCCTAACCCTAACACTAACCCTAATCCTAACGCTCACCCTCACCCTCACCCTAACCCTCATCCTAACCCTAAACCTCATTCTAACACTAACCCTAACCCTAACCTTCAACCTAAACCTAAGTCTAAACCTAACCCTAAAACTCACCCTAAACCTAACCCTCAATCTCAACCTCACTCTCAGCCTCTCCATAACCCTAAAACTAATCCTAACCCTAGCCTTCATCCTCACCCTCAGGCTAACCCTAACCTGAACGCTAATTCTAACCCTAACCCCCACCATAAACCTTATCCTCGCACTAACCGTAACCCTAAGCCTAACCCACACTAACCTTAACGCTCAACCTAATCCTAAACCTACCCCTCACCCTAACACTCACCCTCACCCAAACCCTAACCTTCACCCACACAAGAAACCTCACCCTAACCCTAACCCTCACACTCACCGTAAACATCACCCTAACCATAACCCTCACCTTAACCCAAACTCAAAACCTCACCCTAACCCTAACTCTCAGGCTAAAATTCACCCTCACCATTATCCTCACCCTAACCCTAACCCTAACCCTTACCTAACCGAAACCCTCACACTCAACCTCACCCTCACACTCACCTAAACTTCACCCTCAACCTAGCCCTCACCCTCACCCAGACACTCACCATCACCCTAACCCTAACCCTAACCCTAACCCTAACTCTCAACCTCAACCTAACCCTACCCCTAACACTCACCCTAACACTCATCCTGATCCTAACGGTAAACTTAACCCTCACCCGCACACAAACCATCACCCTAACCCTTATCCTCACTCTAACCCTAAATTTAACCCTAATCCTAAACATTACCTTAACCCTCACCCTCACCATAACCCTCAACCTAACCCTTATCCTCAGCCTCACCCTAAACCTAACCCTCACCCTAACCCTCACACTAAACCTAACCCTCATATTAACCCTAGCCGTATCCTTCCCCCTAACCCTGATACTAAGCCTAACCCTAAACTTAACCCTCACCCCAAACCTAAACCAAACCCTAAACCTCACCCTCACCCTAAACCTCACCGTCACACTAACCTTCACCCTAACCCAAACCCTCACCCACACCATAACACCAAACTCACCCGAAACCTCACACTCACCCTAACTCTCAGCCTCACCCTAAACATCACCCTAAACCTAACCATAATCCTAACCCTCACCCTATCCCTAACCCTCACACTAAACCTCACCCTCACCCTAATCCTCACCCTAACCCTAACCCTAACCCTTACCTAAAGGAAACTCTCACAATCCCCTCAACCTAACCCTATCCATAACCCTAACCCTCACCCTCACCCTCACCCTCACCCTCACCCTAACCCTAACCCTAACGCTCACCCTCACACTAACCTTAAACCTAACACTCAGCCTAACCCTAAACTTTATCCTCACCCTCACGAAATCCTAAACCTAACTCTAACCTCCCTCTCCCCCTATCCCTCACCCTAACCCTTACTCTCACCCTAACTCTAACCCTACACCTAATCCTCCCACTAACTCTAAACCTCACCTTAACCCTCACCCTAACCCTCACCCTCAGCCTAACCCTCACTGTCACCCTAACCTTCACCGTAAACATCACCCTCACCCTAAACCTCACCCTAACCGTAAACCTAACCCTAATCCTAACCCTCACCTAACCCTAACCATCACACTGACCTTCACTCTAAGCCTAACACTAACCCTAAACCTAATCCTATATATAACGCTCTCCCTCACCCTCACCCGAACCGGAACATGATCCCTAAAGCTAACCCTCACACTCACCCTAAACCTAACCCTATTCCTCAACCGAATCCTAACCCTAACCCTCACACCCACACTAACCCTAACACTAACACTAACCGTAATCCTCACCCTAAGTATAACCCTCACCCTCACTCTAAACCTCAGCCTAACCCTAACACAAACCCTAACCCGAATTCTTACCCAAAACCTCACCCTCACCCTAACCCTAACTCTCAACGTACCCCTCACCATAACCCTAAGCCTAACGCTCAAGCTAAACGTTAACCTCACCCTAAACCTAACCCTAACCTTTAACACTCACCCTCAACCTAACCCTCACCCTAAACCTAACCTTCACCCTAACCCTCATTCTAACTCTCACACTAACCCTAACCCTAATCCTCACCCTCACCCTAAATCTCAACCTAACAGTTACCCTCAGCCTAATCCTAACCTTAACCCTAACCCTCACAATAACCCTAACACTTCCCTAACCCTAACTCTCACTCTAATCCTATACCTAAACATCACCCTAATCCTCACCCTAACCCTAACCTTTACCCTAACCCTCACCCTCCCATAACCCTCAACCTAACCCTTACCCTCAACCTAACTCTAACCCTAAACCTAACTATAACCCTCACACTAACCCTAACCCTCACCCTCACCCTAAACCTACACCTCACTCTAATCCTCTCCCTAACCCTAACCCTAACTATAAACCTCATCCTAAACCTAACATTCACCCTCATCCTCACCTTCATTCTCAGCCTCACCCTAAACCTAACCCTAATCCTAAACCCAGCCCTGACCCTCTCCCTAACTCTAACCCTAACCCTAACGCAAACCCTCACCCTCACCCTAAACCTAACCTTAACATTAACCCTCACCATAAACCTAACCCTCACGATAACGCTAACCCTGACCCTCACCATCACCCTAAACCTCACCCTAAACCTTGTTCTCACCCTAACCCTAACCCTCACATTAACCCTAACCCTAAACCTAACCCTTACCTTAACCCCCAGCCTAACCCTCACTCTCACCCTAACCTTCACCGTCACCCAAACCCTCACCCTCACCCTAAACATCACCCTCAACCTAACCCTGACCCTCAACCTCATACTAAACTTAACCCTAAACCAAACCCTCACACTAAATCTAACACTCACCCTAAACCTAACCCTAACCGTCACCCTCACCCTAACCGTCATCTTAACCCTAAAACTCAACCTAACCCTAACCCTAACCCTAAACCTCAACCTAACCCTAACCTTAACCCTCCCCTATACCTAACCCTAATCGTAAAGCTCCCCTAACACTATCCTTCACCCTCACCCTCAATCTCAGCCTCTCCCTAACCCTAACCCTAATTCTAACGCTAGCCCTCACCCTCACCCTCACCCTAGCCCTCACCCTCACCCTTAGCCTAACCCTAACCCTAACCCTAATCCTAACCCTAAACCTCACTCTGAGCCTAGCCCTGACCCTCGACCTCAGCCTAACCCTAACCCTAACCCTAATCCTAAACCTAACCCTCACCCTCACCCTCAACCTAATCCTCACCCTAAGCCTCATCCTAACCATTACATAACGAAAATCCTCACCCTCAAGCTCACCCTCACCCTCACCCTAACTCTCACCCTCAAACCAGCCTTCACCCTCACCCTCAGCTTAACCCTAACCCTAACACTAATACTAACCCTAAACCTCACCCTCACCCTCATCCTAAACCTAACCCTTACCCTAACCCTCATCCTCACCCTCACCCTAACACTAACCCTAACTCTCACCCTTACCCTAACCCTCACCCTAAACCTAACCCTAACCCTCACATTAACCCTATATCTTACCCTAATCCTAACCCTCACTTAAAACCTCACAGTAACTCTCACCGTCACCCTAACACTCACGCTAAGCTAAGCTTCAACCACACCCTAAGAGTAACCTTCACGCTCACCCTCAACCTCAACCTAAATATCAGCCTCAACCTAACAATCATCCTAAACCTAAACCTAAACCTCACTCTCACGTTAACACTCTCCCACACCCTCACCCTAACTCTAACCCTAACCCTAACCCTTACCTTAAACCTAACTCTAACTCTAAACCTCACCCTAACTCTCACCTTAACCCTAACGCTAACCCTAACCTTCACCCTAACCCTAAACCTCACCCTAACCCTTACCCTCATCCATACCCTAACCCTAATCCTAAACCTAATCCTCACACTAACACTAACCCTAACCGTAACACTCACACCAACCTTCACAATAAACCTAACACTAACCCTAAACTTCAACCTTACGATAACTCTAACCCTAAACCCTACCCTCACCCTAACCGTCACTGTCAACCAAACCCTCACTCTAACCCTACCCCTCATTCACACCCTAACCCTCACCCTCACCAGAACCCTTACCCTCACCCTAACCATCACCCTCACCCTAAACATCACCCTAACCCTAACCCTCACCCTCACACTAACCCTAACACTAACCCTCAACCTAAGCCTAACCCTAACCCTAACCCTAATCCTAAAACTAACGCTTTCCCTCACCCTCACCCTAACACTAACCCTAAACTTAACCCTCACCCTCACCTCACTGTAAGCCGAAATCTAACCCTAACCCTCATCCTAACCGTAACGCTAACCCTAACCCTCACCATCCCCCTAATCCTCACCCTAACACTTATCCTCACATTAACGGAAACCCTCAGATTAACCCTCACACTAACCTCAAACCTCACCCTAAACCTAAACCTACACCTCACCCTAACCCTCACCCTAACACTAACCCTCTAACTAAACCTCCCACTCATCTTAACCCTCAAACTAACCCTTATCCTCACCCTCACCCTAACCCTCACATTAACCCTAAACCTCACCCTAAAACTAAGCCTAACCCTCATCCTCACCCTAACCCTCACCATCCCCCTAACCCTCACCCTAACACTTATCCTCACATTAACCAAAACACTCAGCCTAACCCTCCCACTAACCTTAAACCTCACCCTAATCCTAAAATTACCCCTCACCCTAACCATCACCCTAAACCTAACCCTCAACCACACCCTAACCCTCAAACTCACACGAAACCACAACCTCACCCTAACCCTCACCCTCACCGTAAACATCAACCTAACCCTAACCCTCACCTTAACCCTAACCCAAACACTCACCCTAACCCTATCTCTCACGCTAAATCTCACCCTCATCCTAATCCTCACCCTAAACCTAACCCTAACACTTACCTAAACGAAACCCTCACACACAACCTCACCCTCACATTCACCTAACCTTCACCCTCACCATAGCCCTCACCCTCACCATAGCCCTCACCCTCACCCTCAGCCTAACCTAACCCTAACCCTCATCATAGCCCTAACCCTCACCCTCACACTCACCCTCACCCTAAACCTAACCCTAACCCTAACACTAACTCTCACCCACACCCTCATCTTCATCATAAACCTAACCCTAACCAAACCCTCACCCTTGCCCTTACCCTAACACTAACACTAGCCCTCAACCTCAAACTAATCCTAAATATAACCTTAACCCTCACTCTCTCACTAACCTTCACCCTAACCCTTACCCTCACCCTAACCCTAACACTAAACCTAATCCTCACACTAACCCTAACCTTCACCCTAACCCGAACCCTAACCCCAACCTTCACCCTCACCCTAACCCTAACACTACCCCTAACCCTCACCCTCAACCCAAACAGCAACCTAACCCTTACCCTCAGCCTAAGCATAACCCTAAACCTAACCATCACACTAACTCTAAACCTAATCCTCAGCCTTACCCTAACCCTACACTTCACCCTAACTCTCACCCTAAACCTAAACCTTCACCATCACCCTAACCCTCACCGTCACCCTAACCCTAACCTTCACCCTCAACCTCAACCTCACCCTCAACCTAACCCTAACCCTAACCCAAAAGATAAACCTTACCCTAACCCTCACCCTCATCCTCACCCTCACAATCAGCAAAAACCTAACACTGAACCTAATCCTAACCCTAACCGTCACGCTCACCCTCACCCTAAACCTAACGCTAAACCTAACCGTCAACCTCACCCTCACCCTATCTCTAAGCCTAACAATAACCCAAACCCTAAACCTAACACTAACCTCATCGCTAAACCTAACCCTCGCCCTAACCCTAAACCTCACCATAACCCTTACCCTCAACCTAACTCTAACCCTAAACCTAACCATAATCCTCACACAAAACTTAAACCTAACCCTAACCCTAACCCTCACACTAACCCTAACACTAACCCTACCCCTCTCACTAACGCTAACCCTAACCTTAACCCTCACCCTCACCGTAACCCTCACCGTCCCCCTAACCTTCACCCTAACCTTAACCCTAACCCTCACCCTCACCCGAACCCTCAAACTCACCCAAAACCTCACGCTCACACTAAATATCACACTAACCCTTACCCTCACCCTTACCCTATCCCAAACCCTCACACTAACTCTCACCCTCACCCTCACCCTCACCCACACCTTAACCCTAACCCTAAGACTAACCATTTTCCTCACCCAAACCCTAACCCTACCACTAACCCTATCCCTAACCCTAACCCTCAACCTCACCCTAAACCTCACCCTAACCCTAACACTAACCCTAAGCCTCACCTTCACACTAAACCTGGCCCTAACCTTTACCGAAAACCTAACTCTAACTTTAATCCTAAACCTAATCCTCAAACAAATACCAACTAAACGCTAACCCTAACCCTGACACTAACCCAAAGCCTACACCTCACCCTAATGCTAACCCTAACCCAAACCCTCACCCCCACACTAACTCTCATCGTCACCCTAACCCTCACCCAAAACCTCCCCCTCACCCACAAACTAACTCCCACCTTCACCCGAACCCTCACACTCACCCAAACCCTCACCCTCAACCTAAACATCACACAAACCCTAAACCCCAGCCTAACCCTAAACTTAAACCTCACACGAAACCTAACCCTAACCCTAACCTACAACCTAATAATCACCCTCACCCTAACCTTAACCCTCACCTTAATCCTAACCCTAACCCTAACCCTCACCCTAGTCCTCACCCTAAACCTAATCCTAACCCTAATCCTCACCCTAAAACTAACCCTCACCCTTACCCTAACCCTCACCCTCAGCCTAATCCTCACCCTAACCCTAATCCTAACCCTAACTGTCACACTCACCCTCACCCTAAGCCTAACCCTAACCCTAAAAATAACCCTAACTCTAACCTTAACAATCACACTCACCCTCACCATAAAATTCACCCTAAGCCTAACACTAACCCTAACCCTCACGCTCACCCTCACCCTAAACCTAACCCTAACCCTAACCCTAACCTTCATCCTAACCGTAACCCTCATCCTAACCCTCACCCTAACCCTCACCCTAACCCTAACCCTAACCCTCACCCTCACCCTCAACCTTACCCTAACTCTAACACTAACAGTAAACTTAACCTAAACTTAACCCTAAGCCTAAACCTCACCCTAACCCTAACACTAATCCTAAACCTAACCCTAAACCAATCCCTAACCCTAACCCTCACACTCACCCTAAAACACAGCCTAACCCAAAACTAACCCTAACCCTCCCCATCAACCTAAACCTCACCCTAATCCTTACCCTCAACCTGACTCTAACCTTAACCCTAACCCTAATCCTCACATTAATACTAAATCAACCCTAACCCTAAACCTCACCCTAACCATAAACCTACCCCTCACCCAACGCTAAACCTAACCCTAACCCTCACCCTCAGCCGAACCCTCACACTCACCCAATCCCTCACCCACACCCTAACCCACACCCTCACCCTAAACTTCACCCTAACCCTAACCCTACCCTCACCCTCACTCTCACCCTCGACCTATCCCTACCCTTTGCCCTTACCCTAACCCTAAGGCTCTCACTAAACCTAACCCTCACCCTACCACAACCCTTACACTCACCCTAACCCCAACCTTCACCCTAACCCTACCCCTTGCCCTAACCCTAATCCTAATCCTAAAAATAATCCTCACCCTATCCCTAACCCTCACACTCAACCTAACCCTCACCCTCACCCTTACCCTCACCCTAAACCTATCCTTAACCCTAAACATCACCTTCACCCTAGCCCTCACACTAAACCTAAACCTCACCGCAAACCTAACCTTAACCCTCACACTCACACTCAGCCTAACCCTAACCCTCACCCTCACTCTAACCCTGAACCTAAACCACACCGTAATAATCACGCTAACCCTAACACTCACTCTTACCATAACTCTCACCCTAAACCTTACCCTAACCCTAACCCTAACCCTCACACTAAACCTAACCCTCACCCTAACACTAACCCTATCCGAAATGGTAAACCTCATCAGTACTATAACCCTAACCGTCACCCTCACCCTAAACCTCACCGTCAACCTAGCCCTCACCCAAACACTAACCCTAAAACTGAACCTAACCCTCACCCTCACCCTCACCCTAACCCTAATCCTAACCTTCACCTCAACTTAACACTGACCCTAACCCTTACCCTCACACTCACCCTTACCCTCACACTAACCCTAACACACCCCCTAACCCTAATCCTCAAGCTCACCGTAACCCTCACCCTAACCCTTTTCCTCACCCTTTCCCTAACCCAAACACTAACCCTCCCACAAACCCTCACCTTCACCTTAAACCTTACCCTCACACTAAACGTAACCCTTACCTTAAACCTCACACTAACCATAACCCTCCTCCTAACCCTAACCCTACCCCTCACCCTAACCTTCACCATAACCCTAACCCTCACCCTAATCCTCACCCTATACCTAAACCTAAACCTAACACTCATCCTCAACCTAACCCTCACCTTCACCCTAACCCACAACCTAACCCCAACCCTAAACCTCACCGTCAACCTAACTCTCACCCTAAACCTAACCCGAACTCTCACCCTCACCCTAGCCCTAACAGTAACCCTGTACCTAACAATAACCCTCACCCTCACCCTAACACTAACCCTAACCCTAACCCTCACCCTCACCCTCACCCTTACCCTAACCTTCAGTCTCAAACTAACCATAACCCTAATCCTAAACCTAACACTCTCCCTCACCCTCAGCCTAAATCTAACCCTCACCCTAATCCTAACCCTCAACCACAAACTTACCCTAACCCTAACCATATCCCTAAACCTCACCCTAACCCTAACACTCAACCTAACACTACCCCTAAACCTAACCCTGATCCTAACCCTAACAGTCACTCTAAACCTCATTCTAACACGCTAACACTACCCCTCACTTTCACCCTAACCCTTACCCTCACTCTAACCCTAAACCAAACCCTAACCCTCACACTAATTTAACGGTCACACTAACCCTAACCCTAAACCTCACCCTAACCCTCACCCTAACACTAACCCTAACCCCAAACCTCACCCTAACCCTAACACTCACTCTAACCCTTACCATCACTCTCACCCTAATCCTCAGACTAACCCTAACCCTCACCCTAACCCTCACCTTAACACTTACCCTCACCCTAATCCTAACCCTAAACCTCACCCTCACACTAAACCTAACCCTAACCCTCACCCGAATCCTAAACCTAACCATAACGCTCAACGTAACCCTAAAACTACCCCTCAACCTAGCCCTCACCCTCCCCCTAAACCTCACCCTAACCCTTAAACTCACCCTCACCCTAATCTTAACCCTCACACTAACTCTCACACTAATCCTCACCCTCACCCTAACCCTAAACCTATCCCTCAACCTAAACCTCACCCTAACCCTAACCCTAACCCTAATCCTAAACCAACCCTTACCTAACCAAAACCCTCACCATCAAACTCACCCTCACCCTCAACCTAGCTGTGACCCTAATCCTAACCCTAATCATAACCCTAACCCTTACCCTCACAGTAAACTAACCCTAGCCCTAATCCTCACCCTAACCCTCACCCTAACCCTAAAGCTCACCTTAATCCTAACCCTCACCCTCACACTAAGCCTAACCCTAACCCTAACCCTCAACCTAAAACTCACCCTAACCCTAACCCTCACCCTCACCCTCACCCTAAAACTTTACTAACCCTAACACTAACCCTCACCCCAAGCCTCACCCTACCACTAACCCTAACCCTAACCCTAACCCTCACCGTAACCCTCACCCTAAGCCTTATCATCACCCTCACCCTCACCCTAAAACTTTCCTAAACCTAACACTAACACTCACCCTAACCCACACCCTAACACTTACCCTCACCCTAATCCTAACCATAACCTTCACCTTCACACTAAAGCTAACCCTAACCCTAACCCTCACCCGAACCCTCAACCTAACCCTAACGCTCAACCTAACCCTAAAACTACCTCTCAACCTAACCCTCACCTTCATCCTAACCCTCACATGAAACCTCACCTTCACACGAACCCTAACCCTAACCCTAACCCCTCACCCTAAACCTCACACTAACCCTAATCATAACCCAACACTTTCCTAACCAAAATTTCACCCTCAAATTCCCATTCACCATAAACCTCCCCCTCAACCTAGCTGTCACCCCAACCCTAACCCTAATCATAATCCTAACCCTCACCCTCACAGTACCCTAACCCTAACCCTAACACTCACCCTAACCCTCACCCTAACCCTAATGCTCACCCTAACCCTAAACCTACGGCTCAACCTAACCCTCACCCTCACCCTAACCCTCACCCTAACCCAGACCCTCACACTCACCCTAACCTTAACCCTCACCCTAACCCTCACCCTAAACCTAATCCTAACCCTAACCGTCACCCTCACCCTAAACCTAACCCTAACCCTAATTCTAACCCTAACCCTAACCTTAACCCTCACTCTAACCCTTTCACCCTAATCCTAACCCTAACCCTCACCCTAAGTCTACCCCTAACCCTAACCCTCAACCTCACACTTAACTTCAACCTAAACCTTACCCTAACCCTGACGCTAACCCTAACCCTCACCCTAACCCTCACCCAAACCCTTATCCTCACCCTATCCGTAAACTTAACCCTAATCCAATCCCTCACACTAACTCTAAACCTCAGCCTAACCCTATCCCTGTTCCTCACCCTAAACATCACCCTAACCTTCACCCTCACCCTAGCCCTCACCCTCACTCTAAACCTCAGGCTCACCCTCAACCTCAACCTAAACCTTACCATCACACTAATCCTAACCCTAATCCTAAACCTAACCCTTACCCTCAACCTCACCCTAACCCTAACCCTAACCTTCACCTGGACACTGAACCTCACCCTAACCCTAACCCTAATCCTATCCCAAAATCTCACCCTAACCCTCACCCAATCCCTAACCTTCACCCTAACCCTCAGCATCACCATAATCCTCACCCTAACCCTAACCCTAACACTTTCCTATCTAAAACATTCACCCTCACCCTTACCCTCACCCTCAACCTCACCCTAACCTAACCTTAACTCTAACCCTCACACTCACCCTCAACCTAACCCTAACCCTAAAAATAACACTAACCCTTTCCCTCACACTAATCCTAACCCTCACCCTAACCCGAACCCTAAACCACACCTGAACACACACCCTCACGCTAACCCTAATCCTCAATCTAACCCTAACCCTAAACCTTTACCTAACCCTCACCCTCAACTTAGCCCTCACCCTAACCCTAATCCTAACCATAATCTTCACCCTAACCCAACACTCACCCGCACCCTAAACCTCACCCTCAACCTAACCCTCATCCTAACACTAACCCTAAACCTCACCCTCTCCCTCACCCTCACCCACAGCCTAACACTAATCCTAACCCTAATCCTAACCCTAACCTTCACGATCAACCTCACCCACAGCCTAACACTAAAGCTCACGCTCACCCTCACCCTTACCCTAACCCTAACCCTAACCCTCACGCTCACCCTCACCCTCACCCTCAACCTAACCCTAATGCTATCCCTAAACCTCACCCGCAGCCTAACCCTCATCCTAACCCTTACCCTCTACTAACCCGTATAGTCACACATACCCTAACCCGCAACCTAAGCCTAATTTAACCCTAATACTCACCCTCACACTAACCCTCATCCTAACCCTTATTCTAACCCTAACCCTAACCCTCAACATAACACTTACGCTCACACTAACCCTAACCCTAACCCTCACCCTCACACTCACCTTCAACCTCACCCTAAACCTCACCCTCACACTAATCCTAACTCTAAACCTGACCCTCACCCTAAACCTAACCCCAAACCTAATCCTAACACTAACCATAACTTTAACCCTCACCATCACCCTAACCCTAACACTAAACATAACTCTCACACTCACACTCACCCTAACCCTAAACCTAACCCTAACCATAAAAATACCGTAAACCTAAGCCTAACCCTAACCCTCTCACTAAGCCTTACTCTCACACTAACCCTAACTGTAGCCCTCACCCTAACCCTCACCCTCAGCCTAACCCTCACCCTAACCCTAAGCCTAAGCCTCACACTCATCCTAACCATCTCCATAACCCTAAACCTAAACCTCACCCTCACCCTAACCCTAATGCTCACCCTCACCCTAAAACTAATCCTAACCCTAATCCTAACTTAACCCTAACCCTCACCCTCAGACTAACCCTAACCCTCACCCTAACATTCAACCTAACCCTAAACCTAACTCTAACCCTAAACATCACTTTCACCCTAACCCTCACACTAAACCTAACCTTCACCCTAACCCTAACCCTAACCCTCACTCTCACCCTCACACTCAGCCTAACCCTAACCCAATCCCTAATCCTAACCCTAAACTTCACTCTCACCTTCACCCTAACCCTAACCCAAAACCTCACCCTCATCCTCACCCTCTCCCTAACCCGCACCCTAATCCTCACCCTAACCCTCACCCTCACCCTCATCCTAACCTTAACCCTACCCTCACCCGAACCCGAAACCGAATCCTAACACTCATCCTCACCCTTAATATAACCCTAACCGTAACCCTCACCTTACCCCTAACCCTAAACCTCTGCGTAAACCTAACCCTCACCCTCACCCTAATCCTCACCCTAAACCTAACCCTAACACTTTCCTAACTAAAACTCTCAACCTCATGCTCATTCTCACCCTAACACTTACCCTCACCTAAACCTAACCCTCACACTCACCCTAACCCGAACCCTCACCCTAACCCGAACCCTACACTCACCCTAACCCTAATGCTAACACTAACCCTCACCCTCACCCTAACCCTTATTCTCACTCTAACCCTAATCCTCACCCTAAATCTCACCCTCACCCTAATCCTAACCCTAACCCTCACCCTCACCTTAACCCTAACCCTAAACCTCACCCTAACCCACAAATTAAACATAATGCTCACCCTAACCCTCACCCAACACCTCCACTTAAGCCTCATCCTAAACCTAAACCTAACCCTCAACCTAACCCTAACCATCACCCTAACACCAACCCTAACCCTCACCCTCACCCTCACACTCAGCCTAGTAATAACCCTAACCCAAAACCTAACCCTAAACCTCAACCTCAACCAAACCCTACACCTAAACCTCACCCTAACCCACAAATTAACCCTATTGCTCACCCTAACCCTCACCCTACAACTCAACCTAAGCCTCATCCTAAACCTAAACCTAACCCTCACCCTAACCCTCACCCTCAACCTAACACTAGCCGTAAACCCTCACCCTAACCCTCACACTCAGCCTAATCATAACCCTAACCCAAAACCTAACCCTAACCCTCACCCTCACCCTCAAACTCACCCTAACTCTAACACTAAACGTAACTCTCACCCTCAAACTCACCCTCACCCTAAACCTAATCCTAACCATAAAAATAAACCTAAACCTAACCCAAACCCTCTCACTAAACCTTACACTCAAACTAACCCTAACAATACCGCTCACGCTTACCCTCAACCTCACCCTAAACCTAACCCTCGCCCTAACGCTAACCCTCACCCTCACCCTCATCTCAGCCCTCACCCTATCCCTAATCCTAACCCTAATCCTCACCTTAACCCTAACCCTCTCCTTCACACTAACCCTCACCCTCACCCTAACCCTCACCCTCACCCTAACCCTAACCCTAACCCTAACCCTCCCTTTCACCCAACCCTCACACTAAACCTAACCATCACCCTAACCCTTAACCTAACGCTCACCCTCACCCTCACCCTCAGCCTAAACCTAACCCTAACACTAATCCTAAACCTAAACCTCACTCTCACCTTCACCCTAAACCTAAACCTAACCCTCATCCTCACGCTCACCCTCACAGTCAACCTAAAACTCACCCTCACACTAACCCTAACCCTGATCCTCAACCCAACCTTAACCCTCACCCTAACCCTCACCCTCAACCACAACCTCACCCTCAACCTCACCCTAACCCACACCCTAACACACACCCTCACACTAAACCTAACCCTCACTCTAACCTTAACCCTAACACTTACCCTAACCCTCACCTTCACCCTAGCCCTAACCCTAACAGTAATCCTATCCCTAATACTCACCCTAACCCTAACACTCACCCTCACCCTCAGACTCACCCTCACCCTAACTCTAACCCTAACCCTAACTCTAAAACTCACGCTCACAATAACTCTCACACTAACCCTTACACTCACCCTCACCCTAACCCTCAATCTAACTTTATTCCTAAACCTCAAGCTCACACTAATTCTCAACCTAACCCTTACACTCACCCTCACCCTAACCATCGCACTAACCCTAACCTACAACCTAACCCTAAACTTAACCCTCACCCTCACCCTCACCCTCACCCTCAACCTCAGCATAACACTACACCTAACCCTAATCCTAACCCTACCCCACACCCTCACTCTCACCCTAACCCTAAACCTAACCCTAACCCTCACCCTCAACCTCAACCTCAACCTCAACCTCAACCTCAACCTCACCCTCACCCTAACCCTAAACTGAACCCTAACACTCACCCTAACCCTAAACCTCACACTCACTCTAATCCTCACCCTAACCCACACACTAAACCTAACCATCAACCTAAGCCTAACTCTAACACTCACCCTCACCATCATCCTCAGCATAACCCTAACCCTAAACCTAACACACATTCCTCACCCTAAATCTCACCGTCACCCTAATCTTCACCCTAACCCTAACCCTCACACTAAAGCTCACCCTAACCCTAACCCTAGCCCTCACCCTCATCCTAACCCTAATCCTAAAGCTAACCCTAAACCTTACCCTAAACCTAAGGCTAACTCTAACCCACTCCCTCACCCTAAACTTCTCCCTAACTTTTACACTCACTCTAACCCTAAACATAACCCTCACACTAATCCTAACCCTTACCCTACCCTAAATTGCAACCTAACCCTCATCCTAACCATAAACCTCACCCACACCGTAATCCTCACCCTAACCCTAAACCTCTCCCTCACCTTAATCATCACACTAACCCTAACCCCCACCCTAAACCTAACCATAACCCTCACCCTCAACCTCATCCTCACACTCATCCTAAGCCTAACCCTAAACCTAACACTAGTCCTAAACCTAAATCTCAACCTAACCATCACCCTAACGCTAACCCTAAACCTAACAATAACCATAACCCTCAACCTCACCATAGATATCACCCTAACCCTAACCCTCACCCTAACAATCAACCTAACCCTTACTCTCCACTTAAACCTAAGCCTCACCCTAAAGCTAACACTCACCCTAACCCTTACACTCACACTAACCCTAACCCCAACCCTAATCCTAACCCTCACACTAACCATAACCCTAAACCTAACCCTAACCCTACCGCTCACCCTAACCCTAAACCTAACCTTAAACCTAACCTTAATCCTCAAACTAACCCTAAATCTCACCCTCACCCTCACTCTAACCCTAACGTTAACCCTAACCCTAAACCTCAGACTAAACCTATACCTCACCATAACCTTAATCCTACCCCTCAGACTAACCCTCACCCTAAAACTCACCCTAACACTCAGGCTAACCCTAACCCTCACTCTCATCCTAACCCTCACTCTAACACTTACCCTCACCCTAACCCTAATACTAACTCTCACCCTCACCCTCACCCTCACGCTCAGCCTAACCCTAACCCTAAACTTAATCCTAACCCTAACGCTCACCCTCACCCTCACACTAACACTAACCCTAACCCTAAACTTCACCCTCAGCCTCAACCTCACCCTAAACCTCATCCTCACACTGACCCTCACCTTAAACCTAACCCTAACCCTCACCCTAACAATAATTCTCACCCTAACGCTAACCCTAACACTCACCCTCAACCTTAGCGTAAACCTAACCCTCACTCGCACCCTAACCCTCACCTAACCGAAATGCTAACACTAACCCTCACACTCATCCTATCCCTCACTGTAACCATTACCCTCACTGTAAGGGTAACCTTAACCCTTACCCTTTCGCTCAGACTAAACCAAACCCTCCACCTAACCCTAACCCTACCCCTCAGCCTAAACGTCACCCTAACACTAAACCTAACCATAATTCTCACCCAATCCCTAAAACTAACCCTAACCCTCACCCTCACCCTAGCTCTCACCCTACTGCTAACCCTAATCCTAACCCTCACCCTCATCCTAACCCTAACCCTAAAGCTCACCCTGACCCTAACCCTAACCCTAATCCTAATCCTAATTCTAACACTAACCCTCACCCTAACCCTCACCCTTACCCTTACTTTCACCCACACCTTCACCCTAACATTAATCCTAACACTAACCATCACCCTAACCCTCAACCTAACCCTAAACCTAACCCTAACCCTCATCCTAATCCTCACCCTAAACCTTACCCTAACCCTCACACTCACCCTAACCCTCACACTAACCCTTACCCTCACCCTAACCCTAAACCTAATCTTAAACCTCTCCCTCAAATTTAATCTAACACTCACATTAACAGTAATCCTACCCCTCACCCTAACACCCATCCTAACCCTAAACCTAAACCTAAACCTAACCCTCACCCTCACTCTTAACCTAACGCCAACCCTCAACGTAACATAATCCCTCACCCTCACTCTCACCCTCAGTCTAAGCCTCACCATAACCCTAATCCTAATACTAACTCTAACTTTAATCCTAACCCTAACCCTAACCCTCACCCTCATGCCAGCTCTAACCCTTATGCAAACCTAACCCTACACATCACCCAAACTCTAACCCTAACTGAACCCCAACCCTAACCCTCACACTCACCCTAACCCTGACCCTAACCCTAACACTCACCCTCCTCCTAATCCTATTCCTAGCCCTAAACCTCACCCTAAACATCACCCGAAACCTAGAGCTAACTCTAAACTTCACCCTCACCCTAAACCACTCCTACTAATAACCCTAAACCTATACTAACTCTAACCCTAACCCTCACACTAATCCTGACCCAAACTCTAACCCTAACCTTAAACTTCACCCTAAGACTCACCCTAACCCTAAACCTAACCCTCACCCTCACCCTAACCCTAACACTAACCCTCACCCTCACTCCAACCCTCACCGTCAACCTAAATCTCATCTTAACCCTAACCCTCAACCACACCCTAACCCTCACCCTCACCGGAACACTCACTTTAACCCTAAACCACACCCTCACTCTAAAAATCACTCTAACTCTCACCCTAACCCTCATCCTAAACCTAAACCTCACCATAACCCTTACCCTAACCCTAATCCTAAACCTAAACCTCACCCTAACCCTAACCCTAAACCTTAACCTCACACTAATCCTAAACCTAAACTTCACCCTAACCCTAACCCTAACCCTTAACCTCACCTTAACCCTAATCCTCACCGTAACCCTAACCCTCCCCCTAACCCTTACCCTCATGCTAACCTTAACCCCAAACCTAAGCCTAACCCTCACACTAACACTGACCCTCACCCTAACCCTAACCCTGACCCTAAGGCTAACTCTAAACCTCACCCTCACCCTCACCCTAAACCTCTCCCTAACCCTTACACTAACCATAACCCTAAACTAACCCTAACCCAAACCCTCACACTAATCCTAAACCTAACCCTAACCCTAAACCTAACCGTTACCCTCACCCTAACCCTCACCCTCACCTTCAAACTCACCCTCACCCTCAGCCTAACCCTTACCCTAGCCCTAATCCTAACCGTAACGCTCACCCTCACCCTGACCCTAACCCTCAGCTTCACGCTCACCCTCAGCGTAACCCTCAGCCTCACCATCACTATCACCCTAACTGTAACACTAACCATAACATTCACCCTAAACCTAACCCTCACCCTCACCCTAACCCTAACCTTCACCCTCAACCTCACCCTCACCATAAAATTAACCCTCACCCTAGCCCTAAGTCTAACTCTAACCCTCACCCTCACCCTAAAACTCTCCCTAAACCTTACACTCACCCTAACCCTAAACCTAAACCTAACCCTCACACTAATTCTAACCCTAATCCTAACCCTAAATTTCAACCTAAACCTAAACCTAACTGTAACTCTCAACCTCACCCTAAACCTCACCGTCAACCTAACCCTCACTCTCACTGTCAACCTAATCCTCACCCTCACCCTCATACTCACCCTAACCCTAACCCTAAAACTCACCTTCACCCTAAGACTCACACTAACCCTAACCCTCACCCTAACCCTAACCCTCAACTTCACCTTCACCCTAACCCTAATGCTCCCCCTTACCCTAAACCTCACTCTAACCCTTACCCTCACACTAACCCTAACACTTACCCCCACCCACACACGCATCCTAACCCTTAACCTCACATTAATCCTCACCCTAACTCTAACCCTAACCGTAACCCTCACTCTCACCCTAACCCTAACCCTGACCCTCATCCTCACCTTAACCCTCACCCTTAACCTCACCCTAACCCTAACCCTAAACCTCACCCTCACCCTTACCCTCAACCTAAACCTTACCCTAACCCTAACGCTAAACCTAACACTCACCCTAACCCTAATCCTCACCCTAAACCTTATCATCAGCCTAAACCTAACCTTAACCCTAATCCTAACCCTCACAATAACCTTAACCCTCACCATATCCCTAACTCTATTCCTCACACTAACCCTCACCCTAGCCATCACACTCACCGTAAACTTTACCCTCACCCTAACCTTAACCCTAACCCTAATCCTAAATCCAACCCTCACCCTTTCCCTCACACTAACACAAACCCTAACCCTCACCCTCAACCTCACCCTCATCCTAACCCTAACCCTCACCCTCACACTAACCCTAACCCAGACCCTAAGCCTAACCCTAACCCTCACCCTCACCCTCACCCTAACCCTAACCCTAAGACTCACCCTAACCCTCACATTAACACTCATGCTAACCCTAAACCTCAATCTCACTCTTAACCCATACCGTCACCATAACCCTATCCCTAAACATAACCCTCACACTAAACCTAACCCTCACTCTGACCCTAACCCTACCCCTCACACTAACCCTAACCCTAACCCTAATCCGCATCCTCAACCTAACCCTTACCATCACCCTAACCCTCACCCTAAAATTAACCCTAACTTTAACCCAAACCTTAACCTTAAACATCACACTAACCCTTACCCTAACCCTAACCCTCACCCTCATCTTAATCCTCAACCTAACAATTACAGTCATCCTAACCCTAACTCTAACCCTAACCCTCACCCTCACCTTAACTGTTACCCTAACTCTAAACTTAACCCTAACCCTAAAACTACCCCCACCCTAACCCTCATCCTAACCCTAACCGTAACACTAATCCCCACCCTGACCCTAACCCTAACCCTAACCCTAACCCTCACCCTCAACCTAGCCCTCACCGTCACCCTAAACCTCACACTACCCTAACCTTCTGCGACAACCTCACCCTCACCTTCACCCTCACCCTCAGCCTAAATCTCACACAGAGCCCAGCCCTCAGACGAACACTAACCCTAACCCTAACCCTCAACCTAACCCTAACCCTAACCCTATCCCTAACCCTCACACTAACCCTAACCCTCACACTAACACTAAGCTTACCCCTCACACTAACCCTCATCCTAAACCTCACCCTCACCCTCACCCTCACCCTAAACCTCACACTAACCATAGGCCTCAGCCTAACACAAAACCTAACCCTAACACAAACACTAATCATCAACCTAACCCTCAATCTCACCCTAAGCTTAAGCCTAATCCAAACACTCACCCTAACACTCAACCAAACCCTAACAATAACACTAACCCTAAACCTCACCCTAACACTAAACTTCAGCCTAACCCTAAGCCTCACCATAACCTAACATTAACCCGAAACCTAACCCAAACCCTACCCCTCACCTTAACCCTAAACCTCACCCTCATCCTAACCCTCACCGTTACACTTACCCTCAGGGTAACCCTAATCCTAACTTGAACCCTAACACTAACCCTACCCCTCACACTAACTCTAACCCTACCCCTCACCTTAACCCACATCCTAAATCTAACGCTAACCCTAACCCCTCACACTAACTCTAACCCTACCCCTCACCTTAACCCACATCCTAAATCTAACGCTAACACTAACACTCACCATAACCCTAATCCTGACCATAACCCTCACCCTCACACTCACCCTCACCCTCACCTTAAACCTAAGTCTCAGCCTCAATCTCAACCTAACCCTAAACCTAACCCTAACCCTCACCCTAATGGTAACCCTGAGCCTGAACCTAACCATAATCCACACCCTAACCCTCACACTCACCCTCACCCTAACCCTCACCCTCACCCTAGCCCTCACCCTAATCCTAATTCTAACCCTAACACTCAACTAAAACCTAACTCTAACACTAAACCTAAGCCTTACCCACAAACTCAATGTCACCGTAACACTCACCCTAACCCTAACCCTCAACCACACCCTAACCCTCACCCTCTCCCGAACCGTCATCCTAAATCTAACTCTAACCCTGACCCACACGCTAACCCTAACCCTCACCCTCATGCTCAGCCTAACCCGAAGCCAAACTCTAATCGAAACCTATGCCTCACCCTCACCCTCACCCTAACCCAAACACTAATCCTAACCCTAAGCCTCAACCTCAGCCTCACCCTAACCCTAAACCTAAATCTAGCACTCACCCTAAACATAACCCTCACCTTAACCCGTACCCTAACCCTAACCATAAACCTAAACCTAAACCTATCCCAAACACTAACCCTAACTCTCACCCTAACCCTCACCCTAACCCTAATCCTAACCTTAAACATCACCCTAACCCTAACACTCACATCATCCTAACCCTCAACCTAAACCTTACACTCACCCTAACTCTAACTCTAAACCTAACCACACCCTCACCTTAACCCTAACTCTAACTCTCACCCTAACCTTAACCTCACCCTAAACCTAAACCTAACCCAAACCCTCACCCTAAGTCTAAAGCTCACCCTAACCCTAACCCTAAACCTAAACCTCACCCTCACCCTAACCTTCACCCTAACCCTTACCTCACCCTAACCCTCACCCTCATCCTACCCCTCACCCTAATCCTAACTCTAACCCTAACCCTGACCCTAACCCTAACCCTCACCCTAACCTTCACCCTCATCCTAACCCTCACCCTAATCCTTAACCTCATCCTAACAGTAACTCTCAAACTAAACCTAAATCTACCCTTCATCTTAAACCTCATCTTAACACTAAGCCTAATCCTAACACTCACCCTAACACTAACACTAACCCTAACACTCACCCTGACAATCAGCCTAACCCTAACCCTAACCCGAATCAGAACCCTATTCCTCCCCCTCAAACTCACCCTAATTCTCACCCTAACCCTAACCCTAACTATACCCCTCACCCTAATACTCATCCTAACCCTAAACCAAACCCTATCCCTCACCCTCACCTTCACCGTAATCCTAACTCTAACTCTCACCCTAACCCTAACCCTCAACCTAACCCTAACCCTCACTATCACCCACAACCTAACTCTAAACCCTAACCCTCAACCTAACCATAACTCTAATCCTAACCCTAAACCTCACCCTAAACCTCACCTTAATCCTTACCCACACTCTAACCCTAACCCTAACCATCACACTAATCCTAACCTTCAACTTAACCCTAACGATACCCCTCATCCTAACACTAATACTAAAACTAACCATCACCCAAAACCTAGGCTTAACCCTCGCCCTCACACTAACCATCCCCGTCAACCTAACCCTCACTTTTTCCCTAACCCTCACCCACAACCCAAAACTCACACTCACCCAAACCCTCACCCTCACCCTAACCCTAACCCTAACCCTCACACTAACCCTAACCCAGACCCTAAGCCCAACCCTAACTCTGACCCACACCCTAACACTAACCCTAACCCTCACCCTAACCCTCACATTAACACTCATGCTAACCCTGCATCTCAATCTCACTCTACCCTCATCATAACCCTTACCGTCAACCTAACCCTATCCCTAAACATAACCCTCACACTAAACCTAACCCTCACTCTGACCCTAACCCTACCCCTCACACTAACCCTAACCCTAACCCTAATCCGCATCCTCAACCTAACCCTTACCCTCACCCTAACCCTAACACTAACCCTATCCCTAACCCTCACACTAACCCTAACCCTCACACTAACACT
The DNA here is from genome assembly GCF_024711535.1 of Dipodomys merriami. Lineage (NCBI taxonomy): Eukaryota > Metazoa > Chordata > Mammalia > Rodentia > Heteromyidae > Dipodomys > Dipodomys merriami. The sequence goes on from NW_027203182.1 coordinate 460,576, forward strand.
AACCCTACCCCTCACACTAACCCTCATCCTAAACCTAACCCTAACTCTCACCCTCACCCTAACCCTAACACTCACCCTAACCCTAAACCTCACTCACCCTCACTCTCACCCTCAACCTAACCCTAACCCTACCCCTCACCCTAAACCTTATCCTAACTCTAACCCTAACACTAACACTCACACTAATTCTAAACCTAATCCTAAAGCTCACTCTCACCCTCACTATCAACCGAACACTAAACCTCACCCTAACACTCACCCTAGCCTAAACCTCACCTGCACCCTAAACCTCACCCTCACCCTAACACTCACCCTAACCGAGCCCTCAGCCTAACACAAAACCTAACCCTAACACTAACCCTAACCCTCACCCTAACCTTCACGCTCACTATAACCTTAAGCCTAACCAAAACACTCACTCTAACACTCAACAAAAACCTAACCCTAACACTAACCCTAACCCGCACCCTAACACTAACCTTTAGCCTAACCCTAAGCCTCAACCTACCCTAACCATAACCCGAAACCTAAACCGAACCCTACTCCTCACCCTAACCCTAAACCTAACCCTAAGCCTCACCCTCATCCTAACCCTCACCGTTACACTTACCCTCACGGTAACCCTAACCCTAACTCTAACCCTCACACTAACCTACCCCTCACACTAACCCTAACCTTACCCCTCAACCTAACCCTCATCCTAAACTTAATGCTAACCCTAACACTCACCTAACCCTAATCCTAACCCTAAAACTCAATTTAACACTCACCCTCACCCTCATCTTAAATCTCAGCCTCAGCCTCAACCTCAACCTAACCCTAAACCTAACACTAACCCTCACCCTAACGGTAACCCTGAGCCTAACCTTAACCCTAACCCACACCCTTACCCTCACCCTCACCTTCACCCTCACCCTAACCCTCATCCTCAACCTAGCCCTCACCCTAATCCTAACTCTAACCCTTACACTGACCCAAAAACTAACTCTAACACTAAATTTAAACCTAACCCTCAATCTCAACGTCACACTAACACTCACCGAAAACCTAACCCTCAACCACACCCTAACCCGAACCCTCACCAGAACCCTCATCCTAAATCTAACCCTACGTAACCCTCACGCTAATCCTAACCGTCACCCTCAAGCTCAGCCTAACACGAAGCCAAACTCTAATCGAAACCTAAGCCTCACCCTCACCCTCACCCTAACCCAAACACTAATCCTAACGCTAAGCCTAACCCTCAGCCTCACCCTAAACCTAAACCTAACTCTATCCCTCACCCTAACCATAACCCTCACCCTAAAACTAACTGTGACCGTCACCCTAACCCTAAACCTAACCCTTACCCTAAACCTAACCCTAACATTAACCCTAACCCTCACCCTAAACCTAACCCTAACCTTAACCCTAACCCTCACCCAAACCCTAACCCTAAACATAACACTCCCCCTCCTCCTAACCCTCAAACTAAACCTCACCCTCGCCCTAACCCTAACCCTCACCCTAACCCTAACTCTAACCCTCACCCTCACCCTAAATCTAAACCTCACCCTAACCCTCAACCTAACTCTTACTCCAACAGTAACCCTAAACCTCACACTAAACCTTACACTCACTCTAACCCTAACCCTCACACCAATCCTAACCTTCACCCTAACCCTAAATATACCCCTCACCCTAACACTCACCCTACCACTAATACGAAACTTAACCATCACCCTAAACCTAACCTTAACCCTCACCCTCACTCTAAGCCTCCCTGTCAATAGAACCCTCACCTTTACCCTTACCCTCACCCACAACCCAACCCTCATCCTCACCCAAAGCCTCACTCTATCCCTAACCCTGACCCTAACCCTAACCCACACCCTCAACTCACCCTCACCATAACCCTAAACCTAACCCTCATCCTAACCCTAACCCAGACCCTAACCCTATCCCTAACCCTCACCCTCACACTCACCCTAACACTTACCCTAACCCGAAGCCTAATTCGAACCCTCAACATCACCCTAACCCTAACCCTCACCCTCAAACTCACCCAAACCCTCACCCTCACCCTATCCCTCACCCTAATCCTAACTCTAACCCTAACACTCGCCCAAAACCTAACAATAACACTAATTCTAAACCTAACCCTCAGACTCATTGGCACCCTAACACACACCCTAACCCTAACCCTACCCACACCCTAACCCTCAGCCTCACCCTCAACCGAACCCTAAACCTCTCGCTCACACTAAACATCACCTAAAGCTAACCCGCACACTAACCCTAACCCTAACCCTCACGCTATAGTTAACCCTCATCCTCACCCTAACCATAAGCCTAAGCCTAACCCTAACACTAATCCTAAACCTAACACTCACCCTCACTCTACCCCTCACCTTATCAGTAAACCCCAACCTCACACTCACCCTAACCCTAACCCTAACCCTAACCCTCACCCTACCCTAACCAAAACCCTAACCCTAATCATCACCCTACCCCACACGCTAACCCTTAACCTAACCCTAATCCGCACTCTCAACTTAACCCTAAACCTAACCCTAACCCTCATCCCCACCCTAACACTCACCCTCAACCTAACCCTATCCCTAACCCTCACCCTCATCCTAAAACTCACACTTTCCCTTACCCTCACGGTAACCCTAATGCTAACCCTAACCCTATCCATCACAATAACGTTAAGGCTCACACTAAACCTAACCCTACCCCTCACCCTAACCGTCAACCTAAACCTAACACTAACTCTAACCCTCACCCTAACCCTCACCCTCACCCTCAACCTCACCTTCAACCTAACCCTAAACCTAGCCCTCACCCTAACACTCAACCTAAACCTAACCCTAACCCTAACTCTCACGCTAACCCTAAACCTCGCCCTCATGCTCAGCCTAATCTTAACCCAAAACCTAATCCCAACCCTAAGCCTCCCCCTCAACCTCACCCTAACCCAAACCCTAATCCTAACACTAAGCTTCAGCCTCAGCATCACCCTAACCCTAAAACTAACCCTAACCCTCACCCTAAACCAAAACCTCACCCTAAACCTAACCATGATCCTCACGCTAACCCTAATCCTTACCCTAAACCTAACCCTAACATTAACCCTAACCCTGACCGTAAACTAACCCTAACCTTAAACCTAACCCTCATGCTAAGCCTCACCTTAACCCTAACCCTAACCCTAACTCTCCCCCTCACCCTACAACTCAACCTAATCCTTACCCTTATCCTCAACCTAACCCTCACAATAAACCTAACCCTCACCCTAATCCTAACACTAACCCTCACCCTCACCCTAAAGCTCAACCTCAGCCTAAACCTAACCCTCATCCTTACCTTCATCTTAACCCTTACCCTAACCCTAAACCTCCCCCTCCCCCTAACCCTCAACCTAAACCTTACCCTCATCCTCACCCTAGCTCTCACCCTAACCCGAACACTAACCCTCACCCTCACCGTAACCCTAACTCTAACTCTCACCCTAACCGTAACCCTCACACTTACCCTAACCCTACCCCTCACCTTAACCCTTATCCTAAACCTAAGCCTAAACCTAACACTCAGCCTTACTGTAACCCTATCCCTAACACTCAACCTGACCCTCAGCCTAACACTAATATGAACCCTAACCATCACACTAGCCCTAACCTTAACCCTCGCCATAACTCTAACCCTCCCAGTCAACCTAACCCTCACCTTTACAATAACCCTCAACCACAACCCAACCCTCACCCAAACCCTCACCCTATCACTAACTCTAACCCTAAACATAACCCTCACCCTCACCCTCACCCTCACCCTAACCCTAACCCTAACCCTTCCCTAACCCTAAACCAGACCCTAATCCTAACCCTAACCATCACCCTCACCCTCACCCTAACCCTATCGCTAACCCTAACCCTAAGCCTAATCCTAACCCTCACCTTCAACCTAGCCCACACCCTAACACTAATCCTAACCCTAATCCTCACCCTAACCCTAAACTTCACCCTAACGATAACCCTCACCCTAACCCTAACACTTACCCTAAACATAACCCTAACATTAACCCAAACTATCACCCTAAACGTAACCTTTAATTTAAACCTAAACCTCACCCTAACCCTCACCCTAACGCTAACCCCAAACCTAACCCTCCCCCTCACCGTAACCCTGAACCTAACCTTTACCCTCATCCTCAGCCTATAACCCTCACAATAAACCTAACCCTCACCCTAACCCTAACACTAACATTCACCCTCAACCTCACGCTCACCCTCAACCTAACCCTAACCCTAACACTAATCCAAACACAAACCCTCAAGCTCAACCTAACCCTAACCCGAACCCTAACCCTCATCCTCACACCCACCCTCATCCTCACCTTAAACCTCATCCTCAGCCTAAACCTCACGCTAACCCTAACCCTCACCTTAAACCTCATCCTCAACCTAAACCTCACCCTAACCCTAACCCTAACCTAACCCTCACCCTCACCGTAACCCTGACCCTAACCCCAAACCTAACCCAACCCCTAAACCTCACCCTCACCCTAACCCTCACCCTCATCCTAGCCCTCACCCTAATCCTAACTCTAACCCTAACCCTCACCCTAACCCTCACCCTCATCCTAACCCTCAACCTAACCCTTACCCTCATCCTAACAGTAACTCTCAAACTAAACCTAAATCTACCCCTCACCTTAACCCTCATCTTAACCCTAAGCCTAATCATAACACTCACCCTAAACCTAACCGTAACCCTAACCCTAACACTCACCCTGACAATCAGCCTAACCCTAACCCTAACCCGAACCAGAACCCTATTCCTCCCCCTCAAACTCACCTTAATTCTCACCCTAACCCTAACCCTAACTATACCCCTCACCCAAAACCTAATCCTAACCCTAAACCAAACCCTATCCCTCACCCTCACCTTCACCTTAAACCTAACTCTAACTCTCACCCTAACCATAACCCTCAACCTAACCCTAACCCTAACCATCACCCACAACCTAACTCTAAACCTCACCCTAAACCTCAACCTAACCATAACTCTAATCCTAACCCTAAACCTCACCCTAAACCTCACCCTAACCCTTACCCACAGTCTAACCCTAACCCTAACCATCACACTAATCCTAAACCTCACGTTAACCCTAACGGATACCCCTCACCCTAACACTAATATGAAAACTATCCATCACCCTAATCCTACGGTTAACCCTCGCCCTCAGTCTAACCATCCCCGTCAACCTAACCCTCACCTTTACCCTAACCCTCACCCACAACCCAAAACTCACACTCACCCAAACCCTCACCCTCACCCTAACCCTCGCACTAATCCTAACCCAGACCCCAAGCCTAACCCTAACCCTCACCATCACCCTAACCCTAACACTCACCCTAACCCTCACATTAACACTCATGCTAACACTAAACCTCAATCTCACTCTACCCTCATCCTAACCCTTACCGTCATCCTAATCCTATCCCTAACCATAACCCTCACACTAAACCTAACCCTCACTCTGACCCTAACCCTACCCCTCACACTAACCCTAACCCTAACCCTAATCCGCATCCTCAACCTAACCCTTACCCTCACCCTAACCCTCACCCTAAAATTAACCCTAACCCTAACCCAAACCTTAACCTTAAACATCACTCTAACCCTAATCCTAACCCTAACCCTCACCCTTACCTTAACTGTTACCCTCACTCTAAACCTATCCCTAACTCTAAAACTTCCCCTCACCCTAATCTTCATCCTACCCCTAACCGTAACCCTAATCCCCACCCTGACCCTAACCCTAACCCTAACCCTAACCCTCACCCTCACCCTAGCCCTCAGCGTCACGCTAACCCTCACCCTACCCTAAGCCTCAGTGACACCCTCACCCTCACCTTCACCCTAACCCTCACCCTAAACCTCACCTTCACTCCAGCCTTCATCCTAACACTAACCCTAACCCTAAACCTCACCTAACCCTTGCCACCCCGACTCCAGTGGAGTCTGCTTAGAATGGGAAACCATCTATCAGACCAAGATACGGGCTTCAGAGACCTATCTCTGAGTTTTGGGACTTCACTGAAGTCTACCTCAGAGAATGTGGCTTTACAGAAACCTATCACCAAGTTTTGGGAATTCACCGAATTCTACCTCGAAAAATAGGGCTTGTAAGAGGCCTACTCCTGGAAAAAGGCTAGCAAACCCCTGGGAAAGATGTGTTTCTGTCTTTCTTCTCCTCATTAATCTTTTACTGTTTCTGCTGCTCATTGTGCTTAATCATTGTCAACGTTCCCTTATTCAAAGCTCTTTCTTAAGAGTGTTGATGACTCCAATATCTGATGAGTGTCTCAAAAATATGACTAACTCACCAGAGTTAAGTGTTACCCTGAAACCCCTCTTATGGAGGCTAGTAGGCAAACATAAGTAAATATAAAAGTATTGGGGGTTTCACAAAGTCACTTCAGCAGAAGGAATTGTTTGTAAGAGATTTTCAAAAAGCTATAGGCGCGGCTAGAACAGAAAGAATGTATGGCAATTGCGGAAATTACTTAGGAGAAAGAACTTCCTGGTACTCTCATTTACTAAGAGACTTGCTAGATCTAGGCCTCCGTAACCTTACTGTTAAAGAAGGACCAGGAAAAATCTTATGGGATAATTAAGGTCTCTATAGAAATAAGGTAATGGTTAGTTAGTGACAAACGTCGAAACCCATTATATTTCTTAGAGATAAGCCGGAAAAAAGTCCTATCAGGCGACCAGCTGGTGACCACCCAAGAATGAAGCCCTGCAGCAACATTGTGTAAACTTTTGCCCTTTCAGGCGACCAGCTGGTGACCATCCAAGAAGGAAGCCCTGCAGCAAGATTATGAAACCTTTTGCCCTTTTCTTATGAAGACTTCTGTTATAAAAGTTTGTTATCCTCTGCATTAAATCGCACTCAGCACTCAGCACTCAGCATCCACTCCTAATGTGTGTGAGTTGTCTGTTTGCCATCTCCCCATCCTATTCCAGGTTCCTCCCCTAGGTATCCTCCATCGTCCCCACAGAACCCGGTCCGCGGCAAATCCTAAAACTAACCCTATCCCTAATCCTCACACTAACCCTAACACTCACACTAACACTAAACCTACCCCTCACACTAACCCTCATCCTAAACCTAACCCTAACCCTCACCCTCACACCAACCCTAACCCTAACACTCACCCTAACCCTAAACCTCACCGTAACCCTCACCCTCAACCTAACCCTAACCCTACCCCTCACCCTAAACCTCATCCTAAACCTAACCCTAACCCGAACACTCACACTAATCCTAAACCTAACCCTAAACCTCACCCTCACCCTCACTATCAACCAAACACTAAACCTCACCCTAACACTCAACCTAGCCTAACCCTCACCTACACCCTAACCCTCACCCTCAACCTCACCCTAACCCTCACCCTAAACCTAGCCCTCAGCCTAACACAAAACCTAACCCTAACACTAACCCAAAACCTCACCCCTACCCTCACCCTCACCCTAAGCTTAAGCCTAACCCAAAAACTCACCCTAAAATTCAACCAAACCCTAACCCTAACACTAACCCTAACCCTCACCCTAACACTAACTTTTAACCTAAACATAAGCCTCACTCTACAATAACCATAACCCAAAACCTAACCAGAACACTACCCCTCACCCTAACCCTAACTCTAACCCTAACCCTCACCCTCATCCTAACCCTCACCGTTACACTTACCCTCACGGTAACCTTAAACCTAACTCTAACACTCACACTAACCCTACCCCTCACACTAACCCTAACCCTACCCCTCACCCTAACCCTCAACCTAAACCTAACGCTAATCTTAACACTCAACCTAACCCTAATCCTAACCCTAACCCTCACACTCACACTAACCCTCACCCTCACCTTAAACCTCAGCCTCAGCCTCAACCTCAACCTAAGCCTAAACCTAACCCTAACCCTCATCCTAACGGTAACCCTGAGCCTAAACCTAACCCTAAACCACACCCTAACCCTCACCCTCACACTCACCCTCACCCTAACCCTCACCCTCACCCTAGCCCTCACCCTAATCCTAAATCTAACCCTAACACTCACCCAAACCCTAACTCTAACACTAAACTTAAACCTAACCCTCAAACTCAACGTCACCCTAACACTCAACCTAAACCTAACCCTCAACTACACCCTAACCCTCACCCTCACCCAAATCCTCATCCTAAACCTAACCCTAACCCTAACCCTCACGCTAATCCTAACCCTCAGCCTCATGCTCAGCCTAACACTAAGTCAAACTCAAATCGAACCCTAAAACTCACCCTCACCCTCACCCTAACCCAAACACTAATCCTAACCCTAAGCCTCACTCTCAGCCTCACCCTAAACCTAAACCTAACTCTAACCCTCACCCTAACCATAACCCTCACCCTAACCCTAAACCGAACCCTTACCCTAAACCTAACCCTAACATTGACCCTAACCCTCACGTTAAACCTAACCCTAACCTTAACCCTAACCCTCACCGAAACCATAACCCTAACCCTAACACTCCCCCTCCCCCTAACCCTCAAACTAAAGCCTCACTCTCAGCCTCACCCTAAACCTAAACCTAACTGTAGCCCTCACCCTAACCATAACCCTCACCCTAACCCTAAACCTAACCCTTACCCTAAACCTAACTCTAACATTGACCCTAACCCTCACGCTAAACCTAACCCTAACCTTAACCCTAACCCTCACCCAAACCCTAAACCTAACACTAACAGTCCCCCTCCCCCTAACCCTCAAACTAAACCTCACACTCACCCTAACCCTAACTCTAACTCTCACCCTAACCCTAACCCTCACCCTCACCCTTATTCTAAACCGCACCCTAACCCTCAACCTAATTCTTACTCCAACAGTAACCCTAAACCTAACCCTAAACCTTACCCTCACTCTAACCCTAACCCTCACACCAATCCTAACCTTCACCCGAACCCTAAATATACCCCTCACCCAAACCCTCACCCTAACACTAATACGAAACGTAACCATCAACCTAACCCTAACCTTAACCCTCATCCTCACTCTAAGCCTCCCTGTCAATCTAACCCTCAAATTTACCCTAACCCTCACCAACAACCCAACCCTCACCCTCACCCAATCCCTCACCCTATCCATAACACTAAACCTAACCCACACCCTCAACTAGACCCTCACCATAACCCTAAACCTAACCCTCATCCTAACCCTAACCCACACCCTAACCCTATCCCTAACCCTCACCCTCACACTCACCCTAACACTAACCCTAAAACTAAGTCTAATCCTAACCCTCAACCTCACCCTAACCCTCACCCTCACCCTCAAACTCACCCAAACCCTCACCCTCACCCTAACCCTGACCCTGATCCTAAATCTAACCCTAACACTCACCCAAAACCTAACAATAACAGTAACCCTAAACCTAACCCTTAAACTCATCGTCACCCTAATACACACCCTAACCCTAACCCTCACCCACACCCTAACCCTCACCCTCACCCTCACCCTCACCCTAACCCTAAACCTAGACCTCATCCTAACACTCAACCTAAACCTAACCCTAACCCTAACCTTAACCCTCATCCTCACTCTAAGCCTCCCTGTCAATCTAACCCTCAAATTTACCCTAACCCTCACCAACAACCCAACCCTCACCCTCACCCAATCCCTCACCCTATCCATAACACTAAACCTAACCCACACCCTCAACTAGACCCTCACCATAACCCTAACCCTCACCCTCACACTCACCCTAACACTAACCCTAAAACTAAGTCTAATCCTAACCCTCAACCTCACCCTAACCCTCACCCTCACCCTCAAACTCACCCAAACCCTCACCCTCACCCTAGCCCTGACCCTGATCCTAAATCTAACCCTAACACTCACCCAAAACCTAACAATAACAGTAACCCTAAACCTAACACTTAAACTCATCGTCACCCTAATACACACCCTAACCCTAACCCTCACCCACACCCTAACCCTCACCCTCACCCTCACCCTCACCCTAACCCTAAACCTAGACCTCATCCTAACACTCAACCTAAACCTAACCCTAACCCTAACTCTTAAGCTAACCCTAAACCTCACCCTCATGCTCAGCCTAACCCTAACCCAAAACCACAACCCTAAGCCTCACCCTCAACCTCACCCTAACCCAAACACTAATCCTAACCCTAAGCCTCACCCTCAGACTCACCCTAAACCTAAACCTAACCCTTACCCTCAGCCTCAACCTAACCATGACCCTTACCGTAACCCTAAACCTTACGCTAAACCTAACCCTAACATTAAATCTAAACCTCACCCTAAACTAACCCTAACCCTAACACTCCCCCTCACCCTAACCCTCAACCTAATCCTTACCCTTATCCTCACCCTAACCCTCACAATAAACCTAACCCTCACCCTAATCCTAACACTAACCCTCACCCTCACCCTCACCCTCACCCTCAGCCCAACCCTAACCCTCATCCTTACCCTCACCCTCACCCTAACCCTAACACTAAACCTCCCCCTCCCCCTAACCCTCAACCTAAACCTTACCCTCATCCTCACCCTAACCATCACCCTAACCCTAACACTAAACCTCACACTCACCTTCACCCTAACTCTAACCCTCAACCTAACCGTAAACCTCACCCTAACCCTAACCCTATCTCTCACCCTTGCCCTAACTCTAAACTTCACCCTAACCCTCAACCTCACCCTAACGCTCACCCTCACCCTCAAACTCACCCAAACCCTCACCCTCACCCTAGCCCTGACCCTAATCCTAAATCTAACCCTAACACTCACCCAAAACCTAACAATAAATGTAACCCTAAACCTAACACTCAAACTCATCGTCACCCTAATACACACCCTAACACTAACCCTCACCCACACCATAACCCTCACCATCACCCTCACCCGAACCATAAACCTCACGCTCACACTAAACATCTCCTAACCTTAACCTGCACAGTAACTCTAGCTCTAACCCTCACGCTATCGCTAACCCTCACCCTCACCCTAACCATAAGCCTAAGCCTAAGCTTAACACTAAACTTTAACCTAACACTCACACTCACTCTACCCCTAACCCTATCAGTAAACCCCAACCTCACACTCACACTAACCCCAACCCTAACATTAACCCTCATCCTCACCCTAACACTCACCCTCAACCTAACCCTATCCCTAACCCTCATCCTCATCCTAACACTCACACGTTCCCTTACCCTCCCGGTAACCCTAATCCTAACCCTAACCCTAACCTTCACAATAACACTAAGGCTCACACTAACCCTAACCCTACCCCTCACCCTAACCCTCAACCTAAACCTAACACTAACCCTAACCCTCACCCTAACCCTAACCCGCACCCTAACTCTCACCCTCACCCTCAACCTCACCCTCACCCTAACCCTAAACCTAGCCCTCATCCTAACACTCAACTTAAACCTAACCCTAACCCTAACTCTTAAGCTAACCCTAAACCTCACTCTCATGCTCAGCCTAACCCTAACCCAAAACCACAACCCTAAGCATCACCCTCAACCTCACCCTAACCCAAACACTAATCCTAACCCTAAGCCTCACCCTCAGCCTCACCCTAACCCTAAACCTAACCCTAACCTTCACACTAACCCTAACCCTCACCCTCAACCTAACCATGACCCTCACCGTAACCCTAAACCTTACGCTAAACCTAACTTTAACATTAAACCTAAACCTCACCCTAAACTAACCCTAAACCTAACCCTCCCCCTCACCCTAACCCTCAACCTAATCCTTACCCTTATCCTCACCCTAACCCACACAATAAACCTAACCCTCACCCTAATCCTAACTCTAACCCTCACCCTCACCCTCACGCTCACCCTCAGCCCAACCCTAACCCTCATCCTTACCCTCACCCTAACCCTAACCCTAACACTAAACCTCCCCCTCCCCCTAACCCTCAACCTAAACCTTACCCTCATCCTCACCCTAACCCTCACCCTAACCCTAACACTAACCCTCACACTCACCCTCACCCTAACTCTAACTCTCAACATAACCGTAAACCTCATCCTAACCCTAAGCCTATCTCTCACCCTCGCCCTATTTCTAAACTTCACCCTAACACTCAACCTAACCCTAACTCTAACACTAACCCTATAACTAACCGTAAACCTCACCCTAACCCTTACCCACACTCTAACCCTAACACTAACCCTCACCCTGACTATACCCCTCACCCTACCACTCACCCTAACATAAATATGAACCCTTACCATCCCCATAATTCTAACCTTAACCCTTGCCCTCACTCTAACCCTCCCCGTCAATCTAAACCTCAACTTTACCTTAACCCTCACCCACAACCCAACCCTCACCCTCCCCCAAAACCTCACCTTATCCCTAACCCTAACCCTAAACCTAACCTTCACCCTCACCCTCATCCTCATAATCACCCTAATCCTCACCCTCACCCTAGCCCTCAGCCTAAACCTAATCCTAACCCTAAACCTCACCCTCACCCTAACAATAACCCTAAACCTACCCCTCACACTAACCATAACCTTCAAACTAAACCTAACCCTACCCCTCACACTACCCCTCATCCTAAACCTAAACCTAACCCTCACCCTCACCCACACCCTCACCCTAACCCTCACCCTCACCCTCACCCTCAGCCTAACACTAACCCTTAACCTAACCTTTACCCTGATCCTTCCCTAATCCTAACACTAACCCTCACCCTAAACCTCAACCTAATTCTTACCCTCATCCTCACCCTAACCCTCACAATAAACCTAACCCTCACCATAACACTAACAAGAACCCTTACCCTTACTCTCATGCTCACCCTCACCCTAACCCTAAGCCTCACCCTAACCCTCACCCTAAATGTAACGTTAACCCTCCCCCTCACCCTAACCCTCAAACTAAACCTTACCCTCATCCTCAACCGAACCCTCACTCTAACCCTAAAACTAAGCCTCAAACTCACCCTAACCTTAACACTAACCCCCAAACTAAACCTAACCCTCACCCTAAACCTCACCCTCACGCGAACACTAACCCTACCCCTCACCCTAACCCTCACACTAACGCTAAGCCTCACCATCACTCTAACCCTCACCCTAACCCTTACCCTCACTCTAAGCCTAAAACCAACCCTAACCCTAAACCTCACACTAACCCTCACCCTACCCTAACCATAACACTAACACTAACCCTCACCCTACACCAAACCCTAACCCTAATCCTCACCCTAAACTTCACCCTCACCCAAAACCTATCCATAACCCAAACCCTCACCCTACCCCTAACCTTGACCCAAAGCCTAACCCTAACCCTAACACTAATCCTAAACCAAACACTACCCTGACCCTAACCCTAACCCTAACCCTAACCCTCACCCTAACACTTACCTTAACCCTAACACTCACCCTCACACTAACCCTCATGGTCACCCTAACCCTCAACCAACCCTAACCCTCACTGACACCCTAACCCTCACCCTCACTCTCACACTCACCCTAACCCTCACCCTCACCCTACCCTCAGCCTAACCCTAACCCTAACCCTAACTCTCACCCTAACCCTAACAATATCCCTAACCCTCACACTAAGCCTAACCTCAAACTAACCCTAACCCTACCCCTCACCCTAACCCTCATCCTAAAACTAAACCTAACACTCACCCTCACCCTAACCCTAACCGTAATCCTCACCCTAACCCTATACCTCACCCTCACCCTCACCCTCAAACTAACCCTAAACCTACCCATTAACCTAAACCTCATCCTAAACCTAACCCTAACCGTAACACTCACACAAATCCTAAACCTAACCTTAAACCTCAACCTCAGCCTCACCTTCAGACTAACACTAACCCTCAACCTAAACCTCAATCTACCTTAACCCTCACCGACACCCTAACCATCACCCTCACCCTCACCCACAACCTAACCCTCACCCTCACCCTAGCCCCCAGCCTAACCCAAACCCTTACCCTAACACTAACCCTAACCCTCACCTTAACCCTCACACTCACCCTAATCCTAACCATAACCCAAACCCTCACCCTAACACTCAATGAAACCCTAACCCTAATACTAAACCTAACCCTCACCCTAACACTAACGTTAAGCCTAACCCTCACCCTCACCCTACCCTAACTATAACCCTAACCTTAACCCTCACCCTACCCCTCACCCTAACCCTAACCCTAATCTTAACCCTCACCCTCATCTTAACCCTCACCATTAAACTTACCCTCACGGTAACCCTAAACCTAACCCTAACCCTAACAATTTCCCTAAACCTAACCCTTAACCCTCACCCTCACCCTAACACTAACGCTAACACTTACAGTAAACCTAAAGATCAAACTCACCGTCAACCTAACACTCACCATCACCCTAACACTCACACACACCCTAAACGTCACCCTCACCCGAACACTCACCCTTACCTTAAAACTCATCCTCACACTAAAGATCACACTAACCGTAACCCCCACCCTAACACTTAACCCTAACCCTCATCCTAACCCTAACCCTCACCCTTACCCTAAACCTACGCCTAAGCCTAACCCTAACACTAATCCTAAACCTAACACTCACCCTCACCATAACCCTAAACCTATCCCTAAAACTCACCCTCACACTCACCCTAACCCTAACCCTAACCCTCACACTCACCCTACCCTAAACAAAACCCTAACCCTAACCCTCACCCTACCCCTCACCGTAAAACTTAACCTAAACCTAACCCTCACCCTTACCCAAACCCTAAACCTAACCCTAAACCTCAACCTAAAACTAACCCTCACCGTGACCCTAATCATAAACCTCATGCTCACCCTAACACTGACCCTCACCCTAACCCTACACCTAAACCTCACCATTATCCTAACCCTCACCCTTACCATTACCCACACGGTAACCCTATCCCTAACCCTAACCCAAACACTAAACCTCACACTAACACTAAGGATCACACTAAACCTAATGCTGCCTCTCACCCTTACCATCAACCTAAACCTAAGCCTAAGCCTAACCCTTACCCTCACCCTCACCCTCACCTGAACCCTAAACCAAGCCCTCACCCTAACCCTCAACCTAAACCTAACCCTAACCCTAACCCTCACGCTAAACCTAACACTCACCCTCACCCTCAGCGTAATCCTAACCCAAACCCTAATCCTAACCCTAAGCCTCAATCTCAACATCAGCCTAACCCAAACACTAATCCTAAACCTAAGCCTAACCCTCACCCTCACACTAACCATAACCCTAATCCTAACCCTCACCCTCACACTAACCGTTACCCTAAACCTAACCCTAACATTAACCCTAATCCTCAAACTAAACCTAACCCTAACCCTTCCCCACACACTAACCCTCAACCTAATTCTTACCCTCATACTCACCCTAACCCTCACAATAAACCTAAACCTCACCATAACCCTAACACTGACCCTTACCCTCACCCTCACGCTCACCCTCAGCCTAACCCTAACACTCACCCTAACCCTCACCCTAAATCTAACCCTAAACCTAACCCTCCCCCTCTCCCTAACCCTCAAACTAAACCTTCCCATCATCCTCATCCGAACCCTCACTCTAACCCTAAGCCTCACCCTCACCCTAACCCTAACTCTCACCCTAAACCTCACCGTCAACCTAACCCTAAACCTAACCCTCACCCTAACCCTAACCCTAACCCTAACCCTAACCCTCACCCTCAAGCGAACCTTAACCCTACCCCTCAGCCTAAAGCTCACACTAACTTTAACCCTCACCCTAACTCTTACCCTCATCCTAAGCCTAAACCTAACCCTAACCCTAAACCTCACACTAACCCTAACACTCACCCTAACCCTAAACCTAACACTAAGCTTAAACCTCACCATAACCCTCACCCTACCCTAACCATAATCCTAACACTAACCGTCACCCTACCCATAAACCTAACCCTAACACTCACAATAACCATCACCCTATCCATAAAGCAAACACTCACCCTACCCCTCACCCTCACCCTCAGCCTAACCCTAACCCTAAAACTAATCCTAAACCAAACCCTCACCCTCCCCCTAATCCTAAACATAATCCTCACGCTAAACATAAACCTAACCCTCACCCTCACACTAAACCTCACCATCACCCAAACCTTCACCCTACCCTAACCCTCACTGACACCCTAAACCTCACCCTCACCCTCACCCTCACCCTCACTCTAGCCGTTAGCCTAACCCTAAGCCTCACCTAACCCTAACCCTAACCCTAACACTCACCCACACTCTAACCCTCACCATCAGCCTAACTCTCAATCTACCCTAACCCTCACTGAAAGACTAACCCTCACCCACACCCTATCCCTCACACTCACCCTAGCCCTCAGCCTAACCCAAAGCCTAACCCTACCACTCAACAAAACCCTAACCCAAACACTAACACTAACCCTCACCCTAACACTAACCTTAAGCCTAACCCTAGCCCTCACCCTTCCCTAACCATAAACCTAACCCTAACCCTGACCCTACCCCTAACCCTAACCCTTACACTTACACTCACGGTAACCCTAAACCTAATCCTAACATTAACCCTAAACCTAACCCTAACCCTCACCCTCACCCTATCACTCACCTTAACCCTTATAGTAAACCAAAATCTCAAACTCACCGTCACCCTAACACTCACCCTAAACCTAACCCTCACACGCACCCTAACCCTCACCCTCACCCGAACACCTACCCTCACCCTAAACTTCACCCTCACACTAAACATCACCCTTACCCTATCCCGCACCCTAACCCTAACCCTAACCCTCATCCTAACCCTAAACCTCACCCTCACCCTAACCCTAAGCCTAAGCCTAACCCTAACACTAACCCTAAACCTAACACTCACCCTTACCCTAACCTTAAACCTATCCCCAAAACACATCCTCACACTCACCCTAACCATAATCCTAACCCTCACCCTCACCCGACCGTAACCAAAACCCTAACCTTAAACCTCACACTACCCCTCACCCTAACCCTTAACTTAACGCTCACCTTCACCCTAACCCTCACCCTAAACCTAATCCTAACCCTGACCCTAACCGTCACCCTCATCGTCCCCCTAACACTGACCCTCACCCTAACCCTATCCCGAAATCTCACCCTTGTCCTAACCCTTATCCTTACCCTTACCCACATGTTAACCCTAACCTTAACCCTAACCCAACACTCACACTAATACTAAGGCTCACACTAAATCTAACCCTACCCCTCACCTTACCCTCAACCTAAACCTAACCGTAAAACTAACCCTAAACCGCACCCGCACCCTCAACCTAACCCTAAGCCTAGCCATCACCATAAACCTCAACCTAAACCTAACCCTAACCCTAACACTCACGCTAACCCTAACCCTAAACCTAACACTCAGCCTCATCCTAACCCTTACCCTAACCCAAACCCTAATTCTAACCCTAAGCCTCACCCTAACACTCACCCTAACCCTAAACCAAAGCCTAACCTTCACCCTAACCCTAACCGTAACCATAAACCTAAACGTAACCCGACCCTAACCCTAACATTAACCCTAAACCTAACCCTTACCCTAAACCTAACCCTAACACTAACCCTCACCCTCACACTTATGCGCACCCTTAGCCTAACCCTAACCCTCACCCTAATCCTTACCATAAACCTAACCCTAACCCTAACCCTCACCCTCACCCTAACCTTCAACCTAAACCTTACCCTCACCCTCACCCTAACTCAAACTCTCAACCTTACCCTAACCATCACCCTAACACTAACCCTAAACCTCAACCTCACCCTAAATCTAAACCTCACCCTAAACCTCAACCTAACCTTAACCATAACTTTTACTCTAACCCTCACCCTCAACCTCACGCTCAACTTAACCCTAACCCTAACCCTCACCCTAACCCTAACCCTGACCCTAATCCTAACCCTAATGCACACCCTAAACCTCACACTCACCATAGCCCTCACCCTGATCTTAACTCTAACATTAACCCTCACCCTAAACCTAATACTCAACCTAACCCTCAGCCTCATCCTAACCCTCACCCTAACCCTTACCCTCTTCCTAAACCTAACCCTCACCCTAATCCTAAAACTACCCCTCACCTTAAGCCTCATCCTAACCCTAAGCCTAACCCTAACACTCATGCTAACACTAACCCTAACCCTAACACTCACCCTGACCCTCAGCCTAACCCTAACCCTAACACTAATTCTAACCCAATTCCTAAACCTCACACTCACTCTAATTCAAACCTTAACCCTAATCTTAACTATACCCCTCACCCTAACCCACACCCTAACCCTAAACCTAACCCTAAACCTCACCCTCAGCCTCACCCTCAGCCTAACCCTAACCCTCACCCTAAAATTTACCCTCACCCTGCCCTAACCCTAACCCTAAGCCCAACTCTCACCCAAACGCTAACACTAACACTAACCAAAAACCTAACACTAACCCTCACCCTCACCCTAACACTCACCCTAATCCTTACCCTAAACCTAACCATCAAATTAACTGTCACCCTAACACTCACCCTAACCCTAACCCTCACACACACTCTAACGCTCACCCTCACCCTAACCCTCACTCTCAAACTAAACATCACCCTACCCCTAACCGCACCCTAACCCAAACCCTAACCCTCACCCTAATCCTTACCCTAACCCTAACCCTTATCCTAACCCTTACACTCACCGTAACCCTTACCCTCACCCTCACACTCACCCTCACCTTAACCCTAAAACTACCCTTCAACCTAATCCTTAACCTAAACCTAACCCTAACCCTATCTCTCACGCTAAACCTAACCTTCACCCTCTCCCTCAGCCTAACCCTAACCCAAGCCCTAATCTTAACCCTCAGCGTCACACTCACCCTAACCCTAACCCCAACCCTAACACTCTACTTCACCCTCACCCTAACGCTAAACCTAACCATAAACATCACCCTAACCCCAACCCTCACACTAAATGTCAGCCTCACCCTAACCCTGACCCTAACCATTACCCTCACCCTAACCCTAACACTCACACTACCACTAACCTTCACCCTAACCCTAACTCTACCCCTCACCTTAACCCTCACCCTAACCCTAAGCCTAACCCTAACACTCACCCTAACCCTTACCCGAACCTTAACACTCACCTTCACCCTCAGCCTAACCCTAACCCTAACCCTAATCCTATCACTATTCCTCACCCTCTCCTTCACCCTAATTCTAACCCTAACCCTAACCCTCACCCTCACCCTAAACCTAACTCTACCTCTCACCCTAACACTAACACTCACCATCACCCTAACCCTAACCCTCACACTCACCCTAACTCTAAACCTCACCATAACCATCAACCTAAACCTAACTCTAACCCTAACCCTTAACCTCACCCTAAACCTCACCCTAACACTTACCCTCACTCTAACCCAAACGCTCACACTAATCCTAACCCTCACCTGAACCCTAACATTACCCCTCACCTTAAACCTCACCCTAACACTAATACGAACCCTAGGCATCACACTAACCCTAGCCTTAAACCTTGCCATCACTCTAACCCTCCCCATCAACCTAACCCTCACTGTAACCCAACCCTCACCCACAATCCAACCCTGACCCTCACCCAACCCTCACCATATCCCTAAACCTAAACCTAACCCTCAAACTGACACTCATGCTAACCTTAAAATTCAAGCTCACCCTACCCTTATTGTAACCCTTACCCTCACCCTAGCCCTATCCCTAACCATAACCCTAACACTAAACCTAACCCTCACCCTAACCCTAACCCTACACCTCACACTAACCCTAACCGTAACCCTAATCCGCACCCTCAACTTAACCTTTAACCTCACCCTAAAACTCACAATCACCCTAACCCTAACCTTAACCTAAACTTTAAACATAACCCTAACCCTAACCATCACCCTCATCCTAACCCTCACCCTAACAATTACCCTCACCCTAAACCTAACCCTAACCCTAACACTCACCCTCACCTTGACCTTACCCTCACCCTAACCCTAACCCTAACCCTAAAACCTACTCCTCACCCTAACCCACATCCTAACCCTAACCGTAACCCTAATCGTCAACCCAACCTAACCAAAACCCTAACCATAACCCTAACCCTCACCCTCACCCTAACCCTAGCATCCCCGACCCCTCACCCTACGCTAACCCTCACCGACAGCCTAATCCTCACCCTACCCTCACCCTCAGCCTAACCTTAACCCTAAACCTAGCCCTCAACCTAAACCTAACCATAACCAATACCCTAACCCTCACACTAACCCTATCCCTCACCGTAACCCTCATCCTAAACCTAAACCTAAACCTCTCCCTCACCCTCACCCTCACCCTAACCCTCACCCTCACACTAAAAATCATCCTAACACTAACCCACTCCCTAACCCCAACCCTAACCCTCACCCTAACCCTAACCCTCACCCTCAACCTAACGCTAAGCCTAACCCTAACACTAACACTAATCCTAAACCTAACACTCACCCTCACCCTAACACTAAACCTATTAGTAAACGTCACCCGCACACTCACCCTAAACCTAACCCTAACCCTCACCCTCACCCTAACCCTAATCAAAACCCTACCCCTTCACCCTAATGCTTAACCTAACCCTAACCCTCACCCTAACCCTAAGCCTTACCCTAACCCTAACCTTCAACCTCATCCTCACCCTAACACTCACCCTCACCCTAAACTTATCCCTAACCCTCACCCTCATCCAAACCCTCACACTTACCCTTACCCTCACTGTAACCCTAAATCTTAACCTAACCCTAAACCTAACCCTCAAACTAACACTAAGGGTAACACTAACCCTAAGCAAATCCCTCACCCTAACCCTCAACCTAAACCTAACCCTAACCCTAACCCCCACCCTAATCCTTACCCTCGCCCTAACCATCACCCTCACCATCACCCTCAACCTAACCATAAACCTACCCCTCACAGTACAACTCAACCTAAACCTAACTCTAAACCTATCCCTCACGCTAACCCTAACCCTCACCCTCACCCTCAGTCTCGGCGTCAGCCTAACCCAAAACCTAATCCTAAACCTAAGCCTAACCCTCAACCTAACCCTAACGCCAACCCTCACCCTCACCCTCAACCTCAGCTTCAGCCTAACCCTAACTCAAACCCTAATCCTAACCCTAAGCCTCAGCCTAACCCTAACCCTAAACCTAACCCTCACTCTAAACTTAACCCTCACTTTAAATCTAACCATAACCCTCACACTAACTAACCCTTGCCCTAAACCTAACCCTTACACTAAACCTAACCCTAATATAAACCCTAACCCACACCCTAAATCTAACCCTAAACTTAACCCAAAACCTCACTAATCCTCACCCTCATCCTCACACTAAGCCTCACAATTAACCGAACCCTCTTTCTAACCCTAACACTAACCCTCACCTTCACCATCAAACTCACCCTATGCCGAACCATAACCCTCACCCTCACTCTAACCCTAACTTTAACTCTCACCCTAACCCTAGCCCTCACCCTAAACCTAACCCTAACACTCACCCTCACCCTAACTCTAAACCTCACCCTAAACCTCAACCTAACCCTAACTCTAACCCTAACCCTAATCCTCACCCTAAACCTCTACCTAACCCTCACCCTCACCCTAAGCCTAACCCTAACCCTAACACTAATCCAAAACCTAAACCTCACCCTCACCCTACCCCTCAGCCTCACCCTAAGCCTAACCCTAACCCTAATCATCACCATCACCCTAACCCTCACAGTCACCCTAACCCTCAACCTCACCCTCACCCTCACCCTAACCGTAACCCTTACCCTACCCTCAGCCTAATCCTAACCCTAACCCTAACCCTCACTCTAACCTTAAGCCTCACCCTAACCCTCACACTAACCCTAACTCTCACACTGACCCAAACCCTACCCCTCACACTAACCTTCATTCTAAACCTAACCCTAACCCTCACCCTCACCCTAACCCTAGCCCTAACCTTCACCATAACGATAAACCTCACCCTCACTCTCACCCTCAACCTAACCCTAACCCTACCCCTCACCCTAAACTTCATCCTAACCCTAACCCTAACCTTAATGCTCACACTAATCCTAAACCTTACACTAAACCTCACCCTCACCCTCACCCTCAACCTAACCCTAAACCTACCCCTCACCCTAAACCTCATCCTAACCCTAACCATATCCCTAACGCTCACACTAATCCTAAACCTAACCCTAAACCTCACCCTCACCCTCACCCTCAGCCTAACACTAACCCTCACCCTAACCCTCACCCTAACCTAACCCTCACCGACACCCTAAACCTCACCCTCACCCTCACCCTCACCCTAAACCTCACCCTCATCTTAGCCCTCAGCCCAACCCAAACCCTAACCCTAACCTAACACTAACCGTCACCCTAACTCTCACCCTTTCCTTACCCTACCCCTAAATCAAACCCTCACCCAAACACTCAAACAAACCCTAACCCTAACACTAACCCTAACATTCACCCTAAAACTACCCTTAAGCCTAACCCTAACCCTCATCCTACCCTTACAATAACCCTAAACCTAACCCTCACCCTAACCCTAACCCTAACCCTAACCCTCAACCTCCTCCTAAACCTCACAGCTACACTTACCCTCACGGTTAACCCTAACCCTAACCCTATCACTCACACTAACCCTAACCCTCACACTATCCCTAACCCTACACCTCACCCTACCCCTCATCCTAAACCTAACACTAACCCTAACACTCACCCTAACCCGAAGCCTAACCCTCACCCTAACCCTAACCCTTACCCTCACCCTCACCCTAACCCTAATACTAAACCTCGCCCTAACGCTCATCCTAACGCTAACAGTAACCCTTACACTCACCCTAACCCTAACCCTCACCCTAACCCTCACCCTCAACCTCACCCTCACCCTAACCCTCAAACTAGCCCTCAACTTAAACCTGAACCTAAACCTAACCCTAACCCTAACCCTAACCCTAACCCTCACACTAATCCTAATCCTCACCTTAACCCTAACTATACATCTCACCCTCAACCTCACCCTATCAGTAATACGAAACTTAACCATCACCCTAACACTTACCTTAACCCTTGCCCTCACTCTAACCCTCCCAGTCAACCTAAACCTCACCTTTACCCAAACCCTCTCCCAACACCCAACCCTCACCCTCACCCAATCCGCACCCTATCCCTAAACCTAACCCTAACCCTCACCCTAACACTCATGCTAACCCTAAACCTTACTCTCACCCTACCCTCATCCTAACCCTTACCCTCAACCTAACCTTATCCCTAACCATAACCCTCACACTAAACCTAACGCTCACCCTTACCGTAACCCTACCGCTCACACTAACCCTAACCGTAAAACCCTAATTCCGCACCATCAACCTAAACCTTACCCTCACCCTAAATCTCACCCTCACCCTAACCCTAACCTTAACCTTAAACATCACCCTAACCCTAACCCTCACCCTCACCCTAAACCTCACCCTAGCAATTACCCTCACCCTAACCCTAAACCTAACCCTAACCCTCACCCTCACCCTAACCCTTAACCTCACCCTAACCCTAACACTAACCATAACCTTAACCCTCACCCTCACCCTAACCCTCACCTCCCCCTAACCCTCACCCTTCCCTAACTCTCACCGACACCCTAACCCTCACCATCACCGTCACCCTCACCCTAACCCTTACCCTCACCCTAGCCCTTAGCCTAACCCTTACCCTAACCCTAAACCTAACCCTAACCCTAACCCTAACCCTCGCCCTCACTCTAAACCTCCCAGTCACCCTAAACCTCACCTTTACCCAAACCCTCCCACAACACCCAACCCTCACCCTCACTCAATCCGCACCCTATCCCTAAACCTAACCCTAACCCTCACCCTAACATTCATGCTAACCCTAAACCTTACTCTCACCCTACCCTCAACCTAACCCTATCCCTAACCATAACCCTCACACTAAACCTAACCCTCACCCTTACCTTAACCCTACCGCTCACACTAACCCTAACCGTAAAACCCTAATTCCGCACCATCAACCTAACCCTTACCATCACCCTAAATCTCACCCTCACCCTAACCCTAACCTTAACCTTAAACATCACCCTAACCCTAACCCTCACCCTCATCCTAAACCTCACCCTAGCAATTACCCTCACCCTAACCCTAAACCTAACCCTAACCCTCACCCTCACCCTAACCGTTAACCTCACCCTAACCCTAACACTAACCATAACCTTAACCCTCACCCTCACCCTAACCCTCACCTCCCGCTAACCCTCACCCAACCCTAACTCTCACCGACACCCTAACCCTCACTATCACCATCACCCTCACCCTAAACCTCACCCTCACCCTAGCCCTTAGCCTAACCCTTACCCTAACCCTAAACCTCACCCTAACCCTAACCCTAACCCTCGCCCTCACTCTAAACCTCCCAGTCACCCTAAACCTCACCTTTACCCAAACCCTCCCACAACACCCAACCCTCACCCTCACTCAATCCGCACCCTATCCCTAAACCTAACCCTAACCCTCACCCTAACATTCATGCTAACCCTAAACCTTACTCTCACCCTACCCTCAACCTAACCCTATCCCTAACCATAACCCTCACACTAAACCTAACCCTCACCCTTACCTTAACCCTACCGCTCACACTAACCCTAACCGTAAAACCCTAATTCCGCACCATCAACCTAACCCTTACCCTCACCCTAAATCTCACCCTCACCCTAACCCTAAACTTAACCTTAAACATCACCCTAACCCTAACCCTCACCCTCATCCTAAACCTCACCCTAGCAATTACCCTCACCCTAACCCTAAACCTAACCCTAACCCTCACCCTCACCCTAACCCTTAACCTCACCCTAACCCTAACACTAACCATAACCTTAACCCTCACCCTCACCCTAACCCTCACCTCCCCCTAACCCTCACCCTACCCTAACTCTCACCGACACCCTAACCCTCACCATCACCGACACCCTCACCCTAACCCTTACCCTCACCCTAGCCCTTAGCCTAACCCTTACCTTAACCCTAAACCTCACCCTAACCCTCACCCTAACCCTCGCCCTCACTCTAAACCTCCCAGTCACCCTAAACCTCACCTTTACCCAAACCCTCCCACAACACCCAACCCTCACCCTCACTCAATCCGCACCCTATCCCTAAACCTAACCCTAACCCTCACCCTAACACTCATGCTAACCCTAAACCTTACTCTCACCCTACCCTCATCCTAAACCTTACCCTCAACCTAACCCTATCCCTAACCATAACCCTCACACTAAACCTAACCCTCACCCTTACCGTAACCCTACCGCTCACACTAACCCTAACCGTAACCTAATTCCGCACCATCAACCTAACCCTTACCCTCACCCTAAATCTCACCCTCACCCTAACCCTAAACTTAACCTTAAACATCACCCTAACCCTAACCCTCACCCTCATCCTAAACCTCACCCTAGCAATTACCCTCACCCTAACCCTAAACCTAATCCTAACCCTCAACCTCACCCTAACCCTTAACCTCAACCTAACCCTAACACTAACCATAACCTTAACCCTCACCCTCACCCTAACCCTCACCTACCCCTAACCCTCACCCTACCCTAACTCTCACCGAAACCCTAACCTTCACCATCACCATCACCCTCACCCTAACCCTCACTCTCAACCTAGCCCTTAGCCTAACCCTTACCCTAACCCTAAACCTCACGCTAAACCTAACCATAACCCTCACACTAACCCTAACCCTCACACTCAACCTAAGCTACCCCTTGACATAACCCTCATCCTAAACCTAACCCTAACCCTCACCATCACACTAAACCTAACCCTCACCCTCACTCTAACCTTAAACCTCACCGTCATCCTCAGTCTCAACCTAACCCTAACCCTACCCCACACTCTAACCCTCATACTAAAGCTAACCCTAACCATATCACTCATACTAATGCTTAACCTAACCCTAAACCTCAACCTCACCCTACCCTCAGTCTAACCCTAACCCTAACCCTAACCCTCACCCTAACCCTAAGCCTAACCCTAACCCTAAACATAATCCTAACCCTAACCCTCACCCTCACCCTCACCATCAACGTCACCCTAACACTAAAGCTACCTTTCACCCTAACCTTCAACCTAAACCTAAGCATAAACCTAACCCTCACGCTAAACCTAACCCTCACCCTCACCCTCACCCTAAACCTAACCCAAACCCTAATCCTAACCCTAACCTCACCATCACCCTAACCCTAATCCCAACCCTAAACCTCACCTTCACAAAACCCTAAACCTAACCCTAACCCTCTCCCTAACCTAACCATAACCCTAAACCTAACCGTAACCCTCACCTTAACCCTAACCCTAACCCTAACCCTTACCCTAAACCTAACCCTAACATTAACCCTAAACCTAACCCTAACATTAACCCTAACCCTCACCCTAAAAGTAACCCTAAACGTAACCCTAAACCTCACCCTAACCCTCACGCTATCCCTAACCCTAACCCTAACCCTCTCCGTCACCCTAAGCCTCAACCTAACCCTTACCCTCATCCTCACCCTAACACTCACAATAAACCTAACCCTCACCCTAAACCTAACACTAACCCTCACCCTCAACCTCATGCTCACCCTCAACCTAACCCTAAACCTAACACTAATCCAAAAACTAACCCTCACCCTCAACGTAACCCTGACCCGAATCCTAACCCTCACCCTCACACTCACCCTCACTCTCACCTTAAAACTCAGCCTCAGCCTCAATCTCATCCTAACCCTAACCCTAACCCTCACCCTAATCATAACCCTGACCATAACCCTAACCCTGACCCACAATCTAACACTCATCCTCACCCTAACCCTCACCGTCACCTTGCCCTCAGGCTAACCTTAACCCTAACCCTAACACCCTCACCCTCACCCTCAGCCTAACCCTAACCCTAGGCCTAATCCTAACCCTATTCCTCCCCCTCCCCCTCCCCCTAATTCTAACCCTAACCCTAACCCTCACACTCAACTTCACGATAAACCTCTCCCTAACCCTAACCTTCACCCATATCCTAAACCTAAGCCTCACCCTCAACCTCAGTCTAACCTTAACCATCACCCTAGTCCACACCACAAAACTAACCCTAAACCTAACACTAATCCTCACCCTCAACCTAACCCTTAACCTCACCCTAACACTCACCCTGACCCTAACCCTAACCGAAGCCCTAAACATAACCTTAAACATCAGCCTAACCCTCACCCTAACCCTAACCCTCACCGTCATCCTAACCCTCACGCTAACAATTACCCTCAACATAACCCTAAACCTAACTCTAACCCTCACACTAACCCTTAACGTCACCCTAACCCTAACCCTACCCATCACCCTAATACTCATCCTAACCCTAACCGTAACCCTAATCCTCACCCTGAACCTAACACTAACCCTCCTAACACTAACCCTCACTCTCACCCTAACCCTCACTGTCACCCTAACCCTCACCCTCACCCTCACCCGCGCCCTCACCCTTACCCTATACCTACTCCTCACCCTACCCCTCAACCTAAACCTAACCCTAAACCTATCCCTCACGCTAACCCTAACCCTCACACTCGGCCTCAGCCTAAATCTAACCCAAACCCTAATCCTAAACCTAACCCAAACCCTAACCCTAACCCTAAGCCTAACCCTTACCCTCACCTTAACCCTCACCCTCACCATCACCCTCACCCTCAACCTAACCATAAACCTACCCCTCACCTTACAATTCAACCTAAACCTAACCCTAAACCTATCCCTCACGCTAACCCTAACCCTCACCCTCACCCTCAGCCTCAGCCTCAGCGTAACCCAAACCTTAATCCTAAAACTAAGCCTAATCCTCACCCTAACCCTAACCCCAACCCTAACCCTCACCCTCACCCTCAGCCTCAGCCTAACCCTAACTCAAAACCTAATCCTACTCTAAGCCTCAGCCTCAACGTCACTCTAACTCAAACCCTAATCTTAACCCTAAGCCTCACCCTAACCCTCAACCTAAACCTAAACCTGAACCTAACACTCACCCAAAACGTAACCCTCACCCTAAATCAAATCTAACCGAAACCCTCACCCTAATTATAACCCTTGCCCTAAACCTAACACTTACCCTAAACCTAACCCTAATATTAACCCTAAACCTCACCCTAAATTTAACCCGAAATTAACCCTAACCCTCAACAAATCCTTACCCTCATCGTCACACTAACCCTCACAATAAACCTAACCCTCTCTAACCCTAACACTAACCCTCACCCTCACCCTCAAGCTCACCCTCAGCCTAACCATAACCCTCACCCTAAACCTCAACCTAACCCTAACACTAACCCTCAACCTCACCCTAACTCTAAACCTCACCCTAAACCTCAACCTAACCCTAACTCTAACGCTAACCCTAATCCTCACCCTAAATCTCACCCTAACCCTCACACTCACCCTAACCCTGACCCTAAACCAAACCCTCACCCTACCCCTCAGCCTCACCCTAAGCCTAAACCTAACCCTAATCCTAAACATCACCCTAACCCTCAATGTCACCCTAACCCTTACCCTCACCCTTACCCTCACCCTAACCGTCACCCTCACCTTACCCTCAGCATAACCCTACACCTAAACCCAACCCTTACCCTAATCCTAAGCCTAACCCTAACCCTCACACTAACCCTAACACTCACACTAACCCTAACCCTACCCCTCACACTAACCCTCATCCTAAACCTAACCCTAAAACTCACCCTCAACCTAACCCTAACACTAAACCTCACCATAATCCTAAACCTCACCCTCACCCTCACCCTCAACCTAACCCTAAACCTACCCCTCACCCTAAACCTCATCCTAACCCTAACCATATCCCTAACTCTCACACTAATCCTAAACCTAACCCTAAACCTCACCCTCAACCTCACCCTCAGCCTAACACTAACCCTCACCCTAACCTTCACCCTAACCTAACCCTCACCGACACCCTAAACCTCACCCTCACCCTCACCCTTACCCTAAACCTCAGGCTCATCTTAGCCCTCAGCCCAACCCAAACCCTAACCCTAACCTAACACTAACCGTCACCCTAACCCTCACCCTTTCCTTACCCTACCCCTAAACCAAACCCTCACCCAAACACTCAAACAAACCCTAACCCTAACACTAACCCTAACATTCACCCTAAAACTACCCTTAAGCCTAACCCTAACCCTCATCCTACCCTTACAATAACCCTAAACCTAACCCTCACCCTAACCCTAACCCTAACCCTAACCCTCAGCCTCATCCTAACCCTCACGGTTACACTTACCCTCACGGTAACCTTAACCCTAACCCTATCACTCACAATAACCCTACACCTCACACTATCCCTAATACGACACCAAACCCTAACCCTCATCCTAAACCTAACACTAACTCTAACAGTCACCTTAACCCTTAGCCTGAACCTCACCTTAACCCTAACCCTCACCCTCACCCTCACACTAACCCTAATCTTACACCTCACCCTAACCCTCATCCTAAACCTAACCCTAACCCTTACACTCTCCCTAACCCTAACCCTCACCTAACCCTCCCCCTCCCCCTCCCCATCCCCCTCACCCTAACCCTCAACCTAGCCCTCACCTTAACCCTCAACCTAAACCTAACCCTAATCCTAACCTTACCATTCAACGTAACCCTTAACCTAACCATTACTCTCAACCTAATCCTCTCCCTAAACCTAACACTAACCTGAACCCTAAGCCTCATCCTAACCATCACGCTTACCCTTACCATCACGGTAACCCTAACCCTAACCCTAAACCTCACACTATCGCTAATCCTACCCCACAAACTAACGCTCATCCTAAAACTAACCCTAACCTTCAACCTCATCCTAACCCTAAACCTAACCCTCACACTTACCCTAAACCTCACCCTCATCCTCAACCTCAACCTATCCCTAAACCTACCCCTCACCCTAACCCTCATCATAACCCTCACCCTCACCCTAACAATCACCCAAACAATAAATCTAAGACTAAGGCTAACCCTCAGCTTAACCCTCACCCTCACCTTAACCCTAACCATAACCCAATCCCTCACCCTACTACTCACCCTCACTCTAACCCTAACCATAACACTAACTTGAAACATCACCCTAACCCTCACCTAACCCTAATACTCACCCTCATCGTAACCCTCACCTTAAACCTTAAACACACCCTAAATCTAACCATAATCCTCACTCTAACCCTAACCCTAACCCTAACCCTCATCCTCACCCTAACACTCACCCTAAACCTATCCCTAACACTCACCCTCAACCTAAACCTCAACCTTACCCTTACCCTCAATGAAACCCTAACACTAACCCTCACACTAATGCTAAGGCTCACACTAACCCTAACCATACACCTCACCATAACCCTCAACCTAAACCTAACTCTAACCCTAACCCCCACACTAACCCTTACCCTCACGCTAACCCTCACCCTCACCCTCAACCTAACCCTTACCCTCACCCTAGCCCAAAACCTAACCCTAAACCTAATGCTAAAACTCATCCTAACTCTAATCCTCAACCTAACCTTCAGCCTCATCCTAACCCTCACCCTAACCCTTACCCTCACCCTAAGCCTAACCCTCACCCTAACCCTTACCCTCACCCTAAGCCTAACCCTACCCCTCACATTAACCCTCATCCTAAACCTAAGCCAAAATGTAACACTAACACTAACCCTAACCTTAACCTTAACACTCACCCTCACCCTCAGCCTAACCCTAACCCTAACCCTAACCCTAATCCTAACCCTATTCGTCACCCGCACCCTCACCCTCATTCTAACCCTAACCTAACCCTAACCTCACCCTCACCCTAACCCTAACTCTAACTCTCATCCTAACCCTAACCCTCACCCTAAACCTAACCCTAACCTTCACACTCACCCTAACTCTAAACCTCACCCTAACTCTAATCCTCATGCCAAACCTCACCCTAAACCTCACCCTAACCCTTACCCTCACTCTAACCCTAACCCTAACCCTCACACTAATCCTACCCGTCACACTAACCGTAAATATACCCCTCACCCTAACCCTCACCCTAACACTAATACAAAACCTAAACATCACCCTAACCCTAACCTTAACCCTCGCCTTCACTTTAACCCTCCCCGTCAACCTAACTCTCACTTTTACCCTAACCCTCACCCACAACCCAACACTCACCCTCACCCAACCCTCACCTTATCCCTTAACTTAACCCTAACCTCACCCTAACACTCATGCTAACCCTAAACCTTACTCTCACCCTACCCTAATCCTAACCCTTACCCTCACCCAAACCCTATCCTTAACGATAGCCCTCACACTAAACCTAACCCTCACCCTAAACCTAACCCTACCCCTAACACTAACCTTAACCGTAACCCTAATCTGCACCCTCAACCTAACCCTTACCCTCACCCTAACACTCACCCTCACACTAACCCAACCCTAACCCTAAACTTCACCTTAAACATCACTCTAACCCTAACCCTCACCCTCATCCTAACCCTCACCCTAACAATTACCCTCACCCTCACCCTAAATCTAACCCTGACCCTCACCCTAACCCTTACCCTAACGTTAACCCTAAACCTAACCCTAAACCTACCCCTCACCCTAACTCTCAATCTAACCCTAAACGTAACCCTAATCCTCAACCTGACCCTAAACCTAACCATAACCATAACCCTAACCCTCAGCCTCACCCTAACCCTCACCCTCACCCTAGCCCTCAGCCTAACCCTAACCCTAACCCTAACCCTCACCCTAACCCTAAACCTACCCTAACCCTCACACTAAACCTAAACTTCACCCTCACCCTCTACCTAATCCTAACCCTACCTCCCACCCTAAACCTCATCCTAACCCTAACCCTAACCCTAACACTCACACTCATCCTAAATCTAACCCTAAACCTCACCCTCACCCTGACCCTCAGCCTAACACTAACCCTCACCATAACCCTTACCCTCACACTTCCTTAACCCTAACCCTAACCCTATAACTAATCATATACCTAATGCTCACCCTCATCCTATTCCTGAACCTAACTCTCACCCTCACCCTAACCATGAGCCTCACCTTCACCCTCACCCAAACCCTAACCTTAAACATCACCGTAACCCTCACTCAACCCTAACCCTCACCGACACTCTAATCCTCACCCTCAACCTCACCCTCACCCTCACCCTCACCCTCAGCCAAGCCATCAGCCTAACCCAAAACCTAAACCGATCCCTCACCTTAAATCTAACCCTCACCCTAACCCTCACCCTCATCCTAACCTCATCCTAACCCTTACCCTCATCGTAAACATAATCCTAAAATTAACCATCACACTAACCCTTAACCTCAGCATAAACTTCACCCTCACCCTGACACTAACCATAAACCTCACCATAACTCTCACCCTACCGCTAACACTAAATCTCACCCTCACCCTCACCCTCAGCCTAACACTAACCCTCAACCTAACCCTTACCCTCAACCTTCCCTAACCTAACCCTAACCCTCACCCTCACCCTAACACTCAACCAAACCCCAACCCTAACACTAACCCTAACCCTCAACCTCACCCTAACCCCAATCCTTACCCTAACCCAAACCCTCACCCTTCCCCTCACCCTCAAACTAAGCCTAACCCTAACACTACTCCTAAACCTAACCCTCACCCTCACCCTTACCATAAACTTCACACTCACCCTCACACTAAACCTAACCGTCACACTCACCCTCAACCTAAACCTAACCCTTACCCTCACCCTAACCGACATAACATAACGCTAACCGTAAACCTCACCCTCATCCTAACCCTTACCCTAACCCTTACCCTCACCGTATCCCTAATCCTATCCCTAAACCTAACCCTCAGACTAACCCTAACCCTCACCCTAACCCTAACCCTAACCCTCACGCTAACCCTAACCCTAACCCTAACCCTAAACCTAAACCTAATCATAACCCTAAACCTAACCCTAACCCTTACCTTAACACTAAAGCTAATCCTAAACCTAACCCACACACTAACCCTTACCCTCACCCTTTACCTCACCCTCACCCTAACCCTAACCCTCACCCTAACCCTCACCCTAACCCTCACCCTAAACCTAACCCTCACTGTAACCCTAAACCTCACCCTCATCCTTACACTCACCCTTAACCTTAACCTCACAGTACCCCTAAACCTAACCCTAACCCTCACACTAACCCTAACCCTCACACTATCCCTAACCCTACCCCTCACTCTAACCCTTATCCTAAACCTAACCCTAACCTTCACCCTCACCCTAACCCAAAAGCTAACCCTCACACTTACCCCAAACCTCACACTCACCCTCACCCTCAACCTAAGCCTAAACCTACCCCTCACCCTAAACCTCATCATAACCCTAACCCTAACACTAACAATCACACTAAACCTAAACCTAACCCTAAACCTCACCCTCACCATCACCCTCAGCCTAAATCTAACCCTCACCCTAACCCTTGCCCTTACCCTTCCCTAACCCTAAACATAACCCTCACCCTAACCCTCACCCTCATCCTAACCCTCACCCTTACCCTTACCCTAACGGTAACCCTAAAGCTTACACTAACCCTAATCCTCACACTAACACTAAGGCTCTAACCCTAACCCTAGCCCTCACCCTAACCCTCAACCTAAAGCTAACCCTAACCCTAACCCTCACCGTAAACATAACCCTCACCATAAGCCTCAACCTAAACCTAACCCTGAGCCTAACCCTCATGCTAACTCTAATGCTCACCCTCACCCTCAGCCTAACCCTAACTCAAACACTACTCCTAACCTAAGGCTCACCCTCAACCTCACCCTAACCCAAACCCTAATCCTAAACTTAACCCTAAACCTCACCCAAAACATAACCCTCACCCTAAACCTAACCCTCCCCCTAAAACTAACCGTAACCCTCACCCTAATCCTAACACTTACCCTAATCCTAACCCTTACCCTAAACCTAACATTAACCCTAACACTCACAATTAACCTAACCCTAAACTTAACACTAACCCTCAACCTAAACCTCACCATAAACCTAACCCAACCTTAAACCTCTCCCTCACCCTAACCCTCAACCTAATCCTTACCCTCATCCTCACGCTAAGCCTCACAATAAACCTAACCCTCACCCTAACCCTAACACTAACCCTCAGCCTCACCCTCATGCTCACCCTCAGCCTAACCATAACCGTCACCCTAACACTCACCCTAAACCTAACCCTAAACCTAACTCTTACCCTCACCCTAATCCTCAACCTAAACCTTACCCTCATCCTCAACCTAACCCTCACCCTAAACGTAACCCTAACCCTCACCCTCACCCTAACTCTAAACCTCAACCTAACCCTCAGCCTAATCCTAACTCTAACCCTAACCCTAAACCTCAACATAAACCTCACCCTAAACCTTACCCTCTCTCTAACCCTAACCCTAAACCTAACCCTCACAATAATCCTAACCCTCACCCTAACCCTAACTATACCCCTCACCCTCACCCTCACCCTAACACTAATACGAACCCTAACCATCACCCTAAACCTTACCTTAACCCTCGCCCTCACTTTAACCCTCCCCGTCAACCTAACCCTCACCTTTACCCTAACCCTCACCAACTACCCAAACCTAACCCTAACCCAAACCTCACGCTATCCCTAAACCTAACCCTAACACTCACCATAACACACATGATAACCCTAAAACTTAATCTCACCCTACCCTCATCCAAACCCTTACCCTAACCCTAACCCTATCCCTAACCATAACCCTCACAGTAAACCTAACCCTTACCCTGACCCTAACCATACCCCTCACACTAACCCTAACCGTAACCCTAATCCGCAACTTCAAACTTACCCATACCCTCACCCTAACCCTCTCCCTCACCCTAACCCTAACCTAAACCTTAAACATCACCCTAACACCAACCCTCACCCTCATCCTAACCCTCACCCTAAAAATTACCCATACCCTAACCCTAACCGTAACCCTAACACTCACATTCACCCTAACATTTACCCTCAACCTAACCCTAACCCTAACCCTAAACTTACCCCTAAACCTCACCCTCACCCTAACCCTCACTGTCGCCCTTACCCTCACCGTACCCTAACTCTCACCGACACCCTAAACCTCAACCTTACCCTCACAATCACCCTAATCCTCACCCTCACAATAACCCTCAGCCGAAACCTAACCCTAAACCAAACCCTCACCCTAACCCTAACCCTAAGCCTCACACTAACCCTAAAGCTCACACTAAACCTAACCCTACCGCTCACCATAACCCACATCCTATACCTAACACTAATCCTCACCCTCACCCTAACCCTAACAATAACCCTCACCCTAACCCTAAACCTCGCCCTCACCCTCACCATCAACCTAACCCTAAGCCTACCTCTCACCTTAAACCTTATCCTAACCCTAACAGAAACCGTAACACTCACACTAATCCTAAACCTAACCCTAATCCTCACCCTCAACCTCACACTCATCGTAACACTAACCCTCACCCTAACCCTTACCCTCATCCTTCCTAACCCTAACCCTTGCCCTCACCTTAACACTCACCAAAACCCTAACCCTAACACTAACCCTAACCCTCACCCTATCCCTAACCCTAACCCTAACCCAAACCCTCACCCTACCCCTCACCCTCACACTAAGCCTAACCCTAACCCTAACACTAATCCTAAAACTAAAGCTCACCCTCACCCTATCCCTAAACCTAACCCTCACTCTAAGCCTAACCCTAACCATAAACATCACCCTAACCCTCACCCTAAGCCTAACCCTCACCCTCATCCTAACCCTCACCCTCATCCAAACCGTCACCCTAACCCTTACCCTCACCCTAATTCTAACCCTAAACCTAACCCCCACCCTAACCTTAACCATACCACTCAACCTAACCCTAATCCTAATCATAACCCTAAAAGTAATCCTAACCCTAACACTAACCCTAACCCTCACCCTAATCCTAACCATCATTTTCAGGGTAACCCTCACACTAACCCTAACCCTCACCCTAACCCTAACCCTACCCCTCACACTAACCCTCATCCTATCCCTAAACCTAACCATAACCCTAACCCTAAACCTAACCCTTACCTGAGGAAAACCCTCACCCTCAGCTTCAACCTAAACCTAACCCTCAACAAAACCCTAATATTTACCCTCACCCTAACCCACACGCAAACCATAATCCTCTCCCAAACCCTAAACCTAACCCTTACAAAACTCAAACTCTCACCCTCACCCTCACCTAACCCTAACTCTACCCTTCAGACTAACCCTCACACTAACCCTAACCCTCACCCTTACCCTGACCCTAATCCTAAAACTAAACCTTACCCTAACCCTCACACTAACTTTAACCGTCACCCTAAACCTTACCGTCACCCTAACACTAGCCCTAAACCTAAACCTAACCCTAAACGTCACACTAACCCTAACACTCAACCTAACCCTAACCCTAACACGAACCTTAAACCTCACCCTAACCTTCACTCTATCCTAATCATAAAACTAACACTAAACTTCACCCTACCCAACACCCTAACCCTAACCCTCACCCTAACCCTCAACCTCACACGAACCCTAACCCTAACCCAAACCCTTACCCTTCCGCTCACCCTCACCCTAAGCCTAACCCTATCCCTAACACTAATCCTAAACCTAACCCTCACCCTGACCCTAAATCTAACTCTCACGCTAACCCTAAGCCTCACTGTACCATAACCCTCAACGACACCCTAACCCTCACCCTCACCATCATCCTCACCCTCACCCTACCCTCAGCCTATCACTAACCCTAACCCTAAACCTCACCCTAAGCCTATTCCTAACTCTAACCCTCACAATAACCATAACCCTCACACTAAACCTAACCCTAACCCTCACCCTAACCCTCATCCTAAACCTAACCCTAACCCTCACCCTCACATTAAACCTAAACCTACCCCTCACCCTAAAGCTCATCCTAACCCTAAACCTAACCCTAACACTCACACTAATCCTATACCTAAGCCTAAACCTCACCCTCACCCTCAACCTCAGCCTTACCCTAAACCTAATCCTACACCTCACCCTAACCCTCATCCTAAAACTCACCCTAACCCTTACACTCAACCTAACGCTAAACATAACTCTAACCCTCACCCTCACCCTCACCTTCAGCCTAAACCTAACCCTAACCCTAAACTTTACCCGCACCCTACCATAACCCTAACCCTAACCCTAACACTCACACAAACCCTAACCTTAACACTAAACCTAAACATAACCATAACCCTCATGCTCACCCTAACACTCACCCTAACCCTCACCCTCACACACACCCTAACCCTCACCCTCACCCTCACCCTCACCCTCACCCTAAAACTCACCCTAACACTAAACATCACCGTAAACCTAACCCGCACCCTAACCCTAACCCTAACCATCACCCTAACCCTAAGACTATCCCTAAAACACCCTCACACTCACTCTAACCCTCAACCTCACCCTAACCCTAAACCTAACCCTAACACACACCCTAACCCTAACCCTCACCCTAACACTAATCCTAACCCTCATCCTAACCCTAACACTCATTCTCATCCTAACCCTCATCCTTATCCTTAGCCTCACGGTAAACCTAACCCTACCCCTCACCCTAACCCTCAACCTAAACCTAACCCTAACCCTAACCCTCACCCTAACCCTAACCCTCACCCTAACACTCAAGCTCACCCTCACCCTAACCCTAAACCTAGCCCTCACCCTAACCATCAACCTAAACTTAACCCTAACCCTAACCTTCACGCTAACCCTAAACCTCACCCTCACACTCAGCCTAACCCTAACTCAAACCCTAATCCTAACTCTAAGCCTCACCCTCACCCACACCTTAACTCAAACGCTAATCCTGACCCTAGCCTCACCCTCACCCTCACCCTAACCCCAAACCTAAATCTAGCCCTCACCCTAAACCCAACACTCACCCTAACACTAACCCTTACCCTAAACCTAAACCTTATCCTAAAACTAACACTAATATTAACCCTAACCTTCACCCTAACTCTAACCCTAAACTTAACCCTAACCCTGGCCTAAACCTTACCCTCCTCAAAACCCTAATCCTCACAATAAACCTAACCCTAACCCTAACTCTAACCCTAACCCTCCCCCACACCCTAACTTCAACCTAAACCTTACCCTCATCCTCAACCTAACCCTTACCCTAACCCTAACACTAACCCTCACCCTCACCCTATCCCTAAATCTAACTCTCACCCTAACCCTAACACTCACCCTCACCATAACCCTAACCCTCACCCTCACCCTAACCCTAAACTTCACCCTAAACCTCACCCTAACCCTTACCCTCACTCTAACCTTAACCCTAACCCTTACACTAATCCTAACCCTCACACTATCCCTAACTATACCACTCACCCTCACCCTCACACTAACACTAATATGAACCCTAACCATCACCCTAACACGTTCCTTAACCCTCGCCCTCACTCTAACCCTCCCCGTCAACCTAACCCTCACCTTTACCCTAACCTTCACGCACAACCCAACCCTCTCCCTCATCCAACTCTCAACCTATCCCTAAACCTAACCCTATCCCTCACCCTAACACTCATGCTAACCCTAAACCTGACTCTCACCCTACCCTCATCCAAACCCTTACCCTCACCCTAACCCAGACGCTCACCATAACCCACAAACTAAACCTAACCCTCAGCCTAAGCCTAACCCTACCCCTCACACTAACCCTAATTGTAACCCTAATCTGCACCCTCAACTTAACCCTTACCCTCACCCTAACCCTCACCGTCACCGTCACCCTAACCCTAACCATAACCATAACCTTAAACATCACCCTAACCCTAAACCTCACCCTCATCGTAACCCTCACCTTAACGCTAACCGTAACCCTAACCCTCACCTTCACCCTAACCCTAACCCTAAACCTACCCCTAACCCTAACCCTCATCCTAACCCTAACCGTAACCCTAATCCTCAACCTGACTCTAACCCTAATCGTAACCATAACGCTAACCCTCACCCTCACCCTAAATCTCAGCGTCGCACTTAACCTCACCCTACCCTAAACCTCACCAACACCCTAACCATCACCCTCACCCTCACAGTCACCCTAACCCTCACCCTCACCCTAGCCCTCAGCCTAAAACTAACCATAACACTAACCCTCACCCTAACACTAACCCTATCCCTAAAACAACCTCACACTCACCCTAACCCTAACCTCACCCTCACACTACCCTAAACAAAACCCTAACCGTAACCCTCACCCTACCCCTCACCATAACACTTAACCTAACCCTAACCTCACCCTCACCCTACCCTAACCAAAACCCTAACCGTAACCCTCACCCTACCCCTCACCATAACACTTAACCTAACCCTAACCCTCACACTCACCCTAACCCTAAACCTAACCCTAACCCTCACACTAACCTTAAACCTCACCCTAACCGTAACCATAAACCTCATCCTCTCCCTAACCCTATCCCTAACCCTCACCCTCATCCTAACCCTCACGCTTACCCTTACCCTCATGGAAAACCTAACCCTAAACCTAGCCCTAACCCTCACTCTAACACGAAGGCTCACACTAACCCTAACCTTACCCCTCACGGAAAAACTCAACCTAAACCTAACCCTAACCCTAACCCTCACCCTAATCCTAACCCTAACCCTAACCCTCACCCTCACCCTCACCCTCACTCTAACACTAAACCTAGCCCCCACCCTAAACCTCAACCTAAAACGAACCCTAACCCTAACCCTAACCGTAATGCTAACCCTAAGGCTCACCCTCACTCTCAGCCTAACCCTAACTAAAACCCTAATCCTAACCCTAAGCCTCACCCTCACCCAAACCCTAACCCCAAACCTAACCCTAAACCTTACCCTAAACCTAACCCACATCCTAAACCTAACAGTAACATTCACCCTAACCCTAACCCTTACACTAAACCTAACTCTAACATTAACCCTAACCCTCACCCTCACCCTAACCATTTCCCTAAACCTAATCCTAACATTAACCCTAACCCACACCCTAACCCTAACCCTAACACTAAACCTCCCCCTCACCCTAATCCTCAACCTAATCCTTTCCGTCATACTCAACCTAAACCTCACAATAAACCTATCCCTCACCCTAACCCTAACACTAACCCTCACCCTCACCCTCAGGCTCACCCTCAGCCTAACCCTAACCCTCATCCTAACCCTAAACCTAAACCTAACCGTAACCCTAAACCTCCCCCCATCCTAACCCTCAACCTAAACCTTAAGATCATCCTCACCTAACCCTCACCCTAACCCTAACCCTAACCTCACCCTCAGCCTAAATCTAACTCTAACTCTCTCCCTAACCCTAACCCTAACTCTAACCCTATCCCTAACCCTCACACTCACCCTAACTCTAAACCTCACCCTAACACTCAACCTAACCCTAACTCTAACCCTAACCCTAAATCTCAACATAAACCTCATCCTAAACCTTAACCTCACTCCAACGCTAACCCTAACCCTAACCCTCACACTAATCCTAACTTCACCCTAACCCTAATCTTAACCTTAAACATCACCCTAACCCTAACCCTCACACTCATCCTAACCCACACAATAACTATTACCCTCATCCTAGCCCTAAACGTAACCCTACCCCTCAACTTCACCCTAACCCTTACCCTCACCC
The DNA here is from genome assembly GCF_024711535.1 of Dipodomys merriami. Classification (NCBI taxonomy): domain Eukaryota; kingdom Metazoa; phylum Chordata; class Mammalia; order Rodentia; family Heteromyidae; genus Dipodomys; species Dipodomys merriami. The sequence continues at coordinate 501,496 of NW_027203182.1, forward strand.
TAACCCTAAACACCTCTCTAAACCACCCTCCCACACACCCTAACCCTGACTTTACCCCTCACCCTCAGCCTACCCTAACCAAAACCCTAAACCTAACCCTCACCCTAACCCTGAACCTAACCCTAAACCTCAACCTCAACCCAACCCTAAACTTAACCCTAACCCTCACCCTAAACCTAACCCTAAACCTCATCCTCACCCTACCACTCACCCTCACCCTAACCCTATCCCTAACCATTACACTCATCCTAATCCTCACACTTACACTTACCCTCACAGTAATCCTAAACCTAATCCTAACCCTAAGCCTCACACTAACACTAAGGCTCACACTAACTCTAACCCTACTCCTCACCCTAATCCTCAACCTAAACCTAACCCTAATTCTAACTTCACCCTAACCCTTAATCTCACTCCAACCCTAACCCTAACCCTAACCCTCACACTAATCCTAACCCTCACCCTAACCCTAATCTTAACCTTAAAAATCACCCTAACCCTAACCCTCACACTCATCCCAACCCTCACCCTATCACTTAACTTCACCCTAACCCTAAACTTATCCCTAAACCACCCTCACACTCACCCTAACCCTGACCCTAACCCTCAGCCTCAGCCTACCCTAACCAAAAACCTAACCCTAACCCTCACCCTACCCTTCATCCTTACCCTTAACCTAACCCTAACCCTGACCCTCAACGTAACCCTAAACTTAACCCTAACCCTCACCCTAAACCTAACCCTCACCCTAAACCTAACCCTAAACCTCATCCTGAACCTAACACTCACCCTCATCCTAACCCTATCCCTAACACTCACACTCATACTAATCCTAACCCTAACCCTAAACCTCCACCTCACCCTAACCCTCAACCTAAGCCTTAACCTCATCTTCACCCTAACCCTCACCCAAGCCCTAACACTAACCCTCACCCTCACCCTATCCCTAACTCTAATCTCACCTTAACCCTAACCCTCACCCTAACCCTAACCCTAACCCTCACCCTCACCCTAACTCTAAACCTCACTCGAAACCTCAACCAAACCCTAACTCTATTCCTAACCCTAAACCTCTCCCGAAACCTCACACTAACCCTTCGCCTCACCCTCACCCTAACCGTAACCCGCACCCTAACCCTAAATCTCACACTCACCCTCACCCTCACCCTCAACCTAATCCTACCCCTCACACTAAACCTCATCCTAACCATAACCCTAACCTTACACTCACACTAATTTTAAACCTAACCCTATACCTCACCCTCACCCTCACCCTGAGCGTAAAACTAACCCTCACCCTAACCCTCACCCTACCCTAACCCTCACCGACAACCTAACCCTCATCATCACCCTCACCCTCACCCTCACCCTCACCCTAACCCTCACCCTCAGCCTAGCCCTCAGCCTAACCCATACCCTAAACCTAACTCTAACCCTAACCCTCAAGCTAACCCTCACCCTCCCCCTAACCCTAACCCTAACCCAAACCCTCACCCTAACACTCACCCAAACCCTAACGCTAAAAGTAACCCTAACCCTCACCCTAACACTAAACTTAAGCCTAACCCTAACCCTCACCCTACCCTAACCCTAATCCTAACCTTAACCCTCACCCTCATCCTAACCCTCACAATTACACTTACCCTCATGTTAACCCTAACCCTAACCCTAACCTTCACACTAACCCTGCCCTTAACAATAACCCTAACCCTAACCCTCGCCCTAACCTTCATCTTAAACCTAACACTATCCCTAACACTCACCCTAACCCTAAGCCTAATCCTCACCCTAACCCTAAACCTCACCCTCACACTCACCCTAAACCTAATCCTACACCTCACCCTAACCCTCATCCTAAACCTAAACCTCACCCTTACACTCACCCTAACCCTAAACCTAACCCTAACCCTCATCCTCAGCCTCATTCTCAGCCTAACACTAACACTCACCCTAAACTTTTCCCTCACCCTACCCTAACCCTAACCCTAACCCTAACCCTAACACTCACCCAAACCCTAACCCTAACAAAAACACTAAACCTAACACTAAACCTCTCCCTTAACCTAACACTCACCCTAACCCTAGCCCTCACCCACACCCTAACCCGAACCCGAACCCGAACCCTTGTCTCACGCTAAAACTCACCCTCACACTAAACATCACCCTAACCCTAACCCTAACCCTCACGCTAACCCTAATCCTCAGACTCATGCTAACCCTAAGCCTAAGCCTAACCCTAACACCAATCCTAAACCTGACACTCACCCTCACCCTAAACCTATCCCTAAAACACCCTCACACTCACCCTAACCCTAAACTAACCCTCACCATCACCCTACCCTAACCAAAACCCTAACCCTAACCCTCACCCTACCCCTCACCCTAACACTTAACCTAACCAAAACTTTCACACTCACCATAACACTAAACCTAACCGTAAACCTCAACCTAACACTAACACTCACCCTAACCCTAACCCTAACCCTCATCCTCACCCTAACACTCACCCTCACCCTAACGAAATCCCTAACCCTCAAACTCATCCTAACCATCACCCTTACTCTTACCCTCACGGTAACCATAAACCTAACCATAACACTCACACTAACATTAACACTCACCCTAATCCTAACCCTAACCCTCACCCTAACCCTAAATCTCACCCAAAACCTAACCCTCACCCTCACCCTAACCGTTACCCTAAACATAAACCTAACATTAACCGTAACTCTCAGCCTAAACCTAACCCTTAAATTAACCCTAACCCTAACCCTAACCCTAACCCTAACCACAAACCTAACCCTCATCCTCACCCTAATTCTCAACCTAACCCTTACCCTCATCTTCAACCTAACCCTCACCTGAAACCTAACCCTCACCCTAACACTAACACTAACCCTCACCTTCCCCCTCACGCTCACCCTCAGCCTAACCCAAGCCTAATCCAAACACTAACCCTCACTTTCACCCTCAACCTAACCATAACCCGAACCCTAACCCTCACCCTCACCCTCACACTCACCCTCACCTTAAAACTCAGCCTCAGCCTGAACCTCACCCTAACCCTAATCCTAACCTTAACCCTCACCCTATCTGAAACCTTGACCCTAACCCTGACCCTAACACACACCCTAAACCTCAGCCTCACCCTGACCCACACACTAACTCTCACCCGCACCCTAGACCTCACCTTAATCCTAACTCTAACCCTAACCCTAACCCTCACCCTAAACCTAAACCTATCAGTAAACCTCACCCTCACACTCACACTAACCCTAACCCTAACCCTCACCCTCACCCTAACCCTAAACAAAACCCAACCCTAAACCTCACCCTACTCCTCACCTTAATCCTTAACCTAAGCCAAAACCTCAACCTCAACCTAAATCTAAATCTAACCCTAATCCACACCCTAATCAAAACCCTCACCCTCACCCTAACCCTAACCCTCATCCTCACCCTAACACTCACCCTCACCCAAACCTTATCCCTAACCCTCACCCTCATCCTAACCCTCACCGTTACCCTTACCCTCACGGTAACCCTAACCCTAACCCTAACACTCACACTAACACTTAGGCTCACACTAACCCTAATGCTACCACTCACCCTAACCAAAAACCTAATCCTAACCCTAAACCTAACCCTCACCCTAACCCTTAACCTCACCCTCACCCTGACCCTCATCCTCACCCTCACCCTAACCATAAACCTACCCCACACCCTAAACCTCAACCTAAACCTAAACCTAACCCTAAGCCTCACGCTAACCTTAACCCTCAACTCACCCTCAGCCTAACCCTAACCCAAAACCTAATCCTAAACCTAAGCCTCACCCTCACCCTCAACCTAACCCTAAACCTACCCATCACCCTAATGTTCACCCTAAACCTACCCGTAACCCTCATCCTAACCCTCACCCTAACCTTAACCCTTACCCTAAACCTAACCCTAACATTAACCCTAAACCTCACACTAAAACTAACCCTAAACTTAACGCTAAACCTCACCCTAACCCTCATCCTAACCCTAAGCCTCCCCCTCACCCTAACCCTCAACCTACACCTTACCCTCATGCTCACCCAAACCCTCACAATAAACTTAACCCTCACCCTCACCCTCATGCTCAACCTCAGCCTACCTTAACCCTAACAATAATCCAAACATTAACCCTCACCCTCACCCTCAAACTAACACTAATCCGAACCCTAAACCTCACCCTCACACTCACCCTCACCCTCAATTTAAACCTCAGCCTCAGCCTCAACCTCACCCTAAACCTAACCATAAGCCTCACCCTACTGTAACCCTGACCCTAACCCTAACCCTAACTCACACCCTAACTTTCACCCTCACCCTCATCCTCACCCTAAGCCTCACCCTCACATTAACCCTTACCCTAACCCTCACCATAACCCTAACCCTCACCCTAAATCTAACCCTCGACCTAATCCTCAGCCTCATCTTAACACTCACCCTAACCCTTACCCTCACCCTAACCCTAAGCCTCACCCTAACCTTAACCTTCACCCTAACCCTAACCCTACGCCTCACCTTAACCCTCATCCTAACCCTAAGCCTAACACTAACATTCACCCTAACCCTAACCCTAACCCTAACACTCACCCTCACCCTCAGCCTAATCCTAACCCTAACCCTAATCCTAAACCTATTCCTCACCCTCACCATCAGCCTAATTCTAATCTTAACCCTAACACTTACTCTCACCTTAACTGTAACCCTGAACCTAACCCTAACCCTAACCAACACCCTAACCCTCACCCTCACCCTCACCTTCACACTAACCCTCACCCTCACCCTAGCCCTCACCCTAATCCTAACTCTAACCCTAACCCTCACCCTACCTGTAACCCTCACCATAACAGTCACCCTCCTTGAAACCCTCACCCTAACCCTTACCCTCAGCTTAACCCTAACCCTCACCCTAAACCTAACCCTAACCCTCAACTTAACCCTCATCCTAACCCTAAGCCTAACCCTAACACTCAACCTAAACATAACCCTAACCCTAGCAATCACCCTGACCCTAAGCCAAACCTTAACCCTAACCCTAACCCTGTTCTTCACCCTCACACTCAACCTAATTCTAAACCTAACCCTACCCTAACTATAACCCTCATCATAACCCTCACCCTAACCCTGAACCAAACCCTAACCATCACCCTGACCCTCACCCTCAGCCTAACCCTAACCCTCACCCTAAACCTTAACCTAACCCTACCCTAACCCCAACCCTAACCCTAAAACTCTCCCAAACCCTATCTTTAACACTAAACCTAAACCTAACCCTAACCCTAACACTAATCCTAAACCTAACACTCACACTCACCCTAAGCCTAATCCTAACAGTAAACCTCACCCTCACACTCACCCTAACCCTAACCCCAACCCTCACCCTCACCCTAACCCTATACAAAACCCTAACCCTAAACCTTACCCTACCACTCACCCTAACCCTTAACCTAACCCTAAACCTCACCCTCACCCTAACCCTAAACCTAACCCTAATCCTCACATTAATCCTAAACCTCATCCTAACCCTAACCCTAACCCTCATCCTTACCCTAACACTCACCCTCACCCAGACCCTATACCTAACCCTCACCCTCATCCTAACCCTCACCCTTACCCATAACCTCACGGTAACCCTAACCCTAACCCTAACCCTTACACTAACGCTAAGGCTCACACTAACCCGGACCCTACCCCTCACCATAACCCTGAACCTAAACCTAACCATAACGCTAACCCTCACCCTAACCGTTAGCCTCACCCTAACCCTCACTCTCACCATCAGCCTCTCCCTCAACCTAACGCTAAACCTACCCCTCAACTTAACCCTCAACTTAAACCTGTCCCTAACCCTAACCCTCACTCTAACTTTAACCCTCAACCTCACCCTCAGCCTAACCCTAACCCAAATCCTAATCCTAACTCTAAGGCTCACCCTCACCCTCACCCTAACCCTAAACCTTCCCCTCACCTTAGCCCTCACCCTAAACCTAAACATAACCCTCACACTAACCGTAACCATAACCCTTACCCTAAACTTATCCCTAATTTTAACCCTAACCCTCACCCTAAACTAATTCTAAACTTAAACCTAAACCTCACCCTAACCCTCACCCTCACTCTCACCCTAACACTCACCCTAACCCTAAACCTACCCTTCACCATAAACCTAATCCTAACCCTAAACCTTACCCTAACACTCAACCTAACCCTAACCCTAAACTTAACACTCATCCTCACCCTCAGCCTAACACTAACCCTAACCCTAATCCTAACCCTATTATTCACCCTCACCCTCACACTAATTCTAACCCTAACCCTAATCCTAAACCTCCCCCTCACCCTAACCCTAACTGTAACTCTCACCCTAACCCTAACCCTCAACCTAACCCTAACCTTAACCCTCTCCCTCTCCCTAACTTTAAACCTCACCCTAACCCTCAACCTAACCATAAATCTAAACCTAACCCTAAACCTCACCATAAACCTCACCCTACCCCTTACCTTCATTCTAACCCTGACCCTAATTGTAACCATCACAAAAATCCTAACCATCACCCTAACCCTAACTATACCCCTCAACCTAACCCTCACCCTAACACTAACCCTCACCCACACCCTAACACTCACCCAAACTCTAACACTTACCATCACCCTACCCCTCACCCCAAACCTAATCCTCTCCCTAACCCTAAACCTAACCCTTATGTAACCGAAACCCTCACCCTCACCCTCACCCTAAACCTAACCCCACCCTCAGCCTAACCCTCACACTAACCCTAAGCCTCACCCCCACTCTGACCCTAATCCTAAACCTAAACCTTACCCTAACCCTCACCCTCAGTCTAACCCTCAACCTAACTCTTACCCTACCCCTACCCGTAAACCTAACCCTTACCCTAATACTAACTCTAACCCTAACACTCACCCCAACCCTAACCCTAACACTAACCTTTAACCTCACCCTAACCCTCACCCTACCATAACCATAACCCTAAACCTAACCCTAACCCTACACCTCACCCTAACCCTAACTCTCACACTAATCATAACCCTCACCTTAATCCTAACTATACCCCTCACCCTACCGCTCACCCTAACACTAATACGAACCCTAACCATCACCCTAACCCTAATCTTAACGCTCGTCCTCACTCTAACCCTCCCCGTGAACCTAACCCTCACCTTTACCCTAACCCTCACCCACAACCCAAACCTCACCCTCACCCAAACCCTCACCCTATCCCTAAACCTAAACCTAACCCTCATCCTAACACTAAACCTCATTCTTACCCTACCCTCATCCTAATCCTGACCCTCACCCTAACCCTATCGGTAACCATAACCCTCACACTAAACCTAAGCCTCACTCTAACCCTAACCCTACCCCTCAGACTAACCCTAAACCGCACCCTCAACCTAACCCTTACCCTCACCTTAACCCTCACCCTCACCCTAACCGTAACACTAACCCTAAACTTAACCTTAAACATCACCCTAACCCTAACCCTTACCCTCACCCTAACCGTAACCCTACCCCTCAGACTAACCCTAAACCACACCCTCAACCTAACCCTTACCCTCACCCTAACCGTAACACTAACCCTAACATTAACCTGAAACATCACCCTAAACCTAACCCTTACCCTCATCTTAACCCTCACACTAACAATTACCCTCACCCTAACCCTAACCCTAACCATCACACTCACCCTAACACTTAATCTCACGTAAACCCTAACCCTAACCCTAACCCTATAACTACCCCTCATCCTAACCCACATCTTAACCCTAATGGTAATCCTAAACCTCAACCTGACCCTAACCCTAACCATAACCATAACCCTAACGCTCGCCCTAACCCTAACCCTCACCGTCCCCCTAACCCTCACCCTACCCTAACCCTCACTGACACCCGAACCCTCATCCTCACACTCACGCTCACCCTAAACCTCACCCTCACCCTAGCCCTCAGCCTAACCCTAACCCTAAACCTCACCCTAACTCTAACCTTGACCCTAACCCTCACCCTAACCCTAAACCCTTACACTAACCCCAACCTTACCCCTCACCTTAACCCTAACCCTAACCCAACCCCAAAGCCTAACCCTCAATGTCACCTTAAACCTCACCCTACACTAACCCTCACTGTCACCCTAACCCTCACACTCACACTCACCCTAACTCTAACGATACCTCTAAACCTCACCCTCACCCTAAACCTAACCCTAACACTAACCCTCACCTTACCCGTCACCCTCACACTAAGCCTAAACCTAACCCTAACACTAATCCTAAACCTAACCCTCACCATCACCCTAACCCTAAACCTAACCCGCACCCTAACCCTAACGCTAAACTTCACCCTCAATCTCACCCTAAACCTAACCCTAACCCTCACCCTAAACAAAACACTAACACGCACGCTAACCCTTGACCTCACTCTCATCCTAACCCTCACCCTAACCCGTAGTCTCACCCTATCCCTAATCCTATCCCTAAATCTAACCCTCTAAACTTAACCCTCATGCAAAACCTCAACCTATCCCTCAACCTAACCCTATCCCTAACCCTAATCCTAACCCTAACCTAATAAAACCCTTGCCCTCAGCTCCGCTCTAACCCTAACACTTACCCTCACCCTAAACCTCACACAAAACGTAAGCTTCTCCCTAACCCTAAACCTAAACCTCACGTAACCAAAACCCTCACCCCTACCCTCACCCTAACCGTAACCCTGCCCCTCAGCCTAACCCTCACACTAACATGAACCCTCACCCTCAACATGACCCTAATCCTAAACCTAAACCTTACCCTAACCCTCACCTTCACTCTAACCCTCACCCTAACCCTTACCCTCACCCTAACCCTAAACCTAATCCTAACCTTAACTCTCACATTAACCTTCACCCTAACTCTAACTCTAACCCTAACCCTAACTCTAATCCTAAACCTAATACTCACCCTCAGCCTAACCCTAACCCTATCCCTAAAACTCACCCTCACACTCACCCTAACCATAAACCTATCCCTCACCCTAACACTCAACCTAAACCTAACCCTAACCCTAACCCTCACACTCACCCTCAGCCTAACCCTAACCCAAAACCTAATCCTAACTTTAAGCCTCACCCTCAACCTCAGCCTAATCCAAACCCCAACCCTAACCCTCAACCTCACCCCAACCCTAAACCTAACCTTAACCCTCACCTTAACCCTAACCCTTACCCTAAACCTAACCCTAAACTTAACCCTAAAACTCACCCTCAGCCTAACCCTAACCCTAACACTAATCGTAACCCTATTCCTCACCCTCACCCTCACCCTAACTCTAAACCTCACCCTAACCTTCAACCTAACCCTAACTGTATCCCTAAACCTAAACCTCACCCTAAACCTCACCCTAAACCTTACCCTCACTCTATCTGTAACCCTAACCTAAACTTTCACAGTAATCCTAACCTTCACCCTAACCATAACTATACCCCTCACCCTAACCCTCACCCTAACACTAATACGAACCCTAAACATCACCCTAACCCTAACCTTAACCCTCACCCTAACCCTCAACCTAACACTCATGCTAACCCTAAACCTCACTCTCACCCTACCCTCATCCTAACCCTTAACCTCACCCTAACCTATCCCTAACTAACTCTCACACTAAACCTAAACCTCACTCCAACCCTCACCCTACCCCTCACCTAAACCTAAACCTAACCCTGGACATCACCCTAAACCTAAGCCTAATCCTAACCCTCACCCTCACCCTAGCCCACACCCTAACCCTAATCCTAACCCTAACCCTAACCCTCCCCCTATCCCTAAAGCTCACCCTAACCCTAACCCTCACCCTCATCTTAGCCCTTACCCTAAACCTAACCCTAACATTAACCTTAACTCCCACCCTAAACCTAACCCTAAACATAACACTAACCCTCACCCAAACCCTTACCCTAACCCTAACCCTAACACTCACCCTCACCCTAACCCTCAACCTAACCCTTACCCAAATCCTCACGCTCACCCTCAACTTAACCATAGCCCTAATCCTAATCCAAACACTAACCCTCACCCTCAACCTCACCCTAACCCTAACACAAAACCTCACGCTAAACCTCACCCTAACAAAACCCTAACCTTAACCCTCACCATAACACTAACCCTAAACCTCACCCTCACCCACAACCTAACCCTCACCGTCAACCTATCCCTCACCCTAACCCTAACCGTCACCCACACCCTAAACCTAACCCTCACCCTAAACATAACCCTAACCCGCACCCTCACCTTAGCACTCAAACTCACCCTAAGCCTAACCCTAACCCTAACAGTAATCCTAAACTTAACCCTCACGCTCACCCTCACCCTAATCCTAACCCTAACCCTAACCATCACCCTAAACCTAACTATAAACCTAACCCTCATCCTAACCCTAACCATCACCCTTACCCTATCCCAACCCTCACACTAACGCTCACAATAACCCTTACGCTCACCCTCACCCTCATCCTCACCCTAACTCTAACCCTAACCCCAATCCTAACCCTAGCCCTTACCCTAACCTTAAGCCTAACCCTATCCGTAACCCTCAACCTCACCATCACCCTAATCCTAGTCCTATCCCTAAGCCTCACACTCACCCACACACTCACCCTAACTCTAACCATAACCCTAACCCACACCCTAAACTTAAACCTCACCCTTACCCTAAGCCTCACCCTCACCCACACACTAATCCTAACCCTAACCCTAAACCTAACCCTCCCCCTCACACAAACCCTCACCCTAACCCTTACCCTCACCCTAACCCTAACCCTAAACCTAACCCTAAGCCTCACCCTACCCTTGCCCTCACCCTAAACCTAACTCTAATACTAAATCTCACCCTATCCCTAATCCTAACCCTAACCCTCACGCTCACCCTAGCCCTCACCATAACTCTAACCCTAACCCTAAACCGCACCCTCATGCTCACCCTCAGCCTAACTCTAACTCTAACCCTAACACTAATCCTAAAACTTATCCTCACCCTCAGCCTCACCATAATACTAAAACTAACCCTAACACTCACACTCACCCACGCCCTCTCCCTAACTCTAACCCTAACTCTAACCCTCACCCTAACCCTAAACCTCAAAATAACCCTAACCCTCACTCTCACCAACACACTAATCCTAACCCAAACCTTAAGCCTAACACTCACACTTACCCTAAACCTCACGCTAAACTTTGCCCTCAACCAAACCTAAACCTAACACTCACACTAACCCGAACCCAAACCCTCACCCTAACCCTAACCCTAAACCTAACCCTCCCCCTCCCCCTCCCCCTCAACATCAGCCTAAACTTAACCCTAATCCTAATCCTAAACCTAACAATCACTCTCACCCTCAAACTAAACCTAACCCTAACCCTAAACCTGCCTCTCCCTCTCCCGCTCCCCCTCCCCCTCCTCCGCACCCTAACACTAAAAATAACGCGAACCCTAACCCTCATCCTAACCCCAACACTAATCCTAACCCTAACGCTAACCCTCCTCATCACCCTCACTACCCTCACCCTAAACCTAACCGTAACCCTAAACCTCACCCTAACCCTCACTCACCCTCACCTTCACCCACAACCTAACCCTAACAATAGGAATAACCCTAACCCTAACACTAAACCTCACCTTAAAACTAACATTAAACCTAACCCTAGCTCTCACACTAAACCTAACCCTCAACCTAACCCTAAACCTACCCCTCAGCCTAACCCTCAACCTAACCCTCAACATAACCCTTACCCTCACCCACACCCTAACTGTCACACTAACCCTAACCCTCACCCTAACCCTAACCCTCACCCACACCATCACGCTCACCCTCAGCCTAAACCTAACCCTAACCATAAACCTAACCATAACCCTCACCCTCACCCTCACCCTAACCCTAACCCTAATCCACTGCCTCACCCTAAAACTCACGCTAACCCTCAGCTTCACCCTCAGCCTCACCCTCACCCCAACCCTAATCCTAAGACTACCCTCAACCCTAAGCCTAACCCTAAACTTCAAACTCACCCTCACCCTAACCCTAACAATAACACTAACTCTCACCCTAAACATCACCCTAACCCTAATGCTAAACCTAACACTCAACCTCACCCTAACCCTCACCCTAATCATTATCCTCATCTTAACCCTAAATATAACCCTCATTCTCACCATATCCGTAACCCTTACCCTAAACCTTACCCTCTCCGTAACCCTCACCCTAACCCTAACCCTCACCCACACCCTCACGCTCACCCTCAACCTAAACCTAACCCTAACCATAATCCTAACCATAACCCTCACCCTCACCCTCAACTGGACCCTAACCCTAATCCACTGCCTCACCCTAAAACTCACCCTAACCCTCAGCCTCACCCTCAGCCTCACCCTCACCCCAACCCTAACCCTAAGCTTAACCTCAACCCTAACCCTAACCCTCAACCTAACCCTAACCCTAAACTTCAACCTCACCCTCACCCTAACCCTAACACTAACACTAACTCTCACCCTAAACATCACCCTAACGCTAATGCTAACCCTAACACTCAACCTCACCCTAACCCTCACCCTAATCATTATCCTCAGCTTAACCCTAAATATAACCCTCATTCTCGCCCTATCCCTAACCCTTACCCTAAACCTTACCCTCTCCCTAGCACTCACCCTAACTCTAACCCTAACCCTAACCGTCACCCGAACCCTTACTTTCACCCTAAATCTCACCCTGATCCTAAACATCACCATGACCCTAGATTTCGCCAAAACCCTATCCCTAAACCTCACCCTAACCCTAACCCTCACCCTAATCCTCACCCACATCCTAAACTCACACTAACCCTAAAGCTAACCCTAACCTAACCGAAACCCTCACCCTCACCCTCACCCTCACCCTAACCATCAGCTTCACAGTCAGCCTAAACTTAAACATAACCCTAATCATAACCCTAACCCTCACCCTCACCCTCACCCTAACATTAACCCTCACCCTCACCCACACCCTCACCCTAACTCTAACCCTTAACCTAAGCCTCAGGCAAACCCAAAACCTCACCGGAACCCCAACCCTCACCTTCACCCAAACACTATTCCTAACCCTAACCCTAAGCCTAACCCTCACCCTCACCCTAACCCACACCCTAACCCTTACCCTCACCCCAAACCTAACCCTCACCGTAACCCTCACACTAACCCTAACCCTCCTCACCCTGACCCTTACCCTAGACGAAACCCTAACCCTAACCCTCACCCTATTCCTAAACCTCACACTCACCCTGAACCTCACCCTAACCCTCACGCTCACCCTAGCCCTCACAATAATCTTAAACCTAAACCTAACCCTCAACCTCACCCTCACCCTCAGACCAACCCTAACCCTAACCTTAATCCTAAATATAAATCTCACCCTAAATATAAACCTCACACTCACCCACACAATAATCCTAATCCTAACCCTAAGACTAACATTCACACTCACCCTAAACCTCCCCCTAAACTTTTCCCTCACCCTAAACCTAAGCCGAACCCTAAACCTAACACTAACACTAACCATCAACCTCACCCGAACACTAAACCTAACCCTAACCCCCTCCCCCTCAGCCTAACCCTAACCCTAATCCTAATCCTAAACCTAACCCTCACTTTCACTCTCACCCTAAACTTAACCCTAAACCTAAACCTCCACCTCCCTCTCCCCCTACGCCTCCCCATCCCCCTCACCCTAACACTAAAAATAACCCTAAACCTAACCCTCACATTAAACCTAACACTCCCGCTGAACCTCACTCTCATCCTCAGCCTAACCCTCAATGTAATACTAATCCTAACCCTAACCCTCAGTCTCACCCTCACATGAAACCAAAACCTAACCCTAAATCTCTCCCTCACCCTCACTCTCACCCTCTCACTCACATTCACCCTAACCCTAACCCTACCCCTCACCCTACCCCTACCCCTCACCCTAACACTAACCCTAACCTTAACCCTAACTCTCACACTAAACCTAACCCTCACCCTAACCCTAACCCTACCTCTCAGCCTAACTCTCATCCTAACCATAACCATAAACATAATCCTCACCATATCCCTAATAGTAACCCTAACCATAAACCTCACTCTCACCCTAGCCCTCACCCTAAACGTAACCCTAAACCTAACCCTCCCCTAACCCTAACCCTCACCCTAACCCTAACGCTCACCCTGAACCTAACCATCACCCTAACCCTAACCCTAACCCTCAACTTAATGCTCACCCTCACCCTCACCCTAACCCTCATACTACACATCACGCTAAACCTAACCATAACCCTCACACTCAACCTAAACCTCACGTTAACACTAACTCTCACCCTTACCCTCACCCTAACCCTATTCCTAAACATAACCCTCACCATAACCCTCAACCTAACCCTAAATCTAATCCTCACAGGAAAACTAACCGGAACACTAACCCTAACCCTCACCCTCACCCTCAGCCTAAACCTAACCATAACCCTAATCCTAACCCTAACCCTCACTCTCATCCTCACCCTAATTCTAACCCTAACCCTAACCCTCACCCTCACCCTCACACTAACCCTAACCCCAACCCTCACCCTAACCCTCAACCTCACCCTCAGTCTAACCCTAACCGTAACCCTAACCCTCAACCTCACCCTCAGTGTAACCCTAACCCATACCAAACCCTAACTCTCACCCTAAATCTAACCCTCACCCAAACCTAACCCTCTCCCTCACATTCACCCTAACCCTAACTCTAACCCTAACCCTCACCCTTCCCCTCACCCTAAGCCTAACACTAACCCTAATACTAATCCTAACACTAACCCTCACTCTCATCCTCACCATAAACCTAACTCTAACCTTAAACATCCCCCTCACCCTCACCCTCAACCTAACCCTAACAATAACCCTAACCCTAAACCTAACCCTAACCCTAACCCTCCCCCTTCCTCTCCCCCTCAGCCTAATCCTAAACATAATACTTATCCTAAACCTAATCCTCATTCTCAACCTCACCCTAAAACTAACCCTAACCCTACACCTCAGCCTAAACCTCACCCTAACCCTAACACTCACACTAATCCTCAACCTATTCCTAACCCTCACACTAACCCTCACATTCACCCTAGCTCTCACCCTAACCTTAATCCTAAACCTAACCCTCAACCTAACTCTAACACTCACCCAAACCCTAGCACTCACCCTGATCCTGAACCTCACCCTAAACCATACCCTCACCCTAGCCTAACCCTAACCCTAACCATTAACCTAACCCTCACCCTTACCCTTACACTCAGCCTCACCCTAAACATAACCCTAATTCTAACCCTCACCCTAATCCTAAACCTAACCCTCACCCTAATGCTAACCCTCACCCTAAATTTCACCCACACTCTAATCCTCACACTAACCCTAACAATAAATCTTACCCTATCCCTAATCCTCACCCTCACCCTCACCCTCAGCTTAACAAAAACCCTAACCCTAATCCTAACCCTAACTCTCACCCTGACCCTAAACCTTACCCTAACCATTACCCTAACCCTCACCCTCATCCTCATCCTAACGCTAACCCTAACCCTAACCCTCCAACTAACCCTAACCCTACCACTTACCCTAACCCTCATCCTAACCCT
This sequence comes from Dipodomys merriami, assembly GCF_024711535.1. Classification (NCBI taxonomy): domain Eukaryota; kingdom Metazoa; phylum Chordata; class Mammalia; order Rodentia; family Heteromyidae; genus Dipodomys; species Dipodomys merriami. The sequence continues at coordinate 517,201 of NW_027203182.1, forward strand.
AACCCTAACACTCACCCTCATCCTAAACTTCACCCTAAACATTACCCTCAGCCTAACCCTAACCCTAACCCTAACCCTCACCCTAACCCTCCTCCTGACCCTAATACTCACCCTAAACCTAACCCTCAGCCTCACCATAACCCTCAGCGTCACTCCAACCCTCACCCCAACCCTAATCCTCACCCACACCCTAACCCTCAACCTCACCCTCACTCTCACCCAAAACCTCACCCTTAACCTAGCCCTCACCATAACCCTAACCCTAAACCTTACCTAACCGAAACCCTCACCCTCACCCTCACCCTCACCCTAACCCTCACCCGAACCCTAACCCTAACCCATACCCTAACCCTAACCCTCACGCTAACCCTAACCCTCACCCTCATCCACACCCTCACGGTCACCCTCACCTTAAACCTAGCCCTCACCCTCACCCTAAGCCTTAAAAGCCTAACCTTCAGCCTCACCTGAACCCGCAACTCAGGGTAACACTCACCCTCAGCCAAAATATCACCCTAACCCTAACCCTCACCATAACCCTTACTCTAAACCTCACCCTAACCCTCACACACACTCGAACCCTCACCTCACGGTAAACCTCACCCTCAACCAAAACTTCACCCTAAACCTATCCCTCACCCTAAGCCTAACCCTAACCCTATCCCTAAGGATAACCCACCCTCTAACCCACAAACTCACCCTAATCCTCAACCTAAACATAACCCTAACACTTAACTAACCCAAACTCTCACCCTCACACTCACTCTCACCCTAAACCTCACCCTCACTGTAGCCCTCAGCCTAACCCTAACCCTAACCCTAACCCTCACCCTCACACTCACCCTCACCCTGAAACAATTCCTAATCCTAAAACTAATCCTAACCCTAAACTTTACCCTGACCCTGACCCTCACCCTAACCCTAACCCTCACCCTAACCCTAACCCTCACCCTCACCCTAACCCTAACCCTAACCCTAATCCTCAACCTAACCCTAAACCTCACCCTAAAGCTTACCCGAACCCTAAATGTAAACCTAACCCTCACCCTACACCTTACCCTAACCCTAACTCTAACCATCACCCTCACCCTAACCTTCACCCTAACCCTCATCCTAAACCTATCCCTAACACTAACACTAACCCTCACCATAACCCTCACCCTAACCTTAATCCAACCTTAAACATCACCCTAACCCTAACACTCACCGCATCCTAACCCTCAACCTAAGCCTTACCCTCTACCTAACTCTAACCCTAAACCTATCCCTCACCATCAACCTAACCCTACCTCTAACTCTCACCCTAACCCTAACGCTCACCCTAAACCTGACCCTAACCCAAACCCTCACCCTAAGTCTAAACCTCACCCTAACCCTAATCCAAACCCTAAACCTCACCCTCAACCTAACCTTCACCCTAACCTTTACCCTCACCCTAACCCTCACACTAACCCTAACTCTAACCCTAACCCAAACCTTCACAGTAACCCTAACCCTAACCCTAACCCTAAACATCACCCTAACCCTCACCCGCACCCTAACCCTAAAACTCACCCTCATCCTAACCCTCACCCTAACACTTACACTCACACTAACCCTTACCCTCTACGTAACACTCACCGTCCCTCTGACACTCACCCTAACCCTAACCCTCAGCCGAACCCGAACCCGAACGCTCAATCGAATCCTCACCCTCACACTAAACATCAACCTAACCCTAACCCGCACCCTAACCCTAACCCTAACCCTCACCCTCACCCTAAAGCTTACCCTCACCCTACCCTAAACCTAAACCTAACCCTAACACTAACACTCACCCAAACACTAATCCTAACACTAACCCTAAAACTAACCCTAACCCTCACACTCACCCTAACACTAACCCTAATCCTGACCCTAAACGTAACACTCAAACTCACCGTCACTCTAACACTCACCCTAACCGTAACCTGAACCTAAACCCGAACCCTAAAACTAACCCTCACTCTCACACTAAACATCACCCTAACCCTAACCTGCACCCTAACCCTAAACCTCAAACTCACCCTAAACCTAACCCTCACCCTAAACCTTACCCTAAACCTAACACTCACCCTCACTCTAACCCTCATCCTTAGCCTTACCTTCACCTTCACCCTCACCCTAAACCTAATCCTAAACCTAACCCTCACTCTAAGCCCCATCCTAACCCTAAACCAAACCCTAAACCTAACCCTAACCCTAACCCTAACCCTCACCCTCATCCTAACACTCACACTAACACTTACCTTCACCCTAACCCTAACATTAACCTTCACATTAACCTTAACCCTCACCCTAACCTAACCCTACCCCTCACCCTAACCCTCATCCTAACCCTAACCCTAACATTAAGCTTCTTATTAACCCTAACCCTCACCCTAACCTAAACCTACCCCTCACTCTAACCCTCATCCTAACCCTAACCCTAACCATCACCCTCACCCTAAACCTAACCCTAACCCTGAACCTAAACCAAACCCTCACCCTCACCCTCAGTCTAACCCTAACCCTAACCGTAATTCTAACCCTAACCCTTACCCTCACCGTCACCCTAACCCTCAACTTAAACCTAACCCTAACCCTAACCCTAACCGTCACCCTAACCCTAAACCTAACCCTAACCCTCAACCTACCCCAAACCCTCACCCTCACCCTCTCCCTCACCCTCAGTCTAACCCTAACCCTAACTGTAATCCTAACCCTAACCCTCACCCTCACAGTCACCCTAATCCTCAACCTAATCCAAACACTAAACCTAACCCTAACCCTCACACTAACCCTTACCACTAACCCTAAACCTAACCCTCACCTTCACCCTAACCCTAAACAAAAACCTAACCCTAAATCTCACCCTACTCCTCAACCTAACCCTTAACCTACCCCTAATCCTCAACCTCACCCTAACCCTAAAACTAAACCTCACCCTCACCGTAACCCTAACCCTCACCCTAACCCTAACCCTAACCCTAATCCTCACCCTAACACACACCCTCACCGTAAACCTATCCCTAACCCTCACCCTCATCCTAAGCCTAAACCTTACCCATTCCCTCATGGTAACCCTAAACCTAACCCCAATCCTAACCCTCACACTAACACTAAGGCTCACACTAACCCTAAACCTACCCCTCACCCTAACCCTCAACCTAAACCTAACCCTAAACCTAACCCTCACGCTACCCTCATCCTCACCCTCAGCCTAAACCTAACCCAAACCCTAATCCTAACCCTCAGCCTCACCCTCAACCTCACCCTCACCCTAACCTTAACCCCAAACCTAAACCTCACCCTCACCCTCACCCTAACCCTAAACCTAGCCCTAAACTTCACCCTAACCCTAACCCTCACCCTAAACCTAACCGTAAGTGTCACCCTAACCCTAACCCTAACCCTTACCCTAAACCTAACCCTAACATTAACCCTAACCCTCACCCTAAACCTAAACCTAAACTTAACCCTAACTCTCACCCTAAACCTCACCCTAACCCTTACCCTCATCCTTAACCTAACCCTCACAAGAAACCTAACCCTCACCCTAACCCTCACACTAAACCTCACCCTCACCCTGATGCTCACCCTCAGCCTAACCCTAAACCTATCACTAATCCTAACACTAACCCTCACCCTCACCCTCAAGCTAACCCTAAAACAAACCCTAATCCTGACCCTCACACTCACCCTCACCCTCAAATTAAAGCTCAGCTTCAGCCTAAAATTAACCATAACCCTTCCCCTCACCCTAACACTTAACCTAACCCTAAACTTCACCCTCACCCTAACTCTAAACCTAACCCTAATCCTCACCCTATCCGTAACCCTGACCCTAACACTAACCATAACCCACACCCGAACCCTCACCCAAATCCTAAACCTAGCCCTCCCCTTAACCCTTATCCTAAACCTAAGCCTAACCCTAACACTCACCCTAACCCTAACCTAACCCTAACACTCTCCCTCAACCTCAGCCTAACCCTAACCTTAACTCTAATAATAAACCTATACCTGACCCTCACCCTCACCCTAATTCTAACCCTAAAGCTAACCCTAAACCTCACCCTCAATCTAACCCTAACTCTAACTCTCACCCTAACCCTAATCCTCACACTAACCCTAACCTTAACCGTCACCCTCACCCTAAATCTAAACCTCACCCTAACCCTCAACCTAACCCTAACTCTAACCCTAATTCTAAACCTCACCCTAACCCTTACCCTCACTCTAACCCTAACCCAACCCTAACCCTCACACTAATCCTAACCCTCACACTAATGCTAACCCTCATTTCAACCCTAACTATAATCCTCACCCTAACCCTCACCCTAACACTCGCCCTAACATTTATTCGAACCCTAGCCTTCACACTAACCCTAACCTTAAACCTCGCTCTCACTCTAACCCTATCTGTCAAACTAACCCTCACATTTACCCTAACCCTCACGCACAATCCAACCCTCCGCGTCACCCAAACCCTCACCCTATACCTAACCCTAAGCCTAACCCTAACCCTCACCCTCAACCTCACCCTCAACCTAACCCTAACCCTAAACGTCAAAATAACCCTCACCCTAACACTCATGCTAACCCTAAACCTCACTCTCATCCTACCCTCATCCTATCCCTTACCCTCACCCTAACCCTATCCCTAACCATAACAATCACACTAAACCTAACGCTGACCCTACCCCTCACTCTAACCCTAATCGTAACCCTAACCCTCACCCTAACCCTAAACCTGACCCTAATCCTAACCCTCACCCTCACCCTAACCCTTACCCTAAACCTAACCCTAATATTAACCCTAACTCTCACCCTAAACCTAACCCTTAACTTAACCCTAACCCTCACCCTAACCCTGACCCTAACCCTAACCCTAAACCTAACCCTGCCCCTCACCCTAACCCTAAACCTAAACCTTACACTCATCCTCACCCTAAACCTCACCATAAACCTCTCCCTCACACTAACCCTAACACTAACCATCACCCTCACATTCACCATCACCCTCAGCCTAACCCAACCCTAACCCTAATCCAAACACTAACCCTCACACACATCCTCAACCTAACCCTAAACCAAAACCTAAACCTCCCCTCACACTCACCCTCAACCTCACCTTAAACCTCAGCCTTAGCCTCACCCTTAACTTAACCCTAAACTTAACCCTAACACGCACACTAACCGTAACCCTAACCCTAACCCTAAACTACACCCTAACCCTCACCCTCACCCTCAACCTCACACTAACCCTCAACCTCACTCTAGCTCTCACCCTAATGCTAACTCTAACCCTAACCCTCGCCCTAACCCTAATCTTCACCCTAACCCTCACCCTCATCCTAACCCTCACCCTAAACCTTACCCTCACCCTAACCCTAAACTTCACACTAACCCTAACCCTCACCCTAACCCTAAACCTACCCCTCATCCTAACCCTAAGCCTAACCCTAACACACACCCTAATCCTAACCATAACACTTACACTCATTTTGACCCTCAGCCTAAACCTAACCTTCACCCTAATCCTAACCCTATTCCTCACCCTCACACTCACCCTAATTCTAACCCTAAACATAACCCAAGCTATACCCCTCACCCTAACCCCTACCCTAACCCTAAACCTATCCCTCACCCTCACACTCAGCCTAAGCCTAACCCTCACCCTAAATCTTACCTTCACCCTAGACTAACCCTAACCCTAACCCTAACACTCACCCAAACCCTAATCGTAATACTAACACTAAACCTAAGCCTAAACATCACCCTCAACCTAACACTGACCCTAACACTTACCCTAAACCTAACACTCAAACTCACCGTCACTCTAACACTCACCCTAACCCTAACTCTAACTCTCACCCTAACCCTAACCCTCACCCTAACCCTAACCCTAACCGTCACCCTCACCCTAAATCTAAACCTCACCCTAACCATCAACCTAAAACTAACTTTACGCCTAACCGTAAATCTCACACTAAACCTCACCCTAACCGTTACCCTCACTCTAACACTAACCCTAACCATCACCCTCACACTAATCCTAACCCTCAACTCAACCCTAACTATACCCTTCACACTAACCCACATCCTAATATTAATACGAACCCTAAGATTCACCCTAACCCTAACCTTAACACTCGCCCTCACTCTAACCCTCCCTGCCAACCTAACCTTCACCTTTACCTTAACCGTCAACCAAACCCAAACTTCACCCTCACCCAAACCCTCACCCTATCCCTAACCCTAACCATAACCCTAACCCTCACCCTCAACCTAACCCTGAACCTAACCCTCACAGTAACCCTCACCTTAACACTCAAGCTAACCCTAAACCTCACTCTCACCCTACCCTCATCCTAACCCTTACCCTCAGCCTCAACCTATCCCTAAAAATAACACTCACAGTAAACCTAACCCTCACCCTAAACCTAACCCTACCCCTCACTCTGACCCTAAACCTAGACCCTAGCCCTAAACCTCACCCTAACCCTAAGCCTAATCCTAACCTTCACCCTCACCCTAACCCTAACCCTAAACTTAACTGTAACCCTAACCCTCATGTTAACTCTCACCCTAACCTTAAACCTAACCCTAACCCTCAACCAAACCCTCACCGTAACCCTAAACCTAACATTAACCCTCACCCTCACCCTAACCCTAACCCAAACCTTACCCTAAACCTAACCTGAACATTAACCCTAACCCTCACCCTAAACCTAAACCTAAACTTAACCCTATCTCTCACCCTAAACCTCACCCTAACCCTAACCCTAACCCTAACTCTCCCCCTCACCCTAAACCTCAACCTAACCCTTACCCTCATCCTTAACCTAACCCTCACAAGAAACCTAACCCTCACACTAATCCTAACACTAAACCTCACCCTCACCCTCACGCTCACCTTCAGCCTAACCCTAACCCTAACAGTAATCCAAACACTAAAGCTCAACATCACCATCAAGCTAACCCAACCTGAAATCTAACCCTGACCCTCAACCTCACCCTCACCCTCACGTTAAACCTCAGCCTCAGCCTCAACCTATCCTGAAACCTAACCCGAAACCTCACGCTAACTCTAAACCTCAACCTAACCTGAAACCTCACGCTAACTCTAAACCTCAACCTAACCCTCAACCTAACCCTAACTCTAACCCTTACCCTCACCCTGACCTTGGTCCTTAACCTAACCCTAACCCTCACCCTAACTCTAATGCTCACCCTAACCCTCACCCTCATCCTAACCCTCACCCTAACCCTTACTCTTACACTAACCCTAGCCCTCACCCTAACTGTAACCCTACCCCTCTCCTTAACACTCATCCTAACCCTAAGGCTAAACCTAACACTCACCCTAACCCTAACCCTAACCCTAACCCTCACCCTCACCCTAACCCTAACCCTATCCCTAAACATAATACTCACACTAAAACTAACCCTCACCCTAACCCTAACCCTACCCCTCACACTAACCCTAAACCTAATCCTAACCTTAAACCTCAACCTAACCCTATGCCTAATCCTAACCTTCACCCTCACCCTAGCCCTAAACACAACCCTAATCCTAACCCGAATCCTCACCCTAACACTAAACCTCACCCTAACCCTAACCCTCACCCTCACCCTAACCCTTACCCTAAACCTAACCCTAACATTAACCCTAACTCTCACCCTAAACCTAACCCTTAACTTAACCCTAACCCTCACCCTAACCCTAACCCTAACCCTATCCCTCACCCTGACACTAAACCTAACCCACACCATCATCCTCACCCTAACCCTCACAGTAAACCTATCCCTCACCCTAAACCTAACACTAACCATCACCCTCACACTCACGCTCACGCTCAGCCTAACACTAACTCTAAACCTAATCCAAACACGAACCATCAACCTCACCCTCAACCTAACCCTAACACGACCCTAAACCTCACCCTCACACTCACCCTCACCCTCAACTTAAACCTCAGCCTCAGCCTCACCCTCAACCTAACCCGAACCCGAAACCTAAATGTAACCCAGACCCTAACCATAAACCTAACCCACAACGTAATCCTCACCCTCACTCTCACCCTCACCCTAAATCTCACCCTCACCCTAGCCCTCACCGTAATCCTAACTGGAGAACTAACCCCCACCCTAACACTAACCCTCACGCTCATACTAGCCCTCAGCCTAAACACTACCCTCACCCTAACCCTAACACTCAAACTAACCCTAACCCTCAACCTAACCCTAACCCTCCCCCTCACCTTAACCCTCATCCTAACCCTAAGCCTAACCCTAACATTCACCCTAACCCTAACACTCACCCTGACCCTCAGCCTAACCCTAACCCTAACCCTTACCCTAATCCTAAAACTAAACTTCACCCTCACACTCACCCTAATTGTAACCCTAACCCTAACCCTAATTATACCCCTCACCTGAAACCTCAGCCTAACACTAAACCTAACCCTAAGCCTCACACTCACCCTCAGCCTAACCCTAACCCTCACCCTAAACCTTAACCGCACCCTACCCTAAGCCTAACCCTAAACCTAACCCTAAATTTCACCCAAAACCTAAACCTCACATTAGCCTTAAATCTAACCCTAAACCTCACCCTCACCCTAACACTCAAAATACCCTTACCCTAAACCTAACCCTCAAACTCACCGTCACACTAACACTCACCCTAACCCTAACCCTCACTCACACCCTAACCTTAACCCTACACTCACCCTCACCCTAACCCTCACAGTAACCTTTAGCCTCACCTTTACCCTAACACTAAACCTCACACTAACCCTAACCCTCACACTAACCATAACCCTACACCTCACCCTACCCCTTATCCTACCCATAACCCTAACCATAACCCTCACCCTCAACCTCACCCTAAACCTAACCCTAAACCTAAACCTCCCCCTATCCCAAACCCTCACCCTCAACCTCACCCTCACCCTCACCCTCAATCTAACCCTAACCCTAACTCTAAACCTACCCCTAAACCTAATCCTAACCCTCATCCTCACCCTAATCCTCACCCTCACCCTAAACTTATCCCTAACTCTCACCCTCATCCTAATGCTCATCCTTACCCTTTCCCTCACGGTAACCCTAACCCTAACACTAATCCTAACCTCAAAATAACACTAAGGTTCACACTAGGCCTAACCCTACCTCTCACTATAACCCTCAACCTTAAACTAACCCTAACCCTAAACCTCAACCTAACCCTAAACCTCAGCCCAACCCTCAGACTCACCCTCACCCTAAACCTAAACCTAACCCTCACCTTACCCCTTAACCTAAACTTAACCCTAACCCTAACACTCACGCTAACGCTCAACCTCACCCGCAGCCTAAACCTAACCGAAACACTAATCCTAACCCTAAGCCTCATCCTCACCCTCACCCTCACCCTAACCCAAATCCCAAACCTAACCCTCACTCTCACCCCCACCCTAACCCTAAACCTAACCCTAAATCTCACCCTAACCCTAACCCTCACTGTAAGCCTAACCGTAACCCTCACCCTAAAAATAACCCTAACCCTAACCCTTACCATAAACCTAACCATAACATTAACACTAACCCTCACCCTAAACCTAAACCTAAACTTAACACTATCCCTCACCCTAACCCTAATCCTAACCCTCACCCTCACCCTAACCCTCAACCTAACCCTTACCCTCATCTTCACCTTAACCCTCACAATAAACCTAACCCTCGACCTCACCCTCACCCTCACCCTCAGCCTAACCCTAAACCTAACACCAATCCAAATACTAACCCTCACCCTCACCCTCAAGTTAATCCTATCCCGAACCCTAACCTTCACCCTCACACTCACCGTCACACTCACCTTAAACCTCAGCCTCAGCCTCAACCTCACCCTAACCCCAACCCTAACCCTTACCCTAACCGAAACCCTAATCCTAAATCTAACCCAAAACCCACACCCTAACCCTCACCCTCACCCTCAACCTCACCCTAAGTCTCACCCTCACCCTACCCCTCAACCTAACCCTAAACCTAACTATAACTCTGACGCTAACCCTAACCCTAAACCTAACACTCACCCTCACCCTAACTCTAAACCTCACCCTAACCCTCAACCTAACCCTCATTCTAACCATAAACCTAAACCTCACCCTAACATTCATGCTAACCCTAAAACTAACTCTCACCTTACCCTCATCCTAACTGTTACCCTCACCCTAACCCTATCCCTAACCATAACCCTCACACTAAACCTAACCCTCACCCTAACCCTAAGCCTAACCCTCACACTAATCCTAACCCTAAACCTAATCCGCACTCTCAAGTTAACCCTTACCCTCACTCAAACCCTCACCCGAACCCTAACCCTAATCCAAACCCTAACCTTAACCTTAAACATCACACTAACCCTTACCCTAACCCTAACCCTCATCCTCATCCTAACCCTCACCCTAACAATTACCCTCACCATAACCCTAAAACTAACCCTCACCCTCAACCTAACCCTTAACCTCACCGTAACCCTAACCCCAACCATAAAACTACCCCTCACCCTAACCCTCATCCTAACCCTAATCCTCACCCTGACCATAACCCAACCCGAACCCTTACCCTCACCCTCAATCTAACACTCACTGTCACCCTAATCCTCACCCTACCCTAAACCTCACCGACACCCTAAACCGCACCCTCACCCTCACCCTCACCCTAACACTCACCCTCACCCTAGCCCTCGGCCTAACCGTAAACCTAACCCTAACCATTACCCTAAACCTAACCCTAACCCTAACCATCACACTAACCCTAACATTAACACTAACCCTAACCCTAACCCTCACACTAACCCTCATCCTAAACCTAACCCTAACCCTCACATTCACCCTAAGCCTAATCCTAACCCTCACCCTAACCCTAAACCTCACCATCACCCTCACCCTCAACCTAAACCTAAACCTACCCCTCAACCTAAACCTCATCCTAACACTAACCCTAACCCTAACACGCACACTAATCCTAAACCTAACACTAAACCTCACACTCACCCTCATCCTCACCCTAACCTAACCCTACACCTCACACTAACCCTCATCCTAACCCTAACCCTAACCCTAGCCCTAACCGTCACCCTCACCCTAAACCTAACCCTAACCCTTACCCTCAACCAAAACCAAACCCTCACCCTCACCCTCACAATCACCCTCAGTCTAACCCTAACCCTAACCGTAATCCTATCCCTAACCCTCACCATCACCCTCACCCTAACCTCACCCTAAACCTAACCCTAACCTCACCCTAAACCTAACCCTAAACCTAACCCTCACCCTAACCCTAACCCTCACCCTAACCCTCACTCTAACCCTAACACTAACCCTCACCTTCACCCTAAACCTAAACAAAACCCTAACCCTAAACCTCACCCTACCCCTCACACTAACCCTTAACCTAACCCTAATCCTAACCCTCACCCTAACCCTAAAAACTAAACCTCACCATCATCCTAACTCTAACCCTGACTTTAACCCTAACCCTAACCCTCAATCTCACCCCAACACTCACCCTCACCCTAAACCTATCCCTAACCCTCACCCTCATCCTAACCCTCACCCTCACGGTAACCCAAACCCTAAACCTAATCCTAACCCTCACACTTACACTAAGGCTCAAATTAACCCTAATTCTACCCCTCACCATAACTTCAACCTAATCCTAATCCTAACCCTAACCCTCACGCTAACTCTCACCCTCACCTTCAGCCTAAACCTAACACAAACTCTAATTCTAACCCTCACCCTCACCCTCACCCTCACCCTCACCTTAACCCTAACCCCAACCCTAAACCTCACCCTCAACCATATCCTAACCCTAAACCTAAACCTAACGCTCACCCTAACACTAACCCTCAACCTAACCCTACCCCTAACCCTAACACTTACCCTAAACCTAACCTGAATATTAACCCTAACCCTCACCATAAACCTAAACCTAAACTAAACCCTCACTCTCACCCTAAACCTCACCCTAACCCTAACCCTCCCCCTCAACCTAAACCTCAACCTAAACCTTACCCTCATCCTTACCCTAACCCTCACAAGAAACCTAACCCTCACACTAATCCTAACACTAAATCTCACCCTCACCCTCACGCTCACCCTCAGACTAACCCTAACCCTAACACTAATCTAAATACTAACCCTCAACCTCACCCTCAAGCTAACCCTAACCTGAAATCTAACCCTGACCCTCAACCTCACCCTCACCCTCACTTTAAACCTCAGCCTCAGCCTCAAACTCACCCTAACCCTTACCCACACACTAACACTATCCCTCACAATAACAGTAACCCTAACCCTCTCCTTAACCCTCATCCTAACCCTAACACTCACCTTAACCCTAAACCTAACCCTAACCCTCACCCTCACCCTAAACCTATCCCTAACCATAACACTCACATTAAACCTAACCCTCACCCTAACCCCAACCCTACCCCTCACACTAACCCTAAACCCAATCCTAACCCTAAACCTCACCCTAACCCTAAGCCTAATCCTAACCTTCACCCTCACACTAGCCCTCACCCTAACCCTAACCCTATCCCGAACCCTCATCCTAACGCTAAAACTCACCCTAACCCTAACCTTCACCCTCACCCTAACCCTTACCCTAAACCTAATCCTAACATTAACCCTAACTCTCACCCTAAACCTAACCCTTAACTTACCCTTAAACCTCACCCTAACCCTCACCCTTACCCTAACCCAAACCATAACACTATTCCTCACCCTAACTCTCAACCTAACCCTTACCCTCCTCACCCTAACCCTCACAATAAACCTATCCCTCACCCTAACCTTAACACTAAACATCACCCTCACACTCACGCTCACCCTCAGCCTAACACTAACCCTAACCCTAATCCAAACACGAACTTTCACCCTCACTCTCAACCTAACCCTAACACGAACCCTAAACCTCACCCTCACCCTCAATTTAAAGCTCAGCCTCAGCCTCACCCTCAACCTAACCCTAACCCGAACCATAACCGTAATCCTGACCCTAACCCTAAACCAAACCCACAACGTAATCCTCACCCTCACTCTCACTCTCACCCTAACCCTCACCCTCAACCTAGCCCTTACCATAATCCTAAATCGAAACCTAACCCTCACCCTAACCCTAACCCTCACCCTAAACCTCACGCTCATACTAACCCTCACCCTAAACACTACCCTCACCCTAACCCTAACACTCACCCTGACCCTCAGCCTAACCCTACCCATTACCCTAATCCTAAACCTATCCTTCACCCTCACACTCACCCAAATTCTAACCGTAAACATAACCCTAACTATACCCCTCACCCAAACCCTCATCCTCACTCTAAACCTAACCCTAAGCCTCACCCTCACCCTCACCCTCAGCCTAACCTTAAACCTCACCCAAAACCTTACCCACACCCTACCCTAACCCTAACAGTAACCCTAACCCTAACACTCACCCAAACCCTAAACCTCACACTAACATCAAATCTAACCCTAAACCTCACCCTCACCCTAACACTCACCCTAACCCTTACCCTAAACCTAACCCTCAAACTCACCGTCACTCTAACTCTCTACCTAGCCCTAACCCTCACCCACACCCTAACCCTAACCCTACCCTCACCCTCACACTAACTCTTACCCTCACCTTAACCCTAACACTAAACCTCACACTATCCCTAACCCTCACCCTTACCATAACCCTACCTCTCACCCTACCCCTCATCCTAACCATAACCCTAACCATAACCTAACCCTCTAACTCACCCTAAACCTAACCCTCCCCCTATCCCAAAACCTCACCCTCACCCTCACCCTCAGTCTAAACCTAACCCTAACTATAAACCTAAACCTAACCCTAATCCTAACCCTCATCCTCACCCTAACACTCACCCTCACCTTAAACCTATCGCTAACCCTCACCCTCATCCTAACCCTCATCCTTACCCTTACCCTCACGGTAACCCTCACCCTAACACTAATCCTAACATCCCACTAACATTAAGGTTCACATTAAGCCTAACCCTACCCCTCACCATAACCCTCAACCTAAACCTAACCCTAAGCCTAACCCTCAACATACCCATAAACCTCTGTCTAACCCTCACCCTCACCCTCAGCCTAAAACTAACTGCAACACTACTCCTAACCCTAAGCCTCACCCTCCCTCTCACCCTCACCCTAACCATAACCATAAACCTAACCCTCACTCTCACCCCCACCCTAACACTAAACCTATCCCTAACCCTCACCCTAACCCTAACCCTTACTGTAAACCTAACTGTAACCCTCACCCTAACCATAACCCTAACCCTAACCCTTACCCTAAACCTAACCCTAACCCTCACCCTAAACCTAAACTTAAACCTAACCTTCCCAACCCTCCCCCTCCCCCTAACCCTCAACCTAACCCTTACACTCATCCTCACCTTAACCATCAAAAAAACCTAACCCTCACCCTCACGCTCACTCTCACCCACAGCCTAACCCTAACCCTAACACCAATCCAAACACTAACGCTCAACCTCACCCTCAAGTTAACCCTATCCCGAACCCTCACCCTCACCCTCACCCTCACCCTCACCTTAGACCTCAGCCTCAGCCTCAACCTCAACCTATCCCAAACTATAACCCTTGCCTTAAACGAAACCCTGACCCGAACTCGAACCCAAACCCACACCCTAACACTCACCGTCACCCTCACACTTACCCTAACCCTCATCCTCACCCTAGCCCTCAACCTAAGCCTAAACCTAACTCTAACTCTCACCCTAACCCTAACCCTCACCCTAACCCTAAACCTAACACTCACCCTCACCCTAACTCTAAACCTCACCCTAACCCTCAACCTAACCCTAACTCTAACCCTAACCATAAACCTCACCCTAAACCTCACCTTAACATTAATGCTAAACCTAAACCTAACTCTCACCCTACCCTGATCCTAACCCTTATCCTCACCCTTACCCTATCCCTAACCATAACCCTCACACTAAACGTAACCCTCACCCTAACCCTAAACCTAACCCTCACACTAACCCTAGCCCTAAACCTAATCCGCACGCTCCAGTTAACCCTTACCCTCACCCTAACCCTCACCCTAACCCTAACCCTAACCAAACCCTAACCTTAAACTTAAACATCACCCTAAACCTTACCCAAACGCTAACCCTCATCCTAACCCTCACCCTAACAATTACCCTCACCATAACCCTAAACCTAACCCTCACCCTCAAACTAATCCTTACCCTCACCGTAAACCTAACCCCAACCCTAAACCTACCCTTCACCCTAACCCTCATCCTAACCCTAACAGTAACCCTAATCCTCACCCTGAACCTAACCCTAAGACTAACCCATATGCTCAACCTTAATCTAACACTCAACATCACCCTAATCCTCACCCTACCCTAACCCTCACCGTCACCCTCACCCTCACCCTAACCCTCACCCTCACCCTAGCCCTCGGCATAACCGTAAGCCTAACCCTAACCATTACCCTAACCCTAACCCTCACACTAACCCTAACGCTAAGCCTAACCCTAAACCTAACCCTCATCCTAAACCTGACCCTAACCCTCACGCTCACCATAACCCTAACCCTAACCCTCACCCTAACCCTAAACCTCACCATCACCCCCTCCTCAACCTAACCCTAACCCTACCCCTCATCCTAAACCTCATCCTAACACTAACCCTAACCCTAACACGCACACTAATCTTAAACCTAAACCTAAACCTTACCCTCACCCTCATCCTCACCCTAACCTAACCCTACACCTCACCCTAATCCTCATCCGAACCCTAACACTAACACTAACCCTAACAGGCACACTAATCCTAAACCTAACCCTAACCCTAAACCTCAAACTAAACAAACCCTCACCCTCACCCTCACCCTCACCCTCATTCTAACCCTAACCCTAACCATAATCCTAACCCTAACCCTCACCCTCACCCTCACCCTAACCTCACCCTAAACCTAACCCTAAACCTAACCCTCACCCTAACCCTAACCCTCACCTAAACCTCACGCTAACCCTAACCCTAACCCTCACCTTCACCCTAACCCTAAACAAATCCCTAACACTAAACCTCACCCTACCCCTCACCCTAACCCTTAACCTAACCCTAATCCTAACCCTCACCCTAACCCTAAAACTAACCCTCAACCTCACCCTAACCCTAACCCTCACCCTAACCCTAACCTTAACCTTCATTCTCACCCTAACACTCACCCTCACCCTAAAACTATCCCTAACCCTCACCCGCATCCTAACACTCACGCTTACACTTACCCTCACGGTAACCCTAACCCTAAACCTAATCCTAACCCTCATACTTACACTAAGGGTCACACTAAGCCTAAGCCTAACCCTCACCCTTACCCTTAACCTAAACATAAACATGACCCTAAACCTCACCGTCACCAAAACCCTCACCCTACCCTTAACCTCAGCGACACCCTCACCCTCACCTTCACGCTCACCCTCACCCTAGCCCTCAGCCTAACCCTAAATCTAACCCTATCCCTAACCCTCACACAAACCCTCATCCTAAACCTAACCCTAACCCTCACCCTCACCCCAACCCTAACCATAACACTCAACCTAACCCTAAACCTCATCCTCACCCTCACCCTCAACCTAAACCTAACCCCACCCCTTACCCTAAACCTCATCCTAACCCTAACCCTAACCCTAATACTGACACTAATCCTAAACCTAACCCTAAACCTCACCCTCATGCTCATTATCAGCCTATCATGAACCCTCACCCTAACCCACACCCTAGCCTATATCTCACCTACTCCCTAAACCTCACCCTCACCCTCAACCTCACCCTAACCCTCACCCTAAACCTAGCCCTCAGCCTAACCCATACGCTAACCCTAACACTCCCCCTAACCCTCACCCTCCCCCTAAAACTAACCTAACCCAAACACTCACCCTAACACTCAAGCAAACCCTAACCCTACCACTAACCCTAACCCTCACCCTAACACTAACCTTTAGCCTAACCCTAACCCTCACCCTACCCTAACCATAGCCCGAACACAAACCCAACCCCTAAGCCTCACACTCACCCTCACCCTAACCCAAACACTAATCCTAACCCTAAGCCTCACCCTCAGTTTCACCCTAAACCTAAACCAAAATCTAACCCTCAGCCTAACCATAAACCTCACCCTAAACCTAACCATGACACTCACCCTAACCCTAACCCTAACCCTTACTCTAAACCTAACCCTAACATTAACCCTAACATGCACCCTAAACCTAAACCTAAACTTAACCCTAAAGTTCACCCAAACCCTAACCCTCCCCCTCCCTCTAAACCTCAACCTAAACGTAACCCTCACCCTCACCCTAACCCTAACTCTAACTCTCACCCTAACCCTAACACTCACCCTTACCCTAACCCTGACCCTCACCTTAACTCTAAAACTCACCCTAACCTTCAAGCTAATCCTAACTCTAACACAAACACTAAAGCTCACCCTAAACCTCACCCTAATCCTTACCCTCACTCTAACCCTAAACCTAACCCTAACCCTCACACCAATCCTAACCCTCAACCAAACTCTAACTATACCCCTCACCCTAACCCTCACCCTAACACTAATACGAACCCTAACCATCACTCTAAACCTAACCTTAACCCTCGCCCTCATTCTAACCCTCCACGTCAATCTAACCCTCACCCTTACCCTAATCCTCACCCACAACCCAACCCTCACCCTCACCCAAAACCTCAACCTACCCCTAACCGTAACCCTAAACCTAACCGACAACCTCAACCTCACCCTCACAATAACCCTAACCCTAACCCTCATCCTAAACCTAACCCAGACCCTAACACTAACCCTAACCGTAACCCTCACCCTCACCCTAACACTTACCCTAACCCTAAGCCTAATCCTAACCCTAACCCTCACCCTCACCCTCAAACACACCCTAACCCTCAACCTCACACTACTCTTCACCCTAATCCTAACTTTGACCCTAACACTCACCCAAACCCTAACAATAACACTAACCCTAAACCTAACCCTCAAACTCACCATCACACTAACACTCACACTAATCCTAATTCTCACACACGACCTAACCCTCACCCTCACCCGAACACGAACTCTCACCCTACACCTCACGCTCACACTAAACGTCACCTAACCCTAACCCGCACACTAACCCTAAACTTAACACTCACTCTATCCCTAACCCTCAACCTCACCCTAACCCTAAGACTCAGCCTAACCCTAACCCTCACCCTCATCCTAACCCTCAGCATTGCACTTAACCTCATGGTAAGCCTAACCCTAACTCTAACCCTCACACTAACCATACCTCTCACACTGAGCCTAAACCTACCCCTCACCCTTACCCTCATACTAAACCTAACACTAACACTAACACTCACCCTAACACTAATCCTAACCCTAACTCTCACCCTCACCCTCACCCTCACCTTCACGTTAAAACTCCGCCTCAGCCTCAACCTCAACCTAACCCTAACCCTAAGCGTAACCCTCATCCTAACGGTAACCCTGAGCCTAACCCTAACCCTAACCCACACCCTTACTCTCACCCTCACCCTCACCCTCAAACTAACCCTTATCCTCTATCTAGCCCTCACCCTAACCCTAACTCTAACCCTAACACTCACCCAAACCCTAAATCTAACACTCACCCTAACCCTAATCCTCACACACACCCTAACCCTCACCCTCACCCGAAGCCTTGTCCTAAACCTAACCCTAGACCTAAACCTCATGCTAACATTAACCCTCACCCTCATGCTCAGCCTAAGCCTAAGCCAAACTCTAATCGGACCCTAAGCCTCACCCTCACCCTCACCCTAACCCAAACACTAATCCTGACCCTAAGCCTCACCCTCAGCCTCACAATAATCCTAAACCTAAATCTAACCCTCACCCTAAACATTACCCTCTCCCTAAACCTAACTGTGACCCTCACAATAACCCTAAGCCTAACCCTAACACTCACCCTAACCCTAAACCTAACACACACTCTGACCCTCAGCCTAATCCTAACCCTAACCCAGATCTGAACCCTATTCCTCAGGCTCACATTCACCCTAATTCTAACCCTAACTCTAACCCTAACTATAACCCTCACCCTAACAATCACCCTAACCCTAAACCTACCCTAAACCTCACCCTCACCGTCACCCTCAACAAAACCCTAACCCTCACCCTAAAACTTACCCCACTTTACCCTAACCCTAACCCTAATCCTAACACTCATGCAAACCCTAACCCTAAACCTAACACTCAAACTCACGGTCACCCTAACACTCACCCTAAAACTAACCCTCACCCACACCCTAAACCTTAGCCTCACCCGAACACTCACCCTCACCCTAAACCTCACCCTCACACTAAACATCACCCTAACCATAACCCCAACCCTAACCCTAACCCTAACCCTCAACCTAATCTTAATCCTCACCCTCACCCTTACCCTAAGCCAAACCCTAAGTCTAACACTAATCCTAAACCTAACACTCACCCTCACCCTAAACCTAAATCTATCAGTAAAGCTCACCTCAGACTCACCCTAACCCTAATCCTAACCCTCACCCTCACCCTAACCCTAAGCAAAATCCTAACCCTAAACCTCACCCTAGCCCTCACCCTGACCCTTAACCTAACCCTAACCCTCACCCTCAAACTCACCTTCATGCTAACCCACACCCTCAGACTAGCCTTACCATAATCCTAACTCTAACCCTAAACCTCAACCTAACCCTAACCCTCACCATAACCCTACTCCTAGCCCTCACCTTAACCCTCATCCTAACCGTAAGCCTACACCTAATACTCACCCTAACAATAAACATAACCCTACCACCCAAACTGACCCTCAGCCTAACACTAATACGAACACTAAACACCACCCTAAACCTAACCTTAAACTTCGCCATCACTCTAACCCTCCCCTTCAACCTAACCCTCACCTTTACCCTAACCCTCACCCACAATACAACCCTCACCCTATCCCTAACTCTAACCCTAAACCTAACACTCACCGTCAAACTCACTGTAACCCTAACCCTAAACCTAACCCTACCCTAACCCTAACCCAGACCCTAACCCTAACCCTAACCCTCACACTCACACTCACCCTAACCCTAACCCTAACCCTAAGCTTAATCCTAAACCTTACCTTCACCCTAGCCCTCACCCTAACACTAATCCTAACCCTATCCCTCACCCTAACCCTAAACCTCACCCTAACCCTAACCCTCACACTAACCCTAATCCTTACACTAAACATAACCCTAACATTAACCCTAACTCTCACGTAAACCTAAACTTTAACT
Source organism: Dipodomys merriami (assembly GCF_024711535.1). NCBI lineage: Eukaryota > Metazoa > Chordata > Mammalia > Rodentia > Heteromyidae > Dipodomys > Dipodomys merriami. The sequence goes on from NW_027203182.1 coordinate 537,591, forward strand.
TAACCATAATCCTAACCCTAACCCTCACCCTAACACTAACCTTAAACCTAACCCTCCCCCTCACCCTAACCCTGAACCTAACCTTTACCCTCATCTTCACCCTAACCCTCACAATAAACCTAACCCGCACCCTAACCCTAACACTAACATTCACACTCATTCTCACGCTCACCCTCAGCCTAACACTAACCCTAACACTAATCCAAACACTAACCCTTCACGCTCACCCTAAGCCTAACCCTAAACCTAACCCTAATCCAAACACTAACCCTCACCCATAAGCTCAACCTAACCCTAACCCGAACTCTGACCCTCAACCTCACACCCACCCTCACCCTCACCTTAAACCTAATCCTCAGGCTAAACCTCATGCTAACCCTAACCCTAACCTAACCCTCACACTCAACATAACCCTGATCCTAATCCCAATCCTAACCCACCCCCTAAACCTCACCCTCACCCTCACCCTAACCCTCACACTCATCCTAGCCATCACCCTAATTCTAACTCTAACCCTAACCCTAAACCTCACCCTAATCCTCACCCTCATCCTAACCCTCACCCTAACCCTTATCCTCATCCTAACAGTAACTCTCAACCTAACCCTAAATCTACCCCTCACCTTAACCCTCATCCTAACCCTAAGCCTAAACCTAACACTCACCCTAACCCTAACCCTAACCCTAACACTCACCCTGACCCTCAGCCTAACTCTAACCCTAAACCTAATCCGAACCCGAATCCGAACCCTCACACTCACCCTAATTCTCACCCTAACCCTAACCCTATCTATACCCCTTACCCTAACCCTCATCCTAAACCTTAACCAAACCCTATCTCTCACCCTCACCCTCACCCTAACCCTAACTCTAACTCTCACCCTAACCCTAACACTCACCCTAAACCTAACCCTAACCATCACTCACAACCTAACTCTAAACCTCACCCTAACCCTCAACCTAACTGTAACTCAAACCCTAACCCTAAACCTCACCCTAAACCTCAACCTAACCCGTACGCTCACTCTAACCCTAACCCTAACCCTAACCATCACACTAATCCTAACCCTCAACTTAACCCAAACTATACCCCTCACCCTAACCCTCAACCTAACACTAATACGAATACTATCCATCACCCTAACCCAACTTTAACCTCGCCCTCACTCTAACCCTTCCCTTCAAACTAACCCTCACCTTTACCCTAACCCTCTCCCACAACCCAAACCTCACCATCAACCAAACCCTCACCCTAACACTAACCCTAACCCTCACACTAACCCTAACCCAGATCCTAAGCCTAACCCTAACCCTCACCCTCAACCTAACCCTAACCCTAACACTCACAATAACCCTCACATTAACACTCATGCTAACCCTGAACCTCAATCTCACTCTACCCTCATCCTAACCCTTACCGTCACCCTAACCCTATCTGTAACCATAACCCTCACACTAAACCTAACCGTTACTCTACCCCTAAACCTACCCCTCACACTAACCCTAACCCTAACCCTAATCCGCATCCTCAACCTAACCCTTAGCATCACCCTAACCCTCACCCTAAAATTAACTCTAACCCTAACCCAAACCTTAACCTTAAACATCACCCTAACCCTTACCCTAACCCAAACCCTCACCCTCATCCTAACCCTCACCCTAACAATTACCGTCATCCTAACCCTAACCCTAAACCTAACCCTCACCCTCATCTTAACCGTTACCCTCACAGTAACCCTAACACTAACCCTAAAACTACCCCTTACCCTAACCCTCATCCTAACCCTAACCATAACCCTAATCCGCACCCTGACCCTAACCCTAAACCTAACCCTCACCCTCACCCTAGCCCGCACCGTCACCCTAACCCTCACCCTACCCTAACCCTCAGCGACACCCTCACCATCACCTTCTCCCTAACCCTCACCCTAAACCTCACACTCAGTCCAGCCCTCAGCCTAACACTAACCCTAACGCTAACCCTCACCCTAACCCTAACACTAACCCTATCCCTAACCCTCACACTAACGCTAACACTCACACTAATACTAACCCTACCCCTCACACCAACCCTCATCCTAAACCTAACCCTAACCCTCACCCTCAACCTAACCCTAACCCTACCCCTCACCCTAAAACTCATCCTAACCCTAACCCTAACCCAAACACTCACACTAATCCTAAACCTAACCCAAGAAATCACCCTCACCCTCACTATCAGCCTGACACTAACCCTCACCCTAACCCTCACCTTCACTATAACCTTAAGCCTAACCAAAACACTCACTCTAACACTCAACCAAACCCTAAACCTAACACTACCCCTAACCCGCACCCTAACACTAACCTTTAGCCTAACCCTAAGCCTCAACCTACCCTAACCATAACCCGAAACCTAAGCCGAACCCTACTCCTCACCCTAACCCTAACCCTAACCCTAAGCCTCACCCTTATCCTAACCCTCACCGTTACACTTACCCTCACGGTAACCCTAACCCTAACTCTAACCCTCACACTAACCCTACCGCTCACACTAACCCTAACCTTACCCCTCAACCTAACCCTCATCCTAAACCCAATGCTAACCCTAACACTCACCTAACCCTAATCCTAACCCTAACACTCACCTTCACACTCACCCTCACCCTCATCTTAAATCTCAGCCTCAGCCTCAACCTCAACCTAACCCTAAACCTAACACTAACCCTCACCCTAACGGTAACCCTGTGCCTAACCTTAACCCTAACCCACACCCTTACCCTCACCCTCACCTTCACCCTCATCCTAACCCACACCCTCAACCTAGCTCTCAACCTAATCCTAATTCTAACCCTAACTCTAACACTAACCCTCAACCTAACCCTCAAACTCAACATCACCCAAACAAACACCCTAAACTTAACCCTAAAACACACCCTAACCCTCACCCTCACCGGAACCCTAAACCTACCCCTAACCCTAACCCTCTCGCTAACCTTAACCCTCACCCTCATGCTCAGCCTAACCCTAAGCAAAATTATAATCGAACCCTAAGCCTCACCCTCACCCTAACCCTAACCCAAACACTAATCCTAACCCTAAGCCTCACCCTCAACCTCACCCTAATCCTAAACCTAACTCTAAACCTCACCCTAACCATAACCCTCACCCTAAACATAACCGTGACCCTCACCCTAACCCTAAACATAACCCTTACCCTAAACCTAACCCTAACATTAACCCTCACCCTAACCCTAAACCTAACCCTAACCATAACCCTAAACCTCACCCAAACCGTAACCCTAACCCTAAACCTCCCACCACCCCTAACCCTCAACCAAAACCTTACCCTCATCCTCACCCTAACCCTCACCCTAAACCTAACACTAAACCTCACCCTCATCCTAACCCTTACTCTAACTCTCACCCTAACCCTAACCCTCACCCTCACCCTAACCCTAACCCTCTTCCTCACTGTAACTCTAAACCTCACCCTAACCCTCAACCTAACCCTAACACTAACAGTAACCCTAAACCTCACCCTAAACCTTACCCTCACTCTAATCCTAATGCTCACAGCAATCCTAACCTTCACCCTAACGCTAAATATACCCCTCAACGTAACCCTCACCCTAACACTAATACGAAACCTAAGCATCACCCTAACCCTAACCTCAACCCTTGCCCTCACTCTAAGCCTACCAGTCAATCTAAGCCTCATCTTTACCCTAACCCTCACGCACAACCCAACCCTCACCCTCACCAAAACCCTCACCCTATCCCTAACCCTAACCCTAAACTTAACCCACACCCTGAACCTCACCCTCACCATAACCCTAAATCTAACCCTCATCCTAACCTGAACCCAGTCCCTAACCCTATCCCTAACCCTCACGCTCACACTCACCCTAACACTTACCCTAACCCTAAGCCTAATCCTAACCGGAAAGGTCACCATAATCCTCACCCTCACCCTCAACCTCACCCTAACCCTCACCCTTAGCCTAACCCTAACCCAAACCGAAAACCTTACCCTCACCCTACCTTAACCCTAACAATAACACTAACCCTAAACCTAACCCTCAAACTCACCGTCACCCTAACCCTCACCCTCAGCCTAACCCTAAACCTCACCCTCATCCTCACCCTCACCCTCACCGTAAACCTCACCCTCACAATAAATATCAGCTAACCCTAACCTGCACACTAACCCTAACCCTAACCCTCACGCTATCGCTAAACCTCACCCTCACCCTAACCATAAGCCTAACCATAACCTTAACACTAATCCTAAACCTAACACTCACCCTCACTCTAACCCTAACCCTATCAGTAAACCCCAACCTCACACTCACCCTAACCCTATCCCTAACCCTCAAATTCACCCTACCCTAACCAAAACCCTAAACGTAACCATCACCCTACCCCACACCCTAACCCTTAACCTAACCCTAACCCTCACCCTCACCCTAACACTAAACCTAACCCTAACCCTCACCCTAAGCCTAACCTTAACCCTCATCCTCACCCTAACACTCACCCTCACCCTAACCCTATCCCTAAACCTCACCCTCATCCTAACCCTCACCCTTGCCCTTACCTCACGGTAAGCCTAATCCTAACCCTAACCCTAACCCTCACAATAACACTAAGGCTCACACTAACCCTAACCCTACTCCTCACTCTAACCCTCAACCTAAACCTAACACTAACCCTGACCCTCACCCTAACACTAACCCTCACCCTAACTCTCACCCTCACCCTCAAACTCACCCTCACCCTAACCCTAAACCTAGCACTCACCTTAACCCTCAACCTAAACCTAAACCTAACCTTAACTCTCAGGCTAACCCTAAACCTCACCCTCACGCTCACCCTAACCCTAACCCAAAACCTAATCCCAACCCTAAGCCTCCCCCTCAACCTCATCCTAACCCAAAACCTAATCCTAACCCTAAGCCTCTCCCTAAGCCTCACCCTAACCCTAAACCTAACACTAACCCTCACCCCAACCCTAACCCTCATCCTAAACCTAACCATTACTCTCACCCTAACCCAAACCTTACCCTAAACATAATCCTAATATTAAACCTAACCCTCTCCCTAAACTAACCCTCACCTTAAATCTAACCCTCATGCTAACCCTCACCTTAACCCTAACCCTAACCCTAACCCTGCCCCTCACCATAACCCTCAACCTAATCCTTATCCTTATTCTCACCCTAACACTTACAATAAACCTAACCCTCACCCTAATCCTCACACTAACCCTCACCCTCACCCTCACGCTCACCCTCAGCCTAACCCTAACCCTCATCCTTACGCTCACCATAACCCTAACCTTAACCCTAAACCTCCCCCTCCCCCTAACACTCAACCTAAACCTTACCCACATCCTCACCCTAACCATCACACTAACCCTCACCCTCACCCTAAACCTAACTCTAACTCTCACCCTAACCATAACCCTCACCCTAACACTAACCCTAACTCTCACTGTCAACCTAACTCTAAACTTCACCCTAATCCTAAACCTAACCCTAACTCTAACACTAACCCTAAACCTCACCCTAAACCTCACCGTAACCATTACCCACACTCTAACCCTAACCCTAACCCTCACACTGATCTTAACCTTAACCCACCCCTAACTATACCCCTCACCCTACCCGTCACCGTAACACAAATATGAAACCTAACCATCCCCCAACTCTAACCTTAAACCTCGCACTCACTCTAACCCTCCCCGTCAATCTAACCATCACCTTAACCCTAACCCTCACCCACAACCCAACCGTCAACCTCCCCCAAAACCTCACCCTATCCCTAAACCTAACCCTAAACCTAAATCTCACCCTCAATCTCACCCTCACCCTAACCCTAACCATAACCCTCATCCCAACCCTAACACAGACACTAACCCTAACACTCACCCTCACCCTCACCCTCACCCTAACACTAACCCTAACACTCACCCTCACCCTCACCCTCACCCTAACACTAACCCTAAACCTAAACCCAGCCCTAAGCCTAATATTACCCCTCACCCTCACCCCAGCCCTCACCCTAACCATAATCCTAACTGTAACCCTCATACTCACACTCACCCTCACCCTCAACTTAAACCTCAGCCTCAGCCTCAACCTCACCCTAACCATCTAACTCTCCCTAGCCCTCACCATAATCCTACCTCTAACCCTAATCCTCACCCTAACCCTAATCCTCACCCTAACCCTAATCCTCATCCTAAACCTAACCCTCATCCTAACTCTCACCCTAACTCTTACACTCACCCTAACCCTAAACCTCACCCTAACCCTAACCTTACCGCTCAACTTAACCCTCATACTAACCCTAAGCCTAACCCTAACATTCACCCTAACTGTAAAATTTACCCTAACACTCACCCAGACACTCAGCTTCTAACCCGAACCCGAACCCGAATCCTATTCCTCACCCTCACACTCATCCTAATTCTAAACCAAACCCTAACCCTAACTATAGCACTCACCCAAACCCTCACCATAACCCTAAACCTAACCCGATCCCTCATCTTCACCCTCACCCTCAGCCTAACCCTAAACCAAACCCACAACCTTACCCTCACCCTACCCTAACACTAACCCTAACCCTAACACTCACCCAAACCCTAACCCTAACACTAACCCTAACCCTAACCCTAACCCTCACCCTCACCCTTACAATCACCCTAATCATTACCCTAAACATAACCCTCAAACTCACAGTCACCCTAGCACTCATCCTAACCCTAACCCTCATCCACACGCTAACCCTCACCCTCACCTGAACACTCAACCTCACCCAAACACTCACTCTCACACTAAACATCAACCTAAGCCTAACCTGCACCATAAACCTAATCCTAACCCTTACCCTAACCCTAACCCTAACCCTCACCCACACCCTAACCCTAAGCCTAACCCTAAACCTAAACTTAACCTTAAACATCACCCTAACTCTAACCCTCACCCTAGGCCCAACCCTCACCTTAACGATTAAACTCAGCCTAAACCTAACCCTAACAATAACCTTCACCCTCACCCTAACCCTTACCCTCACCCTCACCCTAACCCTAATCCTAAAGCTACCCCTGACCCTAACCCTCATCTTAACCCTAACCCTAACCCTAATCCTCAACCTGAGCCTTATCCTAGCCATAAACGTAACAGTAACCCTCACCCTCACCATAAACCTCACTGTCCCCATAACCCTCACTCTACCTTATCACTCACCGACACTCTAACCCTCACCCTCATACTCACACGCACCCTAAACCTCACCCTCACCCTAGCCCTCAGACTATCCCTAAGCCTAACACTAAACCTCACCCTCACCTTAACCCTAAACCTACCACTCACACGAACCATAACCTTCAAAGTGAACCTAACCCTACCCTTCACACTACCCCTCATCCTAAACCTAACCCTAACCATCACCCTCACCCTCAATATAACCCTAACCATCACCCCTCACACTCACCCTCAGCCTAACACTAAACCTCAACCTAACCTTTACCCTGACCCTTCCCTAAAAATAACCTTAACCCTCACCCTACCCCTCATTCTCACCCTAAGCCTAACACTAACCCTAACACTAATCCCAAAGCTAACGCTCACCCTCACCCTATCCCTAAACCTAACCCTCACCCTAACCCTAAACTTATCCCTAACCCTCACCCTCACTCTCACCCTCAACCTAAACCTAACCTGAACCTTAAACATCACCCTAACCCTCACCCCAACCCTAACCCTCACCCTCATCCTAACCCTCACCCTAACCCTTTCCCTCACCCTAACTCTAACCCTAAACCTCACCCTCGCACTAAGCCTAATCCTCACCCTAACCCTAACACTAAACCTAACCCTCACCCGCATCCTAATGCTCACCTTCATGGTAATCCTCACCCTAAACCTAAACCTCACCCATACACTAAATCTAAGCCTCACACTCACCCTCACCCTAAACCTCACACTCACCCTAGTCCTCACCCTAAACCTAACCCTAACCCTAATTCTAAACCTCACCCTAATCCTCACCCTCAACCTAAACCTTACCCTCACCCTAACCCTCACCCTGACCCTAACCATAACCCAACACCTAACCTTAACCTTAAAGATGACTCTAACCCTCACCTTAACCATAACCCTCACCCTCATCCTAACCCGCACCCTTACCCTCACCCTAACCTTATCCTCACCCTAACCCTAAACCTAACCCTAAGCCTACCCCTCATCCTAACCCTCATCCTAACACTAACCATAACCCTAATCCTTACCCTGACCCTAACCCTAACCCTAACCGTAAACCTAATCCTCACCGTCATCCTAACCCACACCCTACCTTAACCCTCACCGACACAGTAACCCTCACCCTCACCCTCACCTTCACCCTCACGCTAGCCCTCAGCCGAACCCAAACCCTAACCCTAACCCTCACCCTAACCCTAACAATCACCCTAACCCTCACGCTCATGCTAAAACTCACCCTAACCCTCACCCCCATCCCAAATTCACCCTAACCCTTAACCTCAGCCTAACCCAAACCCTAACCCTAACTCTCACCCTAACCCTAACCCTCACCCTCATCCTAAAACTCACCCTAACCCTCACCCTCATCCTAACCCTCACCCTAACCCTTACCCTCAACCTAACCCTAATTCTAAACCTAACCCTCACACAAACCCTTACCCTCACCTTAACCCTCACCCTCACCCTCATCTTCACCCTCACCGTAAAACTCACACTAAGCCTTACCCTAACTCTAACCTTCATCTTCACCTTAACTCTCACCGTAGCCCTAATGCTCACATTAACCCTAACCCTCACAATATCCCTTACTGTACCTGTAAACCTAACCCTCATCCAAAACCTAGCCGTAACCTTCATCCTCACCCTAACCCTAAACCTAACAGTCACACTTACCCTAAACCTCACCTTCACCCTCTCCTTCAATCTAACGCTAAACCTACCCCTCACCCTAAAACTTACCATAACTCTAACCCTAACCTTAACACTAACACTAAATCTAAACCTAACCCTAAATCTCACCCTCACCCTCACCCTCAGCTTAACACCAACCCTCACCCTAACCCTTACCCTCACCCTTCCCTAACCCCAACCCTAACCCTAACCCTCACCCTTAACATAACACTCACCCAAACACTCACGCTAACACTAACCCTAACCCTCACCCTCACCCTAAACTTAATCGTCACTCTAACCATAAACCTAACACTCACCCTCACCCTAAAACTCACCATTACCCTAAACCTCACACTACCCTAAACCTCACCGACACCCTAACCCTCACCCTCACCCTAAACCTAACCCTCACCCTAGCCCTCAGCCTAACCCTAACCCGAACCCTATAACACTCACCCTAACCCTAACCCTAACCCTAAACTTCACAGTAAGCCTAACCCTCACACTAACCCTAACCCTACCCCTCATCCTAACCCTCATCCTAAACCCAACCCTAACCCTCACCCTCACCCTCACCCTAACCCTAACCCTCAACCTAACCCTAACCTTCACCCTCACCCTCAACCTCAACCTAACACTAACCCTACCCCTCAACGTAAACCTCATCCTAAACCTAACCCTAACCCTAACACTCACAATAATCCTAAACGTAACTTTAAACCTCACCCTCACCCTCACCCTCAGCCTAACACTAACCCACACCCTAAACCTCAACCTACCCTAACCCTCACTGATACCCTAAATCTCACCCTCACCCTCACCCTAACCCCACTCTCACCCTATCCCTCAGCCTAACCCAATCCCTAACCCTATCCGTAACCCTCACCCTAAACCTCACACTCACCCTAACCCTAACGTTAACCCAAAACCTCACCCTAACACTCAACCAAACCCTAACCCTAATACTCACCCTAACCCTCACCATAACACTAAACTTAAGCCTAACCGTAACCCTCACCCTACCCTAACCATAACCCTAACCCTAACCCTCACCCTACCCCTCACCCTAAACGTAACCCTAACCCTAACCCTAACCCTCATCCTCACTCTAACACTCACCCTAACCCTTAACCTCACCCACACCCTAACCCTCACCCTCACCCTCACCCTAACTCTGAACCTCACTCTCACACTTAATATCTCCCTAACCCTAACCGCACCCTAACCCTAATGCTACACCTAAACCTCACCCTCATCCTAACCCTAAGCCTAACACTAATCCTAAACCTAACACTCACACTCACCCTAACCCTAAACCGATCCCTAAAACTCACCCTCACACTCACCCTAACCCTAAACCTAACCCTCAACCTACCCTAACCAAAACCCTAACCCTAAACCTCACCCTACCCCTCACCCTAAACCTTAACCTAACCCTAACACTCACCCTCACCCTAACCCTAAACCTAACCCTAACCCTCACCCTAAACCTAACCCTCACCCTGATCCTAACTGTAGCCATCATCCTCACCCTAACACTGACCCTCACCATAAGCCTATCCCTAAACCTCACCATCATTCTAACCCTCACACTTACCCTTACCCACATGGTAACCCTATCCTGAACCCTAACCCTAACACTAACCTTAACCCTCACACTAACACTAAGGCTCACACAAACCCTAATACTAACCCCTTCCTTATCCTCAACCTAAACCTAACCCTAACCCTAACCCTCACACTCACTCTCACCCTAACACTCACCCTCACCCTCAGCGTAATCCTAACCAAACCCTAATCCTAACCCTAAGCCTCAACCTCAACCTCAGCCTAACCCAAACAGTCATCCTAACCCTAAGCCTCACCCTCACCATCACCCTAACCCTAAACCTAACCCTAACCCTCACCCTAACACTAACCCTTACCCTCAACCTAACCCTAACATTAATCCCTACCCTCAACCTAAACCTCACATTAAACTTAACCCTAAACCTAACCCTCCCACTCACCCTAACCCTCAACTTAATCCTTATCCTCATCCTCACCCTAACCCTCACAATAAACCTAACCCTCAACAAAACCCTAACACTAACACTTACCCTCACCCTCAAGCTCACCCTCAGCCTAACCCTAACCCTCACCCTAAAACTAACCATAACCCTAACCCTCCCCCTCACCCTAACTCTCAACCTAAACCTTACCCTCATCCTCACCTGAACCCTCACCCTAACCCTAACACTAAGCCTCAGCCTCACTCTACCCTTAACCCTCACCCTCACCCTAACCCTAACCCCCACCCTCACTCTAACCCTCACCCTAACCCTTACCTTCACCCTAAGCCTAAACCTAACCCTAACCCTAAAGCACACAATAACCCTCACCCTACACTTACCATAACCCTAACACTAACCCTCACCCTACACGTATCCCTAACCCTAACACTCACCCTAACCATCACCCTCACCCTCACCCACACCCTAAACCTCAGGCTCACCCTCACCCTCACACTAACCCCAACACTAACCCTAACCATCACCCTAAACCTAATCCTCAACCTAACCAAAACACTAACCCTCAGCTCACCCTCACCCTAACCCTAACCCTAACACAAACCCTCAATCTAATCCTCAACCTAATCAAAACCCTAACCCTCACCCTCACCCGCACCCTAACTCTAATTCTAACACTAACCCTCACCCTAAACATCACCCTAACCCTAATGCTAACGCTAATCCTTATCCTCACCCTAACCCTAAGCCTAACCCTAATTCTCACCCTATCCCTCACCCTTACCCTAACCCTCACAATCTCCCTAGCCCTCACCCTAACTCTAACCCTAACCCTAAACGTCACACAAACCCTCACCCTCACCCTAACACTCACCTTCACCCTAAACATCACACTAACCCTAACTTTCATTCTAAATCTAACCCTAACCCTCACCCTAACCCTAAACTTCACCCTAACCCTCACCCTCATCCTAATCCTCACACTCACCCTAACCCTAACCCTTACCAACCGAAACGCTCACCCTCACCCTCAACCTCACCGTAACCCCTATCCTCACCTTCAGCCTAACCATAAACCAAACCCTAATCACAACCCCAACCCTCACTCTCACGCTCACCCTAACCCTAACCCTCACCCTAACCCACACCCTTACCGAACTGTAACCCTAAACCCAAGCCTAAGCCTAACCCTAAACCTCACTCTAACCCCAAGCCTCACCTTCACCCAAACACTAATCCTAAACCTAACCCTAAGCCAAAACCTCCCCCTCCCCCTAACCCTCACCCTAAACCTTACCCTCACCCTAAACCTAACAATAACCCTCACACTAACCCTAAACTTCACCCTAACCTTAACCCTAAAGGAAACCCTAACCCTAACACTCACCCTTTCCCTAACCCTCACACTCACCCTCACCCTCACCCGAATCCTCACCATCACCCAAACCCTAACACTAACCATAACCCTAACACTAACACTCAACCTCACCCTCACCCTCAGCCTATCTCTAACCTAACCCTAACCCTAATCCTAACCATAACCCACACCATCACACTCACTTTAACTCTAAATCTAACCCTAACCCTCACCCTCACCCACACCCTCTCCCTAACTCTATCCCTAACCCTAATCATCACCCTAAACCTAAATCTCACCCGAAATCTAACGCTCACCCTCGCCCACACACTAATCCTAACTCTAACCGTAAGCCTAACACTCACACTCAACCTAACCCTACCCCTAAACTTTTCCCTCACCCTAACACTAAACCTAACACTCACACTAAACCTAACACTCACCCTCACCCTATCCTTAAGCCTAACCCTCCCCCTCAGCCTAAACCTAACCCTAATACTAATCCTAACCCTAACCCTCACAATCACCCTCACCCTAAACCTAACCGTAACCATAAACTTCACCCTCTCCCTCACTCTCAACCTCACCCTCATCTTCACCCTCACCCTAACCTTAAACCTAACCCTAACCCTAACCCTAACCCTCTCCCTAACACTAACCCTAACACTAATCCTAACTCTCACACTAAACCTAAACCTCACCCTAACCCTAACACTACCCCTCAGCCTAACCCTAACTCTAAACCTAACCCTTATCCTCACCCTATCCCTAAATGTAACCCTAACCCTAAACCTAAAATCTCACCCAAGCCTTCACCCTAAACCTAACCATAAACCTAACCCTCCCCTAACCCTAACCCTGACGTAACTCTAAACCTCACACTGACCCTAACCCTAACCCTCACCCTGACCATAACCCTAAACCTCAACTTAACGCTCAACCTAACCCAAACCCTAAACCTAACCCTAACCCTAAACCTAACCCTAAACCTCATATTAACACTAACCCTAACACTAATCCTAACTCTCACCCTAACCCTAATCCTAACCTTAACCCTCACTCTAACCCTCACCCTAACCCTAAATCTAACCCTCACCTGAACCCTCAACCGAACCCTAACCCTAACCCAAACGTGCACCCTCACTCTCAGCCTAACCCTAACCCTAACACTAATCCTAATCCTAACCCTCACCCTCACCCTCACCCTTATTCTAACCCTAACCCTAACCTTCACCCTCACCCTAACCCTAGCCCTAACCCTTAACCCAAACCCTCACCCTCACCCTCAACCTCATGCACAGTCTAATTTTAACCCTAACACTATTCATAACCCTAATGTTCACCCTCACCCTCACCATAACTATAACCCTTACCCAACCCTAACCCTCACCCTAACTCTAACCCTTACCCAAACCTAACCCTCACCCTCACATTCACCCTAACCCTAACTCTAACCCTTACCCTCACCCTCACCCTAACCCTAACACTAATCCAACCCAAACTCTGGTGCTCACCCTCACCCTCACCCTAAGTCTAACCCTAAGCCTACCCTAATCTTAACCATAACCCTCACCCTCACATCACCCTAACTCTACCAATAGCCCAACCCTAATCCTCACCCTCACTCTAACACTCAACGAACCCTAACCCTCAATCTCACCCTCACCCTAACCCTAACCCTAACCCAAACCCTAACCTTAAACGTCACCCTCACCCTAACCCTAACCCTAAACATAACCCTCACCCTAAAACTCACCATAATACTAACGTTAACCCTAAACATCATCCTAAACATAAAACTCACCTTAACCCTTACCCTCACCCTAAGCCTAACCCTAACCCTAACACTAACCCATACACTAATCCTAACCCCAATCCTAACCCTAACACTAAACCTCATCCTAGCCCTCACCCTAAACTTAACTCTAAGCCTAACCCATACCCTTACACTAACTCTAACAATAAACCTAACACTAACCCTAACCCTCACCCTAACACTAACCCTAAACTTAACCCTGACTCTCACACCAAACCTAACCCTCAACCTAAAGCTAAGCAAACCCCTCAGCCTAACCTTAACCCTAACCCTAAACCTAACAATTACCCCAACTCTAACCCTAACCCTAACCCTAACCCTAACCCTCACCCTAACATTAACCCTAACCCTAATCCTCGCATTAAACCTTACCCTCACCCTAAATGTAACCTTACCCCTCAGCCTAACCCTCACACTAAACTGAACCCTAAAGCTAATCCTCACCCTATACATAACCCTAACCCTAACCCTCACCGTTATCCGCACTGTCACCCTAACCCTAACCCTCACCCTCAACCTCACCCTAATCCTAACCCAAAACCTAATCCTAATTCTAACACAATTCCTCACCGTCAACCTAAACCTAACCCTAACCCTAACACTAACCATAACCATAACCATAACTCTCACCCTCACCCTAGCCCTCACCCTAACCATAATCTTAAGCCTAAACCTCACCCTAACCCTGACCCTCATTCTAACCCTAAACCACACCCTAAACCTAAACCTCACCCTAACCCTAACCCTCACCCCAACACTTACCCTAACCCTAACCCTAACATTAACCCTAACCCTCACCCTAACTTTAACCTAATAATAACCCTAACCCTCACCCTAACCCTGACCCTAACACTAACCCTATAAATAAACCTCCCACTCATCCTAACCCTCAACCTAACTCTTATCCTCACCCTCACCCTAACCCTCACATTAACCCTAATCCTCACCCTAAAACTAAGACTAAACCTCACCCTCAGTTAACCCTCAACGACACCCTAACCCTCAACCTAACTTTAACCCTCACCCACACCCTACATCTCACCCTAAACTGAAGAATCGCCCTCACCCTAACCCTCAACCTAAGACTAACCCTAACACTAACACTAATCCTAAACTTAATCCTCACTCTCACCCTCACCCTAACACTAACACTAAGCCTAACCCTCATCCTAACCTTAAACCTCATCCTAACCCTAAGCCTAACCCTAACCCTCACGCTAAACCTAACCCTCACCTAACCCTAACCGTAACCCTCACCCTAATCCTAACCCTAACCCTAAACCTCACCCGCAGCCTAAACCTCAACCTAAACCTAACCCTCACCCTAAACCTAACCCTAACCCTCACACTAACCCTCACCCTCACCCTCACACTAAGCCTAACCCTAAACCTAACATTAATCCTAAACCTAACCCTCAACCACACCCTCACCCTAAGGCTAAAACTAACCCTAACCATAACCCTAATTCTCACCCTCATCCTAGCCCTCTCCCTAACCATAAGCCTAACCCTATCCCACACCTTAACCCTCACCCTAACCCTTAACCTCACCCTAACCCTTACCCTCACCCTCACCCTCACCCGCACCGTAACCCTTACCCTCAACTTAACCCTAAACTAACCCTCACAGTTACCCTACATCTCATTCTAACCCTTACCCTACACCTCACCCTAACCCTAACCTTAACCCTCACACTAAACCTCAACTTCACCCTAACCCTAACAATAACAGTAACCTTAATCCTAACCCTCACCTTCACCCTCATCCTCAGCCTAACCCTAACCCTAATTCTAATCCTAACCCTATCCCTCACTCTCACCCTCACTCTAACCCTAAACCTAACCCTAAACCTCAACCTCATCCTCACCAACACCCTCACCCTCAGCCTAACGCTAACCCTAACAATAACCCTAACCCTAACACTAACACTAACCCTCACCCTAAACCAAACACTAACCCTTAAACTCACCCTAACACTAAACCTAACCCTCACTCTCACCCTAACCGTAACACCCACCCTAACCCTCACCCTAACACTTACTCTATCCCTAACCCTCATTCTCAAGCTAAACCTCACCCTAACCCTTACCCTCACCCTAACCCTAAACCTATCCCTTACCCTAACCCTAAACCTCAACCTAAACCTAAAAATCACCCTAACCCTAAACATAATCCTAACCCTAACCCTCACCTTAACCCTAACTCTCACACAAACCATAACCCTCACCCTAACCCTTACCCTAAGCCTAACCCTAATATTAACGCTAACCCTAACTTTAAACTTAACCCTCATCCTAAACCTCTCCCTAACCCTAACCCTAATCCTAACCCTCCCCCTCACTCTAACCTTCAATCTAAACCTTACCCTTACCCTAATCCTAACCCTCACACTAACTCTAACCCTATCCCTCAACCTCACCCTCAAGCTCATCCTCAGCCTAACCCTAATCCTAACCCTAGTCCTAACCCTAACCATCACCTCACCTTCACCATCAAGCTCACCCTCAGCCTAACCCTAATCCTAACCCAAATCCTTACCCTAACCCTCACCCTCACCATCAACCTCACCCTAACCCTAACCCTCAAGCTCAACCTCACCCTTACCCTCAACCTAAGCCTCATCCTCCCCCTCACCCTCATCATAACTCAACTCTCTCCCTCACCCTAAACCTAACCCTCACCCAACGCTCACCATAAACCTAAAACTAAACATCACCCTCACCCTAACCCTCACCATAACCCTAAAACTACCCCTGAGCCTAATTCTCACACTAACCCTAACCCTAACCCTAATTCTCATCCTATACCTAACCATAACCCTAACCCTCACACTCACCCTAGCCCTCACCATAACTCTATCACTAACCCTAACCCTCACCCGATCCTTCAACCGAACCCTCACGCTCACCCTCACCCTAATCCTAACAATCACTTTAACCCTAACTCTTACCTTAACGCTAACCATAAACCTACCCCTACCCCTAAACCTCCTCCTGCCTTTCCAACTCACCCTGAGCCTAACCCTAACACTAATCCTAATCTTAACCCTAACCCTCACTCCCACACTGACTCTAAACCTAACCCTAACGTAAACCTCACCCTCACCCTCAGCCTCACCCTCACCCTCACCATAAAACTAACAATAACCCCAACTCTAACCATAACCTAAGCATAACCCTCAAATTAACACTAACCCTAACCCTCACATTAAACCTAACCCTTACCCTAACCATAACCCTACACCTCAGCCTAACCCTCACACTAAACCGAACCCTTACGCTAATCCTCACCCTATCTCTTAACCGTCCATAACCCTAAATCTCACCCTGACCCTCACTGTCACCCTAACCCTAACGCTCACCCTTAAACTCACCCTCATCTTAAGCCTAACCATTATCCTAATTCTAACCCTATCCCTCACCCTCACCCTTATGCTAAACCAAACCCTAACCCTAAACCTCACCCTAAACCTAACCCTAACCCTAAACCTAACTTTAACCCTAACTCTAAACCTAACCCTCACCCTCACTGTAAACCTAACCTTAACCCTAACTCTAACCCTCACCTTAACCCTCACCCTAACACTCACGCTAACCATAACCCTTACTCTCACCCTAAACCTCACCCGCACCCTACCACTTACCCTCACCCTAAACCTGTCACCCTAACACTCACACTAAACCTAACCATCACCCTAACCCTAAAACTACAACTCACACTAACCCAAAACCTAAACCAAACCCTAATCTTCAGCCTAACCCTAAGCCTAACCCTAACCCTCACCCTCACCCTAGCCCTCACCCTAACCATAATCCTTAGCATAAACCTCACCCTAACCCTGACCCTCATTCTAACCCTAAACCAAACCCTAAACCTAACCCTCACCCTAACCCTAACACTTACCCTAAACCTAACCCTAACATTAACCCTAACCCTCACCCTAACCTTAACCTAATATTAACCCTAACCCGCACCCTAACCCTGATCCTAACACTAACCCTATAACTAAACCTCCCACTCATCCTAACCCTCAACCTAACCCTTATTCTCACCCTCACCCTAAGCCTCACATAAAAACTAAACCTCACTGTAAAACAAAGACCAAACCTCACCCTCACTTAATCCTCAACGTCACCCTAACCCTCACCCTAACCATAACCCTCACCCACCCCCTACCTCTCAGGCTATACTGAAGAATCGCCCTCACCCTAACCCTCACCCTAAGAATAACCCTAACCCTAACACTAAAACTAAACTTAACACTCACCCTCACCCTAAACCTAATACTAACCCTAACCCTCACCCTAACAGTAAGCCTCATCCTAACCCTAACTCTAACTTTAACCCTCAGCCTAAACCTAACCCTCACCCTAACCCTAACCCTAACCCTAACCCTCACCCTAATCCTAACCCTAACCCTAATTCTCACCCTCACCCTAAACCTCAACCTAAACCTAACCCTCACCCTCACCCTAACCCTAACCGTCACACTAACCCTTACCCTCACCCTCATGCTCACACTAAGCCTAACCCTAATCCTAACCCAAATCCTTACTCTAACCCTCACCCTCACCCTCACCCTCACCCTAACCCGAGCCCTCAAACACAACCTCACACTCACCCTCAACCTAACCCTCAGCCTCACCCTCACCCTCATCATAACCCTAACCCTAACCCTCACTCTAACCATAACCCTCACCCTAAACCTAAACCTAACTCTCTACCTCACCCTAACCCTCACCCAACCTTCACCGTAAATGTAAACCTAAACATCACTCTCACCCTAACCCTCACCCTAACCCCTACCATCACCCTAACCGTAACCTTAACACTAATCCTAACTGTAACTCTTAGACTAGACCTAACCCTCACCCTAAACCTATCCCAAAACCTTGAGCCTAACTTTCAGCCTAAAACTAACCCTACCCTAATTCTCACCCTATCCCTAACCATAACCCTAATATTCACTCACCATAGCCCTCACCCTAAATCTATCCCTAAACCTAACCCTCACCCGAACCCTCACCCATACCCTCACACTCACCCTCACCCTAATCCTAATAATCACTTTAACCCTAATTCTCACCTTAACACTAACCCTAAACCTACCCCTAATCCTAACCCTCCCCCTCGCTTTCCCACTCACCCTCAGCCTAACCCTAACAATAATCCTAATCCGAAACCTAACCCTCACTCCCACCCTCACTCTAAACCTAACTCTAACATAAACCTCACCCTCACCCTCACCCTAACCCTAACAATAACCTCAACTCTAAGCCTAATCCTAACCCTAACCCTTACCCTAACACTAACCCTAACCCTAACCCTCACACTAAACCTAACCCGAACCCTAACCCGAACCCTACCCCTCAGAATAACCCTCACACTAAACCGAACCTTAACGCTAATCCTCACCCTATCCCTATCCCATCCCTAACATTAAATCTCACCGTGACCCTCACTGTCACCCTAACCCTAACGTTCACCCTAAACCTCACCCTCATATTAAGCCTAACCATAATCTTAATTCTAACCCTATCCCTCACCCTCACCCTCACACTAAACCTAACTCTAAACCTAAACCTCACCCTAACCCTAAACCTAACCCTAACTTTCACCCTAACCCTAACCCTAACCTTCACCCTCACCCTAACCCTAACCCTAACCCTTACCCTAACACTAACCCTCACCCTAGCCCTCACGCTAACCCTAACCCTCACCCTAACACTTACCCTAACCCTAGGCCTAACATTAACCCTAACTCTCACCCTAACCCTAACCTAACCTTAACCCTAACTCTCAAACTAACCCTCACCCTAAACATCCCACTCACCCTAACCCTAAACCTAACCCTTACCCTCACCCTCAACCTAACCCTCACATTAACCCTAAACCTCAAGCTAAACCTAAGCCAAACCCTCATCATCACCCTCATTCTCACCCTTATCCTAACCATAACCCTAACCCTAAACCTAACCCTATCCCTCACCCTCACTCTTACCCTAACCCTAACCCTCACATTCACCCTCACCCTCACCCTAAATCTTAGCCTCAACCTCACCGTCACCCTATCCTTAACCCTAACCATAGCACACACTAATCCTCACCCTAACTATAACCCTCACCCTAAACCTAACCCTAACTCTCACCCTCACCCTAACCCTCACCCTAACCCTTGAACTCACACTAACCCTAATCCTAAACTTAACACTCAGACTAAACTTAACCCTCACCCTAATCCTAACCATTCCCCTCAGCCTAACACTCACCCAAACCCTAAACCTGATCCTAATTCTCACGCTATCCCTAACCCTAACCCTAACCGTGACCCTCACCCTAACCCTCACCCTAACTCTAACCGTAAACCTAAACAGCACCGGAAACCGAACCCTCAACCTAAACCTCACCCTCATCCTAAACATCACCATAAACCTATCCCTGACCCTAACCCTAACACCAACACTCACTCTAACCCTAACCCTCACCCTCATCCTAATCCTCACCCTAACCCTAACACTAACCCTTACCTCACCGAAACCCTCACACTCACCCACAGCCTCACTCGAACCATCACTCTCACAATAGCCCACAGCCAAACATTAACCCAACCCTACCCTACCCTCAAACTCACCCTCACCCTCAGCCTAAATATAACCGTAAACTTAATCCTAACCCTAACCCTCACCCTCACCCTAATCCTAACCCTAACCCTAACCCGAACCCTCACCCTAAACCTGACACTAACCCTAACCCTAACCCTCATACTAACCTAACCTTCACCCTCACCCTCACCCTAACCCTAACCCTAACCTTCACCCGATCTCTCACACTCACCCTCATCCTCACAATAATCCTAATCCTAACAATAAGTTTAACCTAACTCTCACTGTAACCCTAACCCTAAACCTAACCCTAACCCTAACCCTCCCCCTCCCCGTCGCACTCACCCTCAGCTTAACCCTAACCCTTATCCTAATCCTAACCCTAACACTCACTCGCACACTCACTCTAAACCTAACCCTATCCCTAAACTTCACCCTCACCATCACCCTCAACCTCACCCTAACCCTAACCTTCACATTAAACCTTACCCTCACCCTAAACGTAACCCTAACCCTCAGACTAACCCTCACACTAAACCTAACCCAAATGCTAATCCTCACCCTATCCCTAAGCCTAAACCTATCCCTAAACCTCACCATGACCCTCACTGTAAACCTAAACCTAACCCGCACCCTCAAAATCACCCTAATCCTGAACCTAACCCTAATCCTAATTCTAACAATATCCCTCACCCTCAAACTCACGCTAAACCTAACCCTAACCCTAAATCTCACCCTAACCCTAACCCTAACCTGACAATAAACCTAACCCTCACCCTAACCCTAACCTAACCTTAATCCTGACCCTCACCCTAACCCTAACCCTAACTCTAAACCTCCCACTCATCCTAACCCTCAACCTAACCCTTATCCTCACCCTCACCCTAAGCCTCACATTAACCCTAACCCTCACCCTAAACCTAAGCTTAACTGTCACCTTCAAACTAACCCTCACTGTCACTCTAATCCTCATCCTAACCCTAATCCTCACCCTAAATTTAAGCCTCACCCTTAACCTATCCTTCACCCTAAGACTAACACTAACCCTAACACTAATCTGAAACTTAACCCTCACCCTCACCCTCAACCTAACACTAACCCTAACCCTCACCCTAACCGTAACACTCATCCTAAACCAAACCCTAACCCTAACCCTTACCCCAAACCTAACAGTCACCCTAACCCTAACCCTAACCCTAACACTCACCCTAATCCTAAACCTAACCCTAACCCTCACCCTCACCCTAAACATCAACCTTAACCTAACCCTCACCCTAACCCTTACCCTCACCCTCATCCTCACCCTAAGTCTAACCCTGAACCTACCACTAATCCTAAACCTAAATCTCACCCTCACCCTCACCCTATGAAAAACCCTAATCCTAAACCTAACCCTAACTCCCACCCTCACTCTAGCACTCTGCCTAACCCTAAGGCTAACCCTTACCCACACCCTAACCCTCACCCTAATCCTTACCCTCAAACTAACCTTAAACCTCAACCTCACCCTAACCCTCTCCCTAACTCTTAACCTCATACTAACACTAACCCTAACCCTCACATTGACCCGAGCCCTCATCCTAACCCTAACCCTTACCCTCACCCTAACCTAACCCTCACCCTCACACTAAACCTAAACTTCAACCTAAACTGAACACTAACACTCACCCTAATCCTAACCCTCTCCGTCACCCTCACCCTCAGCCTAACCCTAAACCTAATTCTAATCCTAACCCTATCCCTCACTCTCACCCTCACCCTAACCATAAACCTAACCTTAAACCTCAACTTCAACCTCACCTTCACCCTCACCCTCAGCCTTACCCTAATCCTAACAATAATCCTAAACCTAACCCTAAACCTAAACCTAACCTTCACCCTAAACCTAACCCTAACACTTAACTTCACACTAACCCTAACCCTAACCCTCACCCTAACCCTCACCCTTACCCTTACCCTCACCCTAAACCTAATCCTAACCATAACCCTCACCCTAACCCTAACCTTCAAACTAACCATAACCCTAACCCTAACCCTTCCCCTAAGCCTAACTCTAACATTAACACTAACCCTCACCCTAACCCTAACCCTATACTTAAACTTAACCCTCATCCTAAGCCTCACATTCACATTAACCCTAACCCTAACCACACCCTCTGTAATTCCATCTAAACCTTACCCTTACACTCAACCTAACCCTCACACTAACCTTAACCCTGACCCTAAACCTAAAACTAACCCTCACCTTCATCCTCAAGCTCATCCTCAACCTAACTAATCCTAACCCTAATCCTTACCATATCCCTCACAATCAACCTCAACCTCAAGCTTTCCCTCATCCTACCCCTAATTCTAACACAAATCCTTACCCTAATCCTCACCCTTACCCTCATCTTGACCCTAAACCTCGTACTCACCCTCACCCTCATCCTCACCCAAAACCTCAGCCTCACTCTCACCCTCACCCTAACCCTAAACCTCACCCTAACCCTCACCCTCACCGTAATCCTAACCCTAACCCTAACCCTAACCCTAAACCTAACCCTAACCCTCACCCTCACGCTAAACCTAACCCTAACCCTAACCCTCACCCAACCCTCAACATAAACCTAACCCTAAACCTCACCCTCACCCTAAACCTCACCCTTACCCTTACCCTCACCCTAAGCCTAAACCAAACCCTAAACCTAACCGTAACCCTCAGACTAAACTTAAACCTCACCCTAACCCTAACCCTATCCCTGAGCCTAAACCTCACCCTAACCGTAACCCTAACCCTAATTCTCACCCTATCCCTAACCATAACCATAACCCTCACACTCATCCTAGCCCTCATCCTAAATCTATCCCTAACCCACACCCTCACCTGAACCCTCACCCTCACCCTCACCCTAATCCTAACAATAAATATAACCCTAACTCTCACCGTAACCCTACCCCTAAACCTACCCCTAAACCTATCCCTCCCCTCCCCTTCCCACTCACCCTCAGCCTAACCCTAACCCTAATCATAATCCTAACACTAACCCTCTCTCCCACCCTCACTCTATACCAAACCCTATCCCTAAACCTCACCCTCACTGTCACCCTCAACCTCACCCTAACCCTAACAATAACCCCAACACTAAACCTAAACCTAACCCTAACCCTTACCCTAACACTAACCATAACTCTAACCCTCACATTAAACCTTACCCTCACCCTAAAGGTAACCCTACCCCTCAGCCTACCCCTCACACTAAACCGAACCCTAACACTAATCCTCACCCTATCCCTAACCCTAAACCTAACCCTAAAACTCACCCTGACCCTGACTGTCACAATAAACCTAAACCACACCCTCAACCTCACCCTAATCCTAACCCTAACCCTAATCCTAATTCTAACACTATCCCTTACCCTCATCCTCACCCTAAACCTAACCCTAACACTAAAACTAACCCTAAACCTAACCCTCACGCTAACACTCACGCTAACCCTAAACCTCACTCTCACCCTAACCCTCACCCTTACCCTAACCCTAACCCTAACCCTCACACTAAACCTAACCCTCACCCTAACCCAAAACTTCAACTCACGCCGGGCGCTGGTGGCTCACGCCTGTAATCCTAGCTACTCAGGAGGCTGAGATCTGAGGATCGCGGTTCAAAGCCAGCCCGGGCAGGAGAGACTGTGAGACTCCTATCTCCAATAAAACCACCAGAAAACCGTAAGGGGCGCTGTAGCTCAAGTGGTCGAGCACTCGCCTTGAGCTGAAGAGCTAAGGGACAACGCCCAGGCCCAGAGTTCAAGCCCCACGACCGACAAAAAAAAAAAAAAAACAACAACTTCAACTCACACTAACCCTAACACTAACCCTAACCCTAACACTCACCCTAACCCTAAGTCTAACCCTAAACCTCACCCTCACCCTAGCCCTCACCCTAACCATAATCCTAACCCTAACCCTCATTCTAACCCTAACCCACACACTAAACCTAACCCTCACCCTAACCCTAAAACTCACCCTAACACTTACCCTAAACCTAACCCTAATATTAACCCTAAACCTCACCCTGACCCTAACTTAAACTTAACCCTAACCCTCACCCTAACAATAACGCTAAAGCTAAACCTGCCACTCATACTAACCCTCAACCTAACCCTTATCCTCACCCTCACACTAAGGCTCACATTATCCCTAACCCTCACCTTAACCCTAGGTCTAACCATGACTCTCGCCCTAACCCTCACCATCACCCAGACTCTCAAACTAACTAACCCTCACTCACACCCTAACCCTCACCCTAAACTTAAGCCTCACCCTCACCCTAAACCTCACCCTAAGACTAACCCTAACCCTAACACTAATCCTAAACTTAACCCTCACCCTCACCCTCAACCTAACACTAACCCTAACCCTCACCCTAACCTTAACCCTCATCCTAACCGTAACCCTAACCCTAACCCTCACCCTAAAACTAACCCTCACGCTCAACCTAACCCTAACCCTAAAACTCACCCTAGTCATAAACCTAACCCTAACCCTCACTCTCACCCTCACGCTCACCCTCAGTCTAACCCTAACCCTAACCCTAATCCTAACTCTAACCCTCACCCTCACCCTCAACCTAACTCTAACCCTAATCCAACCATATCCCTCAGTCTAACTCTAACACTCACCCAACCATAACCCCCACCCTCAACATCTATCTAACCCTAACCTTAACCCTAACTCTCACCCTAACCCTAAACCTCACACTAACCCTTACCCTCACCCTAACCCAAGCCCTAAACCTAACCCAAACCCTCACACTAATCGTAATGCTAACCCTAAACCTAAACCTCACACTAAAACTCACCCTAACCCTAAAAATAAACCTAAGCCTCACCCTAACCCTAGCCCTAATCCTCACCCTCACCCTAACCCTCACAGTCACCCTAACCCTCACCCTAAACCTAACCCTCACCCAAAACCTAAACCTCACTCTCACCATGACCCTCACCCTCACACTAAACATCACCCTAAACATAACCATCACATTAACCCTAAGCCTCACCCTAAACCTAACCCTCACCCTCAACATCACCCTCACTCACAGCCTAAGCCTTACCCTAAGCCTAACCCTCACCCTAACCCTAACCCTAAACCTAAACCTCAACCTAACACTAACCCTCACCCTAACCCTAATACTAACACTAAACATCAACCTAACCCTAACACTAAACCTAACCCTAACCCTATCCCTAACCAGAAACCTCACCCTCACCCTACCCTAACCCTAACCCTAACCTAACACTAATCCTAAACCTAACTCTCACTCTCATCCTTACCCCAATGCTAACCCTAACCGTAACCTACACACTAATACTCACCCTCACCCTCACCCTAAATCTAACCCTAACCTAATCCTAACCCTCACCCCCACCCTAACCCTAAACCTAACCCTAACCTAAATCTTCACACTCACCCTAACCCTCACGCTCACATTTTACCTCACCCTCACCCTAACCCTCACCCTAACCATAGCGCTAACCCTCACCCTAACATTTACCGTTACCCTAATCATCAAGTCACCCTAATACTCACCCTAACCCTAAACATAAACCTTAAGCTAACCCTAACCCTCACCCTCACCCTCACCCTCACCTTCACCCTCACCCTAACCCTTACCCTCACCGTAGCCCTCACCCTAACCCTAACCCTAAACCTAACGCTCACCCTGACCCTAACCCGCACCCTCATACTAATCCTCACCCTAACTCTTACTCTAACCCTAACGCTAATCCTAACCCTCAACCTCACCCTATCCCTAACCCTCACACTCACCCTAAACCTAACCCTAAACCTCACCCTCACCGTCAACCTCACCCTCAGCCTAACCCTAATCTTAAAACAAAACCTTACTGTAATCCTCGCCCCTACCTTCACCTCAACCCTAACCCTCACCCTCACCCTCACCCTCACCTTCATCCTAACCCTCAGCCTCACTCTCACCCTCACCCTTACCCTAACTCTAACCCTCACCCTCACCCTAACCCTAACCCTAACCCTAACCCTAACCCTCAAACAAAGCCTCACCCTAAACCTAACCCTAAACCTCACCCTCACCCTTACCCTTACCCTCACCTTAAGCTTAACCCTAACCCAAAAACTAATCGTAACCCTCAGACTAAACTTAACCCTCACCCTAACCCTAACCCTACACCTGAACCTAACCCTCACCCTAACCCTAAACCTAACCCTAATTCTCACCCTATACCTCACCATAACCCTAAACCTCACATTCACCCTAGCCCTCACCCTAACTCTATCCCTAACACTAACCTTCACCCGAACCCTCACACTCACCGTCACCCTCACCCTAATCCTAACAATACCTTTTACCTAACTCTCACTCTAACCCTAACCCTAAACATACCCCTAAACCTAACCCTCACCCTCCCCTTCCCACTCACACTCATCCTAAACCTAACCCTAATACTAATCCTAATCCTAACCCTCACTACCACCATCACACTAAACCTAACCCTATCCCTAAACCTCACCCTCACCATCACCCTCACTTTCACCGTAACCCTAAAGATAACCCCAACTCTAACCCTAACCCTAACACTAAACCCTCACCCTAAAACTAACCCTAACCCTAACCCTCACATTAAACATTACCCTCACCTTAAACATAACCCTACCCCTCACCCTAACCCTCACACTGAACCTAACCCTAACGCTAATCCTCACCCTATCCCTAACCATAAACCTAAGCCTAACACTCACCCTGAACCTCATTGTAACCCTAAACCTAACCCTCACCCTGAACCTGACCCTAATCCTAAACCTAACCCGAATACTAATTCTAACAATACCCCTCACCCTCAACCTCACCGTAAACCTAACCCTAACCCTAACCCTCACCTCACCTTAACCCTAACCCTCACCCTAACCCTCAAACTAAAACTTTTACGCTAACCCTAACCCTCATTTTCAAGCTAACCCTCCCCCTAACACTTACCCTCACACTAAACCAAACCCTCACCCTCAACCTACCCCTCACCCTAACCCTAATCCTAACCCTAAACCTCACCCTAACCCTAACCCTAACCTTCACCCAACCCTCATTTTAAACCTTACCCTAAACCTCACCCTCACCCTCACATTCACCCTCATCTTAACCCTAACTATAACCCTAACTCTAACCCTAAACCTAACCCTAACCATCACCCTAACACTAACCCTAATTCTAACCCTCACACTAAACATAACCCTCACCCTAACCCTAACCCTAGCCCTCAGCCTAACCCTCATACTAAACCAAAACCTCACCGTAACCCTCACCCAATCCCTAACCCTAACCCTGACCCTCACTGTCACCCTAACCCTAACACTCACAGTCAACCTCACCCTCATCCTAACCCTAACCACAATCCTAATTCTAACCTTATCCCTCACCCTCACCCTGACTCTAAACCTAACCCTAACCCTAAACCTCACACTAAGCCTAACCCTAACTTTCATCCTAACCTTAACCCTAACCCTCACCCTCACACTAACCCTAACCCTAACACTAACACTAACCCTCAACCTAACCCTCACCCTTTCACTCACACTAACCCTAATCCTCAGTCTCACCCTAACCCTCACCCTCACCCTAACCCTTAACCTCACCCTAACCCTAACCCTAACGGTCACACTAAACCCAAACCTCACCCTGACCCTAACCCTCACAATAAACCTTTCCCTCACGCTAATCCTAACCTTAACCCTAACCCTCAAACTAAACCTAACCCTCACCCTAACCATAAATGTACCCCTCAACCTAACCCTAACACTAAACTAACCCTAACACTCACACTAACCCTAACCCTCACCGTAACCAGGACCCGACCCCTCACCCTAACCCTCATCCTAACCCTAACCGTAACCCTAACCCTCATCCTCAACCTAAGCCTAGCCCTAACCCTAACCCTCACCCTAACGCTAAAACTAAAACTCACCCTCTCCCTAATCTTAACCCTAACCCTACAAATAACCCTAAGCCCAACCCTCACCCTCACTCTCACCCACAGTCTAACCCTAACCCTAACCGTAATCCTAACCCTAACCCTCACCCTCACCCTAAACCTAAACCTAACACTAACCCTAACGCTATCCCTCACCCTCACACTCACCCAAACCCTAACCCTAACCCTAACAATAACCCTAACCCTAACCCTAACCCTAATCCTAAACCTAACCCTTAACTTAACCCTAACCCTAAAAACATTCCTAACCCTAAACCTAACCCTAACCCTAACCCTCACCCTAACCCTCAGCCTCATCCTAATTCTCACCCGAACACTAACCCTAACCCTAACCTAACCTAAACGCTCACCCTCAACCTCAACCACACACTAACACTCACCTTCACCCTAGACCTCACCCTAACCCATACCCTAACCCTAACCATAAATCTCACCCTCACTTTCACCGTCACTCTCACCCTCAGCCTAACCCTAACCCTAACCCTCACCCGCACACTTACCCTAAACCTAACACTAACCCTAAGCTTCACCCTCACCCTCACCCTAACCCTAACCCTAACCCTAAACCTCACCCTAACCCTAACCCTCACCTTAACCCTGACCCTCACCCTAACACTCACCCTAACACTTACCCTCAGCATCGTCCTATCACTAAACCTCTCCCTAAACCTCACACTAAACCTAACGCTCACAACTAAACCTAAACCTCACCCTATCCCTCACCTTAACCCTAACCCTCACCCTCACCCTTACCCTCACCCTCACCCTCACCCTCAGGTTTAACCTAACCCTAATCCTAATCCTAACCCTAACCCTCACCCTAAACCTAACCCAACCCTCAATCTCATCCTCATCCTAAACCTCACCCTAACCCTAACCCTCACCCTAACCTGAACCTGAACCCTAACCCGAATCCTACCTCTTACTCTCACCCTCAACTTGAGCCTATGCCTAACCCTAATCCTAATCCTAAACCTAACCCTCACTCTCATGCTCCCCCTAAACCTAATTCTAACCCTAAATCCCACCCACACCCTCACCCTCACCCTAACCCTAATCCTAATCCTAACCCTAATCCTAACGCTCAAACTCACCCTAGCACTGCCAGGAACTCTAACTCTAACCCTAAACCTCACACTAAGCCTAACCCTCACCCTAACCCTAACCCTACCCCTCACCCTAACCCTCACCCTAACACTTAACCTAAAACTAATCAATACCCTCACCCTAACCCTAACCCTCACCCTCAACCTAACCCGCACTCTGATCATAACCCTCAACCTAACCCTAACCCTAAACGTAACCCTCACTCTAACCTTCATCCTAACATTAACCCTAACCCTCACCCTCACCCTATGCCTCACCCTAAACTTAACCCTAACCCTAAACCTCAGTCTCCCTAATCCTCACACTAACACTTGCCCTAACCCTAACCCTAATCCTAACCCTAACCCTCACACTCACCCTCACCCTAACTCTAACCTTAATCCAACCCTAACCCTCATTCTAACTCTAAACCTCACCCAACCCTAACCCTGAAACTCAACCTCAATATAACCCTAAACTTTAACCATAACTCTCACCCTAACCCTTACCATCACCCTAACCCTTACCCTCACCCTAACTCAAACACTAACCCTAACCCTAACCCGCAAACTAATCCTAACTCTAACCCTAAACCTAACCCTTACCCTAACCCAAAAAGTAACCCTAACCCACACCCTAAACGTAAACCTAATCCACACACTCACCCTAAACCTCACCGTCACCCTAACCCTCACCCTAACCCTAACCCTCACCCAAACCTTAACGCTTACTCTCACGCTGAACTTCAACCTCACGCTAAACATCACTCTAAACATAACCCTCACCCTAAACCTAACCCTAAGCCTCACCCTAAACCTAACCCTCACCTTCACACTCAACCTCACTCACAGCCTAAGCCTAAGCCTAACCCTAACCCTCACCCTAATCCTAACCCTAACCCTAAGCCTCACCCTAACTTTAACCTGCACCCTAACCCTAACCCTGACCCTAGACATCAACCTAACCCTAACCCTCACCGTAACCCTAACACTATCCCTAACCCTAAACCTCACCCTCACCCTCACCTTAAGCCTAACCCTAAATCTAACACTAATCCTAAACCTAACTCTCACTCTCATCCTAACCCTCGCCCTAACCCTAACCTAACCTTAACCCTAACCCTCACCCTAACACTCACCCTAACACTAGCCCTAACCCTAAATCTCCCACGCACCCTAACCCTCATCCTAACCCTTATCCTCACCCTCAACCTAACCCTCAGATTAACCCTAACCCTCACCCTAACCCTAAGCCTAACCCTCACCCTCACCCTCATTCTCACCCTCAGCCCAACCCTAACCCTAACCCTAATCCTAAACCTAACCCTAACCCAAACCCTCAAGCTTACCCTAAAACTAACCCTCACCCTCAACCTCACCCTAAACCTCAGCCTAAACCTCGCCCTCACCTTATGCTTAACCCTAATCCTAACCCTCACCCTAACCCTCACCCTAAACCTAAACGTAACCCTCACCCTCACCCTAACCATAACCCTAAGCCTAACCTGCACCCTCAAGCTAACCTTCACCCTAACCATTAACCTCACACTTACCCTAACCCTATCCCTAACCCTCAGACTAAACCTAACCCTCACCCTAACCCTAACCATTCCATTCAGCCTAAACCTCACCCTAACCCCAACCCTAAACCTAATTCTTACTCTATACCTAACCCTAAACCTAACCCTCACCCTCACCCTAGTCCTCAACCAAACTCTAACCATAACCGTACCCCACACCCGAACACTCACCCACACCATAACTCTCACCTTTATCTTTAACATCACCCTAAACTTATCCCTCAACCTAACCCTGACATTAACCCGCATCCTAACCCTAAGCCTCACCCTCAAAATAATCCTCACCCTAAACCTAGCCCTAACCCCTAAATGAAACCCACACTCTCACCCTCTACCTCACCCTAACCCTTACCCACACAATAGCCGTCAGCCTAGCATTAACCCAACATTAACCCTAACCCTCAACCTCACCCTCACCCTCAGCCTAACCCTGAACCTAACCCTGATCCTAAACCTAACCCTCATTCTAACCCTAACCCTAACCCTAACCCTTACTCTAACCCTCACTTCAACCCTCACCCTAAACCTAACCCTAACCCTAACCCTAAACCTCACACTTACCCTCAACCTCACCCTCAACCACACACTAATCCTAACACTAACCCTAAGCCTAACCCTCAAACTCACACTAAAACTCACCCTAAACCTTACCCTCACCCTAAACCTAACCCTAACCCTAACCCTCACACTAACTTAACACTTAACCTCTCCCTAACCCTAACCTTAACCGTAAACCTTACAGTCACAGTAACCCGACCCCCACAATAACCATAACCCTACCCCTAAACCTAACACTCATCCTACCCCTAACCCTAACCCTCACGCTTACCCTCACCCTAACCATAACCGTAACCCTCACCCTATACCAAGCCGTCACCCTCACACTCACCATCACCCTTAGTCTAACCCTCACCCTCACCCTCACACTAACTCTAACCCTTATCCAACCCTAACCCTCACTCTATCTCTAAACCTCACCCAACCTTAACCCTCACCTTCAAACTCAATCTAACACTAATCTTAACCCTAACTCTCACACTAACCCTAACCCTCACCCTAAGCCTTACCCTCACGCTAAACCTAACCCAAACCATAACCCTCACACTAACCCTAACTCTAACCTTAACCCTATCCCTCACCCTAACCCTAAAACTAACCCTAACATTCACCCTCACCCTAACCCTAAACCTAAGCCTTAACCTCACCCTCACCCTATCCCTAACCCTAACCCTAAGCCTAACCCTCACCCTAACCCTAAGCCTACACCTCACCCAAATCCTAACACTAACACTAAACCTCACCCTACCCTAATTCTAACCCTAACCCTCACCCTCACCCTAGCCCTCACCCTAACCCTAATCCTAACCCTAACCCTCACCCTATACCTAAACCTCAACCTAACCCTAACCCTCACCCTCACACTCACACTAACCCTTACACTAACCGAAACGCTAACATTAACCTTAACCCTCACACTAAACCTAACCCTATCCTTAACCCAAACCCTCACCCTAACGCACACCCTATCCATAACCCTAACACTCCCCTTCACACTAAAGCTCACCCTTACCCTAACCCTAACCCTAACCTTCACCCTCACACTCACGCTCACCCTAAACCTCAGCCTCACCCTCAACCTAAGCCTAACCATAATCCTCAGATTAAACCTAAACCTCAATGTAACCATAACATTTTCCCTCAGCCTAACCCTCACCCAGACCCTCACCCTAAACATTACCCTCACCCTAGCCCTCACCCTAACCGTAATCCTAACCGTAAACCTCATCCTAACCCTAACATTCACCCTCACACTAACCCTCACCCTCACCCTCACCCTCACCCTAAAACTCACGGTAACTCTAAGTCTCACACTAACCCTTACACTCAACCTCAACCTAACCCTCACACTAACCCTAACCTACACCCGAACACAACCCTAACCCTCACCCTCACCCTAACCCTCACCCACAGCCTAATTCTAACAATAACCCTAATCCTAACCCTAACCCTCACCCTCACCCTAACAGTAACCTTAACCCTCATCATCACACTCACCCCAACCTTAACCCTAAACCTCACCCTCACCCTAACCCTAAAGCTACCCTCACCATAAGCCTAATGCTAAAATTAAACCTCACCCTCACCCTAACCCTTACTCTCAACTTAACACTAACACTCACCCTAATATTTACCCTCACACTCACCCTAACACTAACCCTCACCCTAACCCTAACACTAACCCTAAACCTCACCCTAACCCTCACTCTAACCCTAAACCTAACCCTCAATCTAACCCTAACACTAACCCTCACAATAACACTCACCCTAACCCTAACCCTAACTCTAACACTCAACCTAACCCTAACACTATCCCAAACACTCAACGTCACGGTAATCCTCACACTAAACCTAACCCTCACCCAAACACTATGCCTCACCCTCACCCTCACTCTCACCCTCACCCTCATCCTAAACATCACCCTAACACTAACCCACACCCTAAACCTAACCCTAACATTCACCCTAAACCTAACCCTCAACCTTACCCTCACCCTAACCCAAACATTAACCCTAACATTAACCCTAACTCTAAAGCTAATCATCACCCTCACACTCACCCTAAACCTCACCCTAACCCAGACCTCACACTAACCATAACACTAACCTTAACTATCGGAAAGCTTCACCCTCAACTCACCCTAACGCTAAACCTACCCCTCACACTCACCTGCACCCTCACTCTAACCCTCACCCTCAACCTAGCCCTCATTCTAAATCTCACACTCACCCTAACACTAACCCTCACACCAACCCTAAATCTCACCCGCACCCTCACCATCACTCTCACCCTCAGCCTAAACCTAACCCTAACAATAACCCAAACCCTAACCCTAACCCTAAAACTCAACCTCACCCTGACCCTCACCCTAACCCTTATCCTCACCCTAACCCTCACCCTTACCCTAACCCTAAAGGAAACACTAAAGTCTCACCCTAACCCTCAAACTATCCCTAAGCCTAACCCTAACCCTCACACTCACCTTAACCCTCACCCTAAACCTTATCCTCCCCCGAACCCTAACCCTCATCGTCAGCCTAACCCTCATCATAAACCTAACCCTAACCCTAAAACTCAACCTAACCTTACCCCTAACCCTAATCCTAACCCTCACCCTAACCCTGACCCTCACCTTCAGCCTCAAATTCCACCTCAGTATAACCCTAACCCTAACCCTAATTCAAACCCTAACCCTCAATCTCACCCTAACTCTAAACCTAACCCTAACCAAAATCCTCACCGTAAAACTAGCCCTATCCCTAAACCTCACCCTAACCCTAACCCTTATTCTAAACCTAACCGTCTCCCTCACCCTAACCTTTACCCTCACCCTATCCCTAAGCCTAACCATCAGCCTAACTATCATTCTGACCCTAACCCTAAACCTAACCCTCACCCTAACTTTAAACCTAACCCTAACCCTAACCCTCACCAAAACCCTAATCCTCACCCTCACCCTCAACCTCACCCTCACCCTAAGCCTAACAATAACCCTAATCCTCACCTAAAACCTAACTCTGACCCTCACCCTCACTCTCACACTAAGCCTAACCCTTCACCTAAGCCTAATCCTAAACCTAACTCTCACGCTCACCCTCACCCTAAACCTAAACAACCCTAACCCTAACCCTAACCCTAGCCCTCATCCTAACCCTTACACTCACTGTCACCTTAACCCTAACCCTCACCCTAAACCTAACCCTAATCATAACCCTTACCCTCACCCTCACACTAACCCTATCCCTAACACTAACACTAACACTAACCCTACTGCTAATCCTAACGCACACCCTCACCCTATCCCTAAACCTAACCCTAATGTTATCCCTAAACCTCACCCTCACCCTAACCCTCATTCTAACCCTTACCTTCACTCTAACCCTCACCCTAACTTTAACCCTAAATCTAACACTAAACGTCACCGTAAACCTGGACCTAAACCTTAACCTAAACCTAACCCTCACCCTAATCTAAGTCTAACCATCACCCTCATACTAAACCTAACCATCACCTTAACCCTCACTCTCACCCTAACCCTCACCCTAACCCTTATCCTCACACTAACCCTAAACCTACCCCTCAAATTACCCCTCACCCCAACCCCAACCCTCACCTACACCCTCACCCTCACCCTCACCATAACCCTAACCTTAATCCTCACATAACCCTAACCCACACCTTAAATCTCACACTCACCCTAATCCTCACCCTAACCCTATCCCTAAGGCATTCCTAAACGAAACCCTCACCCTCACCCTAACCCTCACCCTAAACATCACCCTCACACTAGCCCTCACCCTAAAACTAAATCTAACCGTAACCCTCACCCTCAACCTAACCCCTAACTTCAGCCTAACACTAATCCTAAACCTAATCCTAACCATATCCCTATCCCGCACCCTCACCCTCCCCCTCAAATTCAGCCTAACCCTCACAATAACCCTAAACTTGACCCTAACCCTAAATCTCACCCTACAACTCACCCTAACCCTAACGGTAAGACTAAACCTCAACCTCACCCTAACCCTCACCCTAACCCTCACCCTCACCCTAACCTTATCCCTAAACCTCACCCTCATACTAAAACTTACCCTTACCCTTAGCCTCACGGTAACCCTAAACCTAAACCTAACCCTAACCCTCACACTAACACTAAGGTTCACACTAAACCTAAACCTACCTCTCAACCTAACCCTCAACCTAAACCTAACGCTAACCATAAACTTCACCCTAACCCTCACCCTCATCCTCACCCTCACCCTAAGACTAACACTAACCCTAATCCTAAACCTTAACCTCACCCTCACCCTAACACTAAACCTAAACCTCACCCTCACCCTCACCCTAACCCTAAACCTAACCCTAAACCGAAACCTCATCCTTACCCTAACCCTCGCCCTAACCATAACCCTAACCTTCAACCTCAAACTAATGCTAAACCTAACCCTAAACTTAACCCTGACCCTAACCCTCACCCTAACCCTGACGGTAACTGTCACCCTCACCCTCACCCTAATCCTCACTCTAACCCTTATCCTCACACTAACTCTGACTCTAAACCAAACCCTAAACCTCTCACTAAGACTAACTCTCACACTAAGCCTAACCGTAACCCTCACCCTCACCCTAACCCAAATCGTCACCCTAACCCTAACCCTCACCTTAACCCTCACCCTCAACCTAATCCTCACCCTAACCCTAACCCTAACCCTTACCAAAAGGAAAACCTCACCTTCACGCTCACTCGCACCCTAAACCTCATCCTAACCCTAAACCTAACCATCACCCTAGCCCTAACACTACCCCTCACACTAACCCTTGCCCTAACCCTCAGCCTCACCCTCACCCTCAACCTATCCATAACCCTAACCCTAACCCTCACCATAAACCTAACCGTACCCCTCACCCTAAACCTAACATTAACCCTAACACTAACCCTCACACTAACCCTAACCCTCACACTAACCATGACCCTACCCGTCACCCTAACACTCATCCGAACCCTAACCATAACCCTAACCCTCATCCTCACACTAATCTTAACTCTAACACTAACCCTCACCCAAACCCAAACTCTCACCCTCACTCTCAGTCTAATCCTAACCCTAACCCTAATGCAAACCCTAAAACTCACCCTCATACTCACCCTAACCCTAATGCTCACCCTCATCCTCACCCTCACCCTAACACTAACGCAACCTTAACAATAACCCTAACCCTAACCCTAACCCTATACCTAACCTTAAACCTTACCGTAACCCTAACCCTAACCTTAACACTAACACCATTCCTAACCCTAACCCTCACCCTAACCCTAAACCTCACCCTTACCCTCACTTTCATCTTAATTCTCACTCTTACCCTATCCCTAACCCTAACCTAACCTAAACCCACACCCTAAAACTCAAACACACACTAACACTCACTCTCACCCTAGCCCTCACCCTAACCCTAACCCTAAACCTCACCCTCACCTTCACACTAACTCTCACCCTCAGACTAACCCTAAACCTAACCCTAACTCTAACCCTAACCCTCACCCTCACCCTAAACCTAACACTAAACCTAGCCCTCACCCTCACCCTCACTCTAACCCTAACCCTAACCCTCAACCTTACTCTAACACTCAACCTCACACACATCATAATCCTAACCCTAACCCTATCCCTAAAACTAACTTTCACCCTACCCCTCACCCTAACCCTTCTTCTCAACCTAAAACTGACCCTATTCCTAAACATCAAACAAAGGCGATCCTTAACCCGAACCCTATCCCTCACCCTCACCCTCACCCTCACCCTCAGCTTTACCCTAACCATAATCCTAATCCTAACCCTAACCCTCACACTAACCCTAACCCTAACCCTCACCCTAACCCTCACCCTAACACTCACGCTAATCCTAAACCTCACTCTCAACCTAACCTTAACCTAACCCTTACCCTCAGCCTCGTCCTATCCCTAACCCTCACCCAAACCCTCACACTAAACCTAACCCTCACCCTAAGCCTAAACCTACCCCTCACTCAAAACCTCACCCTAACCCTAACCCTAACCCTCACCCTCACCATCACCCTAAACCTCACCGTCATGCTAACACAAACCCTCACACACACCCTATCCCTCACCCTTACCCGAAACCTTTGCCTCACCTTAACAATCACTCTCACACTAAACATCACCCTGAACCTAACCATAACCCTAGCACTTACCCTAACCCTAAACCTAACACTTACCTAAAGGAGACGATCACCCTCCTCTCACCCTAAATTTAACCCTAACCCTAACCCTCACACTCATCCTCACCCTCACCCTAACCCTAAACCTAACGCTAACCCACACAATAACCCAAAATCTAACCCTCAACCTAACCCTAACGCTCAGATTCACACTCACCCTAATCCTAACCCTAACGGAAAACCTCACCCTCTCCTCTTCCTTACCTTTACCCTCACCCTAACCCTAAACCTCACACTCACCCTAACCCTCAATCTAATAACCACGCTAAACTTAACCCTCACTCTCACCCTAACCTTCACCCTAAGCCTTACTCTCATCCTAATCCTAATCCTAACCTTAAATCTAACCCTTACACTAAACCTGACCCTCACACTAACCCTAACCCTAACCCTAACCCTCTACCTCACCCTAAACCTCAACCTAAACCTCACTCTCACCCTAACCCTCATCCTAACACTCACTCTAACCCTAACCCTCACTCTCAACCTAACCTTCACCCTAACCCTTACCCTCACCCTAATACTAACACTAACCTGAAACCTAACCCTTACACTAAACCTGACCCTCACCTTAACCCTAACCCTAACCCTAACCTTCACCCTGACCCTCACCCTAACCCTCACCCTCACACTACCCTCAGTCTAAACCTTACCCTCACCCTAACACTAACCCTCACATCAAACCTAACCCTCACCCTCACCGTAACCCTCACCGCACCCAAGCTATCACCCAACCCTAACCCTCACCATACACCTAACCCTAACCGTAACCCGAACCCTCACCCTAACCCTCACCCTCGCAATAGCCTTCACCCTAACCCTAATTCTAATCCAAATCCTCACCCTAACCCTAACCCTAAACCTCATGGTCACATTAACTCTCACCATAACCCTTACACTCACCCTCACCCTAACCCTCACACTAACCCTAACCTACACCTGAACCCTAACCGCAACCCTCACCCTCACATTCACCCTCACCCACAGCCTACTTCTAACAATAACCCTAATCCTAACCTTAACCCTCACCCTCATCCTAACCCTAAACCTAACCCTAAACCTCACCCTCATCCTCACCCTCAAACTCACCCTCACACTAACCCTCACTCTCACCCTCACCCTAACCCTAACAATAACACTAACACTCACCATAACCCGAAGCCTAACCCTAACCCTAACCTTAACCTTCACCCTCACCCTCAACCCAACTTTAACCCTCAAGCTCACACTCACCCTAACCCTCACCCTAACCCTAAAGCTACCCTCATCCTAACCCTAATGCTAACGTTAAATCTCACTCTCACCCTAACCCACGCCCTAACACTTACACTCACCTTAACCTAACCCTAACACTCACCCTAAACCTAACTGTCACCCTAACCCTCTCCCTAAGCCAAACATTCATCCCTAACATTAACCCTAACCCTAACACAAATCCTTACCCTCACACTCACCCTAACCCTCACCCTAAACCTTACCCTCACCCTAACCATAACCCTAACCCTTACCTATTTTAAACCCTCACCCTCGCCTCACCCTAAACCTAAGCCTAAACCTCACCCTCACCTGCAACCTCAACCTAACCCTCAACCTCAACCTAGCCCTCACTCTACACCTTACCCTCACCCTAACACTAACCCTCACACTAACCCTAAATCTCACCTTCACCCTCACAGTCACTCTCACCATC
Organism: Dipodomys merriami; assembly: GCF_024711535.1. NCBI lineage: Eukaryota > Metazoa > Chordata > Mammalia > Rodentia > Heteromyidae > Dipodomys > Dipodomys merriami. The sequence continues at coordinate 577,449 of NW_027203182.1, forward strand.
AGCCTAAACCTAACCCTAACAATAACCCTAACCCTAACCCTAAACCTCACCCTCACCCTAAACCTCACCCTAACACTTATGCTCACCATAACCCTCACCCTAACCCTACCCCTAAACCTAACACTAACCCTCAGCCTAACCCAAAGCCTAAGCCTAACCCTCACCATCACCTTAACCCTCTCCTTAACCCTTATCCTCCCCCGACAACTAACCCTCATCGTCAGCCTAACCCTCATCCTAAACCTATCCCTAACCCTAACCCTAACCCTCACACTAACCTTAACCCTAACCGTAATCCTAACTCTCACCCTAACCTTAACCCTCATTTTCAGCCTCAAAATCAAGCTCAGTATAACCCTAACCCTAACCCTAATTCAAACCCTAACCCTCACCCTCACCTTAACTCTAAACCTAAACCTAACCAAAACCCTCATCGTAACCCTAACCCTATCCCTAAACCTCAGCCTAACCCTAACCCTAATACTAAACCTAAACCTCACCCTCCACCTAACCCTTACCCTCACCCTATTTCAAAGCCTAACCATCAGCCTAATTCTCATCGTAACCCTAACCCTAACCCTAACCCTCACCCTAACCTTAACCATAACCCTAACCCTAACCCTCACCCAAACCCTAATCCTCACCATCATCCTCAACCTCAACATCACCCTCACCCTCACCCTCACCCTCACCATCACCCTACCCTAACCATAACCCTAAACATAAACTTAAACCTAACTCTGACCCTCACCTTCACCCTCACCCTAAGCCTAACCCTACACCTAAGCCTAATCCTAAACCTAACTCTCACACTCACTCTCACCTTAAACCTAAACCTCACCCTAACCCTAAACCTAACCCTATCCCTCACCCTAACCCTTACCCTCACTGTCATCTTAACCCTAACACTCACCCTAACCATAAACCTAAACCTAACCCTCACCCTCACCCTCACTCTAACCCTAAACATAACCCTAAACCTAACCCTAACCCTAATGCTAACCCTAACCCTCACCCTCACCATAACCTTAACCCTAACCCTAAACCTAACCCTAACAATAATGCTATCCCTAACCCTCACCCTCACCCTTACCCTCATTCTAACACTTACCTTCACTCTAACCTTCACCCTAACATTAACCCTTACACTAACACTAAATCTCACCCTAACCCTGGCCCTAAACCTAAACCTAAACCTAAACCTAACACTCACCCTAACGCTCACACTAAACCTCAACCTAACCCTAACCCTCACCCTCACCATAACCTTCACACTAAACCATACCCTCACCCTAACAATAACCCTAACCGTAAATCTAAACCTCACCCTCATCCTAAGCCTAAACTGAACCCTAACCCTCACCCTCACCCTAACTTTAACACTATCCCTAAACCTCACTCTCACCCAAAAACTCATCCTAACCATTACTGTCACCATAACCCTAAATCTAACCCTAACCCTAATCCTCACCATAACCCTAACCCTCACCCTCAACCTAACCCTCACAGTAACCTTAACCCTCACTCTGTACCTAACCGCCACCCACACCCTAAAACTCACCCTCACCCGAATCCTCACCCTCACCCTAGCCTTAGCCTAAACTTCACTCTAACACTAACCCTCACCCTAAACCTAACTCTAACCATCACACTCATTCTAACCCTAACCCTCACCTAAACCCTAACCCTCACCCTAATCCTAAACCTACCCCTCATATTACCCCTCACCCTCGCCCTAACCCTCACCGTCACCCTAATCCTCACCCCAACCCTAACCCTCACCTACACCCTCACCCTCACCCTCACCCTCATGCTAACCCTAACCTTAATCCTCACATAACCCTAACACTCACCTTAAACCTCACCCTCACCTAATCCTCACCCAAACCCTATCACTAAGGCTTTCCTAACCAAAACCCTCACCCTCAAACTAACCCTCACCCTAACCCTCACCCTCACCCTAGCCCTCACCCTAAAACTAACCCTAAACCTCACCCTCAACATCACCCCCAACTTCAGCCTAACCCTAAACCTAAACCTAATCCTAACCGTAACCCTAACCCTCACCCTCACCCTAACCCTAACCCTAACCCAAATTCTAATGCTAACACTAGCCCTCACCCTCACCCTAAACCTAACCCTAACCCTAACCCTCAGCCTAACCCTCGCCCTAAACTTCACACTAACCCTAACCCTAACCCTAAACCACACCCTCACCCTAACGCTCACCCTAAACCTAAACCTAACCCTCACCCTAACCCTAAGCTTAACCCTAACCCTCACCATCACCATAAACCTCATCCTAACCCTTACCCTTAACCTCACCATCACTATAACCCTCACCCTAACCTTAACCCTCAACCTAACCCTAAACCTAAACCTCAACCTCAACTTCACCCTAATCCTAACCATAAACCTAACCCTCACCCTAACCCTAATCATCACACTAACCCTAAACCTAACCATAACCCTTCCCCTGACCTTAACCCTCACCCTATTCTTAATCTTAACACTAACCCTCACCCTAACGCTAAAACTACCCCTAACCCTCAACCTAACGTTAACCCTCACCCTCACCCTAACCCTCAGCCTAAACCTAACCCTAACCCTCACCCAAATCCTTACCCTCACCCTCACCCTAACCCTCACACTCACCCTCACCTTAATCCCTACCCTAACATTAATCCTCACCCTAACCCTAACCCTCACCCTCACTCTCATCCTTAGCCTAACCCTAACCCTAACCCTAATCCTAAACCTAACCCTCACCCTCAACCTAAACCTAAACCTAACCCTAACCCTAACCCTAACCTTCACCCTCACCCTCACCCTCAACCTTACCCTCACACTAATCCTAACCCTACCCCTAAGCCTCAGCCAAAACGTCTTCCTAACCCTAACCATAACCCTCAACATAACCCTAACCCTCATACTCACCCTAATCCTCACCATCACCCTAACCCTCATTCTAAACATAACCCTCATGCAGACCCTAACCCTCACCCTAAACGTCACCCTCAACCTAAACATCACCCTCACCCTAACCTTCACGCTAACACTAACCATAACCCTCACCTTCAACCTAACCTTCACCCTAACCCTAACCCTAACCCTAACCATCACAGTAACACTCACCCTAACACTCAGGCTAAATCGAACCCTTACTCTCACTCTAACACTCACCTTAAACCTTACTCTCACCCTAAACTTAAGCCTAACCCAAACGCTCACACTAAACGTAACCCTCACCCTAACAATAACTCTAACCCTACCCCTCACCCTAACACTCACCCTAACCCTAACCTTCACCCTCAACCTAACCCTAACCCTAAACCTAACCCTCACCCTAACCCTAACCTTAACCCTAACTCTACCCCTAAACGTAATCCTCACCCTCACCCTAACCCTAACCCTAAACCTAATGCTATCCCAAAACCTCACCCTCAACCTAACACTCACTCTAACCCTTAACCTCACACTAAGCCTAACCCTAATCCTAAACCTAAACCTCACTCTAACCCTAACCCTAACCATAGCCCTCACCTTCACCCTTAACCTCATTGTCACTCTAAACCTCACTGTAACCCTAATCCTCACCCTAACCCTAACCCTCACCCTCACCCTCACCCTATCCCTAACCCTAACCCTAACACTCACCCTAACCCTAACTCTAACCCTAACTCTAACCCTCAACATTACCCTCACCCTAAACTTAACTGTAAATCTAACCCTCACCCTAACCGTAAACCTAAACCTAATGCTATTCCTAACCCTCACCCTCACCCTAACCCTCACTCTAATTCTTAACCTAAACCTCACCCTAACCCTAAACATTTCCCTCACACTCATACTAACCCTAACCCTAAGCCTCAGCCAAAAAGTCTTCTTAAACCTAACCATAACCCTCAACCTAACCCTAAACCTAACCCTGAAACTAACCCTCACCCTAAACCTAAACCTCACCCTCACCCACACCCTCACCCTCAGCTTAACCCTAACCTTAATCCTAACACTAACTGTAACCCTCACCATCACCCTAAGCCTAACCTGAACCCTAACCCTCACCCTAATCCTCATCGTAACACTTACACTCATCATAACCCTAACCCTATCCCTAACCGTAATCCTCACCACAACCCTAACCCTCACCCTCACCCTGACCCTCACCGCCATATTAACCCTCACCCTAACCCTAACCGTCACCCACACCCTAAAACTCACCCTCTCGCGAACCCGAACCCACACCCTTAACTTTCCCTAAACCTCACCCTAAACCTAACCCTCACCCTAAACCTAACTCTAACCCTAACCCTCACCTTAACCCTCAGAGTAACTCTCACCCTAACTCAAACTCTAAACCTAATCCTCACTCTCAACTTAACCCTAAGCCTAAACCTTATCCTCACACTATCCCTAATCCTAAACCTAACACTCACATTAACCCTAACCCTCACCCTAAACCTAACCCTACCTTTCACCCTATTCCTCACACTAAACCCTTACCCTAACCCTCACCCTAAACCTAACCCTCACCCTCAACTTCACCCTAACCCTCACCCTAACCCTAATCCTCATCTACATCCTCACCCTCACCATCACCCTCACCCTCACCCTAACCCTCACCCTCACCCTAAACATCACTCTAACACTAACCCTCACCCTCACCCTAACCCTAATCCTCACCTTAACCCTAAACCTCACCTTAAACCTCACCCTAACCCTAATCTTCAACCTAACCCTAAACCTAAGCCTTTCCTAACCGAAAAACTCACTCTCACCCTAACCCTCACCCTAACCCTCACCCTCACCCTAGCCCTCAACCTAAAACTCAACCTAACCCTAAACCTCACCCTCAACCTCACCCCACCCTCAACCTAACCCTAAACCTAACCCTCAACCTAAGCCTAACCCTAACCCTAATGCTAACCCTAAACCTCAACCTCACCTTAAGCCTCACCCTAAACCTTACCCTCACCCTCAAACTCACCCTAACCTTAACACTAACCATAACCCTAACCCTCAACCTAACCCTCACTCTAATCCTAACCCTCAGCCTAACCCTCACGCTAAACCTAACCCTAAGCCTAATCTTCACCCTATACCTAACCCTAACCCTAAACATCAACCTAACCCTCACACTCACCATAAACCTAATACTAAAATTAACCCTCAACCTCACCCTAAACCTCGCCCTAATACATACCCTCATCTTAACCTTATCCCTCACCCTCACCCTCAACCTCACCCTAACCCTTATCCTCACCCTAACCCTCATCCTAACCGTAATGCTAAACCTAACACTAACCCTCACCCTAACACTCACCCTAACCCTAAGCCTAACCCTAACCCTCATCCTCACCTTAATCCTCACCCTAACCCTTATCCTCCCCCGAACCCTAACCCTAACCATCAGCCTAAACCTCATCCTAAACCTAACCCTAACCCTCACCCTCACCCTAACCTTAACACTAACCCTAATCCTAACCTTCATCCTTACCCTAACCCCCACCCTCAGACTCAACCTCAACCTCAGTATAACACTAACCCTAACCATAATTCAAAACCTAACCCTCACCCTCACCCGAAATCTAAACATAAACCTAAACCAAACAATCACCCTAACCCTATCCCTATCCCTAAACCTCACCCTAACCCTAACCCTAATACAAACCCTAACCCTAACCCTCACCCTCACCCTAAACCTAAACCTAACCCTCATCCTAACGCTCACCGTAATCCTCACCCTAACCCTAAACCTCACCGTCGACCTGACCCTCACCATAAACCTTTCCCTCACCCTAATCCTAACGCTAACACTTAGCCTAACCTTCACACTAAACCTAACCCTCATCCTAAACCTAAACCTAACACTTATCCTAACGTTCACAGTAAACCTAACCCTCACCCTAAACCTAAACCTCACCCTCACCCTCACCCTAAACCTGACTCCAACCCTTACCATCACCCTAACCCTCATCCTAACCCCAACCCTAACACTAACACTAAACCTCACCCTAAACCTCACCCTAACCCTAAACCTAAACTTAACCCTCACGCTAACGATCACCCTAACCTTGAACCTAACCCTAACCCTAACACTAACACTAAACCTCACCCTAACCCTAACCCTAACCCTAAACCTAAACTTAACCTGGACCCTAACGCTCACCCTAACTCTCAACCAAACCCTAACCCTAACCCTAGCCCTAACCCTAACCCTAACTCTCACCTGCACCCTAACCCTCACCGTCACCCTAACCCTCACCGTCACCCTAATCCTCACCATAACCCTAACCCTCACCTACACCCTCACCCTCACCCTCACCCTAACCCTAACCCTCATCCTAACCCTAACCTTAAACCTCACATAGCCCTAACCCTCACCTTAAACCTCACCCTCACCCTAATCCTCACCCTAACCCTAACCTTAAGCCTTTCCTAACCGAAACCCTCACCCTCAACCTAACCCTCAACCTAACCCTCACCCTCACCCTAGCCATCACCCTAAAACTAACCCTAACCCTCACCCTCAACCTTACCCCAACTTCAGCCTAACCCTAATTCTAAACCATATCCTAATCCTAACCCTAAACCTCATCCTCACCCTTACCCTAACCCTAACCCTAACCCTAACTCTAATGCTAACACTAGCCTTCACCCTCACCCTAACCCTAATCCTAATCCTAACCCTCACCCTAAACCTAACCGTCACCCTAATCCTAACCTTAACCAAAGCCCTCAGCCTCTAACTCTAAACCTAACACTAACCATAATACTTACCCTAAACATAACTCTCACTCTCACCCTCAACCTCACCATCACCCTCACCCTAACCCTCACCCTCAAACTCACCCTAAAGCTAACCATAACCCTAACCCTCACTCTAAAACTAACTCTGACCCTCACCCTCACCCTAACCCGAACCAGAACACTCACCCTAACCGTTACCTTCAACCTAAACATCACCTTAACCCTAACCCTCAACCTAACACTAACCATAATGCTCACCCTCACACTAACCTAAACACTAACCCTAACCCGAAACCTAACCCTCACTGTAAACCTCACCCTAACACTCAGGCAAACCCAAACCCTCACTCTCACCCTAACCATAAAACTAACCCTAACTCTAATGCTAACACTAGCCCTCACCCTCACCCTAACCCTAAACCTAACCCTAACCCTCACCCTAACCCTAATACTAAGCCTAAACCTCAACCTCACCCTAACCCACACCCTCAACCTAACCCTTACCCAAACCCTAACACTAATCCTCAATCTAACCCTCCCCCTAACCCTCAACCTAAATCTAACCCTCACCCTCATGCTCACCCTAACCCTCAACCTAACCCTAATCCTCACCTTCACCCTCACCCTAACCCTCACCCTAAACCTTACCCTCAACCTAACCATAACCATAATGCCAATCCTCAGCCAAACCCTCTTCCTAACCCTAACCCTACCACTCAAACTCACCCGAACCCTTACCCTAAACCTAACCCTCACCCTAAACCTAAGCCTCACCCTAAACCTCAGCCTACCCCTACCCCTAACCCTAATCTTAACCCTAACGCACACCATCACCCTAAATCTAACCCTAACACTAACCCTGATCCTCACCCTAACCCAAACCCGAACCCTAACCCTAACCCTCACCCTAACCCTAACACTCACCTTAAACCTCACCCTTATGCTAACGCTAACCCTAACCCTCACCCTCACCCTAAACCTCACCCTAAAACTTACGCTCTCCATAACCCTAAACCGAACGCTAATCCTCACACTAAGACTCACCCTAACACTCACCCTAAAATTAACCCTAACCCTCCCATTCACCCTAACCCTAACCATCACCCTAACACTCACCCTAAAACTAACTCTCACCTACACCCTAACGCTCACCCTAACCCTCACCCTCACCCTCACCCTCAACTTAAACATCACCCTAACCCTAACCCTCAATCTAACCCTAACCCTAATCCTCACCCTCAACGTAACCCTCACCCTCACCCTCACCCTCACCCAACCCTCACACTAAAACTAACCCTAACCCTAACCCTCAACCTCAACCTCACTACCACCCTCAGCCTAAACCTAAACCTAATTCTAATCCTAGCCCTAACCCTATCCCTCATCCTCACCCTCACCCTCACCCTAACCCAAACCCTCACCCTAACCCTCACCCTCACCATAACCCTAATGCTAACATTAGCCCTCAACCTCACCCTAAACCTCGCCCTAACCCTTACCCTCACCTTAACACTACCCTCTCCCTCACCCTAACCCTTAACCTCACCCATAAGCTCACCATAACCCTAAGCCTAAGCCTCGCCTCACTCTAACCCAAACCCTCAACATAACCCTTAACCTGACCAGAACCCTAACCCTAACCCTCACCCTAACCGTAACCCTATCTCTAACCCTAACCCTCACCCTAACCCTAACCCTAACTCTCAACCTCACCCTCAACCTCAACCTCAGCCTAAACCTAACCTTAACCCTAACCCTCACCCAAACCCTAAACCTCACCCTTACACTCAACCTCACCACCACGGTCACCCTAACACTAACCCTCACCCTAAACCTAAACCTAAACCTCACCCTAACCCTAACACTAACCCTCACTCTCAGCCTAACCCTAAACCTAATGCTAACCCTCACCCTCACCCTCACCCTCACCGTAACACTAACCCTAACTCTAACCCTCAACCTAACCATAACCCTAACCCTAATGCTATCCTTAACCCTCACCCTCACCCTTACCCTCACTCTAAACCTTACCCTCACCCTAACCCTCACACTAACCCTAACACTAACCCTAACATGAAACCTCACCCTAACCCTAAACCTAAACCTAACCCTCACCCTAATGCTCACCCTAACCCTCAACCTAACCCTAATCCTCACCCTCACCCTAACCCTCACCCTAAAACTTACCCTTGCCCTAACCCTTACTCGAACCCTAACTCTAACCCTCACCCTCACCCTAAGCCTAAACCGAAACCTAACCCTCAACCAAACACTCACCCTAATTCTAATGATATCCCTAAAACTCACCCTCACCCTAAACCTCATCCTAACCCTTACCCTCAACATAAAGCTAACCTTAACCCTAACCCTAATCCTCACAGTAATCCTAACCCTCACCCTCACCCTAACCCTCACTGTCACCTTAACCCTCACCCTAAACCTAATCATCACCCAATCCCTAAAACTCACCCTCACCCGACCCTCACCCGGACCATAATCCTAAGCTAAACCTCACCTTAACCCTAACACTCACACTAAATCTGACTCTAAACCTTACCTTCATACTAACCCTAACCCTAACCCTCACTTTAACCCTCACCCTAATCCTCACCCTAACCCTAAGGCTAACCCTAACCCTCATTCTCACCCTAACCCTCACCCCAACCCTTACCCTCACACTAACCCTAACACTAACCCTAACGCTTACATTAACCCTAACCCCAAACCTAACCCTAAACCTGCCCCTCACTCTATCCCTCCCCCTAACCCTAACTCTAACCCTTACCCTAAACCTAACCCTAACCCTCACGTTCAACCTAACCCTCAACCAAACCCTCAACCTCACCTAAACACTTACCCTCAACCTCAACCTCACCCTCGCACTAAACATCACCCTAAACCTAACCCTCACCCTAACCATAACCCTAATCCTCACCCTAACCCTAACCCTCACCTTAAACCTCACCCTCAACCTAATCCTCACCGTAACCCGAAAACTAAGCCTTTCCTAACGGGAAACCCTCACCCTCACCCCAACCCTCACCTTAACCCTCACCCTCACCCTATCACTCACCCTAAAATCAACCCTAACCCTAACCCTCACCCTTAACCTCACCCCCACACTCAGCCTAACCCTAATCCTAACCCTAATCCTAACCCAATCTGTAACCCTCATCCTCACCCTAACCCTAACCTTAACCCTTACCCTAATGCTAACACTAGACTTCACCCTCACCATAACCCTAACCGTAACCCAAACCCTAACCCTAACCCTAACCCTAACCCTAATGCTAACCCTAAAGCTCAATCTCACACTAAACCTCACCCTAACCCTTACCCTCACCCTCAAACTCACCCTAAACCTAACCCTAATCCTAACCCAAAACCTCAACATAGCCATCACCCTAACCCTAATCATAACCCTACCCCTCAGCCTAAACCTCACCCTAAACCTAAACCTTACCCTAATCCTCACCCTATACCTAACCCTAACCCTAACGATCACCCTAACCCTCACCCTCACCATAACCCTAATGCTATCATTAACACTCAACCTCACCCTAAACCCCGCCCTAACCCTTACCCTCACCTTAACCGTATCCTCACCCCCACACTAACCCTCACCCTAACACTTACCCTCACCCTAAAGCTCATCATAACCCTAAGCCTAACCATCCTCTCACCCTCAACCTAACGCTCACCCTAACCCTTATGCTCACCCGAACCCTAACCCTAACCTTCAGTTTAACCCTCATCCTAACCCTAATCATAACCCTAACCCTCACCCTAACGGTAACCTTAACCCTAACCCTAACCCTCACACTCAACCTAACCCTAAACCTAACCCTCATCCAAACCCTAAACTTCACCATTTACCCTCAACCTCACCACCACCTTCACCCTAACCCTAACCCTAACCCTAACCCTAACACTCACCTTAAACCTAACACTCAACCTCACCCTCGCCCTCACCATCACCCTCACCCCAACCCTCACCCTCACCCTCACCCTAACCCTAACCATAACCCTAATCCTCACCCTAAACCTAATTCTGAGCCTCAACCTCACCCTAACCCTAGGCCTAATCCTAAAACTAAGCCTAATCCTAAACCTAACCCTCACATTCAACCTCACCCTAAACCTAATCCTCACCCTAACCCTAATCATAACCCTAACTGTAACCCTCATCATCACCCTAAGCGTAACCAATATCCTAACCCTCACACTAACACTCACCCAATTCTAACGCTAGTCCTAAACCTCACCCTCACCCTAAACCTCATCCTAACCCTTACCCTCACCATAACCCTAACACTAACCCTAACACTAATCCTCACCTTAATCCTAACCCTCACCCATATCCTAACCCACACCTTAAACTTAACCCTCTCCCTAACCCTAACCATCACCCACACCCTAAAACTCAAACGAACCCGAACCCACACCCTCACCCTAACCCTACTCTAAACCTCACCCTCACCCTAGCCCTCATCCTAAAACTAATCCTAACCCTAACCCTCATCCTCAATTTCACCCTTGCCTAACCCTAACCCTAACCCTAATCCTAAACTGAAAGCTCCCCCTCAACCTCACCCTAACACTAAACCTAAACCTAACCCTAACCCTAATGCTAACAATAGCCCTCACCCTCACTCTAACCCTAAACCTAACCCTAAACCTCAACCGAACCCTAACCCTAATGCTAACCCTAAACCTCAACCTCACCCTAACCCTCACCCTAACTCTTACACTCACCCTCAACCTCACCCTAACCCTAACCCCAAACCTAACCCTAAACCTCACTCTAACTCTCACCCTAACCCTAAACCTAACCACACCCCTCAGCCTAACCCTCACCCTAAACCTAACCCTAACCCTAATCCTCACCCTATCCCTAACCCTAACCCTAACCTTCACCCTCACCGTATCCCTAATATTAACCCTCAATTTCACCCTAAACCTTGCCCTAAATCTTACCCTCACCTTAACCCTATCCCTCACCTTCACCCTAACCCTCACCCTAAACCTTACCCTCACCCTTACCCTCACACTAACCCTCACCCTAAGGCTAAGCCTCAGCCTACCCTTCACCCTCTCCCTAATGCTCACCCTAAACCTTACCCTCACCGGAAATCTAAACCTAACCCTAAGCCAAAAACTCATCCTAAACTTAACCCTAACCCTAACACTCACATTAACCTTAACCCTAACCCTCAACCAAACCCTAACCCTCACCTTCACCCTCAACCTCACCCTCATCCTAAACCTAACCCTAACACTAATCCAAATATTAAACCTCACCCTCACCGTGACCCTAACTCTAAACCTAACCCTAACCAAAACGCTCAACTTAACCCTAAACTTAACACTAACCATCACCCTAACCCTAACCCTAAACCAAAACCTAACCCTCACCCTCACCCTAACCCTCACTGTCACCTTAACCCTCACCTTAACCCAAAACCTAACCTAACCCTCACCCTGACCCTGACCCTAACCCTAACCCTAACCCTCACCCTTACCCTATATCCTAAACCTAACTGTAAGCCTAACTCTAATCCTCATCCTCACCCTATACCTCACCCTAACCCTTACCCTTCCCCGAACTCTAACCATCAACCTAACCCTCATGTTAAACCTAAGCCTAACCCTAAACCTCACCCTAACCTTAACCCTAACTCTAACCCTATCCCTCACCCTCAACCTAACTCTCTTGCTACCCTTAACACTCACCCTCACCCTCACCATAACCCTAAGACTAACCCTCAACCTAACACTCACCCTAACCCTAACACTAACCCTACTCCAAACCCTAAACCTCACCTCACCCTAAACCTAACCTTATAACTTACCCTAACCCTAACCCTATCCTCAACCCTCACCCTAAACCTAACCCTAATTTTAAAGCTGACACTCAACTTCACCCACAACATAACCCTAACACTCATCCTAACCCTAACCCTAACCCTAGCCCACACCCTAACACTTATCCTACACTCAACCAAACCCTAACCCTCAACCTCACCTAACCCTCACCCTAATCCTTACCCTCATCAGAACCCTATCACTCAACCTCAACCTAACCCTCACCCTAACCCTTATCCTCACCCTTACCCTCACCTTAACCCTTACCCTAAACAAAACCCTAACCCTAACACTAATGCCCACACTAAATATAAACCTAACCCTATCCCTCACACTCAACCTAACCCTCACCCCAACCCTTACCCTCACCCTCACCCTCACCCTAACCCTAAACCTAACCCTCAGTCTAACCCTCATGCTAACCCAAACCCTATCCCTAACCCTCACCCTAATCCTAACAGTCAGCCTAACCCTAATCCTAACTTTCACCCACACCCTAACTCTAAACTTAACCCTCACCCTTATTCTAACGCTAACCCTAATCCTCACCCTCACCCTAACCCTCAAAGTCACCATCTCCCTCACACTTACCCTAACCGTCACCAACACCCAACACCTCACCCGAACCTGAACACTCACACTCACCGTAACCTTAAACCTAACCCTCACCTTAACCCTAACCCTCACCTTAACCCTAAATCTAACCCTCAGCGTCACCCTAACCCAAACCCTAACCCTCACCATAAAACTCACCCTAAACCTAACTCTAACCCTAACCCTCACCCTCACCCTAACCCTCGCCCTAACCTTTATCCTCAACCTAACCCTAACCCTAAGCCTTTTCTAAACAAAATCCTCACCCTCACCCTAACCCTCACACTGACTCTAGACCTCAACCTAAACCTAACACTCACCCTCACAGTTACCCCAACCATCAGCTTAACTCTAACCTAACTCTGATCCTAACACTAAACATAACTTCAACCTCACCCTCAACCTAACCCTAACCCTCACCATAACCCTAACCCTAATGCTAAAACTAACCCTCACCCTGAATCCAACCCTAACCCTAACCCTCACCCTAACCCTAAACCTAAACCTCATGCTGACCCTAAACCTCCACCTCACTCTAACCCTCAACCTAACCCTTACCATCACCCTCAACCTCACCCTAACCCTAACCCTAACCCGAACCCTCAATCTAACCCGAACCCTAACAATAACCCTAACCCTACCCCTCAGCCTAACCCTCACCCTAACCATAACCCTAACCCTAATCCTCACCCTCTCCCTAACCCTAACCCTACCCCTCACCCTAACTCTCACCCTTACCTTAACCCTAATGCTAACATTAACCCTCAACCTCACCCTAAACCTCACCCAACCCTTACCCTCACCATAAACCTATACCACACCCTCACCCTAACACTCACCCTAACCCTTACCTTCACCCTAACCCTAAACTTAACCCTCATCCTAACCCTCATCCTAACCCTAACCCTAATACTAACCCTCACCCTAACTTTAACCCTAACCCCAACCCTAACACTCACCATAACTCTAACCCTCACCCTCACCATCAACCTCAACCTCAGCCTAACCCTAACCCTAACCCTAATCCAAACCCTAACCCTCACCCTCACCCTCACCCTAATTCTAATCCTAACCCTAATCCTAACCCTCACTTTAACCCTCACCCTAAACCTCACCCTAACCCTAACTCTAACTCTAACGCTCACTCTCATCCTGACCCTCACCCTAAACCTTATTCTCACTCTAAACCTAAACCTAAACCTAAACCACACATTAACCCTAACCCTCATCCTACCCCTAACCCTACCCCTCACCCGAACCCTCACCTGAACCCTCACCTGAACCCTCACCACAACCGTAAAAGTCACCTTCACCCTAACCCTCACCGTCACCCTAAACCTCACCCTAACACAAACTCTCACCAACAGCCGAAGCATCACCCTCACCCTCACCCTCACCCCCACCCTCAGCCTAACCCCAGCCCTAACCCTAATCCTAAACCTAATCCTAATCCTCACCCTCACCCTCACCCTCACCCTAACCCTAACCATAACCCTCACCTTAAACCTCGCCCTCACACTAATCCTCACCCTAACCCTAACCCTAAGCCTTATCTAACTGAAACCCTCACCCTCAACCTAAGCCTCACACTGACCCTAGACCTCACCATAAACCTAACCCTCACCCTTACCGTCACCACCACAATCAGCCTAACCCTTACTCTAACTCTAATCCTAAACCTAACCCTAACCCTCACCCTCACCCTCACCCTAACCCTAACCCTTACCCTAACCCTATCCCTAACCCTCACCTTCACCCTCACCCTAACGCTAACCCTCACCATAACCCTAACCCTAATGCTTAAACTAACCCTCACCCTCACCCTAACCCTAAACCTAACCGTAATGCTAACACTAGACCTCCAGCTCACTCTAACCCTCACCCTAACCCTTACCCTCACCCTCAACCTCAACCTAACCCTAACCCTAACCCTCACCTTAACCCTCACCCTAACCCTAACCCTTACCCCCACCCTCAGCCTCACCCTAACCTTAACCCTAATGGTAACCCTAACCCTTACCCTCACCCTCGCCCTCACCCTAACCCTAACCCTAACCCTCACACTAATGGTAACCGTAACCCTAATGCTAAAACTAACCCTCACCCTCACTCTAACCCTAACCTAAACCCGCACCCTATCCCTAACCCTAACCCTAATGCTAAACCTAAACTTCAACCTCACCCTAACCCTCATCCAAACACTTCCTCTCACCCTCACACTCACCCTAACACTATCCCTAACCCTAAGCCTCACCCTAACCCTCAACCTAACCCTAACCTTAATCCTACCCCTTAGTGTAACCCTAACCCTCAACCTAACCCTTTCCCTCAAACTAACCCTAAACCTATACCTCAGCCTAACTCTCATCCTAACCCTATCCCTAACCATAAAGTAACCCTAACCCTCACCCTAAACTTAACCTAATCCTAACACTCAACCTCACCCTAACCCTGACCCTAAACCTTACCATCACCCTAACCCTAACCCTAATGCTCACCCTAAGCCTCATCCTAACCCAAACCCTCACCCTAACCTTCTCCCTAAGCTTAATCCTAACCCTCAACCTCACTCTAACCCTCACCTAAACCTTACCCTCACCCATATCTTAACCCTCACCCTCCGACTAGCCCTCATCCTAACCCTAAACTTAACACTAACCCTCACCCTAACCTTAATTCTAACCCCAACCCTAACACTCACCATAACTCTAACCCTCGCCCTCACCCTCACCCTCAAACTCAGCCTAAACCTAACCCTAACCCTAATCCAAACCCTAACCCTCACCCTCAACCTCACCCTAATTCTAACCCTAACCCTAATCCTAACCCTCACTTTAACCGTCACCCTAAACCTCACCCTAAACTTAACGCTAACTCTAACCCTCACTCTCATCCTAACCCTCACCCTAACCCTTTTTCTCACTCTAACCCTAAACCCAAACCTAAACCACACATTAACCCTAACCCTCATCCTACCCCTCACCCTACCCCTCACCTGAACCCTCACCCGAACCCTCACCCTAACCGTAACCGTCACTTTAAGCTAACCCTCACTGTCACCCTAACCCTCACGATAACACAAACCCTCACCTAAAGCCGAAGCGTCACCCTCACGCTCACCCTCACCCCCACCCTCAGCCTAACCCCAACCTTAAACCTAATCCTAACCTGAACCCTAATTCTCACCCTCACCCTCACCCTCACCATAACCCTAACACTAACCCTCAACTTAAACCTCACCCTCACCCTAATCCTCACCCTAACCCTAACCCTAAGCCTTTTTAACCCAAACACTCACCCTCACTCTAATCCTCACACTGACCCTAGACCTCAACCTAAATCTAACCCTCACCATCAATGTCACCCCCACAATCAGCCTAACCCTAACCCTAACTCTAATCCTAAACCTAACCCTAACCCTCACCCTCACCCTCACCCTAACCCTCACCTAACCCTAAACCTCACCCACACCCTCACCCTAACGCTAACCCTCCCCATAACCCTAAACCTAATGCTTAAACTAACCCTCACCCTCACCCTAACCCTAACTGTAACCCTCACCCTACCCCTAAACCTAACCCTAATGCTAACCCTAAACTTCCACCCCATTCTAACCCTCACCCTAACACTTATCTTCACCCTCAACCTCACCCTAACCCTAACCCTCACCCTAAAAATAACCCTAAACCTACCCCTCAGCCTAACCCTCACTGTAACCATAAAACTAACCCTAATCCTCACCCTCTCCCTAAACCTAACCCTAACCCTCACCTTAACCCTCACCATCACCGTAACCCTAAAGCTAACATTAACCCTCAACCTCACCCTAAACCTCGCCCTAACCCTTACCCTCACCATAAACCTATCCATCAACTTCAACCTAACCCTCACGATAAATCTTACCCTCACCCTCACCCTATCCCTCACCCTCACCCTAAACCTCACCCTAACCCTTACCCTCACCCTAAACCTCAATTTAACCCTAACCCTCACCCTCACCCTCAACCTCAGCCTAAACCTAACCCTAACCATAATCCTAAACCTAACCCTCACTCTCACCCTCACCATAACCCTACCATTCACCCTAACCCTAATCCGAACCCTAGCCCTCACCCTAACCCTTACCCTCAACCTCACCCTAACCCTAACCCTCACCCTAACCCTAACCATGACCCTAAACCTAACCTTAACCTTAACCATCACACTCACCCTAACCCTTCCCTAACCCTGACCCTCAACATAACCCTAACCGAAACCCTAATGCTAACCCTAAACTTCACCCTCACCCTAAATGGAACCTTCACCCTCACCCTTACATATCCCTAACCCTAATGCTATCCCTAACCCTCACCCTCACCCTAACCCTCACCCTAACCTTTACCCTCACCATAACCCTATCCCTCACCCTCATCCTAACCCTCACCCTAACCCTTATCCTCACCCTAACCCTAACCCTAACCTATCCATCAACTTCAACCTAACCCTCACCATAAATCTTACGCTCACCCTCACCCTAAACCTCACCCTAACCCTTACCCTCACCCTAACCCTCATTTTAACCCTAACCCTAACCCTCACCCTAAACCTCACCCGAACCCTAAGCCTAACCCTAATTCTCATCCTAACCCTAACCCTAATTCTAACACTCACCCTAAACTTAACCCTAAATCTAACACTTACACTCAACCTAACCCTAACCCTCACCCTCACCCTCAACCTCACCCTCAGCCTAACCCTAACCATAACCATAATATTAACCCTAACCCTAACCCTCACATTAACCCTAATCCTAACCCTAATGCTAACACTAACCATCACCCTCACTCTAACCCTAACCCTAACACTAACCCTCACCCTAACCCTAATACGAATGCTAATCCTAAACCTCAACCTCACCCTAACCCTCAAACTAACACTTACCCTCACCCTCACCCTCATTCTAACCCTAAACCTCACACTTACCCTCTCCCTAAACCTAACCCTAACCCTACACCTCAGCCTAACCCTCAACCTAACACTAACCCAAACCCTAATACTCACCCTATCCCTAATCCTAACCCTCACTCACACCCAAACCCTCACCCTTACACTAAGGCTAATGCTAATATTAACCCAAACCTCACCCTAAAACTCACCTAAATTAAAGTTTACTTTACCCTCACCAAAAACCCTGTCCGTCACCATCACCCTAAACCTCACCTAAGCCTTACCCTTACACTCACCGTCACCCTAAACCTAACCCTAACCCTAAACCTCACCGTAACTCTCTCCCTAACCCTAACCCTAAACCTAACCCTCACCCTCACCCTAATGCTTACCCTCATACTAACCCTAACCCTAACCCTCAGCCTAATCCTCATCCTAACCTTAACCCTAACCGTAACCCTAACCCTCACATTAACCTTAACCCTACCCCAACCCTAACACACACCCTATCCCTATCCCTCACCCTCACACTCAAACTCAATCTCAGCATAACCCTAAACCTAACCCCAATCCAAACCGTAACCCTCACCCTAAATCTAACCCTAACTCTACCTCTAACCCTATAACTAACCCTCACCCTGACCCTAACTATAATCCTAAACCTAACCCTCACCCTCACCCTCATCATAACCCTACCATTCACCCTAACCCTAATCCGAACCCTAGCCCTCACCCTAACCCTTACCCTCATCCTCACCCTAACCCTAACCCTTACCCTAACCCTAACCATGACCCTAACCCTAACCCTAACCTTAACCCTCACACTCACCCTAACCCTACCTTAACACTCACCATAACTCTAACACTACCCCTTAGCGGAACCCTAACCCTCATCCTAACCCTTACCCTCAACCTAGCCCTAAACCTAACCTCAGCCTAACTCTCATCCTATCCCTAAAATCACCCTAACCCTCACCCTAAACTTAGCCTAATCCTAACACTCAACCTCACCCTAACTCTGACCCTAAACCTTACCCTCAACCTAACCCTAACCGTAACACTCACCCTAACCCTTATCCTAAACCTCACCCTCACCCTAACCTTCTCCCTAAGCTTAATCCTAACCTTCACCCTCACCCTAATCCTACCTTAAACCTCACCCTAACAATAAACCTTACCTGAAACCTAAATCTAACGCTCACCCTCATACTAACCCTAACGCTCACCTTAACCCTCACCCTAATTCTCACCCTAACCCTAACGCTCACCCTAACCGTCAGTCTCACCCTACCCCTCACCCAAACCCTAACACTCACCCTCACACTAACCCTAACCCTAACCCTCACCTTCACCCTATCCCTCATGGTCACCCTAACACTCACCCCAACCGTAACCCTCACCTGCACCCTCAACCTCACCCTCACCCTCACCTTCACCGTAACACTCACCATCACACTAAACACCACCCTAACCCTATCCCTCACCCTAACCCTAACTTAATCCTCACATAACACTATCCCTCACATTAAACCTCAACCTCACCATAATCCTCAACCTAAACCCAACCCTAAGCTTTTCCTAACCAAAACCCTCAACCTCACCCTAACACTCACCCTAGACCACACCCTAAAACTAACCCTAACCCTAACACTCACCCTCAACCTCACTGTCACCCTTAGTCTAACCCTAACCCTAATCTTAATCCTAACCCTAACCGTAGACCTCACCCTCACCCTAACCCTAACCCTCATCTTAACCCTCACCCTCATCCTAGCCCTCACCCTAAAACTAACCCTAACCCTAAAACTCACCCTCAACCTCACCCACACCTTCAGCCTAACCCTAACCCTAAACCTAATCCTAAATCTAACCCTAAACCACACCCTCACCCTCACCCTAAACCTAACCCTAACTCTAACCCTAATGCTAACACTAACACTCACCCCGACCCTAACCCTAATTCTAACCCTAACACTTACCCTATACCTAATGCTTACCCTAAACATAAACCTCACCCTAAAACTAACCCTAACCCTAAAACTCACCCTCAACCTCACCCCCACCTTCAGCCTAACGCTAACCCTAAACCTAATCCTAAATCTAAACCTAACCCTCACCTTCACCCTCACCCGAAACCTAACCCTAACTATAACCCTAATGCTAACACTAACACTCACTCCCACCCTAACCCTAATTCTAACCTTACCCCTTACCCTATACCTTATGCTAACCCTAAACCTAAACCTCACCCTAACACTCACCCTAACCCTTTCCCTCACCCTCAACCTCAGCCTAGCAATAACCCTAACCCTAACCCTCACTGTAACCCTCAATCTAACCCTAACCCTAACAGTAGCCCTCAGCCTAACCGTAACACTAAACCTAACCCTAACCGTAATCCTCACCCTATCCCTAACCCTAATCCTACCCCTCACCCTAACCCTCCTCCTCACCGTAACCCTAACTGTAATATTAACCCTCAACCTCGCCCTAAACCTCGCCCTAACCATTACCCTCACCTTAACCCCATCCATCACTTTCATCCTAATCTTAACCCTAACCATAACCCTAAACCTCACACTAACCCTAACCCTCACCCTAAACCTAACCGTACACATCACCCTAACGATAAGGTTAACCTTTAACCTAACCCTAACCCACACCCTAACACTAACACTAACCCTCACCCTAAACCTCACCCTAAACCTAAGCTTAACCCAAACCCTCACATTACCCTCACCAAAACCTTACCCTCCCCCGAAAACTAACCCTAACCTTCAGCCTAACCTTAATCCTAACCCTAACCCTAATCCTCACACTAACCCTACGCATCACCCTAAACCTAACCTTACACGTCACCCTAACCCTAACATTAACCTAACCCTAACCCTCACCATAAACCTTACCCTAACCCTAAACCTCAAACTCACCCTAACCCTCACCGTCACCCTAACCCTCACTCTAACCCTAACCCTCAAACACACCCTAACCCGAACCTGAACACTAACCCTAACTGTCACCCTCAAACTAAACATCTCCTTAAACCTAACCCTCACCCTAACACTAACCATAATCCTCACCCTCACACTAACCTTAACACTAACTCTAAACCTAAACCTAACCCTTACCCTCATGCTAATCCTAAGCCTAACCCTAACCCTCACACTAAACCTAACCCTCACCATAACAATAAAGCTAACCCTACCCCTCACCCAAACACTCACCCTAACCCTAACCCTCACCCTAATCCTAACCTTAACCCTAGACCTTAGCCTCACCCTAGCCCTCACCGTAACCTAACCAAAAACTAACCATAACCCTAACCCTAAACCTAACTCTCACCCTCACCCTCAACCTCACCCTCACCCTCACCCTAACCCTTGCCATACCCTAAACCTCACACTAAACCTAACTCTGACCCTCACCCTCACCCTCACCCTAATACTAACCCTAAACCTAAGCCTAGTCCTAAACCTAAACTTCACCCTCACCCTCACCCTAAACCTAAACCTCACCCAAACACTAACCCTAACCCAAGCCCTCGCCCTAACCCTTACCCTCACTGTCACTCGAACCCTCACCCTAAACCTAATGCTAACATTAACCCTCAAGCTCACCCTAAACCTCGCCCTAACAGTTACTCTCACCATAACCCTATCCCTCACCCTCACCCTAACTCCCACCCTAAACCTTACCCTCACCGTAAACCTCACACTAACCCTAACACTAACACTCACCCTAACCCTCACCCTAACTCTAACCCTAACCCTAACCCTAACCCTCACCTTAACCCTCACCCTAAACCTCACCCTAACCCTAACGCTAACACTAACACTCACTCTCACCCTAACCCTCACCCTAACCCTTATTCTCACTCTAACGCTAAACCTAAACCTAAACAACACATTAACCCTAACCCTCAATCTAACCCTAACCCTAACACTAACCCTCACCCTAACCTTAACCCTAACCCCAACCCTAACACTCACCCTAACCCTAACCCTCACCCTCAAACTCAACCTGAGCCTAAACCTAACTGTAACCCTAAGCCTAACCCTAACCCTCACCCTCATCCTCAACCTAACTCTAACCCTAACACTAAGCCTAACCCTCACATTAACCCTCACTCTAACCTTCACCCTAAACCTAACGCTAACTCTAACCCTCACTCTCACCCTAACCCTCACCCTAACCCTTATTCTCACTCTAACCCTAAACCTAAACCTAAACCACAGATTAACCCTAACACTAACCCTCACCTTAAACCTCACCATCACCTTGATCCTCACCCTAACCCTAACACTAAGCCTTTTCTAACATAAACACTCACCCTCATTCTAACCCTCATACTGACCCTACACCTCACCCTAAACCTCACCCTCACCCTCACCGTCACCCCACCATCAGCCTAACCCTAACCCTAACTCTAATCCTAACCCTAACCCTAACCCTCGCCCTCACCCTCAACCTAAACCTCAGCCTCACCCTAACCCTAACTGGAACCCTCACCCTAACCCTAAACCTAACCCTAATGCTAACCCTAAAACTCCATCTGACGCTAACCCTCACCTTAACCCTTACACTCACCCTCAACCTCACCCTAACCCTAACCCAGCCCTCACCCTAACCCTCACCCTAACAATAACTGTAACAGTACCCCTCAGCCTAACCCTCACCCTAATCATAAAACTAACACTAATCCTCACCATCTCCCTAAACCTAACCCTACCACTCACCTTAACCCTCACCCTCACAATAACCCTATTGTTAACATTAACACGCAACCTCACCGTAAACCTCGCCCTCACCCTTACTCTCACCATAAACCTATACCTCACCCTCACCCTAACCCTCACCATAACCCTTACCCTCACCATAACCCTATCCCATACCCTCACCCTAACCCTAACCCTAACCCTTACCCTCACACAAACCCTCACTTTAACCCTATCCCTAACCCTCACCCTAAGCCTAAATGTAACCCTAACCCTTATCCTAACCCTAACCCTAACCCTAGCCATCACCCTAAACTTAACACTAAACCTAACTCTAACCTTCAACCTAACCCTAATCCTCAACCTCATGCTCAACCTGAACCTCAGTCTAATCATAACCATAACCATAATCCTAACCCTAACCCTAACCCTCACACTAACCCTAATCCTAATCCTAATGCTAACACTAACCCTCACCCTCTCTCTAACCCTAATTGTAACGCTAACCCTCACACTAACCCTAATCTGAATGCTAACCCTAAACCTCAACCTCACCCTAGCCCTCATCCTAACCCTTACCGTCACCCTCACCCTCACCCTAACCCTAACACTAACACTAACACTCACACTAACCCTCACACTAACCCTAAACCTAAACCTAACCCTAAACCTCACCCTAAATCTCACCCTAACACTAAGCCTAATCCTAACCCTCACCCTCACCTTAACGCTTACCCTCAACCTAACCATAACCCTAACCCTCAGCCTAACCCTCATCCTAACCCTAACCCTCACCTTAAACTTAATCCAAACCCCAACCATAACACTCACATTAACCATAACACTCACACTCACAGTCCAACTCTCACTCAGCCTAACACTAAACCTAACCCTAACCCAAAACGTAACCCTCACCCCCACCCTCACCCTAACCATAATTGTAAAAATACCCCTAACACTATCCCTAACCCTGACACTGACCCTAACCCTAATCCTAAACCTAACCATCACCCTCACCCTCACCATAACCCTAACACTCACCCTACCCCTAACCCTAACTCTAAGGCTCACCCTAACCCTTACCCTCAACCTCACCCTAAATCTAACCCTCACACTAACCCTAACCATGACCCTAACCCTAACCCTAACCCTCACCCTCACATTCACCCTAACCCTACCCTAACCCTGACCCTCAACGAAACCCTAACCCAAACCCTAATGCCAACCCTAAACCTCGCTCTCACCTTAACCCTAAACCTAACCCCCACCCTAACCCACCATTCCCTATCCCTAAACATAATGCTATCCCTAACCCTCACGCTCACCCTCAACCTAAACCTCAGCTTAAACCTTACCCTAACCCTAATCCAAACCCTAACCCTCACCCTCAACCTCACTCTATCTCTAACACTAACCCTAAACCTAACCCTCACCCTAACCTTAATCCTATCCCTAACCCTCACCCTAAGCCTAACCCTAATCCTAAACCTAACCCTTACCCTCACCCTCACCATAACCCTAACTCTCACCCTAACCGTAACCCTAAAACTAATGCTATCCCTAATCCTCACCCTCACCCTAACCCTCACCCTAACCCTCACCCTAACCTTAACCCTCACCCTCACCCTCACCCTAACCCTAACCCTACCCTTCAGCCTTTCCCTCACCCTTACCCTAACACTAACCCTAAGCAAAACCCTAACCCACACCCTCACCCTCAATCTATCTCTAAACCTAAGACTAAACCTAACTCTCACCCTAACCCTAACCCTAACCCTAATGTTAACACTATCCTTCACTCTGAACCTAAGCAGCAACCTAACTCAAACTGTAACCCTCACCCTCACCCTAACCTTCACCGTAAAGCTCACCCAAACCTTAGACTTCACGCTAAACCTAACCCTCACCCTAAATCTAAGCCTAAACCTAACCCTAACCCTCACATCAAACCTCACCCTAACCCTAACCCTAACCCTAACCCTCAGCCTAACCTTCACACTAACCCTAACCCGAACACTAATCCTCACCCTATCTCTAACCCTAACCCTAACCCTCACCGAAACCCCACCCTTACCCTAAGGCTAATGCTAACATTAACCCTAAACCTCACCCTAAACCTCGACCTAACACTTACCCTCACCAAAAACCTTATTCCTCACCCTCATCCTAACCCTCACCTAAGCCTTACCCTCACCCTCACGCTCACCCTAACCCTAACACTAACCCTAACCCGCACCTTAACCCTCACCCTCACCATAAACTTAAACCTAAACCTAACCCTCCCCCAACTCTCACCCTAACCCTAAACCTAAACCTAACCTTCACCCTCACCCTAACACTTACCCTCACCCTAACCCTCAGCCTAACCCTCGTCCTAAACCTAAACCTAACCCAAACTCTCACCTTAACATTAACCCTAACCCCAACCCTAACACTCACCCTAACCCTCACACTCACACTCAAACTCACCCTCAGCCTAAGCCTAAACGTCAACCTAATGAAAATTGTAACCCTCACTCTCACCCTCACCCTAACTCTAACCCTAACCCTACCCCTAACCCTATCCCTAAACCTCACCCTGGCCTAACCCTAATCCTAAACGTAACCCTCAACCTCAGCCTCACCATAATCCTAACACTCACCCTAACCCTAACGCTAACCCTAGACCTCAACCCTAACCCTTACCCTCAACCTTACCCTAAACCTAACCCTCACCCTAACCCTAACCAAGACCCTAACCCTAACCCTCACCCTCACCCTCACATTCACCCGAACCCTACCCTAACCCTAACCCTCAACCTAACCCTAACCGAAACCCTAATGCTAACCCTAAACCTCACCCTCACCCTAACCCTAACACTAACCCTCACCCTTCCCTATCCCTAACCCTAATGCTATCCCTAACCCTCACGCTCACCC
This sequence comes from Dipodomys merriami, assembly GCF_024711535.1. Classification (NCBI taxonomy): domain Eukaryota; kingdom Metazoa; phylum Chordata; class Mammalia; order Rodentia; family Heteromyidae; genus Dipodomys; species Dipodomys merriami. Next base: position 603,218 of record NW_027203182.1, read on the forward strand.
TAACCCTAACTCTAAACCTTACCCTAACCCTAACCCTATCCCTAACACTCACCCTAACCATAATCCTAATCCTCAAGCTAACACTCAACCTCACCCACAACATAACCCTAACACTCATCCTAACCCTAACCCTAACCCTAGCCCACACCCTAACACTTACCCTACACTCAACCAAACCCTAACCCTCAACCTCACCCTAACCCTCACCCTAATCCTTACCCTCATCAGAACCCTATCCCTCACCCTCAACCTAACCCTCACCTTAACCCTTAACCTCACCCTAACCCTCACCCTAACCCTTACCGTAAACCAAACCCTAACCCTCACACTAACGACCACACTAAAACTAACCCTAACCCTATCCCTCACAACCAACCTAAACCTCAGCATAATCCTTACCTTCACCCTCAATCTCTTGCAAACTCTAAGCCTAAGCCTAACTCTCAGCCTAACCCTCATCCTAACTAACGCTAACCCTAATCCTCACCCTCACCCTAAACCACACGCTAACCCTTAAACTCATCATAACCCTAACCCTAACCCTAACCCTAATCCTCACACTAACCCTCACCCTAACTCTCACCATAACCCTAATCCTCACCCTCACCCTAACCCTCACAGTCACCTTCACCCTCACCCTAACCCTAACCGTCACCCACACCCTAAACCTCACCCTCACCCTCACCCTCATCCTAACCCTCACCCTAAACCTAAACCTAACCCTCTTGACCATAACCCTCACCTTAACCCTAATTCTAACATTCACCTTCACCCTAACCCTAACCCTAACCCTCACCATAAACCTCTCCCTAAACCAAACGCTAAACCTAACTCTCATTCCCACCCTAAATTTCACCCTCAACATTATCCTCACACTAACCCTCACTTTAAAACTATCCCTAACCCTCACCCTAATCCTAACCCTAATCCTAAAGCTAACACTCAACCTCACCCTCACCATAACCCTAACACTCATCCTAACCCTAACCCTAACCCTAGCCCACAACCTAACACTTACCCTACACTCACCAAAACCTAACACTTACCTAACCCTAACCCTCACCCTAACCCTTACCCTCATCATAACCCTATCCCTCACCCTCGACTAAACCCTCACCCTAACCCTTAAACTCACCCTAACCCTCACCCTAACCCTTAGCCTAAACCAAACCCTAACCCTCACCCTAACGCCCACACTAAACCTAACCCTAACCCTATCCCTCACACTCACTCTAACCCTCACTGTAACCCTTAACCTCACCCTCACCCTCAACCTAACCCTAAACCTAACCCTCAGCCTAACCCTCATCCTAACCCTAACCCTATCCCTAACCCTCACCCTAAACCTAACCCTCACCCTCACACTAACCCTAACCCTCACCCTCACCCTAACCCTAACCCTAAACCTCATCCTAAGCCTCATGCTAACCCTAATCCTCACCCTCACCCTAAACCTCACCCTAAACCTTAACCTCATCATTACCCTAACCCTAACCCTAACCGTAATCCTCACACTAAACCTAACCCTAACCCTCACCCTAACTCTCACCATAACCCCAATCCTCACCCTCACCCTAACACTCACAGTCACCTTCACCCTCACCCTAACCCTAACCATCACCCACACCCTAAACCTCACCCTCACCCTCACCCGAACCCTCACCCTAACCCTCACTGTAAGCCTAAACCTAACCCTCAGCTTATCCATAACCCTCAGCTTAACCCTAAATCTAACATTCACTGTCACCCTAACCCTTGCCCTAACCCTCACCATAAACCACACACTAAACATAGCGCTAACCCTAACCCTCATTCTCACCCTAAACCTCACCCTAACCCTTATCCTCACACTAACCCGAACCCTAACCTTAAATCTCAACCTAACCCTAACTCTAACCCGCATTCTCACCCTAATCCACACCCTAAACCTTATCCCCACACTAACTCTAACCCTAACACTAACCCCCACATTAACCCTAAAAGTCACCCTAAACCTAACCCTAACCCTCGTCCTAACCCTAACCCTAACATTCACCTGAACCCTAACCCTGACTGTCACCCTAACCCTCACCCTAAACCTAGCCCCAACCTACAACCTCACCCTGACCATCAACCTCACCCTTACCCTAACCCTCACCCTCACCCTAAACATCACCCTAACCCTAACCCTCACCCTAACCCTAACTCTAATCCTTACCCTAACCCTAATCCTCACCTTAAACCTCACCCTCACCCTAATCCTCACCCTATCCCTAACCCTAAGCCTTTCCTAAAGGAAACCCTCACCCTCACCCTAACCCTCAGCCTAACCCTCACCCTCACCCTAGCCCTCACCCTAAACCTAACCCTAACCCTAACCCTCATGCTCACCCTCACCCTAACCCTCACACTAAGCCTAACCCCAACCCTAATGCAAACACTAACCCTCACCCTCACTCTAACCCTTGCCCTCACCCTCACCCTCACCACAAACCTAACCCTAACCCTAACCCTCACCCAATCACTCACCCTAACCCTCACTCTAACCCTAAACCTAACCCTAACCCTAACACTCACTTAACACTAACATTAACCCTAGCCCTCACACTAACCCTCACCCTCAACCTCCCCTAACCCTAACCCTCACAGGAACCCTAACCCTCACCCTAACCCTAACCCTAACCCTCACCCTCACACACATCCTATCCTTATCCTAACCCTAACCATCAACCAAACCCTAACCGTTACCCTAATGCTAACCCTAAACCTCACCCTCACCCTAACCCTAACACTAACCCTCACCCTAACCCTAACTGTAAACCTAATGCTATCCCTAACCCTCAACCTCACCCTAACCCTCACCCTTACCTTAACACTCACCCTCACCCTCACCCTAACCCTAACCCTACCCCTCAGCCTAACCCTCACCATAACCCTAAAACTAACCCTAATCAAAATCTTAACCCTCACCCTCAACCTCACTCTAACTATTAAGCTAACCATAACCGTAACTCTCACTCTAACCCTCACCCTATCCCTAACCCTAATGCTAACACTAACACTCACCCTCACCCTAAGCCTCACCCTAACCCTGTTACCCTCACCCTCACCCTACCCCTCCGACTAAACCTCACCATCACCCTAGCCCTCACCCTAAACCCAACTCTAACATTAACCCTAACCCTTACCTTAACCCTAACCCTAACCCTAACCCTAACACTGACCCTCACCCGAACCCTAACCCTATCCCTAACCCTCACCCTAACCCAAACCCTAACCCTATTGCTAAACCTAAACATCAAACTCACCCTAATCCTCACCTTAACCCTTAAGCTCACCCTCACCCTCACTCTAAGGGTAACACTAACCCAAATTGAAACCTTAACGCTCACCCTCACCCTCACGCTAACTCGAATCCTACCCCAAACAGTAACCATCATCCTAACCCTAATCCTAACCCTAATCCTAATGCTTACATTAACCCTCACCCTCACCCTAATACTAACCCTTATCCGCACCCTCAGCCTCAACCTAACCTTAACCCTAATGCTAACCCCGACCCTTACCCTTACCATCGCCCTCAACCTAAACCTAACCCTAACCCTCACACTAACCGTAACCGTAACCCTAATGCTAAAACTAACCCTCACCCTCACTCTAACCCTAACTTTAACCCTCACCCTATCCCTAACCCTAACCCTAATGCTAAACCTAAACTTCAACCTCACCCTAACCCTCATCCTAAACCTCCTCTCACCCTAACACTCACCCTAACCCTCACCCTAAACCTAACCCTAACCCTACCCCTTAGCCTAACCCTAACCCAAACGTAACCCTTACCATCACCCTAACCCTAAACCTAAACCACAGCCTAAATCTCAACCTAACCCTATCCCTAACACTAAAGTCACCCTAACCCTCACCCTAACCCTTAGCCTAATCCTAAACCTCAACCTCACCCTAACCCTGACCCTAAACCTTACCCTCACCCTAACCCTAACCCTAACCCTAACACTCACCCTAACCCTCATCCTAACACTAACCCTCACCCTAACCTTCTCCCTAAGCTTAATCCTAACCCTCAACCTCACCCTAACCCTCACCCAAACCTTACCCTCACCCTTACCCTAACCCTCACCCTCAGCTTAGTCCTCATCCTAACCCTAATCCTAACACTAACACTCACCCTAACCTTAACCCTAACCCCAACCCTAAAACTCACCATAACTCTAACCCTCACCCTCACCCTCACCCTCAACCTCAGCCTAAACCTAACCCTAACCCTAATCCAAACCCTAACCCTCACCCTCAACCTCACCCTAATTCTAACCCAAACCCTAATCCTAACCCTCACTATAACCCTCACGCTAAACCTCACCCTAACCCTAACACTAACTCTAACCCTCACTCTCATCCTAACCCTCACCCTAACCCTTTTTCTCACTCTAACCTTAAACCCAAACCTAAACCACACATTAACCCTAACCCTCATCCTACCCCTCACCCTATCCCTCACCTGAACCCTCACCCGAACCCTCACCCTAACCGTAACCGTCACTTTAAGTTAACCCTCACTGTCACCCTAACCCTCACGCTAACACAAACCCTCACCTAAAGCTGAAGCGTCACCCTCACGCTCACGCTCACCCCCACCCTCAGCCTAACCCCAACCTTAACCCTAATCCTAACCCGAACCCTAATCCTCACCCTCACCCTCACCCTCACCATAACCCTAACCCTAACCCTCACCTTAAACCTCACCCTCACCCTAATCCTCACCCTAACCCTAACCCTAAGCCTTTTTAACCCAAACACTCACCTCACTCTAACCCTCACCCTGACCCTAGACCTCAACCTAAATTTAACCCTTACCCTCACTGTCACCCCCACAATCAGCCTAACCCTAACCCTAACTCTAATCCTAAACCTAACCCTAACCCTCACCCTCACCCTCACCCTAACCCTAACCCTCACCCTAATGCTAACCCTATAACCCTATAACGCTCACCCATAAGCCTAACCCTAATGCTTAAACTAACCCTCACCCTCACCCTAATCCTAACTGTAACCCTCACCCTACCCCTAAACCTAACCCTAATGCTAACCCTAAAACTCCACCCCATTCTAACCCTCACCCTAACACTTATCCTCACCCTAACCCTAACCCTCACCCTAACCCTCACCCTAACAATAACCCTAAACCTACCCCTCATCCTAACCCTCACCATAACCATAAAACTAACCCTAATCCTCACCCTCTCCCTAAACCTAACCCTAAACCTCACCTTAAACCTCAGCATCACCGTAACCCTAAAGCTAACATTAACCCTCAACCTCACCCTAAACCTCGCCCTAACCCTTACCCTCACCATAAACCTATCCATCAACTTCAACCTAACCCTCACGATAAATCTTACCCTCACCCTCACCCTATCCCTCACCCTCACCCTAAACCTCACCCTAACCCTTACCCTCACCCTAAACCTCAATTTAACCCTAACCCTCACCCTCACCCTCAACCTCAGCCTAAACCTAACCCTAACCATAATCCTAAACCTAACCCTCACCCTCACCCTCACCATAACCCTACCATTCACCCTAACCCTAATCCAAACCCTAGCCCTCACCCTAACCCTTACCCTCAACCTCACCCTAACCCTAACCCTCACCCTAACCCTAACCATGACCCTAAACCTAACCTTAACCTTAACCATCACACTCACCCTAACCCTTCCCTAACCCTGACCCTCAACATAACCCTAACCGAAACCCTAATGCTAACCCTAAACTTCACCCTCACCCTAAATGGAACCTTCACCCTCACCCTTACATATCCCTAACCCTAATGCTATCCCTAACCCTCACCCTCACCCTAACCCTCACCCTAACCTTTACCCTCACCATAACCCTATCCCTCACCCTCATCCTAACCCTCACCCTAACCCTTATCCTCACCCTAACCCTAACCCTAACTCTTAGCCTAACTCTCATCCTAATCCAAACCCTAACACTAACACTCACCCTAACCTTAACCCTAACCCCAACGTTAACACTCACCCTAACCCTTACCCTCACCCTCACACTCAACCTCAACCTCAGCCTAAACCTAACCCTAACCCTAATGCTTAAACTAACCCTCACCCTCACCCTAACCCTAACCCTACCCCTCATCCTAACCCTAAACCGAAACCTAATTCTCACCCTATCCATTACGCTAACCCTAACCCTCAACCAAACCCTTACACTTACCCTAAGGATAATGCTAACCTCAACCTAAACCTCTCCCTAACACTTACCCTCACCAAAAACCCTATCCCTCACCCTCACTCTACCCCTCACCTAAGCCTTACCCTCAGCCTCACCCTCAATCTAACCCTAAACCTAACCCTAACATTAACCCTCACCCTAACTCTCACCCTTACCCTAAGCCTAATCCTAACCCACACACTCACCCTACCACTTACCCTCACCATAACCCTAACCCAACCTCTCAGCCTAGTCCTCATCCTAACCTAACCCTAACCCTAACCCTCGCCTTAAACTTAAACCTAACCACAACCCAAACACTCACTGTAACCCTAAGCCTCACACTCACACTCAAACTCACCCTCAGCCTATCCATAACCCTAACCCCAATCCAAACCGTAACCCTCACCCTCACCCTCACCCTAACTCTAATCTTAAACTTAACCATAACACTATTCCTAACCCTCATACTGACCCTAACCCTAATCCTAAACCTAACCGTCACCCTCACCCTCACCATAACCCTAACACTCACCCTAACCCTAACCCTAACCCTAGCCCTCACCCTAAACCTTAACCTCAACCTCACCCTAAACCTAACCCTCAACCTAACCCTAACCATGACTCTAACCCTAAACCTAACCCTCACGGTCACACTCACACTAACCCTACCTTAACCCTAACACTCAACGTAACACTAACCCAAAGCCTAATGCTAACCCTAAACCTCACTCTCCCCCTAACCCTAACCCTAACCTCACCCTTCCCTATCCCTAAACCTAATGCTATCCCTAACCCTCACACTCACCCTAAACCTCACCCTAACCTTAACACTCACCCTCACCCTCAGCATAACCCTAACCCTACCCCTCAGCCTAACCCACAAACTAACCCTAATCCTAAGCTAATCCAAACCCTAAACCTCACCCTCACCCTCAACCTAACTCTAACCCTAACCATAACCCTAACCCTCACCCTAACCCTAACACTATCATTAACCCTCACCCTAAGCCTAACCCGAATCCTAAACCTAACCCTTACTCTCACACTCACCATAACCCTAACATTCACCCTAAACCTAACCCTAAACCTAATGCTATCCCTAATCCTCACCCTCACCCTAACCCTCACCCTAAACTTAATCCTCACCCTCACCCTAACCCTACCCCTACCCCTCAGCCTAACCCTCACCCTAACCCTACCAATAACCCTAATCAAAACCCTAACCCTCACCCTCACTCTAACTCTAACCCTAACCCTTACCCTAACTCTCACCCTAACCCTAACCCTAACCCTAACACTTATGCTAACACTATCACTCACCCTCACCCTAAGCCTCACCCTAACACTTACTGTCACCCTCACCCTCACCCTAAACTTCACCGTAAACCTCACCCTCACACTAGACCTCACCCTCAACCTAACCCTCAAACTAACCCTCACCCTAACGCTAACCCTGAACCTACACCTCTGCCTAACCCTCACCCTAACTCTAAACCGAACCCTAATCCTCACCGTATCCCTAACCCTAACCCTCACCTAAACCCCACCCTTACCCTAAGGCTAATGCTAACATTAACCTAAACCTCACCCTAAACCTCGCCCTAACCCTCACCCTCACCAAAAACCCTATCCTTCACCTTCACCCTAACCCTCACCTAAGACTTAACCTCACCCTCACCCTCACCCTAACCATAACACTAACCCTAACCCTCACTTTAACCCTCAAACTAACCCTAAACCTAACCCTCACCCTAACCCTCACCCTAACTCTCACCCTGACCCTAAGCCTAATACTAAGCCTCACCCTCTCCCTAATGCTTACACTCACCCTAAACCTAAACCTAACCCACAGCCTAACCTCATCCTAACCCTAAACCTAACCCTAACCCTCACCTTAACCTTAACCCTAACCCTAACCCTAACACACACCCTAAAACTAACCCTCACCCTCACACTCAAACTCACCATCTGCCTAAGCCTAAACTTAACACTAATCCAAATAGTAATCCTCACCCTCACCCTCACCCTAACTCTAAACCTAACCCTACTCCTAAGCCTATCCCTAACCCTCAACCTGACCCTAAACATAATCCTAAACCTAAACCTCACCCTCACGCTCACCATAACCATAACACTCAACCTAACCCTTACCCTAACACTAGCCCTCAACCCTAACCCTTAACCTCAACCTCACCCTAAACCTAACCATCACCCTAACCCTAACCATGACCCTAATCCTCAATGTAAGCCTAATCGAAACCCTAATTCTAACCCTAAACCTCACCCTCAACCTAACCCTAACCCTAACCCTTACCCTTCCCTATGCTTAACCATATTGCTATCCCTTACCCTCAGCCTCACCCTAACCATCACTCTAACCTTAACACTAACTCTCACCCTCACCATAACCCTAACCCTACCATCAGCTTATCCCTCACCTTAACCCTAACAGTAATCTTAATCCAAACCCTAAACCTCACCTCACCCTCACTCTAAATCTAACCCTAACCTTAACCCTAACCCTAAACCTCACCCTAACCCTAAACCTATCCCTAACCCTCACCCTAACCCTAAAGCTAATCCTAAAGGTAACACGCAACCTCACCCTCACCATAACCCTAACACTCATCCTAACCCTAACCTTAACCGTAGCCCACACCCTAACACTTACCCTACAATCACCTAAAATCTAACCCTCAACCTCACTCTAACCCTCACCCTAATCCTTACCCTCATCATAACCCTCTCCTTCTCCCTCAACCTAACCCTCAACCTAACCCTTAAGCTCACCCTAACCCTCACCCTAACCCTTACCCTAAACCAAACAATAACACTCACCCTATCGCCCACACGAACCCTAAACCTAACCATATCCCTTACACTCAACCTAACCCTCACCCTAACCCTTACCCTCACCCTCACCCTCACCCTAACCCTAAACCTAACCCTCAGCCTAACCCTCATCCTAACCCTACCACTATACCTAACCCTCACCCTAATCCTAACCCTCACCCTAACCCTAACCATAGCCCTTAGCCTAACCCAAACCCTAAACCTCACCCTAACCCTAACGCTAACCCTAATCCTCACTCTCACCCTAAACCTCACCATAACCCTTAACCTCATCATAACAATAACCCTAACCTTAACCCTAATCCTCACACTAACCCTAACCCTAACCCTCACCCTAATTCTCACCATAACTCTAACCCTCACCCTCACCCTAACCCTCACAGTCACCTTCACCCTCACCCTAACCCTAACCGTCACCCACACCCTAAACCTCACACTGACCCTCACCCTCACCCTCACATTAACCCTCACCGTAAGCCTAAACCTAACCCTCAACTTAAATATAACCCTCACCTTAACCCTAAATCTAACATTCACCGTCACCCTAACCCAAACCCTAACCCTCACAATAAACCTCACCCTAAACCTAACGCTCACCCTAGCCCTCATTCTCACCCTAAACCTCACCCTAACCTTTATCCTCACACTAACTAGAGCCCTAAAGGAAAGCCTCAAACTAACCCTTACCCTCAACGTATACTTGAACCTCAACCTCACCGTAACCCTCACCCTAACCTTAAATCTCACCCTAACCCTAACGCTAACCCTAACCCGCATTTTCACCCTAATCCACACCCTAAACCTTATCCTCACACTAACCCTAACCTTAAACCTAACCCCCACATTAACCCTAAACCTCACCCTAAACCTAAACCTAACCCGCATCCTAACCTTAACCCTAACACTCACCTTCACCCTAACCCTCATGGTCACCCTAACCCTCACCCTAAACCTAACCCCAACCTACAACCTCACCCTCACAATCACCCTCATCCTTACCTTAACCCTCACCCTCACTCTAAACATCAATCTAACTGTAACCCTCACCCTAACCCTAACCCTAATCGTCAACCTAAGCCTAATCCTCACCTTAAACCTCACCCTCACCCTAATCCTCACCCTGACCCTAACCCTAAGCCTTTCCTAACCTACACCCTCACCCTCACCTTAACCCTCATCCTAATCCTCCCCCTCACCCTATCCCTCACCCTAAACCTAACCCTAACTCTAACCCTCATCCTTACCCTCAACCTAACCCTAACCCTAACCCCCAAACTAAGCCTAACCTTTACCCTAATGGTAATACCAACCCTCACCCTCACTCTAACCCTAACATTAACTCTAACCGTCACCCACACCCTAACGCTTGCCCTCACCCTCACCCTCACCCTCACCATAACCCTAACCCTAACCCTAAACGTAACCCTAACCCTCACCCTAACCCTCAGTCTAACCCTAAACCTAAACCTAACCTTAACACTCACCCTAAACATAACATTAACCCTAGCCCTCACCTTAACGGTCACCCTCAAGCTCCCCTAAACATAACCTTCACCCTAACCCTAACCCTAACCCCCACCCTAACCCTAACCCTAACCCTCATCCTCACACACATCCTAACCCTATCCTAACCCTAACTCTCAACCTAACCTTAACCGTTACCCTAAAGCTAACCATAAAACTCTCCCTCACCCTAACCCTAACCCTAACCCTCAACCTACACCTAACTCTAAAGCTAATGCTATCCCTAACCCTCAACCTCACCAGTAACCCTCACCCTAACCTTAACACTCACCCTCACCTTTACACTTACCCTAACCCTACCCCTCAGCCAAACCCTCACCATAACCCTAACAATAACCCTAATCAAAACCTTAACACTCACACTCACCCTAAGCCTCAACCTAACCCTAACTGTCACCCTCATCCTCACCCTAACCCTCACCCTAAACCTCACCCTCACCCTAGCACTCACCCTAAACCTAACCCTAATCCTAAACCTAAGCCTCACCCTAACCCAAACCCTAAACCTAACCCTAAACCTGAAAATCACCCTCACCCTAACCCTATCCCTAACACTCAACTTAACCCTTACACTAACCCTAATGCTAAACCTAAACCTCAAACTCACCCTAACCCTCACCCTAACCCTTACCCTCAACCTCACCCACACTCTAAACCTAATACTAAACCTAATCCAAACCCTAAACCTCACCCTCACCCTCACTCTAACTCTAACCCTAACCCTAACTCTAATCCTCACCCTAACCATAACCCTAACCCTAGCCCTAATACTAATACTAACCCTCACCATCACCCTAACCCTCACCCTAACCCTTACCCTCAACCTCACCCACACTCTAAACCTAATACTAAACCTAATCCAAACCCTAAACCTCACCCTCACCCTCACTCTAACTCTAACCCTAACCCTAACTCTAATCCTCACCCTAACCATAACCCTAACCCTAGCCCTAATACTAATACTAACCCTCACCATCACCCTAACCCTCACCCTAACCCTAACCCTCACCCCCACCCTCAGCCTAACCCTGAACTTAACCCTACAGCTAACCCTAAACCTAACCCTCACCTTCGCCCTCACCATAACCCTAACCCTACCCATCACACTAACCCTAACCCTAATGGTAACAGTAACCCTCACACTCACTCTAACCCTAACCCTAATCCTCACCCTAACCCTAATGATAAACCTAAACTTCAACCTCACTCTAAAACTCACCCTAACACTTCCCCTCACCCTCAACCTCACCCTAATTATAACCCTAACCCTAACACTCAACCTAACCCTAACCCTAAACCTAACGCGAATCCTACCCCTTAGCCTAACCCTAACCCTCACCCTGACCCTTAACCTCTCCCTAACCCTAACCCTAACCCTCAGCCTAACCCTCATCCTAACCCTAACCCTAACACGACCCCTCACCCTAAACTTAACCCTAACCCCAACCCTAACTCTCACTCTAATCCTAACCCTCACCCTCACACTCAACCTCAACATAAGCCTAAACCTAACCCTAACTCTAATCGAAACCCTAACCATCACCTTCACCCTAACCCTAACTCTAATCCTAAACCTAACCCTTACAATCACCCTCACCATAGACCTAACATTCACCCTAACCCTAACCCTAAACCTAAAGCTATCCCTAACCCTCACCCTCACCCTAACCCTCACACTAACCTTACCCTCACCCTCACCCTCAACCTAACCCTAACCCTACCGCTCAGCCTAATCCTCACCCGAACCCTAACACTAACCCTAATCAAAACGCTAACCCTCACCTCACCCTCACTCTAACTCTAACCCTAACCCTAAAGCTAACTCTCACCTAACCCTAACCCTAACACTAAACCTATTGCTAACAATATCACTCAACCTCAGCCTAAGACTCTACTTAACCCTAACTGTCACCCTCACCCTCACCCTAAACTTCACCCTAAACCTCACCCTCACCATCGCCCTCAACCAACCCTAACCCTACAACTCAGCCTAACCCTCACCCTAACCCTAACACTAACCCTAATCAAAACCCAAATCCTCACCCTTACCCTCACTCTAATTCTAACCTTAACCCTAATCCTAGCCATAAACCTAACCCTAACCCTAACCCTAAGCCTAATGCTAAACATAAACGTCAAACTCACCCTCACCCTAACCCTCACCCTAAACCTAAGCTTAATCCTATCACTCACCCTCAACCTAACCCTCACCCTAACCCTTACAATCACCCTAACCCTAACCCTAAACCTCAGCCTAAACCTCATCCTAAGCCTAAGCTTAAGCCTAACCCTCACACTAACCTTAACCCTAACCCCAAACCTAACACTCACCCTAACCCTAACCCTCACCCTCACCCTCACCCTCAACCTCAGCCTAAACCTAACCCTAACCCTAGTCCAAACCATAACCCTCACCCTCACCCTCAACCTAACTCTAACCCTAACTGTAAACCTAACCCTCACCCTAACCCTAAACCTATCCCTAAACCTCACCCTAAACCTAACCCTAATCCTAAACCTAACCCTTACTCTCACCCTCAACATAACCCTAATCCTAACCCTATCCCTCACCCTAACCCTTAACCTCAATCTCACCCTAAACCTAAAACTCACCGTAACCCTCAACCTCACCCTAACCCTAACCCTCACCCTCACATTCACCCTAACCCTACCCTAACACTAACCCTCAACCTAAACCTAACTGTAACCCTAATGCTAACCATACACCTCACCCTCACCCTAACCCTAATCCTAACACTCACACTAACCCTAACCCTAATGCTATCCCTAATACTCACCCAAACCCTAACCCTCACCATCACATTTACCCTCACACTTACCCTAAACCTACCCCTACCACTCAGCCTAACCCTCACACTAACCCTTACCCTAAACCTAATCCAAACACTAACCCTCACCCTCACCCTCACCCTACCACTAAACCTAACCCTAATCCTAATCTTCACCCTAAACCTAAACCTATCCATAACCCTCATGCTAACCATAACCCTAATCCTAAACTTAGCCCTCACCCTCATCCTCACCATAACCTTAAAACTCACCCAAACCCTAACCCTAACCTCAGCCCTCACCCTAAGACTTACCCTCACCCTCACCCTAACCCTAATCCTCAACATCACCCTATCCCTCACCCTAAGCCTTAACCTCACCCTAACTCTAATACAAACCCTAACCCAAACTCTAACCCTAACCCTAACCCTATCACAAACCCTCATGCTAAACCTAACACTAACACTAACGTGGACCCTAAACCTCACCCTCACCCTCACCCTAAACCTAACCCTCACCCTACCACTCACCCTAAGCATAACACTAATCCTCACACTAACCCTAACCCTAACCCTCACCTTCAGGCTAACCCTCGCAGTCACCCTAACCCACACCCTCACCCTAACCCTCACCTACATTCTCACCCTCACCCTCAGGCTCACCTTAACCCTAACCCTCACCCGCTCATTAAACATCAATCTAACCCTAACCTTCTCCCTAACCCTAACCCTAATGCTCACCCTAACCCTAATCCTCACCTTAAAACTCACCCTCACTCTAATCATCACCCTAACCCTAACTATAAGCCCTTCCTAACAGAAACCCTCACCCACACCCATACACTCATACTAACCCTCACCCTCACCCTAAACTTAACACTAACTGTAACCCTCACCCTCACCCTCACCCCCACCCTCAGCCTAACCCTAACCATAACCTTACTCCTAACCATAACCCTTAAACTAACCCTAATCCTAACCCTAATGCTAACACTAACCCTCACAATCACTCTAAGCCTAACCCTAACCCTAAACCTAATCTGAATTCTAACCCTAAACCTCAACCTCACCCTAACCATCATCCTAACACTTACCCTCAACATCACCCGCACCCTAATCCTAACCCTAACCCTAACCCTCCCCCTAACCCTCCCCCTAACCCTAACCGTAACCCTAACCCTACCCCTCAGCCTAACACTCAACCTAACCCTAATACTCACCCTCACACTCACCCTAACACTAACCCTACCCCTAACCCTCAACCTAATACTCACCTTAAACCTAAATCCAACCCTAACCCTAACCCTCACTCTCTCACCCTAACCTTATGCCTAATCCTAACCCTCACCCTCACCCTAACCCTTACCCTCACCCTAACCCTAACCCTGAACCTAAAACTCATCCTAACCCTAACCCTAACCCTAATCATCACCTTAAACTTAACCCTAACCCCAACCCTAACACTCCCCCTAACCCTAACCCTCACCCTAACACTCAAACTCACCCTCAACCTAACCCTAACCCTAACCCTAATTAAAACCCTAACCCTCACCCTCACCCTCACACTAGCACTCAACCTCACCCTAAACCTCACCCTAAGCCTTACCCTCACCCTAACTCTAATCCAAACCCTAAGCCTAACTCTCACACTAAACCAAACCCTATACCTAACCCTAATCCTAAACTTAACTCACACCCTAACCCTAACCCTAACCCTCACACTCACCCTCACCCTAACCCTAACACTCACCCTAACCCTCACCCAAACACTAAAGCTTACCCTAATCCTCAAACTCACCCTAAACCTCAACCTAACCCTTACCCTCATCAAATCACTAACCCTAACCCTAACCTTAACCCTAATCCTCACACTAACACTAACCCTAACCCTCACCCTAAAGCTCACCCTAATCTTCACCTTCACCCTGAACCTTACCATCAGTTTAACCCTCACCCTAACCCTAACCGTCAGCCACACATTAACCCTCACCCTCATCCAAACCCTCACACTCAACCTAACCCTGCCCCTCACCCTTTCCCTCACCATAAACCTAACCCTAACCCTCACCCTCAACCTAAACCTAATCCTAACAAGAACCCTAACCCTCACCCTAACATTTACCCTCAACCTCACCCGCACCCTAATCTTAACCCTAAACCTAACCCTCACACTAACTCTCACCCTAACCCTAACCCTAACTGTAACCCTCACCCTCACCCTCACCCTCAAACTAACCCTCATCCTCATCCTCACCCTAACCCTCATCACAACCCTAAACATCACCCTAACACTAACCTCACCCTAACCCTAACCCTAACCCAAATCCTAACACAAACCCTAACCTCACCCTCACACTAACGTTAATCCTAACCCTCACCCACATCCTAAACCTCACCCTAACCCTTATCCTCACACTAACCCTAAACCTAACCCAAACCCTCGCACTAACCCTAACCCTCACCTTAACTCTAACAATACCCCTCACCATAAACCTCACATTAACCCTAACCCTAACCCAAACCCTTTCCCTAACACTAACCTTAACACTAACCCTCACCCTCATACTAAATATCACCCTAACGCTATACCTCACCCTAACCCTAACCCTAAACCTCACCCTAACCCTATCCCTCGACATAACCCTCACTCTCCGCTAATCCTCACCCTAACCCTAACACTAACCCTTACCTAACCGAAACACTCACCTCACCCTCAAACTCAAACTAACCCTCACCCTCATCTTAGCCCTCACCCTAACCCTAACCTTAACCCTTTCCCTCATCCTAACCCTAAGACTCACACTAACCCTAACCCTAACCCTAACCCTCACCCTACACCCAACTCTAAACCTCAATCTCAACTTCACCCTAACCCTAACCCTCACCCTACACCCAACTCTAAACCTCACCCTCACCCTCACCCTAACCCTCACCCAAATCCTAACCCTAAACCTCACCATAACCCTAACACTCACGCTAACCCTCAACCACAACCTAATCCTCACCCTAAAAATAACCCTCACCCTTACTTAACAGAAAACCTCACCTTCACCTTCACCCTAACCTCAACCTCACCCTAACCCTAACCCTCAGCCTAACCCTCACCCTATCCCTAACGCTAACCCTAACCCTCACACTAACCCTAACCCTAAACGTAACCCTAACCCTCACACTAACCCTAAACCTAACCCTCAACCTCACCCTCACCCTAACCCTCACTCTCACGCTCACTCTAGTCCTAAACCTAACCCTAACTGTAACCCACACCCTCAACCTAATCCTCACCCTAACCATAACCCTAACCCATACCTAACCGAAAACCTCAACCTCACCCTCACACTCATCCTAACCCTAACCCTAACCCTCACCGTAACGCGAATCCTAACCCTTACCATCACACTAACCCTTATCCGAACACTAAACCAAACCCTAACCCTAACCCTCACCCTAACCATATCCCGACACCTCACCCTAACTCTCCCACTAAACCTAACCCTAACCCTAACACTCACCCTAACCCTAACCCTAAAGTTAAACCTCACCCTCACCCTGACACTCACCATCACCCAAACCCTCACACTAAACCTATCCCTCAAGCACACCCTAACTCTCACACTCACCTGAACCCGAACCCTCACCGAACACTAACACTCACTCTAACCTCACACTCACAATAATCATCACCCTTACCCTCACACTCACCCTAACACTAACCCTAACACTCACCCTAAACCTAACCCTCAAACTAACCCTAACCCTCACCCTGACCCTCAACCTAAACCTAACACTCACCCTCACCCTCAACCTCACCCTCAACATAACACTAACTCTCATCCTTCCCCTAATCCTAAAGCTAATGCTAATATTATACCTCACCCTCAACCTAACCCTCACCCTAACCCTTATCCTCACCCTATCCCTAACCCTAACCCTCACCCTGACCCTCAACCTAAACCTAACACTCACCCTCACCCTCAACCTCACCCTCAACATAACACTAACTCTCATCCTTCCCCTAACCCTAAAGCTAATGCTAATATTATACCTCACCCTCACCCTAACCCTCACCCTAACCCTTATCCTCACCCTATCCCTAACCATAAACCTAACCCTAAACTTCACACTATCCCTAACCTTAACCCTAACCCTCACACTCATCCTCACCCTAATGCTAAACCTAACACTCAACCTCATCCTAATCCTCACCCTAAAAATTACCCTCACGCGAAACCTAACCCTCAACCTAACCCTCACCCTAATCCTCACCCTAACCCTAACCCCAAAACTCAACCTAACCCTCACCCTAACCCTAACCCTCACACTCACCCTAATCCTCACCCTGAAATTTACCCTCAACCTAACCCAAACCCTAACCCTAAACCTAACACTCACACTAACGCTAATCCTAACTCTCAACCTAACCCTAACCCTAACTGTAACCCTCAACGTCACACTAACCCTAACATTAACCCTAACCCTAACCCTCATTGTAAACCTAACCCTAACCCTAACTCTCAAACAAACCCTAACCCTAACCCTCAACCTAGCCCTCATCCTAAACCTAACCCTCACCCTAACCCTCACCGTCACCCTCAACCTAAAACTTACCCTCAACCTAACGCAATCCCTAAACCTAAACCTAACCCTAAATCTCACCCGAACACTAACCCTCACCCTAAACCTCACCCTCACATTAAAGTTCACCCTAACCCTAACCATCACCCTATCCCTAACCCTAACCCTCACCCTAAACCTAACCCTCACATTAACCCTAACACTCACACTAACCCTAACCCTAACCCTCACCCTCACACTCACCCTCACCCTAATCCTAACCCTAACATTCATCCTAACACTAACTCTCACCCTCACCCTCACACTCACCCTCACCCTCACCCTCACCCTAACCCTAACCCTAACCCAAAAGGTCATCCTAATCCTCACCCTAACCCTAACCCTAAACCTTACCTAACAGAAAACCTCACCTTCCACCTCAACCTCACCCTAAACTTAACCCTCACCCAAGCCCTAACCCTAACTCTAAACCTCACCCTAACCCTAACCCTAAAACTCATCCTCAACCTCACCCTAAACCTAAACCTAACCCTCACCCTCATCCTAACACTAACACTAAACCTAATGCTAACCCTAAAACTCACACTCACCCTAAACCTCACCCTAAACCTTACCATCACCCTAATCCTAACCCTAACCCTCAAACTAAACCTAACCCTCAAACTAACTCTAACCCTACCCCTCAGCCTAACCCTCACCCTAAACCTATCCGAACCCAAATCCTCACCCTATCCTTGAACCCTAATGTTAACCCTAACACTCACACTCACCCAAGCCCTCAACCTAACACTTACCTTCACCCTAAACCTAACACTCACCCTCAAATTAACCCTCACCCTAACACTTACCCACACCCTAAACCTCATCCTAACCCTAACCCTAACCTTAACCCACACACTAACACTAAACCTAACCCTCATCCTAGCCCTCATCCTAACCATTACCCTAAACCTAACCCTCACCCTAACACTAACCCTAACCCTAACCCGAACCCTCACTGTAACCCTAACCATCACCCTCATTCTCCCCATCACCCTCAGCATGACCCTAATCCTAACCCTCACCCTCAAACTCACCCTAACTCTAACCATAAACCTAACCCTAACACTCACCCTCACCCTCACCCTCATCCTCAACCTAACCCTCACCCTCACACTAACCCTCAACCTCAACCTAAACATCACCCTAACCCTAACCCTCACGCTAACCATAATCATAAAACCCTAAAGCTAAACCTCACCCTAAACCTCACCCTAACCCTAACAATAACACTAACCCTCACCCTCACCATAACACTCATTTTAACCCTTATTCTCACACTAACCCTAACCCTCACACTAAACCTAACCCTAACACTCAACCTCAGCCTCAACCCCACCCTCACCCTAAACCTAACCCTCATCCTAACCCTAACCCTACACCTAATGCTAACCATAAACCTCACCCTCAACCTAACCCTAACCCTAACCCTCACAGTAAACCTAAAGCTCACCATAATGCTAACCCTAAACCTCACACTAAACCTAATCCTCAACCTAAACCTAACCCTACCCCTCAGCCTAAACCACACCCTAAAAATAACCCGCACCCTAATCCTCACACTATCCCTAAACTTAACCCTCACCTAACCCTCACTCTCTCCTTATCCCTAAAGCTAACCCAAACCCTCACGCTCACCCTAACCCTCAACCTAAACCTTGCCCTCACCCTAAGCCTAACCCTCACGCTCACCTTAACCCTCACCCTAACACCTACCCACACCCTAACGCTAAACCTGACCCTCACCCTAAACCTCACCCTAACCCTAACAATAACCCTATGCCTAACACTGACCCTAAGCCTCACCTAAACCCTAAACCTCACACTAACCCTAAACCTCACCTGAAACTTTACCATCAACCTAACCCAAACCCTCACCCTAAACTTAACACTTAACCTAACCCTCAGCCTAACCCTTACCCTAACCCTAAACCTAACCCTAACCCTCACCATAACCCTTAACGTAACCCTAACCCTAACCTTCACACTAACCCTAACCCAAACCCTCAGCCTAACCCTCATCCTAACCCTAATGCTAACCCTAACTATCACCCTCACCCTAACCCTAACACTAACCCTAATCCTCAGCCTAACACTAACCCTCACCCTCACCCTAACACTCACTCTAACCCTTACCCTCAACATATCCCTCTCCCTAAACCTAAACCTAACCCTAACTCTCACATGAACACTCAACCTCACCCTAACCCTCACACTCACACCAAAAATCACCCTAAACCTAACCCTCACCCTAACCCTAACCCTAACCCTCACCGTAACCCTAACCCTCACCCTCACCCTCACCCTCACCCAAACCCTAAACCTAACCCTAACACACACCCTCACCCTAATCCTCACCCTAACCCTAACACTAACCCTTACCTAAGCAAAAACCTCACTGTCATCCTCAGCCTCACCCTATCCCTCACCCTCACACTAGCCCTCACCCTAACTCTAACACTCACCCCAGCCCTAACACTAACCCTCACCCTCACCCTCACCCTAACCCTAATCCTAAACCTAACCCTCATCCTAACACTAACCCTAAACCTAATGCTAACCCTAAAACTCACACTCACCCTAACCCTCACCCTAACCTTACCATCACCGTAACCCTAACCCTTACCCTCACACTAAACCTAAACCTCAATCTAACTCTAACCCTACCCCTCAGCCTAACCCTCACCCTAAACCTAACTCTAAACCTAATCCTCAAATTATCCTTAACCATAAACCTCACCCTAACCCTAAACCTAACCCTCACACTAAACCTAACCCTCACCCTAACCCTAAGCCTACCCCTCAGCCTAACCCTCACCCTAAACCTAACCCTAACCCTAATCCTCACCCTATCCCTAACCTTAACCTTATTCCTCACCCTAACCTTCACTCTCAACCTAACCCTAATGCTAACCCTAACCCTCACGCTAATGCTAAACCTAACCCTCACTCTAAACATTACCCTGACCCTAAACCTAAGCCTCACCCTCACCCTAACTTACCCACACGCGAACCCTCACACTCACCCTAAGCCTAAACCTAATCCTCACCCTAAACCTCACCCTAATCCTAACCATTACCCTAAGCCTAAACCTCACCCTAATCCTCACCCTAACCCTAACGCTCACCCTCACCCTAAACCTCACCCTAAATTTTAGCCTCAACCTAACGCGAACCCTAAACCTAACCCTAAACCTCAAAATAACCCTAACACTAACCCTCAGCCCAAACTTACTCCTAACCCTAAACCTAACCCTAACCCTCAACCTCACCCTAACCCTAACGCTAACGCTAACCCTCACCCTAACACTAACCCTTACCCTCACCCTTACCCTCACTCTAACCCTTACCCTCAACCTAATCCTATCCGTAACCCTAAACCTAACCCCAACTCTCACCCGAACACTCAACCTCAACCTAACGCTCAGCCTCACAATAAAAATCACCCTAACCATAACCCTCACCCTAACCCTAACCCTCACACTAACCCTAACCCTAAACCTCACCCTCAACCTCACCCTAACCCTAACCCTATCCCACATCCTAACAATAACCCTCACCCTAACCCTAACCCTAAACCACAACCTCACAATAATCCTCACCCTAACCCTAACCCTAACCCTTACCTAACGAAAAACCTCATCCTCACCCTCACCCTCGCCCTAACTCTCACCCTCACACTAGCCCTCACCCTAACTCTAACTCTCACACCAGCCCTAACCCTAACCCTTACCCTAACCCTAACCCTAACCCTAACCCTCATCCTAACCCTAACCCTAAACCTAATGCTAAAACTAAACCTCACCCTCACCCTCACCCTAACCTTAACCCTCGCACTAAACCTAACCCTCACCCTAATGCTAACCCTAAACCTCACACTAAACCTAATCCTCACACTAACCCTAACCCTACCCCTCAGCCTAACCCTCACCCTAAAAATATCCCTCATCCAAATACTCAACCTATCCCTAAACTTAACCCTCACCCAAACCCTCACTCTCACCTTAACCTAATGCTAACCCTAACCCTTTCCCTAAGGATAACCCTAACAGTAACCCTCACCCTCACACTAAATATCACCGTAACGCTAACCCATATCCTAACCCTAACCCTAACCCTCACCCTACCCCTAACCTTCAACCTAACCCTCACACTCCCCTAAACCTCACCCTAAACCTAACCCTCAACCTTACCTAACCGAAAACCTCACCCTCACCCTCACCCTCAACCTAACGCTCACCCTCCCTAGCCCTCAACCTAACCCTAACCCTATCCCTCCCCCTAAACCTCACCCTAAACCTTACCCTAACCCTAACGATAACCCTCAAACTAACGTTAACCCTCACCCTAACCCTAACCCTACGGTCACCCTAACCCTCACCCTAAACCTTACCATAACCCTAACCCTAACACTAAACCTAACCATAACCCTCACCCTCACCCTAACACTCACAGTCAAGCTAACACTCAACCTAACTCTAACCCTCACCCACACCCTAACCCTCAACCTCACCCGAATCCTAACGCTTACCCTAACACTAAACCTCACCCTAAACATCACCCTAACTCTAACACTCACCCAAATCCTGACCCTAACTCTCACCCTAACCCTGACACTCACACTAACCCTCAACCTCAACCTAATCCTCACCCTAAAAATAACCCTAACCCTTACCTAACCGAAACCCTCACCCTCACAAGCACCCTAACCTTCACCCTCAACCTAACACTCATGCTATCCCCAACCCTAACCCTCACCCTCACCCTAACCCTCACCCTAACCCTATCCCTACACATCACCGTAACTCTCACCCTAACCCTAACCCTAAACCTAAACCTCACCATAACCCTAACACTAAATCTGACCCTCATCCTCACCCTAACCCTCACCGTCACGCTTACACTCAACTTAACCCTAACCCTCAACCACACCCTAACCCTCAGACTCACCTGAAACCTCAGACTCACTCTAAAACCCTCACCTTAACCCTCACCCTCACAATATACATCAACCTAAACCTAACCCTCAGGCAAACCCTAACCCTCACCCTAAACGTATCCCTAATCCTAACACTTACCCTCACCCTCACCCACACACACAGCCTAACCCTAAGCCTAAACCTAACTCTCACCCTAACTCTCATCCTAAGACTCACCCTCACCCTAAATCTAATGCTAACCCTACCTCACACCCTCAACTTAACCCTCACCCTAAACCTCAGGCGAACCCTTACCCTCACCATAACCCTAACCCTAACTCTAACCCTAATCCTCACCCTAACCCTAACCCTCGCCCACACCCTAACCCTCACCATCATCCAAACCCTCATCCTCAGCTTAACACTCACACTAACCCTAACCCTAACCCTAATCCTAAACCTAACCCTCACCTTCACCCTCACTCTCAACCTAACCCTAACCCTAAGCCTAACCCTAAACCTAACCGTCACCCACACCCTCACCCTCAACCTAACACTCACCGTCACCATAAACATCACCCTAACCCTAACCCTCACCATAAACCTAACCCTAACCCTCACCCTAAAGCTAACCTTTACCCTAACGCTCACCCTATCCCTTACGCTAACCCTACACCTCAGCCTCACCTTAAACCTCACCCTAACCATTATCCTCACACTATACCTAACCCTAGCCCTAACCCTCACAGTAACCCTAATCCTCACCCTATCCCTAATCTTCACCCTAACCCTCACCCTCACCCTAACTCTAATGCTAACACTACCTCTCACCCTCACCCTAACCCTCAACCTAAAACACACCCTAACCCTTACCCTCACCCTAACCTGCAAACTAAACCTAACCCTAACCCTAACGGTCACCATAACCCTCACCCTAACCCTATCCCTAAACCTAACCATAACCCTAACTCTGAACGGAACACTCACGCTCACCCTAACCCTCAAACTAAACATCACCCTAACCTTAAACCTCACCCTAACCCTTACCCTAATCCTAACCCATCCCCTAACCCTAACCCTCACTATAAACCTAACCCTCACATTAACCCTAACCTTAAACCTCACCCTCACAATCACCCTCATGCTATCCCTAACCCTCATCCTAACAGTAACTCTCACAGTCACCGTCACACTCACCCTCACCCTAACCCAAACCATAACCCTAACCCTCACCCAAAAACTAAACCTGACCCTCACCCTCACCCTAAGCCTAACCCTAAACCTAAGCTTAATCCTAAATCTAACCCTCCCCCTCCCCCTCCCCCTAAACCTAAAACTCCCCCTAAACCTAACCCTAACCCTAACCCTCACCCTAACACTTACCCTCTCCGTCACTCTAAGCCTCACCCTAACCCTCACCCTCACCATAGCCCTCACCCTAAATCTAACCCTAACCCAAACCCTCACCCGCAACCTCATCCCCAACTTCAGCCTAACCGTAACCCTAAAGCTAATCCTAAACATAACCCTAACACTCACCCTCACCCTCACCCTCACTCTCACCCTAACCCTAACTCTAATGCTTACACTAGCCCCCACCCTCACCCTAACACTAATCCTAAACCTAACCCTTACCCTAACCCTAATACTAACCCTAAACCTCAACCTCAACCTAACCCTCACCCTAACCCTTACCCTCAACCTCAACCTCACCCTAATATTAACTCTAACCCTAACCCTAAACTTCACCCTAATCCTAATCCTAGCCCTACCCCTCCGCCTAAACCTCACCCTAAACGTAAACCTAACCCTAATCCTCACCCTATCCCTAATCCTAACCCTAACCCTTACACTAACGCTCAACCTCACCATAACCCTAATGCTAATATTAACCCTCAACCTCACCCTAACCCTAACCCTTAATCTCACCCTAACCCTAACCATAACCCTAACCCTCACACTAAACCTAACTCTCACCCTAACAATAACGCTAACCCTACCCCTCACACTAACACTCAACCTAACCCTAATCCTAACTTTAACCCTAGCCCTCAGCCTGACCCTAGCCCTCACCTGACACTAAACTTAGCATTAATCATAATACTAACCCTAAACCTAACTCTCACCCTCACCCTCAACCTCACCAACCCTCTCACCCTAACCCTCAACCTAAACCTAAACCTCACCCTAACACTAAACCTAGCCATCACACTAACCCTAACCCAAACCATCACTCTAACCCTCAAACTAACCCTAATCCTCACCCTCACCCTCACGGTAACCCTAACCCGAACCCTAACTCTCAAAATAACCCTCAAACTCACCTAACCCTAACCATAACCCTAACCTCACCCTATACCTAGCCCTAACCCTAATGCTATCACTAACACTCAGCCAAATCCTAACCCTCACCCTAACTCTAACTTTTACCCTCACCCTAAACCTAATCCTAAACCTAAACCTCACCCTAACCCTAACCATAACCCTAACCCTAACACTCAAAATAACCCTCAGCCTTACCCTCACCCCAACCCTAATCGCAACCCTAACCCTCACCCTCACCCTAACCCTCACTCTAACACTTACCCTCATCCTAAACCTAACTCTCACCCTAAACCTTACCCTCAGCCTAACCCTGACCCTAAGCCCAACTCTAACCTTCACCCTCACCCTAAGCCTAACCCTCACCCTAACCATCACCGTAACCCTCACCCTAACTTGAACGCTATCCTTAAACCTCACCCTCACCCTAAACCTCATCCTAACTCTTACCCTTACCCTAACCCTAACTCTAACTCTAAAACTAAACCTCATCCTAACCCTCACCCTAACCCTAAACCGAACCCTAACCTGCACCCTAACCCGCACCCTAACCCTCACCCTAACCCTAACCCTCACATTCATCCTAAAATTAACCCTAAACCTTTCCCTCACCCTAATCCCAACCCTAACCCTAATCCGAACCCTCACACTAACCCTAACCCTCACCCTAACCCTAACCATAAACCTCAACCAAACCCTCTTCCTAACCCTAAACCTAACCATCAACCTAACCCTAACCCTAACCCTCAACCTAACCCTAACCGACAACCTAACCCTAACCCTAACATTAAACCTAACCCTAAACCTCACCCTCACCCTCAGCCTAACCCTAACCATAACCCTAATCCTAAGCCTAACGCTCACACTCATCCTCATCCTATCTCTAACCCTAACCCTAACCCTGACCCTCTCTCTAACTCCAAACCTATCCCTAACGCTCAACCTAACAATAACTCTCACCCTTACGCTAACAATAACCCTCACACTAACCCAAACACTAATGCTATCCCTAACCCTCACCCTGACCCTAACCCTAACACTAACACTAAACCTCACCCTAACCCTCACCCTAAACCTAAACCGAAACCTAACCCTCATCCTAATGTTCAACCTAACCCTCAACTTAACCCTAAACCTCACCCTAACCCTAACCCTCACCCTAAACCTTACCCTCACCCTAACCCTAACGCTAACCCTAACTCTAACCCTCACCCTCACCCTAAGCCTAACCTGAACTCTAATCCTAACCCTAACCCACACCCTAACTCCAATGCTGTCCCTAAACCTCACCCTCACCCTAAACCTCATTCTAACCCTTACTCTCAACATAACCTTAAACCTAACCCTAAACCTAATCCTCACCGCAACCTTAACCCTCACCCTCACCCTAACCCTCAACGTCACCTTAACACTCACCGTAACCCTAACCTTCACCCACACCCTGAAACTCACCCTCACCCGAACCCGAATCCTCACCATAATCTTACCCCAAACCTAACCCTCAACCTAAACCTAACTCTAACCCTCACCACATACTAACCCTTACCCTCACCTAAAACAACACCCTAACCCTCACCCAAACCCTAACACTAAACCTAAACCTCAATCTCCTTCTTACCCTCACCCTAACCCTCACATTAACCCTAACCCTCACACTAATCCTAATCCTACCTTTCACCCTACCCCTCACCCTAATCCTAAACCTAACCTTCATGCTCACCCTAACCCAAAACCTCACCATCACCCTCACCCTCAGCCTGACACTCACCCTCACCCTAAACATCACCCTAACCCTAAACCTCACCCTAACCCTGACCCACACGCTAGTTCTCACTGTGAAACTAACCCTAACCTTAACCCTCACCCTCAACCTCACCCCCACCCTCATCCTAACCCTAAACCTAACCTTAACCCTCACCCTAACCCTATCCCTAATGCTAACCCTAAACCTCAACCTCAGACTAACCCTCACCCTAAACCTAACCCTAACCCTAATATTCTCCCTATACCTAACCCTAACCCTAACCCTCACACTAACCCTCACCCTCACCATAAATCTAATATTAACATTAACCCTCAACCTCACCCTAAATCTCGCCTTAACCCTAACTGTCACCTTAACCATATCCCTCACCCTCACCCTAACCCTCGCCTTAACACTTACCCTCATACTATGGCTCAACCTCCCCCTAAGCCTAACACTCTCCCGAACCCTAAACCTAACTTTCAACCTATACCTCATCGTAAACCTAACCCTAACCCTAACCCTCACCCTAACCTTAACCCTAAACCTAACTCTAACCCTCACCCTAACCCAAACCCTCACCCTCAGCCTCTACCTCAACCTCAGCCTAACCCTAACCCTAACTTTAATTCAAACCCTAACCCTCACCCTCACCCTAAATCTAAACCTAACCCTAACCAAAACCCTCGCGCTAAACCTAACCCTATCCCTAACCCTCACCCTAACCCTAAACCTAATCCTAAACCTAACCCTCACCCTCACCCTAATCCTTACCCTCACCCTAACCCTAAGCCTAACCCTCAGCCTAACCCTCATACTAACACTAACTCTAACCCTAAACCTCACCCTATCGTTAACCCTAACTCTAAGCCTAACCCTAACGCTAAACCCAACACTAACCCTCACCCTCACCCTCAACCTCAACATCAACCTCACCCTAACCCTCACCCTATACCTTACCCTCACCCTAACCCTAACCCTAACCCTAACTCTAACCCTCACCCTCACCCTAAGCCTAACCCGAACCCTAACCCTCAACCAAACCGTCACCCTAACTCTAACGATATCCCTAAAACTCACCCTCACCCTAAACCTCATCCTAACCCTTACACTCAACATAACCCTCACCCTAATTCTAACCCTAATCCTCACCGTAATCCTAACCCTCACCCTCCGCCAACCCTCACTGTCACCTTAACCCGCACCCTAAACCTAACCATCACTCTCTCCCTAAAACTCACCCGAACCCGAACCCTCACCCTGACAATAACCCTACCCTAAACCTCACCGTAACCCTAACACTCACCCTAAACATAACTCTAAACCTCACCCTCAAACTAACCCTAACTGTAACCGTAAGCCTAACCCTAACCTTAACCCTAATCCTAAGCCTAAACCTCACCGAAACCCTAACCCTCACCCACAAGCTCAACCTCACCATCACCCTGACCATGACCCTCACCCTCACACTCACCTTAACCTTCACCATAACAATAATCCTCATCCTAAACCTAACTCTCAACCTCACCCTCTCCATCACCCTCACCCTAACTATCACCCTCACCCTCACCCTAACCCTAACCATAATCCTAACCCTCACCCTAAACCTAACTCTGAACCTCAACCTAACCCAAACCTCATCCTAACCCTAAACCTAAAGATAGCCCTCACCTTAACCTTTACCCCCACCAGAACACTAACCCTAACCCTCAACCTAAACCTAACTCTCACCCTAATCCTAACCCTAAACCTCACCCTCACCCTAACCCTAACCCTAACCATAAACCTATACCTCACCCTAACCCTAACCCTAACCCTAATGCTAACACTAAACCTCAGTCTCACCCTAACCCTAACCCTCACCCTAACTTTAAACCCAACACTAATGCTAGCCCTAACCCTCACCCTCAACCTAAACATCATTCTAACCCTTACCCTCACCCTAAACCTCATGCTAACCCTAACCCTAGCACTAACACTAAAGCTCACTCTAACCCTCCCCCTAACCCTCAACCGAAACCTAATCCTCACCCTAATGCTCACCCAACCCTCAAAATAACCCCAATACTCACCCTCACCCTCACCCTAAACCTTACCTTCAACATAACCCTAACCCTAATCCCAACAATCAGCCAAACCCTCTTCCTAACCCTAACCCTACCACTCAAACTAACCCGAACCCTAACCCTAAACCTAACCCTCACCCTAAACCTAACCCTTACCGTAAACCTCAGCCAACCCCTAACCCTAACCCTAATCTTAACCGTAACCCTCACCATCACCCTAACTCTAACCCTAACACTAACCCTGACACTCACCCTAACCCCAACCCTCACCCTAACCATAACCCTCACCCTCACCCTAACCCTAACACTCACCTTAACCCTCACCCTTAATCTAACGCTAACCCTAATCCTCACCCTCACCCTAAACCTCATCCTAAACCTTACCCTCTCCATAACCCTAAACCTAACCCTAATCCTCACACTAAGACTCACCCTAACACTCACCCTAAATTTAACCCTAAGCCTCACCTTCACCCTAACCCTCACCGTCACCCTAAAACTCAACCTAAACCTAACTCTCACCTACACCCTAACCCTCATCCTAACACTCACCCTCACCCTCACCCTCACCCTCAACCTAAATATCACCCTAACCTTAACCCTCATTCTAACCCTAACGCTAATCCTCACCCTAACCCTAACCCTCACCTTAAACCTCACCCTCACCCCAATCCTCACCCTACCCTTAACCCTAAGCCTTTCGTAAATGAAACCCTCACCCTCACCCTAACCCTCACCCTCACCCTAGCCCTGACCCTAAAACTAAACCTAACCCTAAACCTCAACCTCAACCTCACCCCCACCCTCAGCCTAACCCTAACCCTAACACTAATCCAAGCCCTAACCCTAACCATCACCCTCACCCTCACCCTAATCCTAACCCTAACCCTAATGCTAACACTACCCCTCACCCTCACTCTAACCCTAAACCTAACCCTAACCCTCACCTTCAACCTTCCCCTCAACCTAACCCTAAACCTCACCTAAACTCTTACCTACAACCTCAACCTCACCCTTACATTAAACATCACCCTAACACTAACCCTCACCCCAACCCTAACCCTAATCCTCACCCTAAACCTAATTATGACCCTCACCCTCACCCTCACCCTAAGCATAACCCTACACATAAACCTAATCCTCACACTCACCGTTAACCTAAACCTCACCCTAACCCTAACTTTAACCCTAGCCCTCACCCTAACCCTAACTCTAAAGCTAACCCTAACACTCACCATCACCCTAACCCTAACCCTAAACTTCTCCCAAACTCTAGCCCTAACCTTAATGCTATCCCTAACTCTCACCCTCACCCTAACCCTCACTCTAAAACTTACCCTCACCATAACACTCACCCTAACACTAAACCTAACATTAAAAATAAACCTCACCCTAAACCTCACCCTAAGCTAAAACCTAAAGCTCACCCTAATGCTCACCCTAACCCTCAACCTAATCCTAACACTAACCCTAACCCTAACCTTCCTCCAACCCTCACCCTAACCCTAACCCTAACACTAAACTTTAACCTAACGCTCACTCTAAACGTAACCCTATTCCTCACCCTATACCTAACCCTAACTCTAACCCTCACCCTAACCTTCACCCTCACCATAAATCTAATGCTAACATTAACCCTCAAAAACACGCTAAACCTCGCCCTAACCCTTACCTTCACTTTAACCCTATTCCTAACACTCACCCTAACACTCACCTTAATGCTGACCCTCACCCTAAACCTCACCCTCACCCTAACACTCACCCTAACCCTTACCCTCACCCAAACCCTAACCCTAACAGTCAGCCTAACCCTCAACCTAAACCTATCACTAACCCTAACCCTCATCCTAACCTTAACCCTAACCCTAACCCTAATCCTCACCCTAACCCTAAAACTCACCCTCACCCGAACCCTAACCCTAAACTTAACCCTCACCCTAACCCTAAACGTCACCCACACCCTAAAACTCACCTCACCCTAACCCACACCCTCACCATAACATTACACTGGATCTCACCCTATACCTAATCCTCACCCTAAACCTAACTCTAACCCTCACCCTCATACTAACCCTAAATCTCACCTTAAAACTCACCCTAACCCTCCCCCTAACCCTCACCCTCAGCCTCAACCTCAACCTCACCCTAACCCTAACAATAACTCCAATTCAAACCCTAACCCTCACCCTCACCCTAACTCTAAACGTAACCCTAACCAAAACCCTCACTCTAAGCCTAACCTTATCCCAAACCCTCAACCTAAACCTAAACCTAATCTTAAATCTAACCCTCACCCTGACCCTAACCCTTACCCTCACCCTAAGTCTAAGGCTAACCCTCAGCCTAACCCTCATACTAACACTAACCCTAACCCTAACCCTCACCCTAACCTTAACCCGAACCCTAACCCTAACACTCACCCAAACCCTAAGCCTCAACCTCACCCTCAACCTCACCATCAACCTGACCCTGTCCCTCACACACACCCTCATCCTAAACCTAACCATAACTCTAACCCTCACCCTAAACCTAACCATCATCCTCACGCTCACCATGACCCTCACCCTAACCCTTCCCTCACCCTCACCCTCATCCTAACCATAACCCTAACCCTCAACGTAAAACTAACTCTGACCCTCCCCCTCACCTTCACCCTAAGCCTAACCTATATCTAAACCTCACACAAACCCTAACCCTCACACTCAACCTAACCGTCACCCTCACCCTAACCCTCACACTCACCCTCACCCTAACCCTAAACATAATCCTAACCCTCACCCTAAACCTAACCATCAACCTCACCCTCACCATGACCCTCACCCTAATCCAAACCCTAACCCTAACCATAACCCTAACGCTCACCCTAAACCTTACTGTGACCCTCATCCTCACCTTCACACTAAGCCTAACCCTACACCTAAGCCTAATCCTAAACCTAACCCTCAACCTCACCCTCACCCAAACCTAAAACTCAGCCTAACCCTAAGCCTAAACCTAGCCCTCACCCTAACCCTTACCCTCACCATCACCCTAACCCTAATCCTCAACCTAAACCTAACCCTCAACCTAATCCTAACCCTAACCCTCAAGCTCAACCTCACCCTAACCCTATCCCTATCCCTCACCCTCACCCCAACCCTAACCCTAACCCTATCCCTAATACTAACCCTAATCCTCACCCTCACCCTCACCTTAACCCTAACCCTAAGTCTAACCCTCACCCTAACCCTAAACCTATTGCTATCCATAACCTTCATCCTCACCCTAACCCTAAAACTAACCCTAACACTAAACCTCACCCTTACCCTCACCCTAAACCTAAACCTAAACCTAACCCTTACCCTAACGCTGACCCTAACCCTCAACCTAACCCTAACCCTCACCCTCACCCTAACCCTCACACTAAACCTTACTCTCACCCTAACCATAACCATAACCCTAACTCTAACCCTCACCCTCACCCTAAGCCTAGCCTGAACCCTAACCCTCACCCTAACTCTAACGCTATCCCTAAATCTCGCCCTCACCCTAAACCACATTATAACCCTTACCAACACCATAACTCTAAACCTAAACCTAACCCTAATCCTCACCCTCACCCTAACCCTCACCCTCACCCTAACACTCACTGTCACCTTAACCCTCACTCTAAACCTAACCGCCACCCACACCCTAAAATTCACCCTCACCCGAACCCGCATCCTCACCCTAAACCTACCCTAAACCTCACCCTAACCCTAACCCTCACCCTAAACCTAACTCTAACCCTCACCCTCATACTAACCCTAACACTCACCTTAATCCTCACCCTAACCCTCACCCTAACACTAACGCTAACCCTAACCCTCACTCTCACACTAACCCTCACCAAAACCCTTATCCTCACACTAACCCTAACCCTAACCCTAAACCTCACATTAACCCTAACACTCACCCTAACCCTAACCCTACCCCTCAACCTACCACTCACCCTAACACAAACTCTAACCTTCACCCTAACCCTAACACTAACCCTCACATTTACCCTAACCCTCACCGTAACCCTAACCCTCACCTCAACCCTAACCATCACCTACACCCTCACTCTCACCGTCTCCCACACCTAACACTCACCCTCACCCTAAACATCACCCTACCCATAATCCTCACCCTAACCCTAACCTTAATCCACACATAACCCTAACACTCACGTTAAATGTAACCCTCACCCTAATCCTAACCCTAAACCTTTCTTAACTGAAACCCTCACTCTCACCGACACCCTAGCCCTCACCCTAAAACTAACCCTAACCCTAAACCTCACCCTCAACCTCAACCCACCTTCAGTCTAACCCTAACCATAAACCTAATCCTAACCCGAACCCTAACCCTCACCCTCATCCTCACACTAACCCTAACCCTAAACTTAACCCTAATGCTAACTCTAGCCCTCACCCTCACCCTAACCGTCACCCTAACCTGAACCTGAACACTAACCCTAATCCAAATGCTGACCGTAAATCTCAACCTCACCCTAACACTCACCCTAAACCTTACCCTCACCCTCAACCTCACCCTGACCCTAAACCTAATCCTAAACCTAACCCTCACCTTAACCCTCAAACTAACCCTAACCCTAACCCTACCCCTCAGCCTAACCCTCACCCTAAACCTAACCCTAACACTAATCCTCAACCTATCCCTAAACCTAACCCTCACCCTAACCCTCACCCTCACCCTAAACCTAATGCTAACATAAACCCTCAACTATATACTAATCCTCGCCCTAACCCTTCCCTCATCTTAACCCTATCCCTCACCCTCACCATAACCCTCACCCTAATTTTTACCCTCAGCCTAACCCTCAACCTAACCTTAACCCTAACCCTAACACTAACAATCACACTAACACTCACCTGAATCCTAAGCCTAAACCTAACCCTCACCCTAACCCTCAACCTAACCCTTTCACTCACCTAAACCCTAACCCTAACCCTCAGCCTAATCCTCATCCTAACCCTAACCCTAACCCTCACCCTAACCTTAAGGCAAACCCTAACCCTAACCCTCACCCTAAACCTAACACTCACCCTCAGCCTCACCCTCACCCTCACCCTAACTCTAAACCTAACCCTAACAAAAACACACACCCTAATCCTATCCATATCCCTAAGACTCACCCTAAACTTAACCCTAATCTTAATCCTAACCCTCAAACTAAACCTTACCCTCACCCTAACCCTAATGCTAACCCTCAGCCTAACCCTCACTCTAACACTAATCCTATCCCTAACACTCACCCTAACCTTTAACCTAACCGTAAAACTAACCCTCATCCAAACACTAACCCTCACTCTAACCCTCAACCTCACCATCACCCTCACACTCACCCTCACCCTAACCCTAACCATAACCCTAACCGTCACCCTAAACCTAACCCTCACCCTCACCCACAACCTCACCATCAACCTCACCCTAACCCTCACCCTCACCCTCACCTAACCCTAAGCATAACCCTAACCCTCACCCTAAACCTAACTCTGACCCTCATCCTCAACTTCACCCTTAGCCTAACCCTACACCTAAGCCTAATCCTAAACCTAACACTCACCCTCACCCTAATCCTAAAACTCACCCTAAACCTAACCCTAACCCTAACCCTCACCATAACCCTAAACATCACCCTAACACTAACCCTCACCCTAAATCTAATCCTAACCCTCACCCTCACCCTAACACTAAACCTAATGCTAACCCTAATCCTAACCCTCACCCTAAAACTCACTCTAACCCTTACCCTCACCCTAACCCTCACCCTAACGCTAACACTAACCCTAACACTAAACCTCACCCTAACCCTCACCATAAACCAAAACCTAAACCCAAACCTCACCCTAACGCTCACCCTAACCCTCAACCTCACCCTATCCCTCACCCTCACCGTAACCCTCACACTAAACCTTACCCTTCACCTTAACCCTAACCCTATCCCGAACTCTAACCCTCACCCTCACCCTAAGCGAAACCCGAACCCTAACCCTCTCCCAAACCCTCACCCTAACTATATCGCTAAAACTCACCCTCACTCTAAACCTCATCCTAACCCTTACCCTCAACATAAGCCTAAGCCTAAGCCTAACCTTAATCCTCACCATAATCCTAACCCTCACCCTCATCCAAACCCTCACCCTCACCTTAACTCTCACCCTAACCCTACCCATCACCCACTCCCGAAAACTCACCCTCAACCGAACCCTAACCATCACCCTGACCCTATCCTATACCTCAAGCTAACCCTAACCCTCACCCTAACCCTAACTCTAACCCTCACCCTCATACTAATCCTAACTCTAACCCTGATCTTAATCTTCAGCTTATCCTCACCCTAACCCTAAGACTAACCCTCACCCTCACTCTCACCCTAACCCTCACCCTAACCCTTATCCTCACACTAACCCTAACCCTAACATTAATCCTCACACTAACCCTAACCCCCAACCTAACACAAAACCTACCCCTAATCCTCCCCCTTCCCCTAACCCTAACCCTCACCTTCACCCTAACACTTAACTTCACCCTAACCCTCACCCTAACCCTAAACCTCACCTACACCCTAAGCCTCACCCTCAACCTCACCCTCATCCAAAAAATCACCCTAACCCTAACACTCACCCAAAGCCTAACCCTAATCCTCAACCTCACCCTAACCCTAACCCTCACCCTCACCCTCACCCTCACCCTCAGCTTAACCCTAACCCTAACCCTAATACAAACCCTAAACCTCACACTCACCCTCACCCTAACTCTAAACCTAACTCTAACCAAAACCCTCACCCTAAACCTAACCCTATCCCTATCCCTCTCCCTAAACCTGACCCTAAACCTAACCCTAACCCTCACCCTCACCCTAACCCTAAACCTCACAACAACACTTACCCTCAACCTAACCCTAAAACTAACCCTCAGCCTAACCCTCATCCTAACCCTAACCCTAAAGCTAACCCTCACCCATACCCTGACCCTCACCCTCATCATCAACCTCACCATCACCCTCACCCTAACCCTCACACTCACCCTCACCCTCACACTAATCCTAACCCTAACCCTCACCCTAAACCTAACCGTCACCCTCATCCTCAACTTCAAAATCACCCTCACCCTAACACTCACCCTCACCCTAAACCTAAACATAACCCTAACCCTCACCATAAACCTAACTATGACCCTCCCCCTCTCCCTCGCCCTAAGCATAACCCTACACTTAAGCCTAATCCTATACCTAATCCTCACCCTTACCCTAAACCTAAACCTCACCCTAACCCTAACCCTAACACTAGCCCTCACCCTAACCCTAACCTTAAAACTAACCCTCACCCTAACGCTCACCCTAAAACTCAAACTAACGCTAACCCTAACCCTCACCCTAATTCTCAACCTAAACCTTACCATCACCATATCCCTATCCCTAACCCTAACTCTAACCCTCACCCTCACCCTAAGACTAACCCAAACCTTAACCCTCACCCTAACCCTCACCCTAACTCTAATGCTACCCCTAAAACTCACCCTTACCCTAAACCTCATCCTAACCCTTACACTCACCAGAAACCTAACCCTAACCCTAATACTCACCATAATCCTTACCCTCACCCTCACCCTAACCCTCACCATCACCTTAACCTTCACCCTAACCCTAACCATCACACACACCCTAAAACTCACCTGAACCCGAACCCTCACCCGCAACCTAACCCTACCCTAAATCTCACCCTAATTCTAACCCTCACCCTAAACCTAACTCTAACCCTCACACTCATACTAACCCTAACCCTAACCTTAACTTTCACACTAAACCTCTCCCTAACCCTAACCCTAAACCTAACCCTCACTATCAGCCTAAACCACACTCTAATCCTTATCCTCACATTAATGATAACCCCAACCCTATACCTCACATTAACCCTTACCCTCACCCTAAATCCTCACCCTACCCCTCAACCTAACCCTAAACCTAGCCCTCACCCTAACCCTCACCCTCACCCTAACCCTAACACTAACACTAATGCTAACCCTAAACCTCAACCTTACCGTAAACCTCACCCTAACCTTTAACCTCACCCTCAACCTCACCCTAACCCTAACCCTAACCCTACCCCTCAGCCTAATCTTCAACCTAAACCTAACCCTAACGCTAATCCTCACCCTATTCTTAACCCTAAACCTAACCCTCACCTTAACCCTTACCCTCA
The DNA here is from genome assembly GCF_024711535.1 of Dipodomys merriami. NCBI lineage: Eukaryota > Metazoa > Chordata > Mammalia > Rodentia > Heteromyidae > Dipodomys > Dipodomys merriami. The sequence goes on from NW_027203182.1 coordinate 640,505, forward strand.
CCTTAACACTAATTTTAACATTAACTCTCAACCTCACGCTAAACTTCACCCTAACCCTTACCTTCACCTTAACCCTAACCCTCACCCTCACCCTAACCCTTACACATACCCTAACCCTCACGCTAACCCAAACTCTAACCCTAACACTGCACTTCACCATAACCCTCACCAGAAACCTAAGCCTAAACGTAACCCTAACCCTCACCCTAACACTCACCCTAACCCTTACCCTCACACGAATACTAACCCTAACCCTCAGCCTAACCCTCATCCTAAACCTAACCCTAACCCTAACCCTCACTCTGACCTTAGCCCTACCACAAACCCTAACCCTCACCCTAACCCTAACCCTCACTCTCACCCTCAACCTCACCCTCAGCCTAATCCTAACCCTAACCCTAATCCAAAACCTAAACCTCACCCTCACCCTCACCCTAACTCTAAACCAACCCTAAGCAAAACCCTCACCCTAATGCTAAACCTATGCCTAACCCTCACCCTAACAATAAACCAAAACCTTACCCTCACACTCACCCTAACGCTAACCCTCACCCTAACCCCATCGCTAAACCTCAGCCTAACTCTCATCCTAACCCTAACCCTAACCCACACCCAAAACCTAAAGCTCACCCTCACCCTCAACCTCATCTTCAACCTCACCCTAAACTTCACCCTCACCATTACCCTAACCCTAACCATAACGTAACCCTCAACCTAAACCTAACCCTCACCCTCAACCTCACCATCACCCTTACCCTAACAATCACCCTCACCCTCACCCTAAACCTAACCATAAGCATAAAGCTCACCCTAAACCTAACTCTGACCCTCACCCTCACCCTCACCCTAAGCCTAACCCTACATCTAAGCCTAATCCTAACCCTAACCCTCGCCCTCACCCTAGCATAACCCTCACCCTAACCCTAACTCTAATCCGAAACCTACCCCTCTCCCTCACTCTAACCCTCCCCCTTACCCTCACCCTAACCCTATCCCTCACCCTCAGCCTAACCCCAACCTTAACCCTAATCCTAAACCTAACCCTCACCCTCAACCTCGCCCTAACTCTAACCCTAACCCTAACCCTGAACCTCACCCTAAACCTAAGACTTTCCCTAATCTTCACACTAACCCTAACCCTCACCCTAAACCTAACCCTAAACCTCACCCACACCCTAACCCTAACCCTCACCCTAACCATCACACTAACCCTAATGCTAACCCTAAACCTCACCCTCACCATAAACCTCACCCTAACGCTTACCCTCACCCTAACCCTAAACCTAACCCTAATCCTCACACATATCCTAACTCTAACCCTCACCCTAATCCTAACACTAACATGAACTTTCACCCTAACCCTCACCCTAGCCCTAGTCCTCACCCTAAACCTTACCCTAAACCTCACCCTAACCCTCAACCTAACCGTAAAACTAATGCTAATATTAACCCCCAACCATAGCCTAAACCTCTACCTAACCGTTCCCTCACCTTAAACCTGTCCCTCACCCTCACCATAACGCTCACCCTAACCAGTACCCTCAGCCTAACCCTCAACCTAACCTTAACCCTAACCCTAAAACTAATCCTCACCCGAAAACTTAAGCCTAAACCTAACCCTCAAACTAACCTTTCACTCACCGGAACCCTAACCCTAACCCTCAGCCTAAACCTAATCCTAAACCTAACCCTAACCCTAACCCTCAACCTTACCTTAATGCTAACCATAACCCTAACCCTCACCCTAACCCTTACCCTAACCTTAATGTTAAACCTAATATTAAGCCTCACCCTAACCCTCTCCCTAACCCTAAGCCTCACCCAAACCCTAACCCAAACCCTCAGCCTAACCCTCATCCTAACCCTATCCCTAACCCTAACCCTCACCCTCACCCTAACCCTAACCCTAAGCCTCACCTTAAACCTCACCCTCCCACTAATCCTCACCCTAACCCTAACCCTAAGCCTTTCCTAACTGAAACCCTCAGCCTCACCCTAACCCTCACACTAATCCTCACCTTAAACTTCACCCTCACCCTCAGCCTAACCCTACGACAATCCTAACTGAAACACTCACCCTCAACCTAACCCTAATCGCCACCCTAACCATTACCCTAACCCTCACCTTAAATATCACCATCACCCTAATCCTCACCCTAACCCTAAACTTAAGCCTTTCCTAACCGAAACCCTCATTCTGACCCTAACCCTGACCCTAACCCTCACCCTCACCCTAGCCCTCACCCTAAAACTAACCCTAACCCTAACACTCACCCTCACTCTCAGTCTAACCTTAACCCTAACCTTAATCCTAAACCTAAATGTAATCCTCACCCTCAACTTCACCCTAACCCTAACCCTAACCCTTACCCTAATGCTAACACTAGCTCTCACCCTCAACCAAAACCTAACCCTAACCCAAACCCTCACCCTAACCTAACCCTAACCCTCACCCTAACCCTAACCCTCAACCTAACCCTCACCCTAACCCTAACCCTAACCCTACCACTCAGCCTAACCCTCACACTACACCTAACTCCAACTCTAATCCTCACTCTATCCCTAACCCTAACCCTCACCCTAACCCTCACCCTCACCGTAACACTAATGCCAACAATAAACCTAAACCTCGCCCTTACCCTTACCCTCACCTTAACCCTACCCTCACCCTCACCCTAACCCTCAGCCTAACACATACCCTCACCCTAAACGTCACCCTAACCCTAAGCCTAACCCTCAACCTCACCATCACCCTTATCCTCACCCTAACCCTTACCCTCAACATAAACCTCACCCTAAACCTAAGCCCAAACCTCACCCTCACCCTCACCCTAACCCTCACCCTAACCATTACCCTCACTCGAACCCAGACCCTAAAACTCAGCCTAACCCACATCCTAACCCTAACCCTAACCCTCATCCTAACTGTAACCCCAACACTAACCCTAACGGTCACCTCAACCTAACCCTAACCCTCACCCTCACCCTCACCCTCAAACTCAGCCTCAGCCTAACTCTAACCCTAACCCAAATCCAAAACCTGAACCTCACCCTCACCCTTACCATAACTCTAAACCTAACTATAACCAAAACCCTCACTCTAACCCTAACCCTATCCCTAAAACTCTCCCTAACCCTAACCCTAATTCTAATCCTAACCCTCACCCTAAATCTAATCCTTACTCTCACCCTAACCCTAACCCTCACACTAATCATTACCCTCAGCCTAACCCTAACACTAACTCTCATCCTAACCCTCATCTTAACCATAACCCTCACGCTAAACCTAACCCTCAACTTCACCCTCACCCTCAGCATCACCCTAACCCTAACCCTTACCCTCACCCTAACCCTAAACCTAACCATAACAACAACCCTCACCCTAAACCTAACTATAACCCTCACCCTCAGCCTAAGCCTAACATTACACCTAAGCCTAATCCTAAACCTAAACCTTAACCTCACTGTCACCGTAACCCTAATCCTCACCCTAACCCTAACCCTAACCCTCACCCTAACCATAACCCTCACCCTCACCCTAACCCTAAAGCTAACCCTAACACTCTCCATCACTCTAACCCTAACCCTAACACTCACCCAAACCCTAACCCTAACCCTAATGCTTTCCCTAACCCTCACCCTCACCCTAACCCTTACCCTCAGCCTAACACTCACCCTAACCCTAAATCTAAACCTAACCCTCACCCTAACACTCCCCCTAACCATCAACCTAACGCTAACCCTCACCCTCACCCTAACTGTCACCCTAAACCTTAACCTCACCCTAACCCTATCCCTAAACATAACTCTAACCCTCACCCTCACCCTAAGCCTAACCTTCACCCTAACTCTAATGCTACCCCTAAACCTCACCCTCAACCTAAACCTCATCCTAAACCTTACACACACAATAACCCTAACCCTAACCTTAACCCTAACTCTCATCGTAATCCTTATCCTCACCCTCACCCTAACCATCACTATCACCTTAACACTCACCCTAACCCTACCCTAAACCTCACCCTAACTCTAACTCTCACCCTAAACCTAACTGTTACCCTCACCCTCATACTAACCCTAACCCTTACCTTAACCTTCACCCAAAACCTCACCCTAATCCTAACGCTAACCCTAAACTTCACTCTCAGCCTAACCCACACCTTAACCATTATCCTCACACTAACGCTAAACCTAACCCTAACCCACACATTAACCCTAAACCTCACCCTAACCCATCACCCTACCCCTCACCCTAACCCTAAACCAAACCCTCACCCTAACCCTAACCATCAGCCTAACACTAAGCCTAAACCTAATGTTAACCCTAAAACTCAACCTCACGCTAAACCTCACCCTAAACATTACCTTCACCCTCAACATCACCCTTATCTTAACCCTAACCATAATCCTCACCCTAACACTAACCCTAACCCTAACCCTAACCCTTACACTCACCCTAACCCTCAAGCTAACCCTAACACTAACACTAACACTAACCCTCAACCTAACCCTCACCTGAACCCTAAGCCTAAACCTAAGCCTAACCCTCAACCTAACACTCAAACTAATCCTTACCCTCAAATGAGAACTAACAGTAACCCTCATCCTAACCCTCATCCAAATCCTATCCCTAACCCTAACCCTCATCCTGACCTTAGCCATAACACAAACCCGAACCCTCAGCCTAACCCTAACACCAACCCTAATCCAAACCCTAAACCTCACCCTCACCCTCACCCTAACTCTAAACCTAACCCTAGGCAAAACCCTCACCCTAACCCTAACCCTATTCCTAACCCACACACTAACCTAAACCTAATCCAAAACCTAACCCTCACCCACATCCTAACCCTTACCCACACCCTAACCCTAACCCCAAACCACAGCCTAACTCTGATCTTAAACCTATCCCTAAACCACACCCAAAACCTAACCCTCACAGTCACCCTAACCCTGACCCTAGCCCTATACCTAAGCCGAATCCTATCCCTAACCCTCACCCTCATCCTAACCCTAACTGTCACCCTAACCCTAACCCTCACCCTAATCCTAAACTTAACACTCACTCTCACCCTAAACCTAAACCTAACCCTAACCGTAACCCTCACCCTAACCCTAACCCTAACCCTAATGCTAACACTAAACTTCACCCTCACCCTAACCCTAACCCTAACCCTAATGCTAATACTAAACCTCACCCTCACCTTAAACCTAACCCTATGCCGAACCCTCACCCTAACCCTAACCCTAATGCTATCCCTAAACCTCACCCTCACACTGAACCTCACTGTAACCCTTACCCTCATCCTAACCCTAAACCTAACACTAACACTAAACCTCAACCTAACCCTCAGCCTAAAACTAAACGTAAACCTAACCTTCACACTAATGTTCACCCTAACCCGCAAACTCACCCTAGCCCTCAACTAACTCTAAACGTCACCCTCACCCTAACCCTCAAACTAAACCTTACCCTCACCCTAACCCTAACCCTCACCCTCACCCTAACCTCAACCTCACTCTAGCCCTCACCTTGACCCTAAACCTCACCCTCACCCTAACCCTCACCCTAACCCTAACCCTCACCCTAACCCTTTCCCTCACCCTAACCCTAACCCTAACGCTCAGCCTAACCCTCATCCTAACCCTAACCCAAACACTAACCCTCACCCTAACCTTAACCCTAACCCCAACCCTAACACTCAATCTAAACCTAACCCTCACCCTCACACTCAACCTCAACCTCAGCCTAAACCTAACCCAAACTCCAATCCAAAACCTAACCCTCACCCTCACCCTAAATCTAACCCTAACCCTTACCCTAAACATCACCCTAACCCTAACCCTCCCTCACCCTCAACCTAATCCTAATCCTAAACCTAACCCTTAATCTCACCCTCACCATAAATCTAACACTCACCCTAACACTAACCCTAAACCTAATGCTATACCTAACCCTCACCCTAACTTTAACCATCACCCTCACCCTCAGCCAACCCTAACTCTACCCCTCAGCCTAACCCTCACCCTAACCCTAACACTAACCCTAATCAAAACCCTAACCCTCACCCTCACCCTCACTCTAACTCTAACTCTAACCCTAACCCTAACTCTCACCTAACCCTAACCCTAACCCTAACACTAAAGCCAACACTATCCCTCACCCTCACCTTAAGCCTCACCCTAACCCTAACTTTCACCCTCAACCTCACCCTAAACTCCACCCTAAACCTCACCCTCACCCTAGCCCTCACCCTAAACCTAACCCTAAGCCTAACCCTAACCCTCACCCGCTCCCTAACCCTAAACCTATCCCTAAAAATCACACTAACCATAAACCTAACAATAATGCTAAACATAAACCTCAAACTCACGCTCACCCTAATCCTCACGCTAAGCCTAAGCATAATCCTAACCCTCACCCTCACCCTAACCCTCACCCTAACCCTTAGAAACACACTAAACCTAACCCTTACCCTCAGCCTAACCCTCATCCCAAGCCTAACATTAACCCTAACCCTCACCCTAACCTTAACCCTAACCCCAACCCTAACACTCAACCTAACCCTAACCATCACCCTCAAACTAAACCTCAACATCAGCCTATACATAACCCTAATGCAAACCCTAACATTCATCCTCACCCCAAACCTAATTCTAACCCTAACCCTCACCCTAACACTCACACTCACCTTAACTCTATCCCTAAACCTCACCCTAACCCTAATCCTAAGCCTAACCCTTACCCTCAAACTCACCGTAACCCTAACACTCACCCTAACCTTCACCCTAACCCTAACCCTCACCCTCACACTCACCCTAACCCTACCCTAACCCTAACCCTCGACCTAAACCTAAGTGTAACTCTAATGCTAACCCTACACGTCACCCTCACCCTAAACCTAACCCTAACACTCACACTAACTCTAACCCTAACCCTAATGCTATCCCTAACCCTCTCCCAAACCCTATCCCTCACCGTCAACTTTACCCTCACCCTCACCCTAACCCTACCCCTACCCCTCAGCCTAACCCTAACCCTAAACCTTAACCTAAACCTAATCCAAACCCTAACCCTCACCCTCACCTTCACCCTAACTCTAAACCTAAAACTAACCCTAAACCTCACACTAACCCTAACCCAATCCATAACCCTCATGCTAACCATAACCCTAATCCTAAACTTAACCCTCACCCTCAACCTCACCACAACCCTAACACTCACCCAAACCCTAATCTTAACCCGAGCTCTCACCCTAAGACTTACCCTCACCCTCACCATAACCCTAATCCTCAACATCACACTATCCCTCACTCTAAGCCTAACTCTCACCCTAACTCTAATACTAACCCTAACCCTAACTCTAACCCTAACCCTAACACTATTCCAAACCCTCATGCTAACCCTAACCCTAACCCTAACTCTCACCCTCACACTCACCCTAAACCAAACCCTCACACAAACCCTCACCCTAAACCTAATACTAATCCTTACAATAACCGTAAACCTAACCCTCACCTTCACCCTAACCCTCACAGTCACCCCTAACCCTAACACTCACCTACACCCTCACCCTCACCCTCACCCTCACCTTCACACTAACAAGACACCCTCATATTAAACATCAATCTAACCCTAACTCGCACCCTAACCCTAACTGTAAGGCTCACCCTAACCCTGATCCTCACCTTAAAGCTCACCCTCACTCTAATCTTCACCCTAACCCTAACCATAAGCCTTTCCTAACTGAAACGCTCACCCTCACCCATACCCTTACCCTAACCCTCACCCTCACCCCACCCTCAGCCTAAACCTAACCATAAACCTACACCTAACCCTAACCATAACCTTTACACTAAACCTAATCCTAACCCTAATGCTAACACTAACCTTCACAATAAATCTAAGCCTAACCCTAACCCTAACCCTAATCCTAATTCTATCCCTAAAACTCAACCTCACCCTAAACATCATACTAACACTTACCCGCACCCTCAAGCGCACCCTAATCCAATACCTAACCCTAACCCTCACACTAACCCTCACCCTAACCCTAACCCTAACCCTACCCCTCAGCCTAACCATCACGCTAACCCTAACACTAACCCTAATCAAAACCCTAACCCTCACCCTATCACTAACCATAACCCTAACCCTCACCCAAACCCTCAACCTTACCCTATGCCTAATGCTAACATGAAGCCTAAACCTCAACCTAAACCTCAACCTAACCCTTAACCTCACCATAACCCTATCCCTCACCCTCACCCTAACCCTCACCAAAACCTTACCATCACCCTCACCCTAACACTAACCCTAACCCTAAGCCTCGCCCTAACCCTCAACCTAAGCCTAACCCTAACCCTCACTCTAACTCTCACCCTAACCCTATGCCTAATCCTGACCCTCAACCTCAAGCTAACCCTTACCCTCACCCTAACCCTAACCCTATCCCTCAGCATAACTCTCATCCTAACCCTAACCCTAACCCTAATCATCACATTAACCTTAACCCTAACCCAAACCCTAACACTCCCCCTAACCTTAACCCTCATGCTCACCCTCAAACTCCCCCTCAGCCTAACCCTATCCCTAACCCTAATCCAAATTCTAACCCTCACCTTCACGCTCACACTAACCCTCAACTTTACCCTAAACCTCACCCTAATCCTTACCCTCACCCAAAATCTAATCCTAACCTTAACGCTAACTCTAACACTCAACCAAACCCTTTCCCTAACCCTCATCCTAAACCTAGCTCACACCTTAACCCTAACCCTAATCCTCACCCTCACCCTAACCCTAACCCTCACCCTAACCCTAACCCTCAACCTCATCCTAACCCTTACCCTCACCATATCCCTAAACCTAACCTAACCCTAACCCTAATCCTCACACTAACCCTAAACCTAACCCTCACACTAATGCTCAACCAAATCTTCACCCTCACCCTAAAGCTTACCATCAGCTTAACCCTCACCCTAACCCTAACCCTCACTAACACAGTAACCCTCACCCTCACGCAAACCCTCACCCTAAACCTAAACCTGACCTCACCCTTTCCCGCACCCTAAATCTAACACTAACCCTCACCCTCACCCTAACCCTAACCCTAACAAGAACCCTAACCCTCACAGTAAACCTAACCCTCACCCTAACCCTAACCCTCACACTCTCCCTAACCCTAACCTTAACTGTAACCCTCACACTCAACCTAACACTCAACCTAACCCTCACCCTCATCCTCACCCTAACCCTCACCCTCACCCTAAACCTCCCCTAACCCTAACCCTCACACTAACCCTAACCATAACCCTAACCCTAACACTCACCCTAACCTCACCCTAACCCTAAGGACAATCCTAAGCCTCACCCTCATCATAAACCTCACCCTAACCCTTATCCTCACACTAAACCTAACCCTAACCCTAACCATCACACTCAAACTAACCTTCACCCTCACCCTTTCCCTAACCCTAAACTTAACAGTAAACCTCACCTTCATACTAAACATCATCCTAACGCTAAATCTCACACTAACCTTAACCCTAACCCTCACCCTAACCTATTCCTCAACATAACCCTCACTCACCCCTAATCCACACACTAACACTAACCCAAACCCTATTCTAACCGAAACACTCACCTTACCCTCCACCTCAAACTAACCCTCATCTTCACCCTAAACCTCACCCTAGCCCTCACCCTAACCCTAACCCTAGCCCTCACCGTAACCCTAACCTTAACCCTGTCCCTAATCCTAACCCTAACACTAATCCTAACACTAACCCTAATCCTAACCCTAACCCTAATCCTAACCCTAAGCCTCAACCTATCCTTTACACTCATCCTCACCCTAACGCTAACCCTCACCCTAAACCCAACCCTATCCCTCAACCTCACCCTAACCCTCACCCAAATCCTAACGCTCACCCTATCCCTAACGCTAACCCTACACCTCACACAAACCCTAACCCTCACCCTAACCCTAACCATAATCATAACCCGCACACTAACCCTAAACCTAACCCTCACCTAACCCTCATTCTAATCCTAACTCTAAACCTAACCCTCACCCTAACACTAACCCTAACCCTAACCCGAGCCCTCACCGTAACCCTAACCCTCACCCTCCCGCTACCCATCACCCTCAGCATAACCCTAATCCTAACCCTCACCGTTACTCTCACCCTAAATCTAACCCTAAACCTAACCCTAATACTCACCCTCACCCTCACCATAGCCCTCACCCTCAACCTCACCCTAAACATCACCCTAACCCTAACCCTCACGCTAACCATAACCCGAAACCTCACCCTAACACTAAACCTAACCATAACCCTCACCCTAACCTTAACACTAACCCTAACCCTCACCCTCACCCTAACACTCACTTTAACCCTTATTCTCACACTAACCCTAACCCTAAGCCTAACCTTCACTCTAACCCTAACCCTCACACTAATCCTAACCCTACACTTCACCCTAACTCTCACCATAACCCTAAACCTAACCCTAACCCTCACAATAAACCTAACCCTCACCCTAAGCCTAACACTAACCCTCACTCTAAACCTAACCCTCACACTCACCCTAAAACTCACAGTCACCCTAAACCTCACCGTAACCCTAACCCATAACTACAACCAAACCCTCACCCGAACCCAAACCCTAGCCCTCACACGAAAACTCACCCTCACCCTAACACTCACACTAACCCTTACACAAACCCTAACCCTAAAACTCACCCGTACCCTAACCCTCCCCCTAAACCTTACACACACCCTAACCCTAATCCTAACCCTAACCCTCACCCTCACACTAACCCTCATCCTAAACTTTAACCTCAACCTAAACCAAACCCTAACACTAAACCTAATACTCACACTAACCCTAATCCTAACCCTCCCCCTCACACTCCCCCTCAGCCTAATCCTAACCCTAACATTCATCTTAACACTAACTCTCACCCTCACCCTCACCCTAAACCTAACCCAAACGCTAAACCACATGGTCACCGTAATCTTCACCCTAACCCTAACCCTAACTATTATCTAAACGAAAACCTCAGGCTCAACCTCACCCTCACACTAACCTTCACCCTCACCCAAGCCCTCACTCTAACACTAACCCTCACCCTAACGCTAACACTAAAACTCTCCCTCAACCTCACCCTAACCCTAAACCTAACCCTAACCCTATTCCTAACACTAACCCTAAACCTAATGCTAACTCTAAAACTCAAACTCACCCTAACCCTCACCCTAAACCTTACCGTCACCCTAACCCTAACCCCAACCCTCACACTAAACCTAACCTTCCAACTAACTTTAAACCTACCCCTCAGCCTAACCCTCACCCTAACCCTAACCCAATCCAAATCCTCGCCCTATCCTTAAGCTTAACCCAAACCCTCACCCTAACCCTCACCCTCACCCTAACCCTAATGTTATACCTAACCCTCACACTCACCCTAACCCTCACCCTAAACCTTACCCTCACCCTAACCCTAACGCTCACCCTCAATCTAACCCTCACCCTAACACTTACCCACAACCTATAACTAACCCTAACCCTAACCCTAACCCTAACCCTAACCCGCACACTAACCCTAAACCTAACCCTCAGCCTAACCCTCATCCTAACCCTAACCCTAAACCTAACCCTCACCCTAACACTAACCATAACCCTAACCTGAATCCTCACCATAACCCTAAACCTCACCCTCACGCTACCCATCACCCTCAGCAAAATCCTAATCCTAACTCTCACCCTCACGCTCACCCTAACTCTAACCATAAACCTAACGCTAACACTCACCCTCACCCTCACACTCACCCTAACCTTCACCCTCACACTAACCCTCAACCTCACCCTAAACATCACCCTAACCCTAACCCTCACGCTAACCATAACCCTAAACCTCACCCTAACCCTTACACTAACCCTAACCCTCACCCTCACCCTAACACTCACTTTAACCCTTATTCTCACACTAATCCTAACCCTAAGCCTCAGCTTCACTCTAACCCCTACCCACAAACTAATCCTATCCCGAAACTTCACCCTAACTCTCACCATAACCCTAACCCTAAACCTAAACCTCACACTAAACCTAACCCTCACCCTAAGCCTAACACTAACCCTCACTCTAAACCAAACACTCACCCTCACCCAAACACTCACGGTCACCCTAAACCTCACCATAACCCTAACCCATAACCACACCCAAACCCTGAACCGAACCCGAACCCTTGCCCTCACACGAACACTCACCCTCACCCTAACGCTCATCCTAACCCTTACCCACACCCTAAACCTAAAATTCACCCTCACCCTAACCCTTAACCACACCCTCACCCTCACCCTAACACTAACACTAAACCTAACCCTCACCCTAAAGCTAACCATAACCCTAACCCTTAACCTCACCCTAACCCTCAACCTAACCCTAAACCTCACCCTCACACTAACCCTCATTCTAAACTTTACCCTCAACCTAACCCAAACCCTAACCCTAAACCTAACACTCACACTAACCCTAACCCTAACCCTCAGCCTAATCCTTATCCTAACCCTAAACCTAACCCTAACCCTCACCCGAAACCTAACCCTAACCCTAATGCTAACATTAACCCTCACCCTCACTCTAACCCTAACCCAAACACTAATCCTAACACTAACCCTCACCCTCACCCTCACCCTAACCCTCACACTCACCCAAGCCTCAACCTAACCCTACCCCTACACCTCTCCATAACCCTCACCCTAAACCTAACCCTCAAACTTACCCTAACCCTACCCCTAACCCTCACCCACACCCTAACCCTAAACCTAACGCTAACCCTCACCCTAACCCTAATACTCACCCACCCCCTAACCCGAACCCGAACCCGAACCCGAACCTGATCCCGAAAATGCACCCTCATCCTCACCCTAACTCGAACCCTCACCCTAAACAACACCCAAACCCTATCCCTAACCCTAACCCTCACCCGAACCCTCACCAAAACCCTCACGCTTACCCTTACCCTCAACCTAACCCTAACCATAAACCTAACCATAACCCTCACACTAACTGTAACCCTCACCCTAACCCTAACGCTAACCCTAAACTTCACCCTCACCCTCACCCTCACCGTCAGCCTAAACCTAACCGTAAACCTATTCTTATTCCCAACACTCACTCTCTCCCTCGCCTTAAACCTAAACCAAACCCTAACCCTCACACTCACCCTCACCCTCACCCTCACTTTAACCCTCATCCACACCCTAATCTTCATCCAAACCCTAAACATCACCCTATCACTTACCCTCACTCTAACCCTAACCCTAACCCTCACCCTAAACCTAACCTTATCTTAACCCACAAACTCACCCTAATTCTCACCCTAACCATAACCCTTACCTAACGAAACCTTCACCCTCACCCTAACCCTCACCCTCACCATAGTCCTCCTCACCCTAAACCTAACCCTAAACCTAAACCTCACCCTCAACTTCGCCTTCCCGCTCAGCCTTATCCTAAACCTAACCTTAATCCTAACCCTAACCCTCAACCCCACCTAACGCTAAACCTGACCCTCACCCTCACCCTAACCCTAAACCTAACCCTAAAAATAACCCTCACCCTAGCCCTAACCCTAACCCTAAAACTCACCCTAACCCTAAACCTAACCCTAACCCTCACCCTCACCCACATCCTCATCCTCAATCTCACCCTCACCGTCACCATAACACTAACCATCACACTAAGGCTAACCCTCACCTTAACCCTAAACCTAACCCTCACCCTCACTTTCACCCTCACCCTCACCCTAACCCTAACCCTAACCCTAATCCTAACCCTAACCCTCACCCTCATCCTAACCCTAACCCTAACACTCACACTCAACCTCAACCTCACCACCACCCTCACCCTCACACTAACCCTGAACCTCACCCTAAATATCACCCTTACCCTAACCCTCAATCTAACCCTACCCCTCTCCCTCACCCTAACCCTCACCCTAAAATTTATCCTCACACTAAACCTAACCCTAATCCTAAACCTCACACTAACCCTAACCCACACCCTAACCCTATCCCGACACCTCACCCTCACTCTCAACATAACCATAACCCTAAACGAAAACCTCATCCTAACCCTAACCCTAAACCTAAACCACACCCTCACCCTAACCCTCACCGTCACCCTAACCCTCAAACTAAACCTAACCTTCAACCACAACCTAACCCGAACCCGAACCCGAACCCTCACCCGAACCCCAACACTCACCCTCCCCCTAACCCTCACCCTCACAATAAACATCACCCTAACCCTAACTCTCACCCTAAAAATAACGCTAACCCTCAAACTAACCCTAACCCTCAACGTAAACCTAACCCTCAGCCTAAACCTAACCCTCACCCTAACATTGACCCTCACACTAAACCTAACCCTAACACTCAACCTCACGCTCAGCCTCACCCTTACCCTAACCCTAACCCTCATCCTAACCCTAACCATAAACTTAATGCTAACCCTAAACCTAACCCTCACGCTAACCCTAAACCTAACCCTCACACTAAACCTAACCCTCACACTAATGCTAACCCTAAACCTCACACTAAACCAAATCCTCACCCTAACCCTAACCCTGCCCCTCAGCCTAACCCTCACCCTAAAAATAACACGCACCCTAATCCTCACCCTATCCCTAAACTTAACCCTCACCCCAACTCTCACTCTCACCTTAACCCTAATGCTAAACCTAACCCTCACGCTCAACCTAACCCTCACCCTAACCCTTACCCACTCCCTAACCCGAAACCTAAACCTAAACTTAACCCTCACCCCAAACCTCAACCTAACCCTAACCATAACCCTAAGCCTAACATTGACCCTATCCCTCACCCTAACCCTAAACGTCACCCTCACCCTAAACCTCACCTTGAACTTTACCCTCAACCTAAACCAAACCCTAACACTAAAGCTAACACTTACACTAACCCTTACCCTAAACCTCAGCCTAACCCTTATCCTAACCCTAAACCTAACCCTAATCCAAACCCTCACCAGAACCCTAACCCTAAACCTAACCCTCACACTAACCCTAACCCTAAACCTCAGCCTATCCCTCATCCTAACCCTAATCTTCACCCTAACCCTCACCCTCACCCTAACCCTAACACCAACCCTAATCCTCACCCTAACACTAACCCTCACCCTCATCCTAACCCTCACCCTAAACCTTACCCTCAGCATAACCCTATCCCTAACCCTAAACCTAACCCTAAATCTCACCGGAACACACAACCTCACCCTAACCCTCGCCCTCACACCAAAATCACCCTAAACCTAACCCTAATCCTCACACTAACCCTAACCGTAACCCTAACCCTATCCATAACCCTCACCCTAAACCTAACCCTAAATCTAAACCTCATCCTAAATCTAACCCTCCCCCTCCCCCTCCTCCTCCCCCTCTCCCTAACTCTAAAACTACCCTATCCCTAACCCTCCCCCTCAACCTAATCCTAACACTCACCCTAAACATAACCAACATGCTAACACTAACCCTAACCCTCACCCGCACCCTAAAACTCACCCTAACCCTTACTCTCACCATAAGCCTAAACCTACTCATAACACTAACTTTCACCCTAACCCTAACCCTCACCGTTACCCTAACACTCACCCTAACCGTAACCCTAATCCACACCCTAACCCTCACCCTCAACTGAACCCTAAGCCTCACCATAACACTAAACCTTACACTAAACATCATTTTAACCCTAACCCTCACCCATATCCTAACCCTAACCCTCAGCCTAACCCTAACACTCACACTAACCCTCAATCGAAACATAATTCTCACCCTAAAAATAAACCTAACCCTTACCTAACCGAAAACCTCACCCTCACCCTCAACCTAACTCTCACCCTGAACCTAGCCATCACCATAACCTTAACCCTAACCCTATCCCTAACCCTAAACTTATCCCTTACCGTCACCCTAAACCTCACCCTCACCCTAACCCTAACCCTCAACCTAACAGTCACCCTATCCCTAACGCTAACCCTAATCCTCACCCTCATCCAACCCTCACCCTAACTATATCCCTACACCGCACCCTAACTCTCACCCTATGACTATACCTAACCCTCACCCTAAACCTAACCTTCAAGCACAACCTAACCCTCACCCTCACCCGAACCTTCACACTTACCAGAACACTCTCCTCACCCAAACCTTCACCCTCAAAATAAACATCAACCTAACACTACCCCTCAGCCTAACCCTAACCCTCTACCTAACCCTAAACCTCACCCTGACACTCACACTAACAATAACCCTAACCGTAACCCTCACACTAACCATTACCCTAAACCTAATCCTCACCCTAAACCTAGCCCTCAACCTAACCCTAACCCTCACAATAACCCTAGCCCTAACCCTCATAGTATCCCGTACGCTAATCCTAAGCCTCACCCTAAACCTAGCCCTCACCCTAACCCTAACCCTCACACTAACCCTAACCCTAAACCTTACCTTCACCCTCACCTTCACCCTAACCCTAATCCTAATACTAACACTAACCCACACCCTCACCCTCACACTAACCCTAACCCTTACCGTCACCCTAACCCTCATCCTAACACTAATGCTAACCCTAACCCTCACCTTGATCCTAAACCTCACCCTAACCCTTATCCTCACCATAACCCTAACTCTAACCCTAACCCTAATCCTCACCCTCACCCTAACCTTCCCCCACATCCTAACCCTCAACATTGCCCAATAGCTCATCCTCACCCTAACTTTCACACTAACCTTAACCCTAACCCTAATTCTAAACCTAACATTCAACCTCACCCTCACCCTCACCATAAGCCTAAACCTAGCCCTAAACCTAAACCTAACTCTCCCCCTCACCCTAAACCTAACCCTCACCCTAAACCTCACCCTATCCCTAATGCTAACCCTACACCTCACCCTCAGCCTAACCCTCCCCCTAACCCTTATGTCCACACTAAACCTAACCTTAATCCTAACGCTAAACTTCACACTAACCCTGAACCTCACCGTATGCCTTACTCTAACCCTAACCCTAACATTAACCCTAAACCTAACCCTCACCCTCATCCTCACCCTAACACTCACCCTCACCATAAATATCACGCTAACCCTAAACGTCACCCTAAAACTAAACCTAACACTCACCCTAAACCTAACCCTCACCCTAACGCTCACCCTATACCTAAGGCTAACCCTACACCTCACCCTCAACCTAACCCTCACTCTAAACCTTATCCTTACACTAAACCTAACCCTCACACTAACCCTAATCCTCACCCTATTCCTAACACTCACCCTAACCCCCACCCTCACCTAACACTAATCCTAACCCTACCTCTCACTCTCACCCTAACCCTCACCCTAAACCTCATCCTAACCCTCATCCTAACCCTAACCTTACCCCTCACCCTCACCCTACCCCTCATCCTAACCCTATCCCTAAACCTAACCCTAAACCTAACTCTGACCCGAACACTCAGGCTCACCCTAACCCAAACCCTCATCCTAACAGTAACACTCACCCTCAACCTCACCCTCACCCAAGCCCTCAGTCTAACACAAACCCTAATCCTAACCCTCACCCTAACTCTAACAATCACCATAACCCTAACCACCACATTAACACTAACCCTAACTCTCACCCTCACCCTCACCCTCACCCTAACCCTAACCCTCATCCTAACCCTAACCCACACCCTCACCCTAATACTCACCCTAAACCTAGCCCTAACCCTTACCTAACCAAAAACTTCACCCTCACCCTTACCCTCACCCTAAACCTCACTCTCACCCTAGCACTCACCCTACCACTAACTCTCACCCTAACCCTAAACCTAACCCTCACCCTCACCCTCACCCTAACCCTAACCATAAACCTAACCCTAACAGTCATCCTAAACCTAACCCCTAACCTAATTCTAACCCTAAACCTCACACTCACCCTAACCCTCACAATAACACTTACCGTCATCGTAACCCTAAACCTAACCCTCACACTAAACCTAACCCTCACACTTAACCTAACCCTACCCCTCAGCCTAACCCTCACCCTAAACCTAACCTTAACCCAAACCATCACCCTATTCCTCACTCTCACGCTAACCCTCACCCTTACACTTACCCTCACCCAAACCCTAAGACTCACCCTCAACCTTACCCTCACCCTAACACTTACCCACACCCTAACACTCACACTAAACCTAACCAAAAACCTAACTTTCACCTTAACCTCTATCTAACCCTAAGCCTCACCCTCACCCTAACCATCACCCTAAACTTTACCCTCACCCTAACACTTACCCTAACCCTAAACCTAACCCTCACACTAACCCTAACTCCAACCCTCAGCCTAACCCTTATACTAACCCTAAACCTAAACCAACCCTCACCCTAAACCTAACCCTAACCCTAACCCTAACCGTCACACTAAACCTAACGCTAACCCTCAGTCTAAACCTCATCCTAACCCTAACCATAACCCTAAATCTAACCCTAAACCTAAATCTCATCCTAACCCTAACCCTCACCCGCACCCTCCCCATCACCCTCAGCCCTAATCCTAACCCTAATCCTCCTAACCCTCACCCTCATCCTCATGCTAACTCTAACCCTAAACCAAAACCTAACACTCACCCTCACTCTCCCCCTAACAACAAACGTATCCCTAACCCTGACCCTAACTCTAACCCTCACCCTATACCTTACCATCAAGCTAACCCTAACCCTGACCCTAACCATCACACTAACCCTCACCCTAACACTAACACTAACCCTAAACCTCATCCTCACACTAAACCTTACCTTAACCCTTACCCTCACCATAACCCTAATCCTAACCCTATCCCTAACACTCACCCTCACCCTCACCCTAACCCTCACACTCACCCTAAACTGCAACCTAACCCTACATCTCCCCCTCTCCCTAACCCTCACCCAAACCCTCACCCTAAACCTCAAACTAACCCTAACCCTACCCCTAACCCTCACCCTCACACTAACCCTAAACCTAATGCAAACCATCACCCTAAACCTAATACTCACCCACAGCCTAACCCTCACCCTCACCCTCACCCGAAACTTCACCCGAAACCTCATACTCACACTAACCCTCACCCTTACCCTATACATCACCCAAACCTTAACCCTCACCCTAATCTTCACCCTAACCCTACCCTCACCCTCACCCTAACCCTCACCCTAATGTTACTCTCTCCCTAACCCTAACCCTAACCCTATCCATAACGCTCACAGTAACAATAACACTCACCATAACCCTAAACATAAGCATAAACCTAACCCTGAATTTCACCCTCACCCTCAGCCTAACTCTAACCCTAACTCTATTCCTAATCCTAACCCTCACCCTCACCATAATCCTAACTATAACCCAAACCCTCACCCTCACCCTCACCCTGGCCCTCACCCTAATCCTCACCCACACACTAACTCTCACCCTCACACTAAACATCATCATAACCCTAAACCTCTCCCTAACCTTAACCCTAACCCTCACCCTAAACCTAAACTCAGCTTAACCCTCACACTAACCCTAATCCTCACCCTAACCATAACCCTTACCTAATGGAAACCCTCATCCTCACGCTCACCCTCACCCTCACAATGACCATAGCACTCACCCAAACCATAACCCTAACCCTCACCTTCAACCTCCCCTGCCCCCTCAGCCTTACCCGCACCCTAACCCTAATCCTAACCCTAACACTCCACCCCACCCTCATCCTTACACTAACACCAACCCTAAAGCTAACCCTCACCCTCACCCTCACCCTAACCCTAACCCTGACAATAACCCTAACACTAACCGTAACCCTAACCGTAAAACTCACCCTAAACCTAATCCTAACCCTCACCCTCACCCTCACCCTCACCCGCATTCTAAACCTCACTCTCATCCTGATCCTCAAAATCACACTTACCCTCACACTAACCCTAACCTTCACCCTCACTTTCACCCTCAACTTCAGACTAACCCTAAACCTAACCCTAATCCTAACCCTAAACCTCACCCTCACCCTAACCCTAATCCTAAACCTCATGCTCAACCTCACCCTCACCAGCCCCCTCGCCCTAACCCTCACCCTCACCCTCACACTCACCCTCACACTAAACCTCAACCTCACCCTAAACCTCACCCTAACCCTAACCCTGTCCCTAACCCTAACCCTAACCCTCACCCTAACCCTAATCCTCACGCTAACCCTAACGGTAACCCTACCCATCACTCTAACCCTCACCATAACCCTAACGCTAACCCTATCGCTTTCCCTAAGGATAACACTAACAGTAACCCTCACCCTCATACTAAACATCACCCTAACATTAACACTCACCGTAACACTAACCCTAACCCTCACCCTAAACCTGACCCTCAACCTAACCATCACACTCCCCTAAACCTCAACCTAACCCTAACCCTAACCCTTACCTAATCGAAACCCTCACACTCACCCTCACCCTAAACCTAACCCTCACACTCACCCTAGCCCTCACCCTAAACCTAACCCTAACCCTCACCCTAACCCTCACCCTAACCCTTACCCTCACCAAAACCCTATCTCTAACCCTCACACTAAACCTAACCCTCACCCTAATTCTAACCCTATGCCTCACCCTAATCCTAACCCTACCCCTCACCCTAACCCTCAGCTAACCATCACCCTAAACCTAACTCTCACCCTAACCCTCACCCTAAACCTAACCATAACCCTCAACCTCACCCTAACCCTCACCGTTATCCTAACACTCACCCTAACTGTAACCCTCACCCACACCCTAATCCTCACCCTCACCTGAACCCTAACCCTCACCCTAACCCTAAACCTCACCCTAAAGATCACCTTAACCCTAACTCTCACCCAAATCCTAACCCTAACACTCAGCCTAACTCTAACACTTACACTAACCCCCAATCTAAAAATAATTCTCACCATAAAAATAACCTTAACCCTTACCTAACCAAAAACCTCACCATCACCCTCATCCTAACCCTCAACCTGACCCTAGCCATCACTCTAACCTTAACCCTAACCCTATCCATAACCCTAACCTTATCCCTTACCGTCACCCTAAACCTCACCCACAACCTAACCCTAACCCTCACCCTAACATTCACCCTATCCCTAACGCTAACCCTAACCCTCACCCTCATCCTAACCCTCACCCTAACTATATCCCTAAACCTCACCCTAACTCTCACCCTAACTCTACACCTAACCCTCACCCTAAACCTAACCCTAAACCTAACCCTCACCCTCACTCTAAAACTCACCGTCACCCTTAACCTAACCCTAACCCTAACCCTCAAACACACCCTAACCCCAACCCTCAGGCTATCCCTAACCCTCTACCTTACCCTAAACCTCACCCTGACCATCACACTAACAATAACTCTAACCCTAACCCTCACACTAACCCTTAACCTAACCCTAATCCTCACCCTAAACCTAGCCCTCACACTAACCCTAACCCTAAACCTTACCTTCACCCTCACCCTCACCCTAACCCTAATCCTAATACTAACACTAACCCACACCCTCACCCTCACCCTCACACTAACCCTAAACCTTACCCTCACCCTAACCCGCATCCTAACACTAACACTAACCCTAAACCTCACCTTAATCCTAAACCTCACATTAACCCTTACCCTCACCATAACCTAACCCTAACCCTAATCCTCACCCTAACCCTAACCCTCCCCCACATCCTAACCCTCAACATTGCCCAATAGCTCATCCTCACCCTAACCTTCACACTAACCTTAACCCTAACCCTAATTCTAAACCTAACATTCAACCTCACCCTCACCCTCACCATAAGCCTAAACCTAGCCCTAAACCTAAACCTAACTCTCCCCCTCACCCTAAACCTAACCCTCACCCTAAACCTCACCCTATCCCTAATGCTAACCCTACACCTCACCCTCAGCCTAACCCTCCCCCTAACCCTTATGTCCACACTAAACCTAACCTTAATCCTAACGCTAAACTTCACACTAACCCTGAACCTCACCGTATGCCTTACTCTAACCCTAACCCTAACATTAACCCTAAACCTAACCCTCACCCTCATCCTCACCCTAACACTCACCCTCACCATAAATATCACGCTAACCCTAAACGTCACCCTAAAACTAAACCTAACACTCACCCTAAACCTAACCCTCACCCTAACGCTCACCCTATACCTAAGGCTAACCCTACACCTCACCCTCAACCTAACCCTCACTCTAACCCTTATCCTCACACTAACCCTAACACTAACCCTAACCCTCACACTAACCCTAATCCTCACCCTATTCCTAACACTCACCCTAACCCTCACCCTCACCCTAACACTAATACTAACCCTACCTGTCACCCTCACCCTAACCCTCACCCTAAACCTCACCATAACCCTCATCCTAACCTTAACCCTAACCCTCACACTCACCCTACACCTCACCCTAACCCTATCCCTCAGCCTAACCCAAACCCTAATCCTAACCCTCACCCTAACTCTAACAATCACCTTAACCCTAACCGTCACATTAACCCTAACCCTAACTCTCACCCTCACCCTCACCGTCACCCTCACCTTAATCCTAACCTTCATCCTAAACCTCACCCAAACCCTCACCCTAATACTCACCCTAAACCTAGCCCTAACCCTTACCCTCATCCTTACCCTCACCCTAAACCTCACTCTCACCCTAGCACTCACCCTAGCATTAACTCTCACCCTAACCATAAACCTAACCCTCACCCTCACCCTATACCTAACCATAAACCTAACCCTAACACTCATACTAACCCTAACCCCAAACCTAATTCTAATCCTAAACCTCACACTCACCCTAACCCTCACACTAACACTTACCGTCATCCTAACCCTAACCCTAACCCTCACACTAAACCTAACCCTCACACTTAACCTAACCCTACCCCTCAGCCTAACCCTCACCATAAACCTAACCTTAACCCAAACCATCATCCTATCCCTCACTCTCACCCTAACCCTCACGCTTACCCTTACCCGAACCCGAACCCTAAGACTCACCCTCACCCTTACCCTCACCCTAACACATACCCACACCCAAACACTCACACTAAACCTAACCATAAACCTAACTTTCAGCTTACCCGTTATCTAACCCTAAGCCTCACCCACACCCTAACACTCACCCTAAACTTTACCCTCACCTTAACCCTTACCCTAACCCTAAACCTAACCCTCACACTAACCCTAACTCCAACCCTCAGCCTAAAACTTATACTAACCCTAAACCTAACCCTAACCCTCACCCTAAACCTAACACTAACCC
This sequence comes from Dipodomys merriami, assembly GCF_024711535.1. Classification (NCBI taxonomy): domain Eukaryota; kingdom Metazoa; phylum Chordata; class Mammalia; order Rodentia; family Heteromyidae; genus Dipodomys; species Dipodomys merriami. The sequence continues at coordinate 663,891 of NW_027203182.1, forward strand.
TAACCCTAACTGTCACACTAAACCTAATCCTATCCCTCAGTCTAAACCTCATCTTAAACCTAAGCATAACCCTAACCCTAACTCTAAACCTTAACCTCATCCTAACTGTTACGCTCACCCTCACCCTCCCCATCACCCTCAGCCCTAAACCTAACCTTAATCCTAACCCTCACCCTCATCCTCATGCTAACTCTAACCCTAAACCTAAACCTTACACTCACCCTCACTCTCCCCCTAACCCTAAACGTATCCCTAACCCTGATCCTAACTCTAACCCTCACCCTATATCTTACCTTCACCCTAATCCTAACCCTGACCCTAACCATCAAACTAACCCTCACCCTAACACTAAAACTAACCCTAAACCTCATCCTCACACTAAACCTCACCCTAATCCTAACCCTCACCATAACCCTAACCCTAATCCTAATCCTAATCCTCACCCTAACACTCACCCTAACCCTAACCCTAAACCTAATCCTAAACCTAACCCTCGCCCTCAAACTAACATTAACCCTAACCCTAACCTTAACCCTCACCCTCACCCTCACCTTAACCCTCACAGTCACCCTAATCTGCACCCTAACCCTCCCCCTCCCCTCTCCCTAACCCTCACCCAAACCCTCACCCTAACCCTCAACCTAACCCTAACCCTACCCATAACCCTCACCCTCACACTAACACTAAACCTAACGCTAACCATCACCCTAAACCTAATCCTCACCCACACCCTAACCCTCACCCTTACCCTAAACAACACCCAAATCTTAACCCTCACCCTAACCCTAACCCTAACCCTAACCCTATCCCTCACCCTAACGCTAACCCTCACCCTAATGTTACTCTCTCCCTAACCCTATCCATAATGCTCACACTAACCATAACTCTCACCATAACCTTAAACATAAGCATAAACCTAACCCTAACTTTCACCCTCACCCTGACCCTCACCCTTAGCCTAACCCTAACCCTAACCCTATTCCTAATCCTAACCCTCACCTCACCCTCTCCCTTGCCCTCACCCTAATCCTCACCCACACACTAACCCTCACCATCACACTAAACATTATCATAACCCTAAACCTCTCCCTAACCTTAACCCTAACCCTCACCCTAAACCTAAACTCAGCTTAACCCTCACACTCACGCTAATCCTCACCCTAACCATAACCCTTACCTAACGGAAACCATCATCCTCACGCTCACCGTCACCCTCACAATGAATCAAGCCCTCACCCTAAACATAAACCTAAACCTCACCCTCAACCTCCTCTTCCCCCCCAGCCTTACCCTAACCCTTACCCTAATCCTAACCCTAACCATCCACCCCACCCTCATCCTAACACTAACACTAACCCTAAAGCTAACCCTCACCCTCACCCTCACCCTAACCCTAACCTTGACAATAACCCTAACACTAATTGTAACCCTAACCCTAAAACTCACCCTAAACCTAATCCTAACCCTCACCCTCACCCTCATTCTAACCCTCACTCTCATCCTGATCCTCAAAATCACACTTACCCTCACACTAACCCTAACCCTCACCCTAACCTTAACACTAACCCTCACCCTCACTTTCACCCTCAATTTCAGACTAACCCTAACCCTAACCCTAATCCTAACCCTAAACCTCTCCCTCACCCTAACCTTAACCCTAAACCTCATGCTCAACCCTACCCTCACCAGCCCCCTCGCCCTAACCCTCACCCTCACCCTCACACTAACCCTCAACCTCACCCTAAATATCACCCTAAACATCACCTTAACACTAACCCTCACCAATATCCTAACCCTAACCCTAACACTCACACTAAACCTCAACCTCAAACGAATCCTCACCCTAAAAATAACCCTAACCCTTACCTAACAGAAAATCTCACACTCACACAGACCCTAACCCTCACCCTCAACCTAACCCACACGCTATCCCTAACGCTAATCCTAACCCTCACCCTGACCCTAACCCTCACAATAATCCTATCCCTCGACCTCTCTGTAACTCTCACCCTAATCCTAACCTTAACCCTGAACCTTACCATAAACCTAACCCTAATTCTAACCCTCACACTCACCCGAAACCTCACCCTCACCCTCACCCTAACTCTCACCCTGACCCTCACCCTAAACCTCACGGTAACCCTTATCCTCACCATATCCCTAACTCTAACTCTAACCCTAATCCTCAATCTAACCCTAAACCTCGCCCATGCCCTAACCCTCACCATCACCCTAACCCTCATCCTCACCCTAACACTCACACTAACCCTAACCCTAACCCTAATCTTAAACCTAACCCTCACCCTCACCCTCACCCTCAACCTAATCCTAACCCAAACCCTAACCCTAAACCTAAACCTCACCCTCACCCTCACCCTGACACTAACACTCACCCTCACCATAAACATCACCCTAACCCTAACCCTCTCCCTAAACCTCACCCAAACCCTAACCTTAGGGTTAGGGTTAGTGTTAGGTAGAATGTTAGAGTGAGTGTGAGAATTCGGGTGAGGTTGTGAGTTAGGGTGTGGGAGAGGGTTAGTGTTAGGGTTAGGATTAGGGTTATGGTATGAGTCAGGGTTAGGGTGAGGTTTAGTGTGAGGATGAGAGTTAAGGTTAGTGTTAGAGTTAGGTGAAGGTTAGGGATTGGTTTAGGGTTAGGGTGAGGGTGAGGTATAGGTTGAGAATTAGGGTTAGGGTGAGGTGTAGGGATAGGGTTAGGTTTAGGGTGAGGGTGTGGGTGAATGTTAGGGTTAGGTTGAGCATTAGAGTTAGGGTGAGGGTGAGGGTGAGAGTTAGGATTAGGGTTACGATTAGGGTTAGACTGAGGGTGATGGGGAGGGTGAGGGTGGGGGTTACGGTTCGGGTGAGGGTTAGTGTTAGGGCACGGTGAGGTTGAGGGTTAGGATTAGTATTAGGGTTAGGATGAGGGTTAGGTTGAGGGTTAGGGTTAGGGTTAGTGTGAGGGTTATGGTTATGGTTAGGGTTAGGTTTAGGGTTAGGAAAAGTGTTATGCTGAGTGATAGGGTTAGGGTTAGTGTGAGGGTTAGTTTTAGGTTTAGGATGGGTAAAGGTCAGGGTGAGGGTTAGGATGAGGATGAGCTTGAGGGTTAGGGTGAGGGTAAGGGTTAGGGTGAAGTTGAGGGTAAGGTTGAGGGTTAGGGTGAGTATTAGGGTGAGGGTGAGGGTTAAGATGAGGTTAGGTTTAGGGTGAGGGTTAGGGTTAGTGTTACGGTGAGGGTTAGGGTTAGGGTGATGTTTAGGGTGAGGATGAGGGTTAGGGTGAGGGTGAAGGTTAGGGTGAGTGTGAGGGTTAGGAATAAGAATAGGGTTAGTGTTAGGTTTAGGCTGAGGGTGATTGTCAGGGTGAGGGTGAAGGTTAGGCTTATGGTTGGGGTTAGGGTGAGTGTTATGGTTAGTGTGAGGGTTATGGTTAGGTTTATGGTTAGGGTTAGTGTGAGGTTTAGGGTGAGTGTGAGGGTTAGGGGGAGGGGGACAGGGAGGGTTACTGTTACGGTTAGGGTGAGTTTGAGTGTGAGGGTTAGGTTTAGGATTAGGGTTAGGTTTAGGGTTAGGCTAAGGATGAGGGTGAGGTTGAGGGTGAGGGTTAGGGTTAGTGTGAGGATTAGTGTTAGGGTTAGGATTAGTGTGAGGGTGAGTTTGAGGGTTAGGGTGAGTGTGAGGGTTCGGTTGAGGTTTAAGGTGTGGGTGAGGGTTAGGGTTAGGTTTAGGGTGAGGGTTAGGTTGAGGGTGAGGTTTAGGGTAAAGGTGAGGGTTAGGGTTAGTGTTAGCATTAGGGTGAGGGTTAGTGTTAAGGTTAGGATTAGGGTAAGGGTTAAGGTGAGGGTTAGGGTTATGGATAGGATTAGGGTTAGTGTGAGGATTAGTCTTAGGGTGAGGGTTAGGTTTAGGGTTAGGGTTGGGGTGAAGTTGAGGGTGAGGTTTAGGTTTAGGCTTAGGTTGAGGGTTAAGCCTAGGATGAGGTTTAGTTTGAGGGTGAGGGTAAGGGTTAGGATGAGGGTTAGGGTGAGGATGAGGTTTAGGCTTTGCATTTGGGATAGGGATAGGGTTAGGGTTAGGTTTAGGGTGAGGGTTAGGTTGAGGTTTAGGGTTAGTTTAAGGGTTAGGTTTAGGGTTAGGTTTGGATTAGAGTTAGGGTGAGGTCTATGGTGAGGGTGAGGTTTAGGGTTAGGGTTAGGGTGTGGGTTAGGTTTAGGGTGAGTTTTATGATGAGGGGTAGGTTCAGGGGTAGGGTTATGGTGAGGGTTATCTTTAGTGTGAGGTTAGGGTTAGGGTTAGAGTTAGGTTTAGGGTAAGTGTAAGGGTTAGGCTGAGGGTTAGACTGAGAGAGGGTTAAGATTAGCGTGAATGTGAATTTGAAGGTTAGGGTGAGTTTCAGGGTTAGGGTTCAGGTGAGAGTGAGGGTTATGGTAGGGTGAGGGTGAGGGTTAGGATTACGGTCATGTTTAGGTAAGGGTGAGGGTTAGAGTGACGGTGAGGGTGAGGGTGAGGGTGAGGGTTAGGTTGTCCGTGACGGTTAGATTTAGAGTGAGGGTTAGGGTGATGGTGAGTGTTAGGGTGAGGGTGAGAATTAGGGGTAGGGTTCAGGTTAGGGTGTGGTTTAGAATTAGGGTTAGGTTTAGGGTGAGGTTTAGGATGCGGGGTAGGGTCCGGGTTATGGTGAGGTTTAGGGTTACTGTGAGGGTTAGGGTTAGGGTTAGGGTTAGTGTTAGGATAAGGGTTAGGGTGAGGATTAGGGTGAGGGTGAGTGTCAGGGTTAGCCTTAGGGTTAGGGTGAGGTTGAGGGTTAGTGTTAGGGTTAAGGTGAGTGTGAGGTTAAGGGTTATGGTTAGGGTGAGTGTTAAGGTTAGGGTGAGGGTTAGGGTTAGGTTTAGGGTAAGGGTGAGGATGAAAGTGAGGTTTAGGTTTAGGTTTAGGGTGAGGGTGAGGGTGAGGGTTAGGTTTAGGATTATGGTTCGGGTTCGGGTTAGGCTTAGGTTGAGGGTGCGGTTAAGGCTGAAGGTTAGGTTTAGGGTGAGGATTAGGTTTAGGGTTAGGGTTAGGGTGAGGGTGAGGTTTAGGTTGAGGATGAGGGTGATGGTGAGGTTTAGTTTGTGGGTAAGGGTTAGGGTTAGGTGGAAGTTCAGGGTGACACTGAGGGTTAGGGTGAGGGTGTGGGTTAGGTTTAGGGTTAGAGTTAGTTTGAGGCTTAGGGTTAGGATTCGAATTAGGGTGAGGGTTAATGTGAGGATTAGGGTTAGGATTAGAGTTAGGGTTAGTATGAGTATTAGGGTTATGTTTAGGTTTAGGGTTAGGGTGAGGTTTAGCGTGAGGTTGAGGGTTAGGGTTAGCGTTAGGGTTAGTGTGAGGGTTAGTGGGAGGGTTAAGGTTAGGGGTAGGGTTAGGATGAGGGTTAGGGTTAAGGTGAGGGTTAGGCTTAGTGTGCGGTTGAGGGTGAGTGTGAGGATTAGGGTTCGGGTGAGGGTTAGAGTCACGTTTAGGATGAGGGTTAGGTTTAGGGTGATGTTTAGGGTTCAGGTTCGGGTGAGGGTGAGGGTGAGGGTTAGGGTGGGGGTGAGGGTTATTTTGGCGGTGAGGGTTAGGGTGACGGTGAGGTTTGTTGTGAGGCTGAGGATTAGGGTTAGGGTTAGGGTGAGGGTGAGGGTTAGGGTTAGGGTTAGGGTGAGGGTTAGGGGGAGGGGTAGGGTTAGATTTAGGTTGAGGGTTAGGGTTAGGTTTAGGATTAGGGTGAGGGTGAGAGTGAGGTTTAGGTTTAGGGTTAAGGTTAGGTTTGGTGTGAGGATTAGGGTTAGGGTTAAGTTTATGGTGAAGGTACGGTTTAGGGTGAGGGTTAGGGTTAGCGTTAGGGTTAGGGTGTGGGTAAGGGTTAAGGTGAGGGTTAGGGTTAGGGTGAGGGTTAGGGTTAGGTTTGAGGTTATGTTTAGGGTGAGGATGAGGGTGAGGTTTAGGGTTAGGTTTAGGGTTAGAGTTAGGCTGAGGGTGTGGTTGATGGTTAGGGTTAAGATGAGGGTTAGGTTTAGGGTTAGGCTGAGGGTGAGTGTGAGGGTGAGGGTGAGGGATAAGGTTCGGCTGAGGGTTAGGGTTAAGGTTAGGGGTAGGGTGAGTGTTAGGTTTAGGTTTAAGATTAGGATGATGGTTAGGCTGAGGAGTAGGTTTAGGTATAGGGTTAGGGTTATAGTTAGTGTGAGGGTTAGGGTTAGGGTTAGGGTTAGGGTGAGGGTAATGGTTAGGATGAGTGTTAGGGTGAGGGTGTGGTTTAGGGTTAGGGTTAGTGTGAAGGTTAGGGTGAGGGTTAGGCTGAGGGGTAGGGGTAGGGTTAGGTTTAGGGTGAGGGTGATGGCTAGTGTTAGCATTAGAGTTAGGGTTAGGGTTAGGTTTAGGGTGAGGGTGAGGGTTAGGGTTGAGATTAGGTTTAGGATTAGGGTTAGGCTGAAGTTAGGGGTGAGGTTGAGGGTGAGGGTTAGGGTTAGGGCTAGTTTTTGGGTGAGGGCTAGGGTGAGGGTCAGGGTTAGTGTGAGGTTTAGGGTGAGGGTAAGGGTGAGGGTGTAGGTGAGGATTAGGGTTGGGGTGAGGGTTAGGGTCATGGTGAGGGTTAGGGTGAAAGTGAGGGCTACGGTTAGGTTTTGGTGAGGGTTAGGTTTAGGGTTAGGGTGAGGGGTAATGTGAGTGGTAGGTTTAGGGTTAGGGTGAGGGTTAGGTTTTATGTGAGGGTTAGGGGTAGGTTTAGTGTAAGGATAAGGGTTAGGGTGAAGTTTAGGGTGAGAGTGAGGGTTAGGGTTAGCTTTAGGGTAAAGGTGAGGGTTAAGGTGTGGGTTAGGGTTAGTATGAGGGTGATGGTTAGAGTTAGGTTTAGGGTGTGGTTTAGGGTTAGGGTGAGTTTTAGGGTAGGGCTAGGGTCAGGGTTCGGGTTCGGGTCCGGGTGAGTTTTAGGGTGTGGGTGTCAGTTTTATTTAGTGTGAGGGTTAAGGTGACTGTGAGGGTGAGGGTGTGGGTGAGGGTTAGGATTATAGTGAGGATTAGGGTTAGGGTTAGGTTTAGTGTTATGGTGACCGTAAGGGTTAGGATGACGTTTAGGGTGAGAGTGAGGTTTAGGGATAGCGTTAGAGTTAGGGTGAGGGTGACGGTGAGGGTTAGGGTTCAGGTTAGGCTTAGCGTGAGGGTGAGGGTTAGAGTTATTTTTAGTGTTATTGTTAGGGTGAAGGTAAGGTTTAGGGTGAGGGTTAGGGTGAGGGTTAGGGTTAGGTTGAGGGTTAGGGTAAGCATTAGGGTGAGGGTTAGGTTTAGGTTTAGGTTTAGGGCCAGGGTTATGGTGAGCTTTAGTGTTAGTGTTAGGGTTAGGGTTAGGGTGAGGGTTACAGTGAAGTTAAGGGTTAGTATGAGGGTTAAGGTGAGTGTGAGGGTTAGGGATAGCATTAGGGTTAGGGTGAGGTTTAGGGTTAGGGTTAGGTTGAGGGTGGGATGAGGTTGAGGGTGAAGGTTAGGTTTAGGGTCAGTTTTCGGGTGAGGTCTAGGGTGAGGGTGAGGGTTAGGGTTGCGGTGAGGATTACGGTTAGGTTTAGGGTTAGAGTTATGATGAGGGTAAGGGTTAGGATGAGGTTTAGTGTGAGGGTGAGGTTTAGGGATAGGGTTAGATTTAGGGTGAGTTTTAGGGTGAGTGTTAGGGTTCAGGTTAGTCTTAGGGTGATGGTGTGGTTTAGAGTTAGGGTTTGGGTTAGGGTTAGGGGGACGGTAAAGTTTAGGGTGAGGTTTAGGGTGAGGGTGAGGGTTAGGGTTAGGTTGACAGTTAGGGTGATCGTTAGGGTGAAGTTTAGGTTTAGGTTTAGGGTTAGAGTGAGGGTTAGGGTTAGGCCGAGTTTTAGGGATAGCATTAGGGTTAGGATTAGGGTTAGGGTGAGGGTACGGTTAGGGTTAGGTTGAGGGTTAGGGTTAGGTTGAGGGTTAGAGTTAGGGTTGGGGTTAGTGTTAGGGTCAGGGTTATGGTTAGGATTAGAGTTAGGGTGAGGGTGAAGGGTTAGGGTTAGGATTAGGGTTAGGGTTAGGGTTAGGCTGAGTGTGAGGGTGTGAGTGAGGGTGTGATTTAGTCTTAGGGTGAGGATTTGGTCTAGGGTTAGCGTTAGGGTTAGGTTCAGGGTTATGGTTAGGGTTAGGGAGACGGTTTGACTGAGGCTTAGGGTTAGGTTTAGGATTAGGGTGAGGGAAAGGTTTATGGTTAGGGTGAGGGTTAGGATGAGGGTTAGGCTGAGCGTTAGGGTGAGGGTTAGGGTTAGGTTTAGGTTTAGGGTGAGGGTTAGGGTGAGGATTAGTTTTAACCTTAGGGTTAGTTTGAGGGTAATAGTTAGAGTGAGGGTTAGGGTGAGGGTGAGGTTTAGGGATAGCATTAGGTTTATGGTTAAGGTTAGCGTGAGGGTTAGGTTTACTGTTAGGATTAGGGTTAGGTTGAGGGTGAGGGTGAGGGTTATGTTGAGGGTAAGGGTTAGGGTTAGGTTTAGGGTGAGGGTTAGGGTTAGGGTTAGGGTTGGGTTGAGGGTGAGGGTGAGGGTTAGTGTTAGAGTTAGGGTGAGGGTTAGGTATACGGTGAGGTTTAGAGTGACAGTGAGGTTAAGGGTTTAGGTGAGGGCTAGGTTAGGTTCACGATTAGAGTGAGGTTTAGGTTTAGGATTAGGGTTAGGGTTAGGGTGACTACAAGGGTTAGAGTGAGGTTTAGGGTGAGGGTGAGGTTTTTGGAAAGCATTAGCGTTTAGGTTAGGTTAGGGTGAGGGTTAGGGTTACGGTTAGGGTTAGGGTGAGGGCAGGGTTATGTTGAGGGTTAGAGTTACGGTTAGGGTTAGGGTTAGGGTGAGGGTAAGGGTTAGGGTTAGGGTGAGGGTGAGGGTGAGGGTTAGCGTTAGGGTTAGGGTGATGGTTAGGGTTAGGGTGAGGGTTAGAGTGACAGAGAGGGTAAAGGTTAGGGCGCGGGCTAGGGTTAGGGTTAGGGTTAGGGTGAGGTTTAGGTTTGGGTGAGGGTGTATGTGAGAGTTAGGTTTAGGATTAGGCTTAGGTTTAGGGTTAGGCTTAGGGTGAGGGTGAGGGTGAGGGTCAGAGTTAGGTTTAGGGTGAGGGTTAGGGTTATGGCTTGGATTAGTGTGAGGGTGAGGGTGAGGGTGAAGGTGAGGGTGAGAGTTAGGTTTAGGGTTAGTTGTATGGTTAGTGTTAGGTTTAGGGTTAGCGTGAGGGCTAGGGTGATGCTGAGGGCTAGGGGTAAGTTTAGGAAAGGGTGAGTGTTAGGGTGCGGGGTAGGGTTAGCGTGATTGTTACTGTGAGACTTAGGCTTAGTGTGAGGGTTTATGTAAACCTTAAGTTTAGGGTGGGATTAAGGTTTAAGGTGAGTGTTAGGGTGAGAGTGAGGGTTCGGGTTAGCCTGAGTGTTAGGTTGAGTGTTAGCGTGAGGGTTAGGGTTAGGGTTAGCGTTAAGGTTAAGGTGAGGGTGAGTGTTATGGTTAGTGTTAGGGTGAGGGTTAGGGTAGGGTGATGTTTAGGTTGAGGGTGACGGTTAGGGTGAGGGTTAGGGTGTGGGTGAGAGTTAGGTTTAGAGTGAGGGTTAGGGTTAGGGTTAAGGTTAGAGTTAGTGTGAGGATTAGGGTTAGGGTTAGGGTGAGGGTAAGTTTTAGGGTGAGATTTAGGGTTAGGGTTAGCGTTTGGGTTAGGGTGAAGTTTAGGGTGAGGGTGAGGGTTAAGGTTAGGGTTAGGGTGAGGGTGAGGTTTAGGGCTATTGTTAGGGTGAGATTTATTGTTAGGGTGAGGGTTAGGTATAGGGTTATGGTTGAGTTTAGTGTGAGGGCGAGGGTGAGGATTAGGATTAGGGTTAGAGTTAGGCTGAGTGTGTGGGTGATAGTTTGGATTAAGATGAGGATTAGGGTTACCGTTAGGCTGAGGGTGAGTGTGAGGTTGAGGGTGAGGGTGAGGATGAGGGTTAGGCTTAGGAGTATGGTTAGGTTTAGGGTGAGGGTTAGAGTTAGTGTGAGGGATAGGGTTAGGGTTAGGTTTAGGGTTAGGGTGAGAGTAATGGTTAGGGTGAGTGTTAGGGTGAGGGTGTGGTTTAGGGTCAAGGTTAGGGTTAGTGTGAGGGCTAGGGTTAGGGTTAGGGTTAGGGTGATATTTAGGGTGAGGTTGATTGTTAGGGTGAGGGTCAGGTTTCAGGTAAGTTTGAGGGTTAAGTTGTGTGTGAGTGTTAGGGTTAGGGTGAGGTTTAGGATGACGTTGAATGTTAGGGTGAGCGTGAGAGTTAGGGTTAGGGTTAGGGTGAGGGTGAGGTTTAGGGTGAGGGGTAGGGTTACGGTTAGGGTGAGGGTTAGGTTTAATGTGAGGGTTTGGGTGAGTGTTCGGGATAGGACGAGGCTGAGGGAAAGGGTTAGGGTGAGGGTTAGGGTGAGGGTGAGGGTTAGGGTGAGGGTTAGGATTTGGGTTAAAGTTAGGGTTAGGGTGAGTATAAGTGTTAGGGTGAGGATTAGGGTGCAGGTGAGGGTTAGGATTACCGTTAGGGTTAGTGTGAGTGTTAGGGTCAGGGTTAGGGTTAGGGTTAGGGTTAGCATTAGGTTGAGGTTGAGGGTTAGGGTTAGGGTTAGGGCGATTGTTAGGGTTAGGGTGAGGTTTAGGTTTAGGTTTAGGGTTTTGGTTAGGGTGAGAGATAGCTTTAGGCTTCGGGTGAGGGTGAGGGTGAGGGTGAGGGTTAGAGTTAGGGTTAGGGTGAGGGTTAGCATTAGTTTGATATTTAGGGTGAGGGTCAGGTTTAGGGTGAGGGTTCAGGTTCGGGTGAGGGTGAGGGTTAGGGTGTGGTTGATGCTTAGGTTTAGGTAGAGTTTTAGGGTGTGGGTGAGGCTTAGGGTTATGGTGAGTGTTAGGGCTAGGGTGAGGTTGAGGGTTAGGGTTAGTGTGAGGGTTAGGGTGAGGGATAAGGTCAGAGTTAGGGTGAGGGTTAGTGTTAGTGTGCGGGTTAGGATCAGGGGTAAGGTTAGGGTTACGGTGAAGAAAACGATTAGGGTGAGAGTTAGGGTGAGGGGTAGGGTGAGGGTGAGGATCAGGGTGAGGGTGAGGGCTATGGTGAGGTTTAGGATTAGGGTTAGGGTTAAAGTTAGGTTTAGGGTTAGGGTGAGGGGTAGGGAGAGGGTTAGGTTGAGGGTTAGCGTTAGGGTTAGGGTTATCGGTAGTGTTAATAGAGGGTGAGTTTTAGGGTGAGGGCGAGGGGTAGGTTTAGGGTGAGAGTTAGGGTGAGGGTGAGGGTTAGGGTGAGGTTGAGGTTTAGGTTTAGGATTAGGGTTAGGTTGAGGGTTACTTTTAGGGTTTGGGTTCGGTTGACGTTTAAGTTGAGGGTTAGGTTTAGGCTTAGGGTTATTGGGAGGGTTAGAGTGAGGGTTAGGGTTAGTGTTAGGGTTAGTGTGAGGGTTAGGGTTAGTGTAATGGTTAGGGTGAAGATGAGGTTAAGGGTTAGTGTGAGGGAAGGGTGAGGTTGAGTGTTAGGGTTGGGGTAACGGATAGGTTGATGGTTAGTGTGAGGGCTAGGTTTAGGGTTAGGGTGAGGGTGAGGGTGAGGGTGAGGGTAATTGTTAGAGCGAGGGTTAGAGTTAGGGTGAGGGTAAGGGTTAGGGTTAGGATCAGGTTGAGGTTTAGGTTGAGGTTTAGGGGTAGGGTTAGTGTGAGCCTTAGTGTTAGTGTGAGGGTTAGGGTTAGGGTTAGGTTTAGGGTTACCTTGAGGCTAAGGGTAAGGGTTAGGGTTAGGATGAGGGTGAGGGTTAGGGATAGGGTTAGGGTTAGGGTGAGGGTGAGGTTTAGGTACAGGGTGAGGGTCAGTGTTAAGATTAGGGTGAGGGTTAGGGTGAGTGTGAGGGTTAGGGTGAGTTTGAGGGTTAGGTTTAGGATTAGGTTTAAGTTGAGGGTTATGGTTAGAATTTGGGTCAGGGTTTCATTTAGGTTGAGGGTTAGGTTTAGGCTTAGGGTTATTGTGAGGGTTAGAGTGAGGGTTAGGTTGAGGGTTAGGTTGAGGGTAACTGTTTGGTTGAGGTTGAGGGTTAGCGTTAGGGTTAGGGTTAGGGTGAATTGTCGGGTTAGTGTTAGGGTTATTGTGAGGATTAGGCTGAGGTTGAGGTTGAGGATGAGGTTGCAAGATAGGGATAGGGTTAGGGTGAGGTTTGGGTTAGTGTGATGGTTAGGGTGAAGTTGAGGTTAAGGGTTAGGGTGAAGGATTGGGTGAGGTTGAGTGTTAGTGTTGGGGTAACTGTTAGGTTGAGGGTTAGGGTGACGGATAGGTTTAGGGTTAGGGTTAGTGTTAGGGGGAGGGGGAGTTTTAGTGGGAGGGTTAGGGTTAGGGATAGGGACAGGATTAGGGTGAGGGTAAGGGTTAGTGTTAAGGTTAGGGTGAGAGTGAGGGTTAGGGTTAGCGTGAGTGTTAGGGGGAGGGATAGGGTGAGGTTTAGGGTTAGGCTTAGGGTGAGGGTTAGGGTTAGGATTAGGATAAGGGTTAGTAAAGCTGAGGGTGATGTTGAGGGTGAGGATGAGCGATGAGGAAAGGGTTAGGGTTTGTGTGAGGTTTAGGAATAGGGTTAGTGTTAGGGTGAGAGTAAGGGTTAGGGTGAGGATTAGGGTGAAGGTGAGGTTTAGGGATAGGGATAGGTTTAGGAATATGGTGTGTGTGAGGTTGAATGTTAGATTTAGGGTGAGGGTTAGGGTTAGGTTTAGAGTGAGGATGAGGGTGAGTTTTAGGGTTAGTTTTAGGGTTAGGGTGAGGGTGATGGTTAGGGTTAGAGTTAGGTTTAGGGTTAGGCTGAGGGTGAGAGTGAGTGTAAAGGTGAGGGTGAGGTTTAGGGTTAGGGTTATGGTTAGGGTGAGTCTAGGGTGAGGGGGAGTGTTAGTGTGTGGTTGAGGTTGAGGGTGACGGTTTAGGTTAGGATAGGGTTAGGGTTAGGGTTAGAGTGAGAATTAGGATTAGGGTGAGGTTAGTGTGAGGGTTAGGATTAGGGTGAGGGTTAGGGTTAGGAATGGTGTTAGGGTTAGGGTTAGGGTTAGGGTAAGGGTTACGGTTAGGTTTCAGGTTAGGGTTAGGGTTAAAGTGAGGGTGAGGATGAGCGGTAGCATTATGGTTAGGGTTAGGGTTAGGGTGAGGGTGAGGGTGAGGTTTAGGGTTAGCATTAGGGTTAGGGTTAGGGTTAGACTGGGGGTGAGGGTGAGGGTTTGAATTAGGGTGAGGGTTAGGGTTAGGGTTAAGTTTAGGGTAAGGATGAGGATTAGGATTATGGTTAGGGTTAGGATGAGTGTTAGGGTGAGGGGTAGGGTCATGGTTAGGGTGAGTGTTAGGGTTAGTGTGAGGGTTAGTGTTAGGGTTAGGGTTAGATTTAGGGTTAGGATGAGGGGTACGGTTAGGTTTAGGGTGAAGTTTAGGGTTATGGTTAGGGTTAGGGTGAGGGTGAGGCTGAGGCTGAGGGTTAGGGTGAGGGTTAGTTTGAGGAGTAGTGTTAGGGTTAGGGTGATGGTTAGGTTTAGGGTTCAGATCAGGGTTAGGGTGATGGTTAGGTTTAGGGTTAAGATGAGGGTTAGGGTGAGGGATAAGATTAGGGTTAGAGTGACCATTAGGTTTAGGGTGAGGGTGAGGGTGAGGTTTAGGGTTAGGGTTAGAGTTACGGTTAGGGTGAAATTTAGTGTTAGTGTGAGGTAGAGGGTAAGGGTTAGGGTAAGGGTTAAGGATAGGGTGAGAGTAAGGGTTACGGTGAGGGTTAGTGTGAGGGTGAGGTTTAATGTTAACATTAGGGTTAGGTGAGGGTAAGGGTTATGGTGAGGGTTAGGTTGAGGGTGAGGGTTAGGGATAGCATTATGGTTAGGGTGAGGTTGAGCCTAGGATTAGGTTTAGAGTTAGGGTGAGGGCTAGGTTGAATGTCAGGGTTAGGGTTAGGTTTAGGGATAGGGTGAGGATTAGGGTTATGATTAGGGTTAGGGTTAGATTTAGGGTTAGTGTGAAGGTTGTGTTTAGGTTTAGGATTAGGGTTAAGGTGAGGGTAAGGGTTAGGTCAGGGTTAGGGTGAGGGTGAGGTTTAGGATTAGCATTAGGGTCAGGGTTAGGTTGAGGGTTAGGGTTAGGATTAGGGTTAGGGTGAGGGTGTAGGTTAGTGTTAGTGTGAGAGTTAGGGTGAGGGTGAGTGTAAGGTTTAGGGTGATACTTAATATGACCATGAGGTTTAGGGTTAGGGTGAGGGTGAGGGTGAGGGTGATGGTGAGGGTGAGGGTGAGGGCGAGGGTTAGGGTGAGGGTGAATGTTAGGGTTTTGATGAGGATTTGATTTAGGATTACGGTTAGGGTGAGGACTAAGTGGAAGGTGAAGCTTAGGGTTAGGGTGAGGGTTAGGTTTAGTGTGAGGGTTCGGATTAGGGTGAGGGTAAGTTTAAGAGTGAGGGCTTGGGTGAGGGTGAGGGTTAGGGTGAGGGTGAGGGTGAGGGTGTGGGTGAGGGTGATGTTTAGGGTGACGGTGAGGGTTATTGTGACGGTTAAGGTTAGGGTTATGCTGAGGTTGAGGGGGATGGTGAGTGTTACAGTAAGGGTTAGTGTTAGGTTGAGGGCTATAGTGAGGGTGTGTGTTGGTGTGAGCGTGAGGGTGAGCGTGAGGATTTCGGTTAGGTAAGTGTTATGGTTAGGGTTAGGGTGAGGGTGAGGGTGAGTGTGAGGGTTAGTGTGAGGGTGAGGTTGAGGGTGAGGGTGAAGGTGAGGTTTAGGGTTAGAGTTAGGGTAGGATGAGGGTGAGGGTTAGGGATAGGATTAGGGTTAGGGTTAGTATTAGGCTGAGGGTGAGGGTGAGGGTGAGGGTGAGGGTTAGGGTTAGGGTTAGGGTGTAGGTTAGGGTTAGTGTGAGGGTTAGGGTGAGGGTGAGTGTAAGGGTTAGGGTGAGACTTAGTGTGACAGTGAGGTTTAGGGTTAGTGTGAGGGTGAGTGTGAGGGTGAGGGTGAGGGTGAGGGTGAATGTTAGGGTTAGGATGAGGATTAGGGTTAGGATTACGGTTAGGGTGAGGACTAAGGTGAGGTTGAATCTCAGGGTTAGGGTGAGGGTTAGGTTTAGTGTGAGAGTTAGAATTAGGTTGAGGGTAAGGTTAAGAGTGAGGGCTTGGGTGAGTGTGAGGGTGAGGGTGATGTTTAGGGTTACGGTGTGGGTTATTGTGATGGATAGGGTTAGGGTTATGCTGAGGTTGAGGGTGATGGTGAGGGTTAGAGTTAGGGTTAGTGTTAGGTTGAGGGCTAGGGTGAGGGTGCGGGTTAGCGTGAGCATGAGGGTGAGCCTGAGGATTTCTGTTAGGTAAGTGTAAGGGTTAGGGTTAGGGTGAGGATTAGGTTGAGGGTGAGTGTTAGGGTGAGGGTGAGGCTTAGGGTTAGGGTGAGGGTTAGGGTTAGGGTTAGGGTGTGAGTTAGGGTTAGGGTGATGTTTAGGGTGAGTGTGAGATTTAGGTTGAGGGTGAGGGTGAGGGTGAGGGTGAAGCGTAGTGTGTGGGTGAGGGTGAGGGTTAGGGTGAGCATTAGATTGACGGTTAGGTTTGGGTTAGAGTTAGGATTAGGGTGAGGGTTAGGGTTAGGTTTATGGTTAGGGTGAGGTGTAGTGTAAGGTTTTGGGTTAGGGTTAGGTTGAGGGTGAGGGTTCCTGTGACGGTTATGGTTAGTGTTAGGGTGAGGGTAAGGATTGGGGTGAGGTTTAGGGTGAGGGTGAGGTTTAGGGATAGCGTTGGGATTAGGGTGAGTGTTAGGTTTAGGGTTAAGGTTAGGGTGAGGGTGAGGGTGAGGGTTAGGGTTAGGTTTAAGGTGATGTTTAGCGTTAGGGTGAGGGTTGGTGTTAGGTTTAGTGTTAGGGTTAGGGTGAGGTTGAGGGTGAGGTTTAGGGTTTAGGTTAGGGTTAGGGTGAGGGTGAGGATGAGGGTTACGGTTAGGATTAGGGTTATGGATAAGGTTAGGCTGATGGTTAGGCTGAGGCTGAGGATTAGGGTTAGCGTGAGGTTTAGGGTTAGGTTTGGGATTAGGGTGAGGGTTAAGGTTAGGGTAAAGTTTAGGATGAGGTTTAGGTTGAGGGATAGGTTTAGGGATAGGGTGAGGTTTAGTGTTAGTGTGTGGGTTAGGATTATGTTTAGAGTTAGGGTTAGTGTGAGGGAAAGGGTTAGGGTGAGAGTGAGTGTTAGGGTCAGGGTTAGGGTTAGGGTGAGGATTAGGTTGAGGATTAGAGTTAGGATTACGTCTATTGTGAGGGTTAGGGTGAGGGTTAGGGTTAGGGTTAGGGTTAGGGTGAGGGTTAGGTTGAGGGTAAGTTTTAGGCTGAGTGTGAGGGTGAGGGTGAGGTTAGGGTTAGGGTTAGGTTGAGGGTTAGGGTTAGTGTGAGGTTTAGGGTGAGGGTGAGTGTAAGAGTTATGTTGAGGGTTAGGGTGAGGGTCAGTGTTAGGTTTAGGGTTAGGCTTAGGTTGAGGATTAGGGTGAGGTTTACGGTTAGGTTTAGGGTTAGGGTTAGGGTCAGGGTTAGGGTTAGGATTAGGATTTAGGTGAGGGTGAAGGTGAGGGTTAGGGTTAGGGTGAGGCTTAGGTTTAGGGTTATTGTGTGGGTAAGCGTTAGGGTTAGGGTTAAGGTGAGGGTGAGGGTGAGTGATAGGTTGAGGCATAGGGTTATGATTAGCGTGAGGGTTAGGTTTAGTGTGAGGGTTAGGGGGAGCGTTAGGTATAGGAATAGGCTGAGGGTAAGGGTTAGGTTGAGGGTGAGGGTTAGGGTGATGGTTAGGATTTGGGTTAAAGTTTGGGTTTGGGTGAGGATAAGTGATAGTGTGAGGGTTAGGGTGCCTGTGAGGTTTCGGGTTACCGTCAGAGTTAGGGTGAGGGTTAGTGTCAGGCTTAGTGTTAGGGTTAGCGTTAGTTTGAGGTTGAGGGTTAGGGATAGGGTTAGGGTGAGTTTTAGGTTTAGGGTTAGCATTAGGGTGACGGTGAGGGTGAGGGTTAGGGTTAGGGTTCGTGTGAGGGTTAGGGTAAGGTTTAGGATTAGGGTTAGGGTTGGGCTTAGGCTTAGGGTGAGAGTGAGGGTGAGTGTTAGAGTTAGGGTTAGGGTTAGGGTTAGGGTGAGGGTTAGCATTAGGTTGATGTTTAGGGTGTGGGTCTGGGTTAGGGTGAGCGTTCGGGTTCGGATGAGGGTGAGGGTTAGGTTGAGAGTGAGACTTAGGTTTAGGTTGAGGGTTAGTGTGTGGGTGAGGCTTAGGTTTAGGGTGACGGTTAGTGCTTGTGTGAGGTTGAGGGTGAGGTTTAGGGTCAGGGTTAGGGTGAGGTATAGGGTGAGATTTAGGGTTAGGTTAGGGTTATCATGAGGGTTAGGCTGAGGTTGAGGGTGAGGGTGAGGGTACGGTATAGGGATAGGGTTAGGGTGAGGGTTAGGGTTAGTGTGAGGGTTAGGGTGAAAGTGAGGTTAAGCGTGAGGGCGAGGGTTAGGGTGAGGTTGAGGGTTAGGGTAAGGTTGACGGTTAGGGTTAGGGTTAGGGTTACGGTTAGGGGGAGGGTTAGGTTTAGTTTGAGGGTTAGGTTTAGGGTTAGGGTTAGGATTTGGGTGAGGGTGGTAAGGATTAGGGTTAAGGTTAAGTTGAGAGTGAGGGTTAGGGTTAGCGTGAGAGTTAGGGTGAGTGTTAGGCTGAGGGTTAGGGTTAGGGTTAGGGTGAGGGTTAGGGTTAGGATTAGGATTAGGGTTAGGGTAAAGCTGAGGGTGAGGGTGAGGGTTAGGCATAGGGTTAGGGTTAGGGTTAACTTTTGTGTGAGGTTTAGGAATAAGGTTAGGGTTAATTTGAGGGAAAGGGTTAGGGTGAGGGTTAGGGTGAAGGTGAGGTTTATGGATAGGGTTAAGGTTAGGATTATGGTGCGTGTAGGGTTGAGTTTTAGAGTTAGGGTGAGGGTTAGGGTTAGGGTTAAGTTTACGGTTAGGGAGAGGGTTATGTTTAGTGTGAGGGTTAGGTTTAGTGTTAGGGTTAGGATATGGGTGAGGGTAAGGATTAGTGTTAAGGTTAAGGTGAGAGTGAGGGTTAGGGTTACTGTGAGTGTTAGGGTGAGTGTTAGGGTGAGTGTTAGGGTGAGGGTTATGGTTAGGGATAGGGTGAGGGTTAGTGTGAGGGTGAGTGTTAGTGTGCGGTTGAGGTTGAAGGTGAGGTTTTAGGTTAGTTTAGGGTTAAGTTTAGGGTTAGTGTTAGGGTTAAAATGAGGTTTAGTGTGAGGGTAAGTGTTAGGGTGAGGGTTAGGGTAAGATTGAGTGTTATGGTTAGGGTTAGGGTTAGGGTGAGGGTTAGGTTTAGTGTGAGGGTTAGGGTGAAGGTGAGGTAAAGGTTTAGGGTGAGGGATAGGGTGAGGTTGATGGTTAGGGTTAGGGTAAGGTTTAGGTTGAGGTTAGGGTGACGGTTAGGATTAGGGTTAGGGTTAGGGGGAGGTTTAGGTTTAGTGTGAGTGTTAGGGTTGAGGTTAGTGTTAGGATTGGGGGGAGGGTAAGGCTTAGGGTTAAGGATAGGGTGAGAGTGAGGGTTAGGGTTAGCATGAGTGTTAGGGATAGGGTTAGGGTGAGGGTTAGGTTTAGGGTTAGGTTGAGGGTTAGGGTAAGGATTAGGATTAGGGTTAGGGTAAAGCTGAGGGTGAGGGTGAGGGTGAGGTTTAGGGTTAGGGTTAGGGTTTGTGTGAGGTTTAGGAATAGGGTTAGGTTTAGGGTGAGGGTAAGGGTGAGGGTTAGGGATAGGAAGAGGCTGAGGGTAAGGGTTAGGGTAAGGGTTAGGGTGAGGGTGACGGTTAGGGTGAGGGTTAGGATTTGGTTTAAAGTTCGGTTTAAGTGAGGATAAGGGTTAGAGTGAGTGTTAGGGTGTGGATGAGGGTTAGGTTGAAGGTGAGGTTTAGGGATAGGGTTAAGATTAAGATTACAGTGTGTGTGAGATTGAGTGTTAGAGTTAGGGTGAGTGTTAGGGTTAGGTTAAGGTTTAGGGATAGGGTAAGGTTTAGGGTGAGGGTGAGGGTGAGGGTTAGGGTTAGTGTTAGGGTTAGGGTAAGTGTGAGGGTCAGAGTGACGGTGAAGGTGTTGGTGAGGTTTAGGGTTAGGGATAGGTTGAGGGTGTGGGTGAGGGTTAGGGTTAGGATTACGATTAGTGTTAGGGTTAGACTGTGGGTGAGGGTGAGGGTGAGGGTGAGGGTGAGGGTTTGGGTTAGAGTGAGGGTTAGGCTTAGGGTGAAGATTAAGGTTAGGCTTAGTGTTAGGGTTAAGATGAAGTTTAGTGTGAGGGGTAGGGTCATGGTTAGTGTGAGGATTAAGGTTAGTTTGAAAGTTAGGGTCACGTTTAGTGTTAGGGTTAGGTTGAGGGGTACGGTTATGTTTAGTGTGACGGTTAGGTTTAGTGTGAGGGTTAGGGTTAGGGTTAGGGTTAGGGTGAGGGAAAGGGTTATGGTGAGGGTTAGGGTGAGCGTGAGGCTTAGGGTTAGGGTTGGGGTTTGGATTAGTGTGTGGGTGAGGGTGATGGTTAGGTGAGGGTTAATGATAGGGGGAATATTAAGGTTAGGGTTAGGGTCAGGGTGAGGATTAGGCTGAGGGATAGGGTTAAGTTTTGGTTGAGGTTTAGGTTTAATCTGAGGGTTAGGGTTAGGGTTTGGGTTAGGGTTAGGGTTAGAGAGAGGGTTAGGATTAGGTTGAGAGTTAGGGTTAAGTTTAGGGTTCGATTGAGTTTGAGGATAAGCGTTAAGGTTGGGTGAGGGTTAGAGTTAGCGTGAGGGTTAGGGTTGGATTAGGGTTAGAGTTAGGGTGAGGGTGAGGGTGAGTCTTAGGGTTAGGGTTAGGGTGAGGGTTAGGTTTAGGGTGATTTTTAGCGTGAGGGTGAGGGTCAGGGTGAGAATGAGGGTTAGGGTGTGGGTGAGGGTTAGGGTTATGGTGAAGTTTAGGGTTACGGTAAGGGTTAGGGTGAGTTTGAGTATTAGGGTTAGGTTTAGGGGGAGGGTTAGTGTTAGTTTTCGGGTTAGGGTGAGGGTTAGGTTTAGGGTTAGCGTTAGGATTAGTGTGAGGGTTAGGGTTATAGTTAGGGTTTGGCTTAGGTTGAGGGTATGCGTTAGGGTGATGGTCAGGGTTACGGTGAGGGTTAGGGTTAAGGTTAGGGTTAGATTGAGGTTGAGTGTGAGGGTTAGTGTTGGGTGAGGGTTAGAGTTAGAGTGAGGGTTAGGGTTGGATTAAGGTTAGAGTTAGGGTGAGGGTGAGGGTGAGGGTTAGGCTTAGGATTAGGGTTAGTATTAGGGTTAGACTAAGGGTGAGGGTGAGGGTGAGGGTGACGTTTTGGGTTAGGTTGAGGGTTAGGGTTAGGTTTAGGGTGAGGGCAAACGTGAGGGTTAGGGTTAGGGGTAGTATGAGGGTTAGGTCAATGGTAGGGTTATGGTGAGGGTGAGGGTTAGTGTTACTGTGAGGGTTAGGGTTAGGGTTTAGGTTAGGGTTAGGGAGACGGTAAGGGTTAGCATGAAGTTTAGGGTGAGGGTGAGGGTTAGGTTTAGGGTTAGGGTGATGGTTAAGGTGAGGGTTAAATTTAGTGTTAGGGTTAGGCTTAGGTTGAGGGTTAGGGTTAGGTTTAGGTTTAGGTTTAGGATTAGGGTTAGGTTTATGATGAGGGTTAGAGTGAGGGTTTGGGTTAGGGATAGGGTTAGTGTTAGGGTGAGGGTTAAGGTCAGGGTGAGGGTTAGGTTTAGAGTGAGTGTTAGGTTTAGGGTGAGTGTTAGGATTAGGGTTAGGGTAAGTGTTAGGGTGAGGGTTAGGCTGATGGTTGGGTTTAGGGTGAGGGTTAGGTTTCGTGTGAGTTTTAGGGTTAGAGTTAGGGTTCGGGTTAGGGTGAGGGTGAGGATTAGTATTAGGGTTAGGATTAGGATTAGGTTTAGTTTGAGGGTGAGGGTGTGGGTGAGGTTTAGTATTAGAGTTAGGTTTAGGGTAAGGATTAGAGTGGGGTTTATGGTTAGGATTAGGATTAGGCTTAGGATTAGGCTCAGATTGAAGTTGTGAGTAAGTGGTAGTATTAGGGTTAGGGTTCTGGTTAGGGTTAGGGTTAGGGTGAAGGTGAGGGTTAGGTTTCGGATTAGGTTTAGGATTAGGGTTAGGCTGAGGGTGATTGTGAGGTTGAGGGTTAGGAGTATTGTTAAGGATAGGGTGAGAGCTAGGGTTTGAGTCAGGTTGAGGGTGAGAGTTTCGCTTAGGTAATGGTTAGTTTTAGGTTTAGGATGAGGATTAGGTTGAGGGTGAGATTTAGGGTGAGTGTTAGGGATAGGGTTAGGGTTGGGGTTAGGGTTAGAGTGAGGGTTAGGGTTAAGTTTACGGTGATGTTTAGGATGAGGGTGAGGGTTAGGGTGAGGGTGAGGGTTCGGATGAATGTTATGGATAGGGTTAGAATTAGGGTGAGGGCTAGAGTGAGGTTGAGGGTTTGGGTTAGGTTTAGGGATAGGGTGAGAATTAGAGTTAGGGTTAAGGTTAGGGTGAGGGTTAGGCTGAGGGGTAGGGTTAGGGTTAAGGTTAGGGTTATGTTTAGTCTGAGGGTTAGAGTTAGGGTAGGGTTAGGGTTATGGTTAGGGTAAGGGTTATGGTGAGGGTTAGGGTGAGAATGAGGTTTAGTTTTAGCATTAGGTTTACGGTGAGGGATAAGTTGAGGGTTAGGGTTAGGGTTATGGTTAATGTGAGGGTGAGGGTGAGGGTTAGGGTGAGGTTTAGGGTTAGGGTGAGGTTTAGGGTTAGGGTGAGTGTGAGGCTGAGGGTGAGGTTTAGGGATAGGGTTAGGATGAGGGTGAGGGTGAGTGTTAGGGTTCGGATTAGGGTTAAGTTTAGTGTTAGGCTGAGGGTGAGGGTGAGAGTGAGGGTGAGGCTTAGGGTTAGGGTTTGGGGGAGGGTTAGGTTCAGTGTGATTCTTAGGGTGAGGATTAGGGTAAGGGTTACATTGAGAGTTAGGGTGATGGGGAGGGTTAGAGTTAGGTTGAGGATGAGGTTTAGGGTGAAGGTTAGGTTTAGGTTAGGTTTGGGTTAGGGTAACGGTTAGGGTGACCTTTTGCGTTAGGGTGAATATTAGGGTTAGGGTGAGGTTTAGGGTTTGGGTTATGGTTATTGTGAGGGCTAGGGTGAGGGTGAGGGTTAGGGTTAAGCTTAGTGTGAGGGTAAGGTTTAGGTTTAGGATTAGGGTTAGTGTTAATGAAGGGTAGGTTTAGGGTTAGTGTGAGGTTTAGGTTTAGTGTGAATGTTAGGTTTAGGGTTACTGTTAGGATTAGTGTGTGGTTGAGGGTGAGGGTGAGGGTTAGGGTGAGGGTTTTGGTTAGGTAAGTGTTAGGGTTAGGGTTTGGGTGAGTATTAGGGAGAGGAGGAAGTTTCGGGTGAGGATTAGAGTTAAGTTGAGGATTTCATTAAGGTAAGAGTTAGGGTTAGGGTTAGGGTAAGGGTTAGGGTGAGGGTTAGAGTTAGGGTGAAGTTTAGCATTAGGCTGAAGGTGAGGGTGAGGGTGAGGAGGAAGGTTAGTGTTAGGGTGAGTGTTAGGCTTAGGGTTAGGGCGAGGGTTAGTGTTAATGTGAGGGTTAGGGTGAGGGTGAGGATAAGGTTTAGGTTGAGGGTTAAAGTGAGTGGGAGGTTTAGGGTGAGGTTTAGTGTGAGGGTTAGGTTTAAGGTTAGGTTAGGGTGAGGGTGAGGGTTAGGGTTAATGTTAGGGTTAGGGTAAGTGTTAGGGTGAGGGTTAGGGTAAGGGTGATGGTTAGGTTTAGGTTGTGGCTTAGGATTAGATTGAGGGTTAGGGTTAGGTTGAAGTTTAGGGTTAGGATTATGGTTAGGGTGTGGACTAGGGTGAAGGTGAGGGTTAGGGTTAGGTTTAGGGTGAGGGTTAGTGTGAGTTGTAGTTTTAGAGTTATGGTTAGGGTTAGGTTTAGTATGAGTGTTAGGGTTAGGGTTAGGTTTAGGGTGAGGGTAAGGTTTAGGGTGAGGGGGAGGTTTAGGTTGAGAGTGAGTGTTAGGGTTAGCGTGAGTGTTAGGGTGAGTGTTAGGGTGAGGGTTAGTGTTAGGGTCAGTGTCAGGGTTAGGGTTAGGTTTAGGGTGAGGGATAGTGTTAGATTTAGGATTAGGGTTAAGGTTTATATTAGGGAGAGGTTGAGGGTGAGGGTTACAGTTAGGGTGACAGTGTGGGTCAGGGTGAGGGTTAGGGTTAGGGTTAGGGTTAAGGGTAGGGTGAGGATTAGTGTCAGGGTTCGGTTTAGTGTGAGGGTTAGGCTGAGGGATAGGGTTACCTTTAGGGTGAGGTAAAGTTTAATATGAGGGTTAGGGTTAGGGTTAGTGTTAGGGTGAGGGTTACGGTTAGGTTTAGGTTTAGATTTGGGTTATTGTTAGGGTTAGGGTGAGGGTGTTGTTGACAGTGAGCATGGGGTTTAGGGATAGGGTTAGGATTAGAATGAGGGTGGGAGAGAGGGTTATGGTTAGAATTAGGATTAGGGTTAGGTTTAGGCTGAGGCTGAGTGGGAAGGTGAGGGGAAGGTTAGGGTTAGGGGTAGGTTTAGGGTTAGGTTTACGGTGAGAGTTAGGGTTAAATTATTGTTAGGATTAGGGTGAGGGTGAGGGTGAGGGTTCAGGTGAGGGTTAGGGTTAGGGATAGAGTTAGGATGAGGGCTAGGGTGAGTGTGAGGGTTAGGGTTATGGTTAGGGATAGGGTGAGAATTAGGTTAAGGGTTAGGGTTCGTGTGAAGTTGAGGTTTAGTCTGAGGTTTACGGTTAGGTTTAGAGTTAGGTTTAGGCTTAGGGTGAGGGTAAGGGTTAGGGTGAGGTTTAGGGTGAGGGTGAGGTTTAGGGTTAGGTTTAGAGGGAGGGTTGGTTGAGGGTTAGGTTTAGTGTCAGGGTTAGTGTGAGGGTGAGGGTGAGGGTTAGGGTTAGAGTGAGGGTGAAAGTGAGGCTGAGCGTTAGGGTGAGGGTGAGGGTGAGTGTGATTTTGACGGTTAGGGTTAAGGTGAGGGTAAGGGTAAACTTTAGGGTAAGGATTTGGGTTAGGATTAGGGTTAGTGTTAGGGTTAGTGTGAGGGTGAGGTTTAGGGTTAGGGTTAGGGTGACGGTGAGAGTGAGGCTGAGCGTTAGTGTGAGGGTGAGGGTGAGGGTGAGTTTTAGGGTTAGGGTGAAGGTGAGGGTAAGTGTGAGGATTATGGTAAGGATTTGGTTTAAGATTAGTGTTAGGTTGAGGGTGAGCTTGAGGGTGAGCATTAGGTTTAGGGGTAGGTTTAGAGTGAGGGTTACGGTTAGGTTTAGGGTTAGGGTTAGTGTGAGGGTGAGGGTTAGGGTCAGGGTGAGGGTTAGGATTAGTGTTAGGGTTAGGGTGAGGGCTAGGGTGAGGGTGAGGGTTAGGCTGAGGGTGAAGGTGAGGGTGAGGTTGAGGGTTAGGTTTAGCATAAGGTTTAACTTTAGGGTTAGTGTGAGCATTAGGGTGACTTGAGGATTCAGGTGATGGTAAATGTTAGTGTGAGGGTTAGCGCTAGGGTTAGGGTGAGGGTGAGGTTTAGTGTGAGCGTGAGGGTTAGGGTGAGGGTGATGGTTCAGGTTAGGGTTAGGGTTAGGGTTAGGGTGAGGGTGAGGATGAGGGTTAGTGTTAGGTTAGAGTTAGTGTTAGGGTGAAGGTGAACGTGAGTATTAGTGTGTGGGTTAGGGTTTGGGTTACTATTAGGGTAAGGATGAGAGTGAGAAGTAGGTTTAGGATTAGTGTTAGATTTAGGGTTAGCCTTAGGGTGAGCGTGAGGGTGAGGATTAGGGTTAGGGATAAGGTTAGGGTAAGGGTGAGGGTTAGGGTTAGGGTGATATTTAGGGTTAGTGTTAGGGTTAGGGTGAGTTTTAGGGTTAGGGGTAGGGTTAGGTTTAGGGTTAGGGTTGGGGTGAGTGTTAGGTTTAGGTTTAGGCTTATACTGTGAATGAGGGTGAGGGTGATGGTTAGGTTTAGGGTGAGGCTTAGTGTTAGGGTTAGGATGAGGGTTAGTTTAGGGTGAGGGTGTGGGTCATAGTGAGAGTGAGGGTTAGGTTGTGGGTGAGGGTTGAGGTTAGGTTGAGGGTTAGGTTGACGGTGAGGGTGAGGACTAGGGTTAGGTTTAGGGTGAGGTTTAGGGTTAATTTTAGCGTTAGGGTGAGTGTTAGGGTAGGGTGATGGTTAGGGTTAGGGTTATCATTAGGATTAGTGAGAGGGTTAGGGTTAGGGTTAGGGTTAGGGTGAGGGTGAGGGTTAGGGTTAGGGATAGGTTGAGGGTTAGGGAGAAGGTTAGGGTTAATGCTAGGGTTAGGGTTAGGGTTAGGATGAGGGTGAGGGTTAGGGTTAGTGTTAGGATTAGGGTAAGGATTAGGGTGAGTGTTAGTGTTAGGGTTAGGTTTAGGGTGAGTGTTAGTGTGAGTGTTAAGTTTAGGATTAGTGTTAGGATTAGGGTTAGGCCTAGCGTGAGAGTGAGGGTGAATGTGAGAGTTAGTTTGTGGGTGAGGGTTAGGGTTAGGGTGAGGGTGAGGCTTAGGTTTAGGATTAGGGTTAGGCATAGGGTTAGGGTTAGGATTGGGGTTAGGGTGAGGTTTAGGGTGAGGTTTATGGTTAGGGTTATGATTAGGATTAGTTTGAGGGTTAGGGGGAGGGTAAGGGTTAGGGTCCTGGTTAGGGATCGGGTTAGGGTTATGGTCAGGTTTTGGGTGCAGGTTAGAGTCAGGTTTAGGGTGAGGATTGGGCTGACGTGTAGTGTAAGGATTAGGTTGGGGGTTAGATTTCCTGTAAGAGTTAGGGTTAGGGTTAGTGGTAGGGTGAAGTTTAGGGTTAGGGTTAGGGTGAGGGTGAGGGTTAGGCTGAGGGGTAGGGTAAGGGTTAGGGTGAGTGTTAGATTTAGTGTGAGGCTTAGGGTTAGGGTTAGGGTTAGTGTTAGGGTGAAGGTTAGGGTTAGGGTGAGGGTGAGGGTTAGGCTGAGGGATAGGGAAAGGGTTGGGGTGAGAGTTTGGGTTAGGGTTAGGGTTATTGTTAGTTTTAGGGTGAGGGTGAGGGTGAGGTTGAGGGTGTGGGTGAGGTTTAGGGATAGGGTTAGTTTTAGCATGAGGGTGAGATTGAGGATTAGGTTTAGCATTAGGATTAGGGTTAGGGTTAGGCTGAGGATGAGAGTGAGGGGTTGGGGGAGGGTAGGGTTAAAGTTAGGGTTAGGGTAAGTTTAGGGTGAGGGTTAGGGTTAGGGTTAGGGTTAGGGTTATTGTTATGTTTAGGGTAAAGGTGAGGGTGAGGGGGAGGGGGAGGTTTTTGGTTAGGGTTTGTTTTAGTTTGAGGGTGAGAGTGAGGGTTAGGGTTAGGATTAGGATTACGGTTAGCATTAGGATGAGGTTGCGGTTGAGGGTGAGGGAGAAGATTAGTGTTAGGGTTAGGTTTAGGGTGAGGGTTAGGGTGAGGTTTTGAGTGATGGGAAGGTTTAGAGTTCGGGTTAGGGTTAGGGTGAGGGTGAGGGTTAGGGTTAGGATTAGGGTTAGGGTTAGGTTTAGGCTGAGGGTGAATGTGAGTTTGAGGGTTGGAGTTAGGTTTGGGTTAAGGTTAGGGTGAGGGCTCTTGTGAGATTGAGGGTTAGGGTGAGGGTGAGGGTGAGTGTGAGGGTGAGGGTGAGGTAAGGATTAGGGTTAGGGTTAGGGTGAGGGTGAAGGTTAAGGTTAGGGTGAAGGTGAGGGTTAGGGTGAGGGTTAGAGTAAGAGTTAGGGTGAGGATTAGTATGAGGGTGAGGGTTAGGGTCAGGGTGAGGGTTAGGGTTAGGGTTAGGGTTAGGGTGAGGGCTAGGGTGAGGGTGCGGCTTAGGCTGAGTGTGAAGGTGAGGGTGAGGGTGAGTGTGAGGGTTAGGGTTAGTGTAAAGTTTTAGTTTAGGGTTAGGGTAAGGATTAATGTGACTTGAGGTTTAGGGTGACTGTAAGTGTTTGGGTGAAGGTTAGCGCTAGGGTTAGGGTAAGGGTTATGGTGAGGGTGAGGTTTAGTGTGACCGTGAGTGTTAGGGTGAGGGTGACCTTTCGGGTTAGGGTTAGGGTGAGGGTGAGTGTTATGGTTAGGTTAGGGTAAGGGTTAGGGTGAGGGTGAGGGTGAGGGTGAGGGTGAGTGTTAGTGTCTGGGTTAGTGTTAGGGTTAGAATTAGGATAAGGATGAGAGGGAGAGTTAGGTTTAGGATTTGTGTTAGATTTAGGGTTAGGCTTAGGATGAGGGTGAGGTTGAGGTTTAGGGTTAGGGATAAGGTTAGGGTAAGTGAAAGGATTAGGGTTAGTGTGATGCTTAGGGTTAGTGTTAGGGTTAGGGTGAGGGTTAGGGTTAAGGTGAGTGTTAGTTTAGGGTTAGGGATAGGTTGAGTGTTAGGGTTTGGGTTAGGCTTAGGCTGTGAATGAGGCTTAGGGTGAGGGTGAGGGTTAGGTTTAGGGTGAGGCTTAGGGTTATAGTTAGGGTGAGGATTATATTTAGGGTGATATTTAGGGTGAGGGTGAGGGTCATGGTGAGAGAGACGGTAAAGGTGTTTGTGAGGGTTATGGTTAGGGTGAGGGTTAGGTTGACGGTGAGAGTGAGGATTAGGTTTTGTTTTAGGGTGAGGGTTAGGGCAAGTTTAAGGGAGTGTTAGTGTGAGGGTTAGGGTTAGGGTTAGCATTAGGATTAGTGTGAGGGTTAGGGTTAGAGTTAGGGTGAGTTTAATTGTTAGGGTGAGGGTTAGGGTTAGGGTTACGCTGTGAATGAGGTTGAGGGAGAGGGTGAAGGTTAGGTTTAGGGTGAGGCTTAGGGTTAGGGTTAGTGTGTGGGTTATGTTTAGTGTGATGTTTAGGGTGAGGGTGAGGGTCATGGTGAGCGTGAGGGTTAGGGTGTGGGTGAGGGTTAGGGTTAGGTTTAGGGTTAGTTTGAGGGTTAGTGTGAGGGTTAGGGTTAGGTTTAGCATTAGGATTAGTGTGAGGGTTAGGGTTAGGGTTCGGGTTAGGGTTAGGGTTAGGGTAAGTGTTAGGGTGAGGCTAGGATTAGGGTGAGAGTTAGGGTTAAGGTTAGGGTTAGATTGAGGTTGAGGGTGAGAGTTAGGGTTGGGTGAGGGTTAGAGTTAGAGTGAGGGTTATGTTTGGATTAGGGTTAGAGTGAGGCTGAGGTTGAGGGTTAGGATTAGGATTAGGGTTAGGGTTGGGTTAGACTGAGGGTGAGGATGAGGGTGAGGGTGACGGTTTTTTTTAAAGTGAGGGTTAGGTTTAGGGTGAGGGTGAGGGTAAGTGAAAGTTTTAGGGTTAGGGGTAGAATGAGGGTTAGATTGAGGGGTAGGGTTATGGTTATGGTGAGGGTTACGATTACGTTGAAGGGTTAGGTTTAGGGTTAAGGTTACGGTTAGGGAGAGGGTAAGGTTTAGGTTAGTGTGAGGGTTTGGGTTAGGGTTAGGTTTAGGGTGAGGTTAAATGTTAGGATGAGTTTTAGGGTGAGGGTGAGAGTTAGGCTTAGGGTTATTGTTAGGATTAGTTTGGGGGTGAGGGTGAGGGCGAGAGTTAGTGTGAGGTTTAGTGTTAGGGTTAGGGTGAAGTTTTGAATGACAGTGAGGGTTAGGGTTAGGGTTAGGTTTAGGTTTAGTGTTAGGCTGAGGGTGAGGGTGAGTTTGAGGGTTAAGGTTAGGGTTAGGTTAAGGATAGGGTGAGGGCTATTGTGAGGGTGAGGTTTAGGGTGATTGTGAGGGTGAGGGTGAGGTTTTCATTTAGGTAAGTGTTAGGGTTAGGGTTAGGATGAGGATTTGGTTGAGGGAGAGGGTTTGTGTGAGAGTTAGGGTTAGGGTGAGGGATAGGTTAGGGTGATATTAAGGATGAGCGTGAGGTTTAGGTTGAGGGTGAGGGTTCGGGTGCGGGTTAGGGTTACAGTTAGAGTTTGGTTGAGGGCTAGGGAGAGGGTGAGGGTTAGGGTTAGGGTTAGGGATAGGGTGAGAATTAGGGTTAGGGTTAGTTTTAGGGTGAGGGTTAGGGTGAGGGGAATGGTTAGGGTTAGGGTGAGGGTTAGTTTTAGTCTGAGGGTGAGGGTTAGGGTTAGGGTTAGGGTTAGTGTGAGGTTAAGGTTTAGGGTGAGGTTCAGGGTGAGAGTGAGGGTTAGGGTTTGGGTGAGAGTTAGGTTTATGATGAGGGTGAGGGTGATTGTGAGGGTTAGGGGAAGTGTGAGGATTAGGGTTAAGTTTAGGGTGAGGGTTATCTTTAGGGTGATGTTTAGCGTGAGGGTGAGGGTCAGGGTGAGAGTGAGGGTTAGGGTGTGGTTGAGGGTTGGGGTTATGGTGAGTGTTGGGGTTATGGTGAGGGTTAGGGTTAAGGTTAGGTTTAGGGTGAGGGTTAGGGTGAGTTTTAGGGTTAGGGTGAGTTTTAGGGTTAGGGTGAGGGTTAGCTTTAGGTTTAGGGTGAGGGTTATGTTTAGGGTTATGTTTAGCATGAGGGTGAGGGTCAGGGTGAGAGTGAGGGTTAGGGTGTGGGTGAGGGTTAGGATTATGGTGAGGGTTAGGGTGATGTTGAGGGTTTGGTTGAGGGTGAGTGTTAGGTTTAGGTTTAGGGTGAGGGTTAGGTTTAGGGAGAGTGTTAGGGTGAGGGTAAGTGTTAGGGTGAGCGTTAGGTTAGGGTGAGAGTTAGAGTTAGGTTAGGGTTAGATTGAGGTTGAGTGTGAGGGTTAGGGGTGCGTGAGGATTAGAGTTAGAGTGAGGGTTATGGTTGTATTAGGGTTAGAGTTAGGGTGAGGGTGAGGGTGAGCGTTAGGGTTAGGTTTAGTTTTAGGGTTAGGGTTAGATTGAGGGTCAGTGTGAGGGTGCGGGTGATGGTTTTTTTTAGGTGAGGGTTAGGGTTAGAATGAGGGTGAGGGTAAATGAATTGGTTAGGGGGAGGGGTAGGATGAGGGTTCGATTGAGGGGTAGGGTTATGGTTAGGGTGAGGGGTAGGATTACTGTAAGGGTTAGGGTTAGGGTTTAAGTTAGGGATAGGGAGAGGTTAAGGGTTAGGTTAGTGTGAGGGTTAGGGTAGGGTTAGTTTTAGGTGAGGGTAAGGGTTTGGGTGATGTTTAATCTGAGGGTGAGAGTTAGGATTAGGGTTAGTTTTAGGATTAGTGTGTGGGTGAGGGTGAGGGTGAGAGTTAGTGTTAGGTTTAGGGTTAAGGTTAGGGTTAGGGTTAGGGTGAGGTTTTGAGTGAGGGTGAGGGTTAGGGTTAGGGTTAGTGTTAGTGTGAGGGTGAGGGTTTGGGTTGGGATTAGTCTTAGTGTTAGTGTTAGGCTGAGGGTGAGGGTGAGTTTGAGGGTTAAGCTTAGGGTTGGGTTAAGGTTAGGGTGAGGGCTATTTTGTGGGTGAGGGTTAGGGTGAGGGTGAGGGTGAGTGTGAGGTTTTCCGTTAGGTAAGTGTTAATGTTAGGGTTAGGGTGAGGATTTGGTTGAGGGAGAGGGTTAGTGTGAGGGTTAGGGTTATGGTGAGGGTTAGGGTTAGAGTTAGGGTGAGAGATAGCTTTAGGATGATGTTAAGGATGAGTGCGAGGTTTAGGTTGAGGGTGAGGGTGAGGGTGCGGGTTAGTGTTTCATTTAGAGTTAGGTTGAGGGATAGGGTGAGTATGAGGGTTAGGGTTAGTGTTGGGGATAGGGTGAGAATTAGAGTTAGGGTTAGGGTTAGGGTGAGGGTTAGGCTGAGGGGAATGGTTAGGGTTAGGGTGAGGTTTAGGTTTAGTCTGAGGGTTACGATTAGGGTTAGGGTTAGTGTTAGTGTGAGGTTAAAAGTTAGGGTGAGGGTCAGGGTGAGAGTGAGGGTTAGGGTGTGTGTGAGAGTTAGAGTTATGGTGAGGGTTAGGGTGATGGTGAGGGTAGGGTGAGTCTGAGGATTAGGGTTAGGTTTAGGGTGAGGGTTATGTGTAGGGTGATGTTTAGCTTGAGGGTGAGGGTCAGGGTGAGAGTGAGGGTTAGGGTGTGGGTAGGGTTAGGGTTATGGTGATGGTTAGGGTGATGGTGAGGGTTACGGTGAGGGTGAGGTTTAAGGTTAGGTTTAGGGTGAGGGTTAGGTTTAGGGTAAGGGTTAGGGTGAGAGTTAGGGTTTGGGTGAGGGTTAGGTTTAAGTTTAGGGTGAGGGTTAGTTTTAGGGTGATGTTTAGCATGAGGGTGAGGGTCAGAATAAGAGTGAGGGTTAGGGTGTGGGTGAGGGATAGGTTTATGGTGAGGGTTAGGGTGATGGTGAGTGTTTGGGTGAGGGTGAGGTTCAGGTTTAGGTTTAGGGTGAGGGTTAGGTTTAGGGTAAGGGTTAGGGTGAGGGTAAGTGTTAGGGTGAGGGTTAGCGTTAGCGTGAGTGTTAGAGTTAAGGATAGGGTTAGATTGAGGTTAAGGGGCATGGTTAGGGTTGGGTGAGGATTAGAGTTAGAGTGAGGGTTATGGTTGTATCAGGGTTAGAGTTAGGGTGAGGGTGAGGGTTAAGGTTAGGTTTAGGTTTAGGGTTAGGGTTAGACTGAGGGTCAGGGTGAGGGTGAGGGTGATGTTTTTTTTTTAAAGTGAGGTTTAGGTTTAGAGTGAGGGTGAGGGTAAACGAAAGGGTTAGGGTTAGGGGTAGGTTGAGCGTTAGATTGAGTGGTAGTGTTATGGTTAGTGTGAGGGTTAGGGTTACTGTGAGGGTTAGGGTTAGGGTTAAGGTTAGGGTTAGGTAGAGGGTAAGAGTTAAGTTAGTGTGAGGTTTAGGGTTAGGGTTAGGTTTACTGTGAGGGTAAGGGTTAGGGTGAGGTTTAGTGTGAGGTTGAGAGTTAGTCTTAGGGTTAGTGTTAGGATTAGTGTGTGCGTGAGGGTGAGGGTGAGAGTTAGTGTGAGGTTTAGGGTTAGGGTTAGGGTTAGGGTTAGGGTGAGGTTTTGAGTGAGGATGAGGGTTAGGTTTAGGGTTAGGGTTAGTGTTAGCGTGTGGGTTAGGGTTGGGATTAGGGTTAGGGTTAGGGTTATGCGGAGGGTGAGGGTGAGTTTGAGGGTTCGGTTAGGGTTGGGTTAAAGTTAGGGTGAGGGCTATTGTGAGGGTGAGGGTTAGGGTGAGGGTGAGAGTGAGGGTGAGGTTTTCCGTCAGATAAGTGTTAGTGTTAGGGTTAGGGTGAGGATTTGTTTGAGGGAGAGGGTTAGTGTGACGGTTAGGGTTATGGTGAGGGTTAGGGTTAGGGTGAGGGATAGGGTTAGGGTGATATTCAGGATGAGGGCTAGGGTTAGGTTGAGGCTGAGGGTGAGGGTGCGGTTTAGGGTTTCGTTTAGAGTTAGGTTGAGGATAGGATGAGTGTGAGGGTTAGAGTTAGTGTTAGGGGTAGGGTTAGAATTAGGTTTAGGGTCAGGGTTAGTGTGAGGGTTAGCTGAGGGGAATGTTTAGGGTTAGGGTGAGGGTTAGGTTTAGTCAGGGGGTTAGGGTGAGTGTTAGGGTTATGGTTATTTTGAGGTTAAGTATTAGGGTGAGGGTTAGGGTGAGTGTGAGGGCTACGTTTAGGCTGAGGGTTAGTGTGAGGGTTAGGGTTAGGGTGAGGTTTAGGTTTAGGGTTAGGGTTAGGGTGAGGGTTATGTTTAGGATGATGTTTAGAGTGAGGGTGAGGGTCAGGGTGAGAGTGAGGGTTAGGGTGTGGGTGAGGGTTAGGTTTAGGGTTAAGGTGACGGTGAAGTTTAGGGTGAGGGTGAAAATTAGGGTTATGGTTAGGGTGAGGGTTAGCGTTAGTTTTAGGGTTAGGTTGAGGGTCAGTTTGAGGGTTAGGGTTAGGGTTAGTATTAGGATTATTGTGAGGGTTAGGGTTAGGGTTAGGTTTAGGGTGAGGGTAAGGTTTAGGGTGGGGGTTATGATTAGGGTGAGAGTTAAGGTTAAGGTTAGGGTTAGATTGAGGTTGAGGGTGAGGGTTAGATTTGGGTGAGGGTTAGAGTTAGAGTGAGGTTTATGGTTGGATTAGGGTTACTCTAACCCTAGGGTGAGGGTGAGGGTGAGTGTTAGGGTTAGGATTAGGGTTAGGGTTAGGGTTAGACTGAGGGTGAGGGTGACGGTGAGGGTGACGGTTTTTTTTAAGGTGAGGGTTAGGGTTAGGATGAAAGTGAGGGTAAGCGACAGGGTTACGGTTAGGGGTAGGATGTGGGTTAGATTGAGGAGTAGGGTTATGCTTAGGGTGAGGGTTAGGGTTACTGTGAGGTTTGGGGTTAGGGTTAAGGTTAGGGTTAGGGAGAGGGAAAGGTTTAGTTTTGTGTGGGGGTTAGAGTTAGGGTTTGGTTTAGGGTGAGGGTAAGGGTTAGGGTGATGTTTAGGGTGAAGGTGAGAGTTAGGCTTAGGTGTAATGTTAGGATTAGTGTGTGGGTGAGGGTGAGGGTGAGAGTTAGTGTGAGGTTTAGGGTTAGCGTTAGTGTTAGGTTGAGGGCTAGGTTGAGGGTGACGGTTAGGTTTAGGTTTTGGGATAGGGTGAGAATTAGGGTTATCGTCAATGTTAGGGTGGGGGTTAGGCTGAGGGGAATGGTTAGGGCTAGGGTGAGGGTTAGGTTTAGTCTGAGGTTTAGGGTTAGGGTTTGGTTTAGTGTGAGGTTAAGGTTTAGGGTGAGGGTTAGGGTGAGGGTGAGGGCTAGGGTTAGGGTTAGGGTGAGGGTGAGGTTTAGGGTAAGTTTTAGGGTGAGTGTTAGGGTGAGGGTGAGGGTTAGGGTGAGGGTTAGGTTTAGGGTTAGGTTTAGGATGAAATTTAGATTTAGGGTTATGTTTCGGATGTGAGTGATAGTGAGGGTGAGAGTGAGGGTTAGGTTTAGGTTGAGGCTGAGAGAGGGTTAGGGTTAGAGTGAGGGTTATGTTTAGGGTGATGTTTAGGGTGAGGGTGATGGTCAGGGTGAGAGGGAGGGTTAAGGTGTGGGTGAGGGTTAGGTTTAGGTGAGAGTAAGGATGACGGTGAAGTTTATTGTGAGGGTGAGGATTAGGGTTAGTTTAGGGTGAGTGTTACCCTTAGTTCTAGGGTTTGGGTGAGGGTTAGGGTTATTGTTAGGTTTAGGGTGAGGGTAAGGGATAGGGTGAGGGTGAGGTTTAGGGTGAGAGTTAGGGTTAAGGTTAGGGGTAGATTGATGTTGAGGTTGAGGGTTAGCGTTGGGTGAGGTTTAGAGTTAGAGTGAGGGTTATGGTTGGATTAGGGTTAGAGTTAGGGTGAGGGTGAGGGTGAGGGTGAGGTCTAGGGTTAGGGTTAGGGTTAGGGTGAGGGTGAGGTTTAGGGTAAGTTTTAGGGTGAGTGTTAGGGTGAGGGTTAGGGTTAGGGTGAGGGTTAGGTTTAGGGTTAGATTTAGGATGAAATTTAGATTTAGGATTAGGTTTCGGATGTGAGTGAGAGTGAGGGTGAGAGTGAGGGTTAGGTTTAGGTTGAGGCTGAGGGAGGGTTAGGGTTAGAGTGAGGGTTATGTTTAGGTTGATATTTAGGGTGAGGGTGATGGTCAGGGTGAGAGTGAGGGTTAGGGTGTGGGTGTGGGTTAGGTTTAGGTGAGAGTCAGGATGACGCTGAAGGTTATTGTGAGGGTGAGAATTAGGGTTAGGTTTAGGGTGAGCGTTATCGTTAGTTTTAGGGTTTGAGTGAGGGTTAGGGTTAGGGTTAGTGTTAGGTTTAGGGTGAGGGTAAGGGATAGGGTGAGGGTGAGGTTTAGGGTGAGAGTTAGGGTTAAGGTTAGGGGTAGATTGATGTTGAGGTTGAGGGTTAGCTTTGGGTGAGGTTTAGAGTTAGAGTGAGGGTTATGGTTGGATTAGGGTTAGAGTTAGGTTGAGGGTGAGGTTGAGGGTGAGTGTGAAGGTAAGGGTAATGGTGAGGGTTAGGGTGAGGGTGAGTGTTAGGTTTAGGGTTAGGCTTAGAGTGAGTGTGAGGGTGAGGTTAGGGTTAAGTTTAGGGTGAGGATTAGGTTTAGGGTGAGGGTTAGGTTGAGGATTATGGTTATTGTTAAGGATAGGGTGGGGGTGAGGTTTAAGCTGAGGTTTAGCTTGAGGGTGAGGGTGAGGGTTAGGGTTAAGGAAAGGGTGAGGGTGAGGGTTAGGGTTGGAGTTAGGGTTAGGGTTAGGTTTAGGGTTAGGCTGAGGGTGACAATGAGTGTGAGGGTAAAGTTTAGGCTTATGGTTAGGGTGAGGGTTAGGGTAAATGTGAGGGTTAGGGTGAGTGAGAGGTTTAGGGTTAGGGTTAAGTTTAGGGTGAGGGTTAGGGTGAGGTTTAGGTTTAAGGTTAGGTTAGGCTTAGGGTGAGGGTTAGGGTGAGAGTGACAGTTAGTTTTAGGATTAGTGTTAGGTTGAGGGTTAGGCTTAGGGTGAGGGTGAGGGTGAGGTTTAGGGTTAGGGATAGGGTTAGGGTTAGGTTGAGGGTTGGGGATAGGGTGAGGGTTAGGTTTAGGGTTAGGGTTAGTGTTAGGGTTAGGTTTAGGATGTGGGTGAGGGTGAGGGTGAGGGTGAGGGTAAGGTTTAGGGTGAGTCTTAGGGTGAGGGTTAGGGTGATGGTTACATTTATGGTGATGTTTAGCCTGAGGGTGAAGGTCAGGGTGAGAGTGAGAGTTATGGTGTGGGTTAGGGTTAGGGTTAGGGTGAGGGTTAGGGTGACAGTGAGGGTTAGGGTGAGTGTGAGGATTAGGGTTAGGGTTAGTGTGAGGGTTAGGGTTAGTTTTAGGGTTAGGTTGAGGGTTAGTGTTAAGGTTAGTATTAGGATTAGTGTGAGGGTTAGGGTTACGTTTAGGTTTAGGTTTAGGGTAAGGGTTAGGGTGAGGGTATGGGTTAGGGTAAGAGTTAGGGTTAAGTTTAGGGTTAGATTTAGGCTGAGGGTGAGGGTTAGGGTTGGGTGAGGGTTAGAGTTAGAGTGAGAGTTAGGGTTGGATTAGGGTAATACTTAGGGTGAGGGTGGGGGTTAGGTTTACGATTAGGGTTAGTGTTAGGGTTAGACTGAGGGTGAGGATGAGGCTGAGATTGGCGATTTGAGTTAGGGTGAGGGTGAAGTTGAGGGTAAGCGTGAGTGTTTGGGTTAGGGGTAGAATGACAGTAGGTTGAGGGGTAGGGTTATGGTTAGGGTGAGTGTTAGGGTTATTATGAGGTTT
Source organism: Dipodomys merriami (assembly GCF_024711535.1). Lineage (NCBI taxonomy): Eukaryota > Metazoa > Chordata > Mammalia > Rodentia > Heteromyidae > Dipodomys > Dipodomys merriami. The sequence goes on from NW_027203182.1 coordinate 699,921, forward strand.
AGGGTTAGGCTTAGGGAGAGGGTAAGGGTTAGCATGAGGGTTAGGTTGAGGGTGAGGGTTATTTTTAGGTTTAGGGTGAGGGTTACTTTGAAGATTAAGATTAGTTTTAGGATTAGGGTTAGTGTGAGGATTAGGGTGATTGTAAGGGCTGGGTGAGCGTTAGGTAGAGTGAGGGTTAGGGTTAGGGTTAGGTTTAGGGTGAGGCATAGGGTGAGGGTTAGGGTTAGGGTTATTGTTAGGGTGAGGGTTAGGGTCACGTTGAGGGTTAGGTTTATGGTGAGGGTTTGGGTTAGGGTGAAGGTTATGGTTAGGGTTAGGCTAAGTGTTAGGGCGAGACTTAGGGTTAAGGTTAGGGTTATATAGAGGTTGAGAGTGAGAGTTAGGGTTGGGTGAGGGTTAGAGTTAGAGTGAGGGTTAGGGTTGATTAGGGTTAGAGTTAGGGTGAGGGTGAGGGTGAGGTTTAGGGTTAGGATTAGGGTTAGACTGAGGGTGAGGGTGAGGGTGAGGTTTAGAGTTAGAGTTAGGTTTAGGGTGAAGGTGAGAGTGAGTTTTAGGGTTAGGATTAGGATTAGGGTTAGGCTTAGGCTAAGGTTGAGTGTGAGAGTAAGAGGGAGGGTTAGGTTGAGGGTTAGGTTTCAGGTTAGGGTTAGGGTGTGGGTGAGGTTTAGTGTTAGGGTCAGGTTTACGGTTAGGGTGAGGGTTAGGGTTAGGTTTAGAGTTAGGGTGACGGTGTGGGTGAGGGTGAGGGTTAGGGTGAGGGCTAGGGTTAGGGTTAGGTTGAAGATGAGGTTTAGGTTTAGGGTTAATGTTAGGGTTAGGTTCAGTCTGAGGTTGAGGGTGAGGTTGAGGGTTTGGGATTAGTGTGAAGGTTAGTGTGAGGGCTAGGATGAGGGTCAGGGTTAGGGTGAGGGTGAGGCTTTCGGTTAGGTAAGGGTTAGTTTTAGGGTTAGGTTGAGGATTAGGGTGAGGGTAAGGGTAAGGGTGAGGGTTAGGGTTAGGTTGAGGGTTAGGTTAGTATTAGGGTGAGGGTTAGGGTTAGGTTCAGGGTGACGTTTAGGATGAGGTTGAGTGTTAGGGTGAGGGTGATGGTTCGGGTGAGGGTTAGGGATAGGGTTAGAATTAGGGTGAGGGCTAGGGTGAGGTTGAGAGTTAGGGTTAGGGTTAGGGATAGGGTGAGAATAAGGGTTAGGGTTAGGGTTAGGGTGAGGGTTAGGCTGAAGGGTAGTGTTAGGGTTAGGGTGAGGGTTACCTTTAATCTGAGGGTTAGGGTTAGGGTAGCATTAGGTTTAGGCTTCGGGTAAGGGTTAGGGTGACCTTAAGGGTCCGGATGAGGGTTAGTTTTGCATTAGGGTTAGGGTGAGGGATAAGGTTATGGTTAGGGTTAGGATTATGGTTAATGTGTGGGTGAGCGTTAGGATTAGGGTGAGGTTGAGGGTTAGGATTAGGGTTAGCATTAGGGTGAGGGTGAAGGTAAGGCTGAGGGTTAGGGTGAGGGTGAGGGTGAGGGTAAGGGTTTGGTTTAGGGTTAGGGTTAGGGTGAGGGTGAAGGTTAGGGTTCGGATTAGGGTGAGGGTTAGGGTTAGGCTGAGGGTGAGTGTGAGAGTGAGGGTGAGGGTTAATGTTAGGGTTAGGGTGAAGGCTAGGGTCAGTGTGAGTCTTAGGGTGAGGGTGAGGGTAAGGGTTAGGTTGAGGGGTAGTTTGAGGGTGAGGGTAAGGTTTAGGGATAGGATGAGTGTTAGGGTGAAGATTAGGGTTAATGCTAGGGTTAGGGTTAGGGTAAGGTTTAGGGTGAGGGTTAGGGTTAGGGTGAAGTTTAGGGTTAGGGTGAGGCTGAGGGTTTGGATTAGGTTAAGTTCAGGTGTAGTGTGAGGGTGAGGGTAGGGTTAGGCTTAGGGTGAGGGTAAGGTTTACGTTTAGGGTTAGGTTTAGGGTTAGGGTGAGGGGTAGATTTAGGGTTAGTGTGAGGTTTAGGTTTAGTGTGAATGGTAGGTTTAGGGTTAGGGTTAGTGTTAGGATGAGTGTAAGGATTAGGGTGAGGGTTAGTGTTAGGGTTATGTTTAGGGTGAGTGTTAGGGTGAATGTTAAATTTAGGATTAGTGTTAGGATTAGGGTTAGGCCTAGGGTGAGTGTGAGTGTGAGGGTGAGGGTTAGGTTGTGGGTGAGGTTTAGGGTTAGGGTGAGCGTGAGTCTTAGGTTTAGGATTAGGGTTAGGCTGAGGGTTAGGGTTAGGGTTAGGGTGAGGGTGAGGTTTAGGGTGAGGTTTAGTGTTTGGGTTAAGCTTAGGATTAGTTTGAGGGTTAGGGGGAGGGTAAGGGTTAGGGTCCTGGTTAGGGATCGGGTTAGGGTCATGGTTAGGTTTAGGGTACATTTTAGAGTCAGGGTTAGGGTGAGGTTTAGGCTGAGGGGTAGGGTAATGGTTAGGGTGAGGGTTAGATTTCGTGTATGGGTTAGGGTTAGGGTTAGTGTTAGAGTGAAGTTTAGGGTTAGATTTAGGATGAGCGTGAGGGTTAGGCTGAGGGGTAGGGTAAGTGTTGGGGGGAGGGTTAAGGTTAGGGTTAGGGTTATTGTTAGGGTTAGTGTGAGGTTGAGGGTGAGGTTGAGAGTGAGGGTGAGGTTGAGTGTGAGGGTTAGGGTGAGGGTGATGGTTAGGATTTGGTTTAGAGTTAGAGTTAGGGTTAGGCTTAGGATTAGTGTGAAGGTTAGCGTGAGGGTAAGGGTTAGGGCTAGGGTTAGGGTGAGGGTTAGGATTATGGTTAGGTTTAGGGTGCATGTTAGGGTCAGATTTAGGGTGAGGGTTAGGCTGAGGGGTAGGGTAAGTGTTAGATTTAGTGTGAGACTTAGGGTTAGGGTTAGTGTTAGGGTGAAAATTAGGGTTATTGTGAGGGTGAGGTTTAGGGTTAGGATTAGGGTTAGGGTTAGGGTTAGACTGAGGGTGAGGGTGAGGGTGAGGTTTAGAGTTAGAGTTAGGTTTAGGGTGAGGGTGAGAGTGAGTTTTAGGGTTAGGATTAGGATTAGGGTTAGGCTTAGGCTAAGGTTGAGTGTGAGAGTAAGAGGGAGGGTTAGGGTGAGGATTAGGTTTCGGGTTAGGGTTAGGGTGTGGGTGAGGTTTCAGGTTAGGGTCAGGTTTAGGGTTAGGGTGAGGGTTAGGGTTAGGTTTAGATTTGGGGTGAAGTTGTGGATGAGGTTGAGGGTTAGGGTGAGGGTTAGGGTTAGGGTTAGGGTGAAGGTGAGATTTAGGTTTAGGGTTAGTGTTAGGGTTAGGGTTAGGCTGAGGTTGAGGGTGAGGTTGAGGGTTTGGGATTAGTGTGAAGGTTAGGGTGAGGACTAGGGTGAGGGTCAGGGTTAGGGTGAGGGTGAGGCTTTCGGTTAGGTAAGGGTTAGTTTTAGGGTTAGGTTGAGGATTAGGGTGAGGGTAAGTGTAAGGGTGAGGGTTAACGTTAGGGTTAGTGTTAGGATAGTGTTAGGGTGAGGGTTAGGGTTAGGTTCAGGGTGACGTTTAGAATGAGGTTGAGTGTTAGGGTTAGGGTGATGGTTCAGGTGAGGGTTAGGGATAGGGTTAGAATTAGGGTGAGGCCTAGGGTGAGGTTGAGGGTTAGGGTTATGTTTAGGGATAGGGTGAGAATTAGGGTTAGGGTTAGGGTTAGGGTGAGGATTAGGCTGAGGGGTAGGGTTAGCGTTATGGTGAGGGTTACGTTTAATCTGAGGGTTAGGGTTAGGGTAGCGTTAGGTTTAGGGTTAGGGTAAGAGTTAGGGTGATCTTTAGGGTCCGGATGAGGGTTAGTTTTGCATTAGAGTTAGGGTGAGGGATACGTTTATGGTTAGGGTTAGGGTTATGGTTAATGTGAGGGTGAGTGTTAGGATTAGGGTGAGGTTGAGTGTTAGGATTAGGGTTAGCGTTAGGGTGAGGGTGAATGTAAGGCTGAGGGTTAGGGTGAGGGTGAGGTTGTGGGTGAGGGTGTGTTTTAGGGTTAGGGTTAGGGTGAGGGTGAAGGTTAGGGTTCGGATTAGGTTGAGGGTAAGGGTTAGGCTGAGGGTGAGTGTGAGAGTGAGGTGAGGGTTAATGTTAGGGTTAGGGTGAAAGCTAGGGTCAGTGTGAGTCTTAGGGTGAGGGTGAGGCTAAGGGTTACGTTGAGTATTAGTTTGAGGGTGAGGGTAAGTTTTAGGGATAGGATGAGTGTTAGGGTGAAGATTAGGGTTAATGCTAGGGTTAGGGTTAGGGTAAGGTTTAGGGTGAAGGTTAGGGTTAGGGTGAAGGTTAGGGTTAGGGTGAGGCTTAGGGTTTGGATTATGTTAAGTTGAGGGCAAGGGTGAGGGTGAGGGTGAGGGTTAGGCTTAGGGTGAGGGTAAGGTTTACGTTTAGGGTTAGGTTTAGGGGTAGGGTGAGGGGTAGGTTTAGGGTTAGTGTGAAGTTTAGGTTTAGTGTGAGTGTTAGGTTTAGGGTTAGGGTTAGTGTTAGGATGAGGGTAAGGATTAGTGTGAGTTTTAGTGTTGAGGTTATGTTTAGGGTGAGTGTTAGGGTGAATGTTAAGTTTAGGATTAGTGTTAGGATTCGGCTTAGGCCTAGGGTGAGTGTGAAAGTGAGGGTGAGGTTTAGGTTGTGGGTGACGTTTAAGGATAGGGTGAGCGTGAGTCTTAGGTTTAGGATTAGGGTTAGGCTGAGGGTTAGGGTTAGGGTTAGGGTGAGGGTGAGGTTTAGGGTAAGGTTTAGGGTTAGGGTTAGGCTTTGGATTAGTTTGAGGGTTAGGGGGAGTGTAAGGGTTAGGGTCCTGGTTAGGGATCGGGTTCAGGTTATGGTTAGGTTTAGGGTACATTTTAGAGTCAGGGTTAGGCTGAGGTTTAGGCTGAGGGGTAGGGTAATGGTTAGGGTGAGGGTTAGATTTCGTGTATGGGTTAGGGTTAAGGTTAGTGTTAGGGTGAAGTTTAGGGTTTGGGTTAGGGTGAGGGTGAGGATTAGGCTGAGGGGTAAGGTAAGTGTTGGGGTGAGGGTTAATGTTAGGGTTAGGGTTATTGTTAGGGTTAGGGTGAGGGTGATGGTTAGATTGAGGTTTAGGGTTAGAGTTAGGGTTAGGCTTAGGATTAGTGTGAAGGTTAGGGTGAGGAAAGGGTTAGGGTGAGGGTTAGGATTATGGTTAGGTTTAGGGTGCATGTTAGGGTTAGGTTTAGGGTGAGGGGTAGGGTAAGTGTTAGGGTGAGTGTTAGGTTTAGTGTGAGACTTAGGGTTAGGGTTAGTCTTAGGGTGAATGTTAGGGTTAGGGTGAGGGTGACGTTTAGGCTGAGGGATAGGGAAAGGGTTGTGGTGAGGGTTTGGGTTAGGATTAGGGTGATTGTTAGGGTTAGGGTGAGGGTGAGGGTGAGGTTGAGGGTGTGGTGAGTTTTAGGGATAGTTTTAGGGTGAGTGTGAGTTTGAGGATTAGGTTTAGGATTAGGATTAGGGTTAGAGTTAGGCTGAGGATGAGAGTGAGGGGTAGGGGGAGGGTAGGGTTACGTTTAGGGTTAGGGTAAGGGTTAGGATGAGGGTTAGCGTTAGGGTTGGGTTTAGGGTTATTGTTAGGGATAGGGTAAAGGTGAGCGGGAGTGGGAGGGGGAGGTTTGGGTTTAGGGTTTGGTTTAGGGTGAAAGTTAGGTTTAGGATTAGGATTACGGTTAGCATTAGGATGAGGTTGAGTGTGAGGGTGAGGGAGAAGGTTAGTGTTAGGGTTAAGGTTAGGGTGAGGGTGAGGGTGAGAGTTAGGTTAGTATGAGGGTTAGGGTTAGGGTGAGGGTTTGTGTGATGGTGAGGTTTAGGGTTAGGGTTAGGGTTGGGGTGAGGGTGAGTGTTAGGGTTAGGATTAGAGTTAGGGATAGGTTTAGGCTGAAGGTGAGTGTGAGTTTGAGGGTTAGGGTTAGGTTTGCGTTAAGGTTAGAGTGAGGGCTATTGTGAGAGTCAGGGTTAGGGTGAGGGTGAGGGTGAGTGTGTTTTTTTTTTATTTTTTTACTTTATTTTATTTGAGAACATACTGTACAGAAGGGTTACAATTACATGAGCAGCATAATGCATACATTTCTTACCAAGCATTGCAGCCTCCTCCTTTGTTTACCCTTCACCTCCCTTCCCAGCCTTCCCCCTCCCCCCTCCCAATCATACCCCCCCACCGACATTGTAAAGCTGGTTTTCACATGACATTTTGAACTTCTCATTGTTGCAACAGTTCCACCTGAATCCTTAAACGACTTGTTTGTCCCCATCTCCTCCACATGTTATACTGATATCAAATATAGTGAAAGCAGGGGTTACAGTGTGCAGGAGGGACATACAAAGCAACAAAGAAATAATCTTATAAATGCATTAGAAACACATGCATGAAAGAAACGAAAACATTAAAATACATATTTAAGGGTTCGTTTTCCTAACATCCCATTATCTGACCTTTGCCGCTTGACTCATACCTATACTAGATATTGCAAATAAGGGAAACCATGGGACCTATGTTTCTTTGGGCATGGCTTACTTCACTTAATATAAATTTTTCCAAGCCTTTCCATTTCCTAACAAATGGGGAAATGTCATTCTTTCTGATGGAGTCATAGAATTCTATTGTGTATATATACCATATTTTCTTGATCCATTCATCTACTGAGGGGCAACTGCGTTGGTTCCATATCTTAGCTATGGTAAATAATGCGGCAATAAACATAGATGTGCTGGTGAGTGTTTTGTTGAGGTCAGGGTTAGGGTTAGGGTTAGGGTGAGGGTGAAGGTTAGGGATAGGGTGAAGGTGAGGGTTAGGGTTAGGGTTAGAGTAAGAGTTAGGGTGAGGATTAGTATGACGGTGAGGGTTAGGGGCAGGGTGAGGGTAAGGGTTAGGGTGAGGGCTAGGGTGAGGGTGAGGGTTAGGCTGAGGGTGAAGGTGAGGGTGAGGCTGAGGGTTAGGGTTAGCGTAAAGATTTAGTTTAGGGTTAGTGTGAGGATTAGGGTGACTTGAGGATTAGGGTAACTGTAAGTGTTAGGGTGAGGGTTAGCGCTAGGGTTTGGGTAAGGTTTAGGGTGAGGGTGAGGGTTAGTGTGAGCTTGAGGGTTAGGGAGAGGGTGACAGTTCGGGTTAGGGTTAGGGTTAGGGTGAGGGTGAGTGTTAGGGTTAGGTTAGAGTAAGGGTTAGGGTGAGGTTGAGGGTGAGGGTGAGTGTTAGTGTGTGGGTTAGGGTTAGGGTTAGCATTAGGGTAAGGATGAGAGGGAGAGTTAGGTTTAGGATTAGTGTTAGGTTTAGGGTTAGGCTTAGGGTGAGGGTGAGGTTGATGTTTAGGGTTAGGGATTGGGTTAGGGTAATGGTGAGGATTAGGGTTAGGGTGATGTTTAGGGTTAGTGTTAGGGTTAGGGTGAGGTTTAGGGTTAGGGTGAGGGTTAGGATTAGGGTTAGGGTTAGGGTGAGGGTTAGGGTTTGGGTTAGGCTTAGGCTGTGAATGAGCCTGAGGGTGAGGGTGAGGGTTAGGTTTAGGGTGAGGCTTAGGGTTATGGTTTGGGTGAGGGTTATGTTTAGGGTGATATTTAGTGTGACGGTGAGGGTCATGGTGAGAGTGAGGGTTAGGGTGTGGGTGAGGGTTAGGTTTAGGGTGAGGGTTAGGTTGACGGTGAGGGTGAGGATTAGGGTTATGGTTAGTGTGAGGGTTAGGGCAAGTTTTAGGCTTAGGTTGAGGTTTAGTGTGAGGGTTAGGGTAAGGGTTAGGGTTAGTGTGAGTGTAAGTGTTGGGGTGAGGGTTAGGGTTAGGGTGAGGCTTAGGGTTAGGGTTAGGTTGTGGGTTATGTTTAGAGTGATGTTTAGGGTGAGGGTGATGGTCATGGTGAGCGTGAGGGTTAGGGTGTGGGTGAGGGTAAGGGTTAGGTTTAGGGTTAGTTTGAGGGTTAGTGTGAGGGTTAGGGTTAGGGTTAGAATTAAGATTAGTGTGATAGTTAGGGTTAGGGTTAGGGTGAGGGTGTTGGTAAGTGTTAGGGTGAGGCTAGGGTTAGGTTGAGAGTTAGGGTTAAGGTTAGGGTTAGATTGAGGTTGAGGGTGAGAGTTAGGGTTGGGTCAGGGTTAGAGTTAGAGTGAGGGTTACGGTTGCATTAGGGTTAGATTTAGAGTGAGGGTGAGTGTGAGGGTTAGGGTTAGGATTAGGGTTAGGGTTTGGGTTAGACTGAGGGTGAGGGTGCGGGTGAGGGTAATGGTTTTATTTAATGTGAGGGTAAGGATTAGGGTGAGGGTGAGGGTAAGCGAAAGGGTTAGGTTTAGGCGTAGGATGAGGGTTAGATTGAGAGGTAAGGTTATGGTTAGGGTGAGTGTTAGGGGTATTGTGAGGGTTACGGTTAGGATTAAGGTTAGGGTTAGGGAGAGGGTAAGGCTTAGATTAGTGTGAGGGTTAGGGTTAGGGTTAGGTTTAGGGTGAGGGTAAATGTTAGGATGAGGTTTAGGGTAAGGGTGAGAGTTAGGCTTATTGTCTGTGTTAGGATTATTGTGGGTGTGAGGATGAGGGTGAGAGTTAGTGTCAGGTTTAGGTTTAGGTTTAGGGTTATGGTTAGGGTGAAGGTTTGAGTTAGAGTGAGGTTTAGGGTTAGGGTTAGGGTTAGGTTTAGGGTTAGGCTGAGGGTGAGGGTGAGTTGGAGGGTTAGGGTTAGAGTTGGGTTAAGGTTAGGGTGAGGGCTATTGTGAGTGTGAGGATTAGGGTGAGGATGAGGGTGAGGGTGAGGGTTTCGGTTAGGTAAGTGTTAGGGTTAGGGTTAGGGTGAGGATTTGGTTGAGGGTGATGGTTAGGGTGAGGGTTAGGGTTAGGGTTAGGGTGAGGGATAGGGTTAAGGTGACATTAAGGATGAGGGTGAGGGTTAGGGTGACGGTGAGTGTTCAGGTGCGGGTTAGGGTTCTGGTTAGAGTTAGGTTGAGGGCTAGGGAGAGGGCAAGGATTAGGGTTAGGGATAGGGATAGGGTGACAATTAGGGTTAGGGTTATTGTTAGGGTGAGAGGCTGAAGGGAATGGTTAAGGTTAGAATGAGGGTTAGGTTTAGTCTGAGGGTTAGGTTTAGGGTTAGGGTTAGGGTTAGTGTGAGGTTAAGGGTTAGGGTGAGGGTCAGGGTGAGAGTGAAGGTTAGGGTGTGGGTGAGAGTTAGGGGTATGGTGAGGGTTAGGGTGATGGTGAGGGTTCGGGTGAGGGTTAGGTTTAGTTTTATGGTGAGGGTTAGGCTTAGGGAAACGGTTAGGGTGAGGGTTAGGGATAGGGTGATAGTTAGGTTTAGGGTTATGGTTAGGTTGAAGGTTAGGGATAGGGTTAGGCTTAGGCTGTGAGTGAGGGTGAGTGTGAGGGTGAGGGTTAGGTTTAGGGTGTGGCTTAGGGTTAGGGTTAGAGTCAGGCTTATGTTTAGGGTGATATTTAGGGTGAGAGTGAGGGTCAGAGTGAGAGTGAGGGTTAGGGTGTGGCTGAGGGTTAGGGGAAGGGTGAGGGTTAAGGTGAAGGTTATGTTTAGGGTTAGGGTTAGGGTTAGGATGAGGATGAGCATTAGGGTTAGTTTTAGGGTGTGGGTTAGGTTTAGGGTGAGGATTAGTTTACAGGTGAGGGTTAGGGTGAGGGTTAGGTTTAGGTTTAGGTTTAGGGTGAAAGTTAAAATTCGGGTTAGGCTTATGCTGTGAGTGAGGATGAGGGTGAGAGTGCGGGTTAGGTTTAGGGTGAGGCTTAGGGTTAGGGTTAGAGTGAGGGTTATGTTTAGGGTGATGTTTAGGGTAGGGTGAGTGTCAGGGTAAGAGTGAGGGTTAGGGTTTGGGTGCGGGTTAGGTTTACTGTGAGGGTCAGGATGACAGTGAGTGTTAGGGTGAGGGTGAGGATTAGGGTTAGGTTTAGGGTGAGGGTAAGGGTTAGGGTGAGGGTTAGGTTTAGGGTGAGAGTTAGGGTTAAGGTTAGGGTTAGATTGATGTTGAGGGTGAGGGTTTGGGTTGGATGAGGTTTAGAGTTAGAGTGAGTGTTATGGTTGGATTAGGGTTAGACTGAGGGTGAGGGTGAGGGTTAGGGTGAAGGAAAGGGAAAGGATGAGGGTTAGGGTGAGGGTGAGTTTTAGATTTAGTGTTAGGATTAGTGTGAGGGTGAGGGTGAGGGTTAGGGTTAAGTTCATGGTGAGGAATAGGTTTAGGGTGAGGGTTAGGGTTATTGTTAAGGATAGTGTGGGGGTGAGGTTTAAGCTGAGGTTTAGCGTGAGGGTGAGGGTTAGGGTTAGGGTAAGGGTGAGGATGAGGGTTAGCGTTAGAGTTAGGGTTAGGGTTAGACTGAGGGTGAAAATGAGGGTGAAGGTAAGTTTTAGGCTTAGGGTTAGGGTGAGAGTTAGGGTTAATGTGAGGGTTAGGATTAGGGTGAGGATAAGGGTTAGGTTGAGGGTTAGGGTGAGTAGGATGTTTAGGGTTAGGGCTAAGTTTAGGGTGAGGGTTAGGGTGAGGGTGAGGGTTAGGCTGAGGGGTAGGGTAACTGTTGGGGTGAGGGTTAGGGTTAGGGTTAGTGTTATTGTTAGGGTTAGGATGAGGTTGAGGGTGAGGTTGAGGGTGAGGGTGAGGTTTAGGGTTAGGGTTAGGGTGAGGGTGATGGTTAGGGTGAGGTTTAGGCTTAGGGTTAGGGTTAAGCTTAGGATTAGTGTGAGGGTTAGGGTGAGGGTACGGTTTAGGGCTAGGGTTAGGGTGAGGGTTAGGATTATGGTTAGGTTTAGGTTGCATGTTAGGGTCAGAGTTAGGGTGAGGGTTAGGTTGAGGGGTAGGGTAAGGGTGAGGGTGAGGGTTAGATTTAGTGTGAGGCTTAGGGTTAGGGTTACGGTTAGTGTTAGCGTGAATGTTAGGGTTAGGGTGAGTGTGAGTGTGAGTGTGAGGCTGAGGGATATGGAAAGGGTTGGGGTGAGGGTTTGGGTTAGGGTTAGGGTGATTGTTAGGGTTAGGGTGAGGATGAGGGTGAGGTTGAGGGTGTGGGTGAGGTTTAGGGATAGGGTTAATTTTAGGGTGAGGATGGGATTGCGGATTAGGTTTAGGATTAGGATTAGGGTTAGGGTTAGGCTGAGGAGGAGGGTGAGGGGTAGGGGGAGGGTTAGGGTTAAGTTTATGCTTAGAGTTATTGTTAGGGTTAGGGTAAAGGTGAGGGGGAGGCGGAGGGGGAGCTTTAGGGTTAGGGTTTGTTTTAGGGTGAGGGTGAGAGTGAGGGTTAGGTTTAGGATTAGGAGTATATTTAGCATTAGGATGAGGTTGAGGGTGAGGGTGAGGGAGAAGGTTAGTGTTAGGTTTAGGTTTAGGGTGAGGCTGAGGGTGAGAGTTAGGTTAGTGTGAGGGTTAGTGTTAGGGTTAGGGTGAGGGTGAGGTTTAGGTTTAGTATTAGGGTTAGAGTTAGGTTTAGGCTGAGGGTGAGGGTGAGTTTGAAGGTTAGGGTTAGGGTTGGGTTAAGGTTAGGGTGAGGACTATTGTGAGAGTGAGGGTTAGGGTGAGGGTGAGGGTGAGGGGGAGTGTTTCGGTTAGGTAAGGGTTAGGCTTAGGGTTAGGCTTAGGGTGATTGTGAAGGTTAGAAATTGGGTGAGGGTGAGGGTTAGGGTTAGGGTTAGAGTTAGAGTAAGAGTTAGTGTTAGGATTAGTATGACGGTGAGGATTAGGGTCAGGGTGAGGATTAGGGTTAGGGTTAGGGATAGGGTTAGGGCTAGGGTTAGGGTGAGGGTTAGGCTGAGGGTGAAGGTGAGGGTGAGGCTGAGGGTTAGGGTTAGCGTAACGTTTTAGTTTAGGGTTAGTGTGAGGATTAGGGTGACTTGAGGATTAGGGTGACAGTAAGTGTTAGGGTGAGGGTTAGCGCTAGTGTTAGGGTAAGGATTAGGGTGAGGGTGAGGTTTAGTGTGAGCGTGAGGGTTAGGGTGAGGGTGACCGTTCGGGTTAGGGTTAGGGTTAGGGTGAGGTTGAGTGTTAGGGTTAGGTTAGGGTAAGGGTTAGGGTGAGGGTGAGGTTGAGGGTGAGGGTGAGGGTGAGTGTTATTGTGAGGTGAGGGTTACGGTTAGCATTAGGGTAAGGATGAGAGGGAGAGTTAGGTTTAGGATTAGTGTTAGGTTTAGGGTTAGGCTTAGGGTGAGGGTGAGGTTGAGGTTTAGGATTAGGGATAGGGTTAGTGTAAGCGTGAGGATTAGGGTTAGGGTGATGTTTAGGTTTAGTGTTAGGGTTAGGGTGAGGGTTAGGGTTAGGGTGAGGGTTAGATTTAGTGTTAGGGTTAGGGGGAAGGTTAGGGTTTGTGTTAGGCTTAAGCTGTGAATGAGGCTGAGGGTGAGGGTGAGGGTTAGGTTTAGGGTAAGGTTTAGGATTATGGTTAGGGTGAGGGTTATGTTTAGGGTGATATTTAGGGTGAGGGTGAGGATCATGGTGAGAGTGAGGGTTAGGGTGTGGGTGAGGTTTAGGTTTAGGGTGAGGGTTAAGTTGACGGTGAGAGTATGGATTAGGGTTAGGTTTAGCGTCAGGTTTAGGGCAAGTTTTAGGGTTGGGATGAGGGTTAGTGTGAGGGTTAGGGTTAGGGTTAGCATTAGGATTAGTGTGAGGGTTAGGGTTAGGGTTAGGGTTAGAGTGAAGGTAAGTGTTAGGGTGAGGTTTAGAGTTAGGGTTAGCCTTAGTTTGTGAATGATGGTGAGGGAGAGGGTGAGGGTTAGCTTTAGGATGAGACTTAGGGTTAGGGTTAGTGTGAGGTTTATGTTTAGGGTGAGGTTTAGCGTGAGATTGAGGGTAATGGTGAGAGTGAGGGTTAGGGTGTGGGTGAGGGTTAGGATTAGGGTTAGGGTTAGGTTGAGGGTTAGTGTGAGGGTTAGGGTTAGGGTTAGCATTAGGATTAGTGTGAGGGTTAAGTTTAGGGTTAGGGTTAGGGAGGGTGAGGGTAAGTGTTAGGGTGAGATTAGGGTTAGTGTGAAAGTTATGGTTAAGGTTAGGGTTAGATTGAGTTTGAGGGTGAGGGTTAGGGTTGGGTGAGGTTTAGAGTTAGCGTGAGGGTTACGGTTGGATTAGGGTTAGAGTTATAGTGAGGGTGAGGGTGAAAGTTAGGGTTAGGATTAGGGTTAGGTTTAGGGTTAGACTGAGGGTGAGGGTGAGGGTGAAGGTGACAGTTTTTTTTAAGGTGGAGGTTAGGGTTAGGGAGAGGGTGAGGGTAAGTGAAAAGATTAGGATTATGGGTAGGATGATGGTTAGATTGAGGGGTAGGGTTATGGTTAGTGTGAGGATTACTGTGAGGGTTAGGGTTAGGTTTAAGTTTAGTGTTAGAGAGAAGGTAAGGCTTAGGTTAGTGTGAGCGATAGGGTTAGGGTTAGGTTTAGGGTGAGGGTAAATATTAGGATGAGGTTTAGGGTGAGGGTGAGAGTTAGGCTTAAGGTTAGTGTTAGGATTAGTGTGGGGGTGAGGGTGAGGGTGAGAGTTAGTGAGAGGTTTAGGGTTAGGTTAAAGGTTAGGGTTAGGGAGAAGGTTTGAGTGAGAGTGAAGGTTAGGGTTAGTGTTAGGGTTAGTTTTAGGGTTAGGCTGAGGTTGAGGGTGAGTTTGAGGGTTAGGGTTAGGGTTGTGTTAATGTTAATGTGAGGGCTATTTTGAGGGTGAGGATTAGGGTGAGGATGAGGATGATGGTGAGGGTTTCGGTTAGGTAAGATTAAGGGTTAGGGTTAGGGTGAGGATTTCGTTGAGGGTGATGGTTACAGTGAGGGTTAGGGTTAGGGTTAGGGTGAGGGTTAGGGTTAGGTTTAGGGTGTGGGATAGGGTTAGGGTGATATTGATGATGAGGGTGAGGCTTAGGGTGAGGGTTAGGTTTAGTCTGAGGATTAGGGTTAGGGTAAGTGTTAGGGTTAGTTTCAGGTTAAGGGTTAGGTTGAGGGTCAGGGTGAGAGTGAGGGTTAGGTTATGGGTGAGGGGTAGGGTTATCGTGAGGGTTAGGGTGATGGTGAGGATTAGGGTGACTGTGAGGATTAGGGTTAGGTTTAGGGTGAGGGTTATGTTTAGGGTGATGTTTAGCGTGAAGGTGAGGGTCAGTGTGAGAGTGACGTTTAGGATGTGGTTGAGGGTTAGGGTTATGGTGAGGGTTAGGTGATGGTGAGGGTTAGGGTGAGGGTTAGGGTTAGGGTGAGGGTTAGGTTTAGGGTTAGGATTAGGGTTAGGTTTAGGGTTAGGGTTAGGGTGAGGGTTAGGGTTAGGTTGATGGTTAGGTTTAGGGTTATGATTAAGGTGAAGGTTATGGTTAGGTTTAGGCTTAGGTTGTTAGTGAGGGTGAGGGTGACGGTTAGGGTTAGGGTGAGGCTTAGGGTTAGGGTTAGAGTCAGGGTTATGTTTAGGGTGAGGGTGAGGGTCAGGATGAGAGTGACGGTTAGGGTGTGGGTGATGGTTAGGGTTAGGGTGAGGGTGAAGGTTAGAAATAGGGTGGGGGTGAGGGTTAGGTTTAGGGTTCGAGTAAGAGTAAGAGTGAGTATTAGTATGACGGTGAGTGTTAGGGTCAGGGTGAGGGTTAGGCTGAGTGTGAAGGTGAGGGTGAGGGTGAGGGTTAGGGTTAGCATAACGTTTTAATTTAGGGTTAGGATGAGGATTAGGGTGACTTGAGGATTAGGGTGACGGTAAGTGTTAAGGTGAGGGTTAGGGTAAGCGTTAGGGTGAGAGTGAGGTTTAGTGTGAGCATGAGGGTTAGGGGAGGGTGACCGTTCGGGTTAGGGTTAGGGTTAGGGTGAGGGTGAGTCTTAGGGTTAGGTTAGGGTATGGGTTAGGGTGAGGGTGAGGGTGAGCTTGAGAGTTAGGATTTGGTTGAGGGTTAGGGTTAGGTTTAGGGTGAGGGTTAGGGTGAGGGTTAGGGTTATTGTTAAGGATAGGGTGAGGGTGAGGTTGAGGTTGAGATTTAGGGTGAAGGTGAGTGTGAGGGTGAGGGTTAGGGATAGGGTAAGGGTGACGGTGAGGGTTAGGGTTAGAGTTAGGGTTAGGGTTAAGGTTAGGGTTAGGCTAAAGGTGAGAATGAGGGTGAGGGTGAGGGTTAGGCTTAGGGTTAGGGTGAAGGTTAGGGTTAAGGTGAGGGTAAGGGTGAGGGTGAGGATAAGATTTAGCTTGATTATTGGGGTGAGTGGGAGGTTTAGGTTTAGGGTTACGGTTAGGGTGAGGGTTAGGGTGAGGGTTAGGGTTAAGGTTAGGTTAGGGTTAGGGTGAGGGTTAGGGTGAGAGTGACAGTTAGGTTTAGGATTAGTGATAGGTTTAGGGATAGGCCTAGGGTGCGGCTGAGGGTGCGGTGTAGGGTTAGGGATAGCGTTAAGGTTAGGGTGCGGTTTAGGGTTAGAGTGATGTATAGGGTTAGGGTTAGGGTTAGGTTGAGGGTTAGGGTTAGCGTGAGGGTTAGTTTTACGGTTAGGGTTAGGGTGAGTGTTAGGTTTAGGGTTAGGTTTAGGCTGTGAGTGAGGGTGAGGGTGAGGGTGAGAATTAGGTTAGGGTGAGGCTTAGGATTAGCGTTAGGGTGAGGGTTATGTTTACGGTGATGTATAGCGTGAGGTTGTGGGTCAGGGTGAGAGTGAGTGTGGGTGTGGGTTAGGGTTTGGGTTAGGGTGAGGGTTAGGGTGACGGTGAGGTTTAGGGTGAGTGTGAGGATTTGGGTTATGATTAGGATGATGGTTAGGGTTATTTTTAGCGTGAGGTTGAGGGTTATGTGGAGGGTTAGGGTTATGGTTAGCATTAGGATTAGTGTGAAGGTTAGGGATAGTGTTAGGCTTAGGTTTAGGGTAAGGGTTAGTGTGAGGATATGGGTTAGGATGACAGTTAGGGTTAAAGTTAGGGTTAGATTGAGGTTGAGGGTGAGGGTTAGGGATGGGTGAGGGTTAGATTTAGAGTGAGGATTTGGGTTGGATTAGGGTTAGAGTTAGGGTAAGAGTGAGGATTAGGGTTTGGGTTAGGGCATAGACTGAGGTTGAAGGTAAGGGTGAGCGCCACGCGTTAGGGAGACGGTTCGGGTTAGTGTTAGGGTGAGGGTAAGCGTGAGGGTTAGGGTGTGGGTTAGGGCTACTATGAGGTTTAGGTTTAGGGTTAAGGTTAGGGTTAGGGAGAGAGAAAGGGTTATAGTGAGGGTTAGGTTGAGGGTGAGGGTTAGGGTTAGGGTTAGATTGAGGGTTACTGTGAGATTTAAGATTAGTGTTAGGGTCAAGGTTAGGGTGAGGATTAGGGTGATGGTAAGGTTTAGGGTGAGGGTTAGGGAAACGGAGATTTAGGGTTAGGGTTAGGGTTAGGGTGAGGCGTAGGGTGAGGGTTAGGGTTAGGGTTAGGTTTACGGTGAGGGTTAGGGTGAGGGTTAGGGTTAGGGTTAGGGTTAGGGTGAGGGTAAGTGTCACAGTGAGGGTTAGGTTTAGGGTGAGGGTTAGGGTTAGGGTGAGGGTTAGGATTAGGGTGAGTGTAAGGGTTAGGGTGAGAGTTAGGGTTAATGTTAGGGTTAGATTGAGTTTGAGTTTGAGGTTTAGGGTTTGGTGAGGGTTAAAGTTAGAGTGATGGTTAGGGTTGGATTAGGGTTAGAGTTATGGTGAGGGTGAGGGTGAGGGTTAGGATTAGGATTAGGGTTAGGGTTAGGGTTAGACTGAGGGTGATGGTGAGGGTGAGGTTTGGGTTTAGAGTTAGGTTTAGGATGAGGGTGATAGTGAGTTTTAGGGTTAAGATTAGGATTAGGGTTAATCTTAGGCTCAGGTTGAGGGTGAGGTTTAGGGTTAGTGTGAGTTTTAGGGTTAGGGTGAGGGTTAGGGTTAGGTTTAGGGTTAGGGTGACTGGGTGGTTGAGGGTGAGGTTTAGGATTAGGGTTAGGGTTAGGGTTAGGCTGAGGGTGAGGGTGAGTTTGAGGGTTTGGGATTAGTGTGAATGTTAGGGTGAGGGCTAGGGTGAGGGTAAGGGTTTGGGTGAGGGTGAGGGTGCGGGTGAGGCTTTCGGTTAGCTAAGCCTTAGTATTAGGGTTAGGTTGAGGTTTAGGGTGAGAGTGAGGGTTGAGGTGAGGGTTAGGGTTAGGGGGAGGTTTGGGGTTAGGGTTAGGGTGAGGGTTAGGGATAGAAGTAGGGTGAGGGCTAGGGTGAGTTTTAGGATTGGGGTTATGGTTAAGGATAGGGTGAGAATTATTGTTAGGGTTAGGGTTAGTGTGAGGGTTAGGATTAGGGTTAGGGTGAGTGTTACGTTTAATCTGAGGGTTAGGGTTAGGGTAGGCTTAGGGTTAGTGTTAAGGTAAGGGTTAGGGTGAGGGTTAGGGTGAGAATGAGGGTTAGTTTTAGCATTAGGGTTAGGGTGAGGGATAAGGTTAGGGTTAGGGTTAGGGTTATGGTTGATGTGAAGGTGAGCGTTAGGGTTAGGTTGAGGGTGAGGATTAGGGTGAGGGTTAGGATTAGGTTTAGGGTTAGGGTGAGGGTGAAGGTGAGGCAGAGGGTTATGGTGAGGGTGAGGGTGAGGGTGAGGGTGAGATTTACTGTTTGGGTTAGGGTAAGGTTTAGGGTGAGGGTTAGGGTTAGGATTAGCGTTAGTGTTAGGGTTAGGCTGAAGGTGAGTGTGAGGGGGAGGGGGAGGGTTAGTGTTAGGGTTAGGGTGACGTTTAGGGTCAGTGTGAGAAGTAGGGTGAGTTTGAGGATAAGGGTTAGGTTGAGGGTTAGGCTGAGGGTGAGGGTTAGGGTTAGGGAAAGGATGAGGGTTAGGGTGAAGATTAGGGTTAATGCTAGGGTTATGGATAGGGTAAGTGTTAGGGTGAGGGTTAAGGTTAGGGTGAAGTTTAGAGTTAGGGTGAGGCTTAGGGTTTGGATTAGGTTAAGGTGAGGGCTACGGTGAGGCTGAGGGTTAGGGTTAGGGTTAGGGTGAGGTTAAGGTTTAGGTTTAAGGTTAGGTTTAGTGTTAGCGTGCGGGTAGCTTTAGCGTTAGTGTGAGGTTTAGGTTTAGTGTGAGTGTTAGTTTTAGGGTTAGGGTTAGTGTTAGGATGATGGTAAGGATTAGGGTGATGGTTAGGGTTAGGGTTAGGTTTAGGGTGAGTGTTAGGGTGAGTGTTAACTTTAGGATTAGTGTTAGGATTAGGATTATGCCTAGGGTGAGTGTGAGGCTGACGGGTGAGGTTTAGGTTGTGGGTGAGGGTTAGGATTCGGGTGAGAACTAGGGTGAGGGTGAGGCTTAGGGTTAGGCTGAGAGTTAGGGTTAGTGTTAAGCTTAGGGTGAGGGTTAGGGTGAGGTTTAGGGTTAGAGTTAGGCTTGGGATTAGTTTGAGGTTTAGAGTGAGTTTAAGGGTTATGGTCCGGGTTAGGGTTCGGTTTAAGATTATGGTTAGGTTTATGGTGCAGGTTAGAGTCAGGGTTAGGGGTGAGGATTAGGCTGAGGGGAAGGGTAAGGGTGAGGGTGAGGGTTAGATTTCGTGTAAGGTTTAGTGTTAGGGTTTGGGTTAGTGTTAGGGAGTAGGTTAGGGTTAGGGTTAGGCTTAGGGTGAGGGTGAGGGTGATAGTTAGGTTAGTGTGAGGGTTAGGGTTAGGGTTAGGGTTAGGGATTGGGTGAGGGTTTGAGTGAGGGCAAGGGTTAAAGTTAGGTTTAGGTTTAGGGTGAGGGTGAGGGTTAGGGTTAGGTTTAGGCTGAGGGTGAGGGTGAGGTTGAGGGTTAGGGCTAGTGATGGGTTAAGGTTAGGGTGAAGGCTATAGTGAGAGTGAGGGTAAGGGTGAGGTTGAGGGTGAGTGTGAGGGATTCGTTGATGTAAGGCTTAGGGTTAGGGTTAGGGTGAGGATTAGGTTGAGGGTGAGGGTTAGGGTGAGGGTTAGGGTTATGGTGATGGTTAGGGTTAGGCGTAGGTTGAGGGTGAGCACTAAGGTGAGTGAGAGGTTTAGGGTTAGGGTTAGGGATAGGGTGAGAATTAGGGGGAGTGTTAGGATTTGGGTGAGTGTTAGGCTGAGGGGAATGCTTAGGGTTAGGGAGAGGTTTAAGTTTAATTTGAGGGTTAGGGTTAGGGTTAGGGTTAGTGTGAGCTTACGGGTTAGGGTGAGGGTTAGTGTGATGGTGAGGGTTAGGGTTAGGGTTAAGGTTAGGGTGAGGGTGAGGGTGAGGGTAAGGGTTAGGTTTAGGGTTTGGGTTAGAGTTAGGGTGAGGGTTAGGGTGAGGTTTAGGGTTAGGGTTAAGGATAGGGTGAGGGTGAAGTTGAGGCTGAGGTTTAGGGTGAGGGGGAGGGTGAGGGTTAGGGTTACGGTAAGAGTGAGGGTGACGTTTAGGGTTAGGATTAGGGTTAGGGTTAGGGTTCGCCTCAGGGTGATAATGAGGGTGATGATGAGGGTTAGGCTTAGAGTTAGGGTGAGGGTTAGGGTTAATATGAGTGTTAGGGTGAGGGTGAGGATAAGGGTTAGGTTGAGGGTTAGGGTGAGTGGGATGTTTAGGGTGAGGATTAGGTTCAGAGTTATAGTTAAGTTTAGGTTAGGGTTAGGGTGAGAATTAGGGTTAATGTTAGGCTTAGGCTTAGGGTAAGTGTTAGGGTGAGGGTGAGGGTTAGGGTTACAATGAAGTTTAGGGTTAGGGTAAGGTTTAGAGTTAGGATTATCTTTAGGATTAGGGCTAGGGTGAGGGTGAGGGTTAGGGTTAGGTTTAGGGTTAGGTTGAAGTTTATGGTTAGGTTTATGGTTAGAGTTAGCCTTAGGGGTAGTTTTAGGGTTAGGGTAAGGGTTAGGTTTAGTGTGAGGGTTAGGGTTAGGTTGAGGGTAAGTGTTAGGCTGAGAGTGAGGATTAGGGTGAGGGTGAGGGTTAGGGTTATCGTGAGTGTTAGGGTGAGGGTGAGGGTGAGCGTGAGGTTTACGTTAGGGTTAGGTTTAGAGTGAGGTTGGGAGTGAGGGTTAGGGTTAGGATTAGGATTAGTGTTAGGGTTAGGCTGAGGGTGAGTGGGAAAGGGAGGAGGAGGGTTAGGTTTAGGGGTAAGTTTGGGTTTAGCGTTAAGGTGAGAGTTCGGGTTAAAGTGATTGTTAGGATTAGGGTGAGGGTGAGGGTGAGGGTGAGGGTTAGGGTTAGGGATAGGGTTAGGGTGAGGGCTAGGGTGAGTGGGAGGGTTAGGGTTATGGTTAGGGATAGGGTGAGAATTAGGGTTAGGGTTAGGGTGAGGGTTAGGCTCAGAGGTAGGGTTAGGGTTAGGGTGAGTTTTAGGTTTAGGGTTAGGGTTAGGATTAGGGTTACGGTTAGAGAGAGTGTTAGGGTGACGTTGAGTGTGAGAGTTAAGTTTAGGATTAGTGTTAGAGTTAGTGTTAGTCTTAGGGTGAGGCTGAGGTTGAGGATGAGTCTTAAATTTATGGTGAGGGGTAGGGTGTGGGTGAGGGTTAGGGTTAGGGTGACGTTGAGTGTTAGGTTGAAGGTGAGAGTTAAGGGTTAGTGTTAGCGTGAGCTTTAGGTTTAATGTGAGGGTTAATGTGAGGGTGAGGAAAAGGGTTAGGTTGAGTGTTTGGATGAGTGGGAGCTTTAGTTATAGGTTTTGTGTTAGGGTGAGGGTAACGGTGAGGGTTAGGGTTAATATTAGGTTAAGATTAGGGTGAGGGTTTGGGTTAATGTTAGGGTTAGGGTTAGGGTAAGTGGTAGGGTGATGGTTAGGTTTAGGGTGAGGGTTAGGGTTAAGGTGAGTGTTATGATTAGGGTTATGGTAAGTGTTAGGGTGAGGGTTAGGCTGAAGGGTAGGGTTAGGGTTAGGGTGAGGGTTACGTTTCATGTGAGTTTTAGGGTTCGAGGTAGGGTGAGGGTTAGGGTGAGGGTAAGAGTGAGGTTTAGGGTTAAGATTAGGATTAGGGTTAGGGTGAGGGTGAGGGTGTGGGTGAGGTTTAGGGTTAGAGTTAGTTTTAGGGTGAGGGTAAGAGTGAGGTTTAGGGTTAGGATTAGGATTACGGTTAGGGTTAGGCTCAGGTTGAGGTTGTGAGTAAGAGGTAGGGTTAGGGTTAGGGTTCGGGTTATGGTTAGGGTGAGTGTGAGGGTTAGGTTTAGGTTGAGGTTTAGGGTTACGTTGAGGGTTAGGGTTAGGTTTAGGGTTAGGGTGAGGGTGTTTGTGAGGTTGAGGGTTAGGGTTAGGGTTAGCGTGAAGGTGAGGTTTAGGTTTAGGATTAGGTTTAGGATTAGGGCTAGGCTGAGTGTGATTGTGAGGTTGAGGGTTAGGGTTATTGTTAAGGTTAGCATGAGGGCTAGGGTGAGGGTCAGGGTGATGGTGAGTGTAAGGGTTTCGCTTAGGTAAGGGTTAGTTTTAGGGTTAGGTTGAGGATTACGGTGAGGGTTAGGGATAGGGTGAGGGTTGAGTTTAGGGTTAGGGTAAGGTTTGGGTTAGGTTTAGGGTGATGTTTAGGATGAGTGTGAGGTTTAGGGTGAGGGTGAGGGTTCGGATGAGGGTTATGGATAGGGTTAGAATTAGGTTGAGGGCTAGGGTGAGGTTGAGGGTGAGGGTGAGGGTTAAGGATAGGGTGAGAATTAGAGTTAGGTTTAAGGTTAGTCTGAGGGTTAGGGTTAGGGTAGGGTTAGGGTAAGGGTTAGGGTAAGTGTTAGCGTGAGGGTTAGGGTGAAGATGAGGTTTAGATTTAGCATTACGGTTAGGGTGAAGGATAAGTTGAGGGTTAGGGTTTTGGTTAATGTGAGGGTGAGGGTTAGGGTTAGGGTGAGGTTTAGGGTGAGGGTGAGGTTTAGGATTAGGGGTAGGTTTAAGATGAGGGTGAAGGTGAGGCTGAGGGTTAGGGTGAGAGTGAGGGTGAGGGTGAGGGTGAGGTTTAGGGATAAATTTAGGATTAGTGTGAGGGTGAGGGTTAAGGTTAGGATTAGAGTTAGAGTTAGTGTTAGGCTGAGAGTGAGGTTGAGGGTGAGGGTTAGGGTTAAGGTTAGGGTTAGGGTGAGTGTTAGTGTCAGTGTGATTCTTAGGGTGAGGGTGAGGGTAAGGGTTACATTGAGTGTTAGTGTGAGGGGGAGGGTTAGTGTTAGGTTTAGGATCAGACTTAGGGTGAAGGTTACGGTTAATGATAGAGTTAGGGTTAGGGTAAGGGATAGGGTGAGGGTTAGCTTTACGGTGACGGTTAGGGTTAGGGTGAGGGTTAGGGTTTGGATTAGGGTTAATGTGAAGGCTAGGGTGAGGTTGAGGGTTAGGGTTAAGCTTAGGGTGAGGGTAAGGTTTAGGTTTAGGATTAGGGTTAGGGTTAAGTAAGGGGTAGGTTTAGGGTTAGTGTGAGGTTTAGGTTTAGTGTGAGTGTTAGGTTTAGGGTTAGTGTTAGGATTAGTGTGTGGGGGAGGGTGAGGCTGAGTGTTAGGGTGAGGGTGAGGGTGAGTGTGAGGATTAGGGATAGTGTTAGGATGAGGGTGAGTGTGAGGGTTAGGGTTAAGATTAGGGTTAGGGTTAGGGTTAGGCTGAGTGTGAGGGTGAGGGTGAGGGTTAGGGTTGGGGTTAGCGTGAGTGTTATGGTCAGTGTGATTCTTAGGGTGAGGGTGAGGGTAAGGGTTACGTTGAGAGTTAGGGGGAGGGGGAGGGTTAGTGTTAGGTTTAGGATGAGGGTTAGGTTGAAGGTTAGGGTTGATGATAGGGTTAGTGTTATGGTAAGGTTTAGGGTGAGGGTTAGCGTTAGGGTGAAGGTTAGGGTGAGGGTGAGGGTTAGGGTTTGGATTAGGGTGAGGGTAAGGTTTAGGTTTAGGATAAGGGTTAGGGTTTAGTGAGGCATAGGTTTAGGGTTAGTGTGAGGTTTAGGTTTAGTGTGAGTGTACGTTTTAGGGTTAGTGTTAGGATTAGTGTGTGGGTGAGGGTGAAGGTGAGGGTTAGGGTGAGGGTTTCGGTTAGGTAAGGGTTAGGGTTAGGGTTTGGGTGAGTATTAGCATGAGGGTGAGGCTTAGGGTGAGGATTAGGGTTAGGTTGAGGGTTTCGATTAGGTACGGGTTAGGGTTAGGGTTAGGGTAAGGGTTAGGGTGAGAGTTAGCGTTAGGGTGAAGGTTAGCATTAGGCTGTGGTTGAGGGTGAGGGTGAGGGGGAAGGTTAGTGTTAGGGTTAGGGTTAGGTTTAGGGTGAGGGTGAGGGTTAGGTTAGTGTGAGGGTTAGGGTTAGGGTTGGATTTAGGGTGAAGTAAGGGTTAGGGTGAGCTTGAGTGTGAGGGTTAGGCTTAGGGTTAGTTTTAGTATAAGTGTGTGGGTGAGGGTGAGGGTTAGGGTGAGGTTTAGGGTGAGGGTAAGGTTTAAGTTTAGGTTGAGGGCTTGAGTGAGGGTGAGTGTTATGGTTTGGGTTAGGGTTAGGGTGAGGGTGAGGATTAGGGTTAGGATTAGGGTTAAGGTTAGGGTTGTTAGGCTGAGGGTGAGTGTGAGGTTGAGGGTTAGGTTTGGGTTAAGGTTAGGGTGAGAGCTATTTTGAGGGTGAGTGTGAGGGTTAGGGTGAGGGTGAGGTTGAGGGTTTCTGTTAGTTAAGGGTTAGGTTGAGGGTTAGGGTGTGGATTAGGTAGAGGGTGATGGTTAAGGTGAGGATTAGGGTTAGGGTGAGGGTTAGGGTTAGGGTTAGGGCGAGGGATAGGGTTAGGGTGATATTTAGTATGAGGGTGAGCGTTAGGGTGAGGGTGAGTGTTCGGGTTAGGTTTAGGGTTTGGGTTACGATTAGGGTTAGGGTTAGGGTTAGGCTGAGGGTGAGAATGAGGGTGTGGGTGAGGGTTAGGCTTAGGGTTCGAGCCAGGGTTGCTGTTAATGTGAGGGTTAGGGTGAGGGTGAGGATAAGGGTTAGTTTGAGGTTTAAGGTGAGTAGGAGGTTTAGGGTGAGAGTTAAGGTGAGGGTTAGGGTTAAGGTTAGGTTAGGGTATTGGGTAGGTTTAGGTTTAGGTTGCGGGTTAGGGTTAGATTGACGGTCAGGGTTAGGGTGAGGTTAGGGTTAGGATTATGGTAAGGGTGAGTGTTAGGTTTAGGCTTAGGGTGAAGGTGAGGGTTAGGGTTAGGTTTAGGGTTAGGGTTAATGTGAGTTGTAGTTTTAGGTTTATGGTTAGGGTTAGGTTTAGTGTGAGTGTTAGGGTTAGGGTTAGGTTTAGGTGAGGGTAAGGGTTAGGGCGATGGTGAGGTTTAGGGTGAGAGTGAGTGTTAGTGTTAGCATGAATGTTAGGGAGAGGTTTAGGGTGAGGGATAGTGTTAGGGTGAGGGTTAGGGTTAGGGTTAGGTTTAAAGTTGGGGTTATAGTTAGGGTTAGGGTGAGGGTGAGGCTGACTGTGAGGGTGAGGATTAGGCATAGGGTTAGAATTAGATTGAGGGTGGGAGAGAGGGTAAGGGTTATTATTAGGATTAGGGTTAGGGTTACACTAAGTGTGAGTGGGAAGTGGAGGATACATTTAGGGTTAGGGGAAGGTTTACAGTTAGGGTTACGGTGAGACTTAGGGATAAAGTTCTTGTTAGGATTAGGGTGAAGGTGAGGGTGAGGGTTCAGGTGAGGGCAGGGTTAGCAATAGAGTTAGGATGAGGGCTAGGGTGAGTGTGAGGGTTAGGGTTATGGTTAGGGATAGGGTGAGAATTAGGGTTGGGGTTAGGTTTCGAGTGAGGGTTAGGTTTAGTCTGAGATTTACGGTTAGGTTTAGGGTTAGGTTTAGGCATAGGGTGAGGGTAAGGGTTAGGGTGAGGGTGAGGTTTAGGGTGAGGGTTGGTTGATGGTTAGGGTTTTTGTTAGTGTGAGGGTGAGGGTGAGGGTTAGGGTTAGGGTTAGGGTTAGGATGAGGGTGAGAGTGAGGCTGAGGGTTAAGATGAGGGTGAGGGTGAGGGTGAGTTTGATGGTTAGGGTTAAGGTGAGGTTAAGGGTAAGGATTAGGGTAAGGATTAGTGTTAGGATTAGGGTTAGGCTGAGGATGAGCTTGAGGTTTAGGGTGAGGGTTAGGGTGAGGGTTAGTGGGAGGGGGAGGGTTAGGCTTATTGTTAGGGTGAGTGTAAGGGCAAGGTTTAGATAGAAGTTAGGGTTTGGTGGAGGGTTAGGCTTAGGGTTAGGGTGAGGGTGAGGGTTAGAATGAGGGTTAAGTTTAAGGTTAGCTTGAGGGTTAGGGTGAGGGTTAGGGTTAATGTTAGATTTAGGCTTGTGGTAAGGGTTAGGGTGAGGGTTAGGGTTCGTGTGAGGGTTACGGTTAGGGTGAGGTTTAGGGTTAAGCTTAGGGAGAGGGGTAGGTTTAGGGTGAGGGTTAGGGTTAGTCTTAGGGTTTGGGTGATGGTTAGGCTTAGGTAGAGGGTTAGGGTTAGGGTGAGGGTAGGTTTAGGGTTACGGTGAGGGTTACGTTTAGTGTGAGGGTAAAGTTTAGGGTTAAGGTTAGCTTGAGAATGAGGTTTAGGGATACCGTAAGTGTTAGGGTGAGGGTTAGGTTGAGGGTTAGGGTTAGGGTTAGGGTGAGGGTGAGGGTTAGGTTTAGGGTTAGGGTGAAGTTAACGTTTAGGGTTAGTTTTAGGGTGAAGGTTAGGGTTAGGGTTAGGGTTAGGTTTATTGTGCGGGTTAGGTTAAGGCTGAGGGTGAGGGTGATGGTGACCGTGATGTTGAGGTTTAGGGTTAGGTTTAGGGTTAGGGTTAGCCTGAGGGTGAGGGTGACGGTGAGGGTTAGGATTAGGGTGAGTGTTAGTGTTAGGGTTAGGGTGAAGTTTAGGGTTAGTGTGACGGTGAGGGTTAGGGTTAGGGTGAGGGGTAGTGGTAGGGTTAGGATGAGGGTTAGGGTTTGTGTGAGGGTTAGGGTTAGGGTTAGGATGAGTGTAAGGGTTAGGGAGAGGGTTAGGGTGAGGGTGAGGTTTAGGGTTAGGGTGAGGGTAAGGGTAAGGTTGAGGGTTAGGTTGTGGGTTAGTGTTAGGCTTAGGGTTAGGGAGAGTGCTAGGGTGTGGATGAGAGTTAGGGTTAGGTTTAGGCTTAGGGTTAGCCTTAGGGTGAGGGTGGGGGTGAGAGTTCAGTTTAGGATTAGTGTTAGGTTTAGGATTAGACTTAGGTTGAGGGTAAGGTTTAGAATGAGGATTAGGGTTAGGGTTAGGGTGAGAGTTAGGTAAAGGTTGATGTTTAGGGTGAGGGTGAGGGTTAGGGTTAGTGTTAGGATTAGGGTGAGTGTTAGGGTTAGGGTTAGGTTATGGTGAGAGTTAGGTTTAGGGTGAGGGTTAGGGTGAGGTTTAGGGTTAGGATGAGGGTTAAGGTTAGCGGGAGGATTAGTGATAGTGTTAAGGTGAGGGTGAGTGTTAGGGTTAAGTTTAGGATAAGTGTTAGGGTTAGCGTTAGTCTTAGGTTGAGTGTTAGGGTGAGGGTTAGGGTTAAGTTTAGGGTGAGGGTTAGTGTGTGGGTGAGGGTTAGGGTTAGGTTGAGGATTAGGGTGACAATGAGGGTTAGAATGAGGGTGACAGTTAGGCTTAGGGTTAGGGTGAGGGTTAGGGTTAATGTGAAGGTTAGGGTGAGGGTGAGGAGAACGGTTAGGTTGAGGGTTAGGATGAGTGGGAGTTTTAGGGTTATGGTTAGGGTTAGGGTGAGCGTTAGGGGGAGGGTTAGGCTTAAGGTTAGGTTAGGGTTAGGGTGAGGGTTAGGGTTATTGTTAGGATTACGGTTAGGGAAATTGTTAGGGTGAGTGTTAGGGTTAGGGTGAGGGTTAGGTATATGGTGTGGGTTAGGGTTAGAATGAAGGTTAGGGTTAGGGTGAAGTTTAGGGTTAGGATTATTGTTAAGGTGAGGGCTAGGGTGAGGGTGAGTGTTAGTGTTAGTCTTAGGGTTAGGGTTAGGGTTAGGGTTAGCATGAGGGGTAGTTTTAGGGTTAGGGTGAGGATTAGGTTTAGTGTGAGGTTTAGGGTTAGTGTTAGGGTTAGTTTGAGTGTTAGGCTGAGGGGTAGGGTCAGGGTTATTGTTAGGATTAGTGTTAGTGTTAGGGTTAAGGTTTGGGTTATGGTGAGGTTTAGGGTTAGGGTTAGGTTTACGGTGAGGTTGAGGGTGAGGGATATTGTTAGAATGAAGATTAGGTTTAGGTTTAGGATTAGGGTCAGGTTGCTGGTGAGGGTTAGGGATAGGGTTACAGTGAGGGTCAGGGTGAGGTTTAGGGTTAGGTTTAGGTTTAGGGAAGGGTGAGGATTAGCGTTAGGGTTAGGTTTATTGTGAGGGTTAGGCTGAGGGGTAGGGTTACATTTAGGGTGAGGGTAAGGTTTAATGTGAGGGTTAGGGTTAGGATTAGTGTTAGGGTGAGGTTTAGGCTTAGGGTTAGGGTTAGAGTTGGGGTTATTGTTAGGGTTAAGGTGAGGGTGAGGGTGACAGTGAGGGTGAGGTTTAGGGATAGGTTTAGGTTTATAGTGAGAGTGGGAGTGAGGGTTAGGGTTAGGATTAGGATTAGTGTTAGGGTTAGGCTGAGGAAGAGTGGGAAGGGCAGGGGGAGGGTTAGGGTTATTGGTAGGTTTAGGGTTTTGGTTACAGTGAGAGTTAGGTTAAAATTATTGTTAGGGTTAGGGTGAGGGTGATGGTGAATGTGAGGTTTCGGGTGAAGGTTAGGGTTAGGGATAGAGTTAGGGTGATGGCTAGGGTGAATGTGAGGGTTAGGGTGAGGGTGAGGTATAGGGTTAGGTTTGGGGTGAGGGTTGGGTGAGGAATAGGTTTAGGGTTAGAGTGAGGGTGAAGGTGAGGGTTAGGGTTAGGGTTAGGGTGAGGGTGAGAGTGAGGCTGAGGGTTAGGGTGAGGGTGAGGGTGAGGGTGAGTTTGAGTGTTAGTGTTAAGGTGAGGGTAAGTTTGAGAATTATGGTAAGGATTTGGTTTAAGATTAGGGTTAGGCTGAGGCTGAGCTTGAGGGTGAGGGTTAGGTTTAGGGGTAGGTTTAGGGTGAGGGTTAGGGTTAGGGTGAGGATAAGTGTTAGAGTGAGGGTGAGAGTTAAGGTTAAGTTTAGGGTTACATTGAGGTTGAGGGTGAGGGTTAGGGTTGGGTGAGGGTTAGTGTTAGATTGAGGTATATGGTTGGATTAGGTTTAGAGTGAGGGTGAGGGTGAGGGTGAGGGTTATGGTTAGGATTAGGGTTAGGGTTAGGGTTAGACTGAGGGTGAGGGTGATGGTGAGTGTTACGGTTAGGGGTAGGTTTAGGGTTAGGGTTACAGTGAGAGTTAGGTTAAAATTATTGTTAGGATTAGGGTGAGGATGATGGTGAGTGTGAGGGTTCGGATGAAGGTTAGGGTTAGGGATAGAGTTAGGGTGATGGCTAGGGTGAATGTGAGGTTTAGGGTTATGGTGAGGGATTGGGTGAGAATTAGGGTTAGGGTTAGGGTTGGGGTGAGGGTTAATCTCAGGTGTAGGGTTAGGGATAGGGTGAGGGTTAGGTTTAGTCTGAGGGTTACGGTTAGGTTTTGGGTTAGGGTAGGCTTAGGGTGAGGGTAAGGGTTAGGGTGAGGGTTAGGGTGAGGGTGAGGTATAGGGTTAGGTTTAGGGTGAGGGTTGGGTGAGGGATAGGGTTAGGGTTAGGGTTAGGGTGAGGGTGAAGTTGAGGGTTTTGGTTAGGGTTAGGGTTAGGGTGAGGTTGAGAGTGAGGCTGAGGGTTAGGGAGAGGTTGAGGGTGAGGGTGAGTTTGAGGGTTAGGGTTAAGGTGAGGTTAAGGGTGAGAATTATGGTAAGGATTTGGTTTAAGATTAGGGTTAGCCTGAAGCTGAGCTTGAGGGTGAGGGTTAGGTTTAGGGGTAAGTTTAGGGTGAGGGTTAGGGTTAGGGTTAGGGTTAGGGTGAGGGTAAGTGTTAGGGTGAGGGTTAGGGTTTGGGTGAGAGTTAGGGTTAAGTTTAGGGTTACATTGAGGTTGAGGGTGAGGGTTAGGGTTGGGTGAGGGTTAGTGTTAGATTGAGGGTTATGGTTGGATTAGGTTTAGAGTTAGGGTGAGGGTGAGGGTTATGGTTAGAATTAGGGTTAGGGTTAGGGATAGACTGAGGGTGAGGGTGACGGTGAGGGTGATCGGTTTTTTTTTAAGGTGAGGGTTAGGGTTAGGGTGAGGGAGAGGTTAAGCGAAAGAGTTAGGGTTAGGGGTAAGATGAGGGCTAGATTGAGGGGTAGGGTTATGGTTAGGGTAATGGTTAGGGTTACTGTGAGGGTTAGGGTTAGGGTTAAGGTTAGGGTTCAGAAGAGAGTAAGGCTTCGGTTAGTGTGAGTGTTAGGGTTACGGTTAGGTTTAAGATGACGGTAAAGTTTAGGGTGAGGTTTAGGGTGAGGGTGTGAGTTAGGCTTAGGGGTAGTGTTAGGACTAGTGTGTGGGTGAGGGTGAGGGTGAGAGTTACTGTGAGGTTTAGGGTTAGGGTTAGGGTCAGGGTTAGGGTGAAGGATTGAGTGAGGGTGAGGTTTAGGGTGAGGGTTAGGGTTAAGTGAGGGTGAGGGTTAGGGTTGTGATTAGGCTTAGGGGTAGGTTTGGGCTGAGGGTGAGGGTGAGTTTGAGGGTTAGGGTTAGGGTTGGGTTAAGGTTCAGGTGAGGGCTATTGTGAGGGTGACCTTTAGGGTGAGGGTGAGGGTGAGGGTTTCCGTTAGGTAAGTGTTAGGGTAGGGTTGGGTGAGGATTTGGTTGAGGGAGAGGGTTAGGGTGAGGGTTATGGTTAGGGTGAGGGGTAGTGGTAGGGTTAGGGTGAGGGATAGGGTTAGGGTGATATTAAGGATGAGGTTGAGGTTTAGGTTGAGGGTGAGGGTTCGGGAGCGTTTAGGGTTACAGTTAGAGATAGGTTGAGGGACAGGGTGAAGTTGAGAGTTAGGGTTAGGGTTAGGGATAGAGTGAGAATTAGGGTTAGGGTCAGGGTTAGGGTGAGGATTAGGCTAAGGTGAATGTTTAGGGTTAGGGTGAGGGTTAGGTTTAGTCGGAGGGTTAGAGATAGGGTTAGGGTTATGATTATTGTGAGGTTAAGGTTTAGAGTGAGGGTGAGGGTGAGGGTGAGGGCGAGGTTTAGGGTGAGGGTCAGCTTTAGGGTGAGGGTTAGGGTGAGGGTTAGGGTTAGGGTGAGGTTTAGGTTTAGGGTTAGTGTTAGGGTGAGGTTTAGGGTTAGGGTTAGCCTTAGGCTGAGTGAGGGTGAGGGTGAGGCTGAGGGTTAGGTTTAGGGTGAGGCTTAGGTTTAGGGTTAGGGTGAGGGTTATGTTTAGGATGACGTTTAGGGTGAGGGTGAGGGTCAGTGTGAGAGTGAGGGTTAGGGTGTTGGTGAGGGTTAGGTTTAGGGTGAGGGTTAAGGTGACGGTGACCTTTAGGGTGAGGGTGAGGATTAGGTTTAGGGTTAGGGTGAGGGTTATTGTTAGTTTTAGGGTTAGGGTGAGGGTCAGTTTGAGGTTTAGGGTTAGGATTACCATTAAGATTATTGTGAGGGTTAGGGTTAGGGTTAAGGTTAGTGTTAGTGTTAGGGTTTCGGTGAGGGTAAGGTTTAGGGTGAGGATAAGGTTAGGGTGAGAGTTATGGTTAAGGTTAGGGTTAGATTGAGGTTGAGGGTGAGGGTTAGGGTTGGGTGAGGGTTAGAGTTAGAGTGAGGGTTATGGTTGGATTAGGATTAGAGTTAGGGTTAGGGTGAGAGTGAGGGTTAGGGTTAGGATTAGGATTAGGGTTATTGTTAGACTGTGGTTGGGAGTGAGGGTTATGGTTAGGATTTGGATTAGCGTTAAGGTTAGGCTGAGGATGAGTTGGAAGGGGAGGGGGAGGGTTAGGGTTAGGGGTAGGTTTAGGGTTAGGGTTACAGTGAGAGTTCGGTTAAAATTACTGTTAGGATTAGAGTGAGGGTGAAGGTGAGTGTGAGGGTTCGGGTGAAGGTTAGGGTTAGTGATAGAGTTAGGGTGATGGCTAAGGTTAGTGTGAGGGTTAGGGTTATGGTGAGGGATAGGGTGAGAATTAGGGTTAAGGTTAGGGTGAGGGTGAGGGTTAGGTTTAGTCTGAGGGTTACGGTTAAGTTTTGGGTTAGGGTAGGCTTAGGGTGAGGGTAAGGGTTAGGGTGAGGTTTAGGGTGAGGGTGAGGTTTAGGGTTAGGTTTAGGGTGAGGGTTGGGTGAGGGATAGGGTTAGGGTTAGGGTTAGGGTGAGGGTGATGGTTAGGGTTAGGGTTAGGTTTAGGATTAGGGTTAGGGTGAGGGTGAGGGTTAGGGATAGGGTGAGGGTGAGGGTGAGGGTTAGGGTTAGGGTTAGAGTAAGAGTTAGGGTGAGTATTAGTATGACGGTGAAGGTTAGGGTCAAGGTGAGGGTTAGGGTTAGGGTTAAGGTTAGGGTGAGGGCTAGGGTGATGGTGAGGGTGAGGGTGAGGGTGAAGGTGAGGGTGAGGGTGAGGGTAAGGGTTAGGGTTAGCATAAGGTTTAACTTTAGGGTTAGGTGAGGATTAGGGTGACTTGAGGATTAGGGTGATGGTAAGTCTTAGGGTGAGGGTTAGCGGTAGAGTTAGGATGAGGGTTAGGGTGAAGGTGAGGTTTAGTGTGAGCGTGAGGGTTAGGGTGAGGGTGACCGTTCGGGTTAGGGTTAGTGTTAGAGTTTGGGTGAAGGTGAGGGTAAGTATTAGTGTGTGGGTTAGGGTTAGGTTTAGCATTAGGGTAAAGATGAGAGTGAGAGGTAGGTTTAGGATTAGTGTTAGGTTTAGGGTAAGCCTTAGGGTGAGGGTAAGGGTGAGGTTTAGGGTTGGGGATAGGGTCAGGGTAAGGGTGAGGTTTAGGGTTCGGGTGATGTTTAGGGTTAGTGTTAGGGTTAGGGTGAATTTTAGGGTTAGGGGGAGGGTTAGGTTTAGGGTTAGCGTTAGGGTGAGCGTTAGGGTTAGGGTTAGGGTGAGGGTTATGTTTAGGGTGATGTTTAGGGTGAGGGTGAGGGTCATGGTGAGAGTGAGGATTATGGTATGGGTGAGGGTTAGGGTTAGGGTGACGGTGAGGGTGAGGATTAAGGTTAGGGTTAGGGAGAGGGTTAGGGTTAGTTTTAGGGTTAGGTTGAGGTTTAGGGTTAGGGTTAGTATTAGGATTAGTGAGATGGTTAGGGTTAGGGTTAGGGTTAGGGTGAGGGTAAGTGTTAGGGTGAGGGTTAGGTTTAGGGTGAGAGTGAAGTTTAAGGTTAGGTTTAGATTCAGGTTGAGGGTGAGGGTTAGGTTTGGGTGAGGATTAGAGTTAGAGTGAGGGTTATGGTTGGTTTAGGGTTAGAGTTTGGGTGATGTTGAGGGTGACGGTTAGGGTTAGGATTACGGTTAGCCTTAGGGTTAGACTGAGAGTGAGGGTGAGGGTGAGGGTGATTGTTTTTTTTAAGGTGAGGGTTAGGGTTAGGGTGAGAGTGAGGGTAAACGAAAGGGTTAGGTTTAGGGGTAGGATGAGGGTTAGATTGAGGGGTAGGGTTATGGTTCAGGTGAGGATTTGGGTTAGGGTTAAGGTTAGGGTTAAGGAGAGGGTAAGGCTTAGGTTAGTGTGAGGGTTAGGTTTAGGGTTAAGTTTAGGGTAAGGGTAAGGGTTAGGCTGAGGTTTAGTGTGAGGGTGAGAGTTAGGCTTAGGGTTAGTGTTAGGATTCGTGTGTGGGTGAGGGTGAGGGTGAGAGTTAGTGTGAGGTTGAGGGTAAGGGTTAGGGTCAGGGTTAGGGTGAGTGTTTGAGGGAGGGTGAGGGTTAGCGTTAGGTTTAGGGTTAGGGTGAAGGTGAGGGTTAGGTTTTGGATTAGGGTTAGGGGTAGGTTTAGGCTGAGGGTGAGGGTGAGTTTGAGGGTTAGGTTTAGGGTTGGGTTAATGTTAGTGTGAGGGCTATTGTGAGGGTGAGGTTTAGGTTGAGGGTGAGGGTGAGGGTGAGGGTTTCCGTCAGGTAAGTGTTAGGGTTTGGGTTAGGGTGAGGATTTGGTTGAGGGAGAGGGTTAGTGTGAAGGTTTGGGTTACGGTGAGGGTTAGTGTTAGGGTTAGGGTGAGGGATAGGGTTAGGGTGATGTTAAGGATGAGGGTGAGATTTAGGTTGTGGGTGAGGTTTCGGGTGCAGGTTAGGGTTACAGTTAGATTTAGGTTGAGGGATAGGTTGAGGGTGAGAGTTAGGGTTAGGGTTAGGGATAGAGTGAGAATTAGGGTTAGGGTCAGGGTTAGGGTGAGGGTTTCGATGAGGGGAATGTTTACGGTTAGGGTGAGTGTTAGGTTAAGTCTGAGGGTGACGGTTAGGGTTGGGGTTAGGGTTATTGTGAGGTTAAGCGTTAGGGCGAGGGTTAGGGTGAGGGTGAGGGCTAGGTTTAGGGTGAGGGTTAGCTTTAGGGTGAGGGTTATGGTGAGGGTAAGGGTTAGGGTGAGGTTTAGGCTTAGGGTTAGTGTTAGGGTGAGGTTTAAGCTTAGGGTTAGGCTTAGATTGTGAGTGAGGGTGAGGGTGAGGCTGTGGGTTAGGTTTAGGGTGAGGCTTAGGTTTAGGGTTAGGGTGAGTGTCATGTTTGGGATGATGTTTAGAGTGTGAGGGTCAGGGTGAGAATGAGGGTTAGGGTGTTGGTGAGAGTTAGGTTAGGGTGAGGGTTATGGTGATGGTGACGTATAGGGTGAGGGTGAAAATTAGGGTTAGGTTTAGGGTGAGGGTTAGCGTTAGTTTTAGCGTTAGGGTGAGGGTCAGTTTGAGGGTTAGGTTAAGGGTTTGCATTAAGTTTATTGTGAGGGTTTGGGTTAGAGTTAGGGTTAGGGTGAGGGTTAGGGTTAGGTTGAGAGTTACGGTTAAGGTTAGGGTTAGATTGAGGTTGGGGGTGAGGGTTAAGGTTGGGTGAGGGGTAGAGTTAGAGTGAGGGTTATGGTTGGATTAGTGTTAGAGTTAGGGTGAGGGTGAGGGTGAGGATTAGGGTTAGGATTAGGTTTAGTGTTAGGGTTAGACTGAGGGTGAGGTTGAGGGTGAGGGTGGAGTTTTGGGTTATCGTGAGGTTTAGGGTTAGGGTGAGGGTGAGGGTAAGCCTGAGTGTTAGGGTTAGGGGTAGGATGATGGTAGGTTGAGGGGTCGGGTTATAGTTAGGGTGAGCGTTAGGGTTACTATGAGGTTTAGGGTGAGGGTTAAGTTTAGGTTTAGGGAGAGGATAAGGGTTAGTATGAGGGTTAGGTTGAGGGTGAGGGTGAGGGTTAGGGTTAGGGTGAGGGTTACTGTGAAGTTTAATGTCAGTGTTAGGGTTAGGGTTAGGGTGAGGATTAGGGTGATGGTAAGGGTTAGGGTGAGGGTTAGGGAGAGTGAGGGTTAGGGTTAGGGTTAGGGTGAGGCATAGGGTGAGGTTTAGGGTTACGGTTAGGGTTTGGATAAGGGTTAGGGTGAGGGTTAGGGTTAGGGCGAGGGTTAGGATTATGGTGAGGCTAAGGGTTAGGGTGAGAGTTAGGGTTAAGTTTAGGTTTAGATTGAGGTTGAGAATGAGGGTTAGGGTTGGGTGAGGGTTAGAGTTAGAGTGAGGGTTAGGGTTGGATTAGGGTTAGATTTAGGGTGAGGGTGAGGGTGAGGGTGAGTGTGAGGGTTAGGGTTAGGATTAGGGTTAGGTTATGTTTCAGACTGTGGATGAGG
This sequence comes from Dipodomys merriami, assembly GCF_024711535.1. NCBI lineage: Eukaryota > Metazoa > Chordata > Mammalia > Rodentia > Heteromyidae > Dipodomys > Dipodomys merriami. Next base: position 734,241 of record NW_027203182.1, read on the forward strand.
GTGAGGGTGAGGTTTAGAGTTAGAGTAAGGTTTAGGGTGAGGGTGAGAGTGAATTTTAGGGTTAGGAGTAGCATTAGGTTTAGGCTTAGGAAAAGGTTGAGTGTGAGAGAAGAAGGGAGGGTTAGGGTGAGGGTTAGGTTTCGGGTTAGGGTTAGGGTGAGGGTGAGGGTTAGGGTTAGGGTCAGGTTAAGGTTAGGGTGAGGGTTAGGGTTAGGTTTATGATTAGGGTGACGGTGTGGGGGAGGGTGATGGTTAGGGTGAGGGTTATTGTGAGGGTTAGGGTTTGGGTTAATATGAAGATGAGGTTTAAGTTTAGGATTAGGTTTAGGGTTAGGGTTACGCTGAGGGTGAGTGTGAGGTTGAAGGTTTGGGATTAGTGTGAAGGTTAGGGTGAGGTCTAGGGTAAGGGTCAGGTTTAGGTTGAGGGTGAGGGTGCGGGTGAGGTTTTCCGTTAGGTCAGGGTTAGTTTTAGGGTTAGGTTGAGGATTAGGGTGAGGTTAAGTGTTAGGGTGAGGGTTAGGGTTAGGGTGAGGGTTGGGGTTAGGGTCAGGGTGACGGTTAGTGTTAGTTTTAGGATGATGTTTAGGATGAGGTTGAGGGTTAGGGTGAGGGTGATGGTTCGGGTGAGGGTTAGAGGTAGGGTTAGAATTAGCTTGAGGGCTAGAGTGAGGTTGATGTTTAGGGTTAGGTTTAGGGATAGGGTGAGAATTAGGGTTAGGGTTAGGGTTAGGGTGAGGGTTTGTCTGAGGGGTAGGGTTAGGGTTAGGGGGAGGGTTAGGTTTAGTCTGAGAGTTATGGTTAGGGTTAGCTTTAGGGTTACGGTTAGGGTGAGGGCAAGGGTTAGGGTGAGGGTTAGGTTGAGCGTGAGGTTTAGTTTTAGGTTTAGGGTGAGGGTTAGGTTTAGGGTTAGAGTTAGGGTTAGGGTTAGTGTTAGGGGGAGAGGGAAGGTTAGGGTTAGGTTGAGGGTTAGGCTCAGCGGTAGGGTTAGGTTTAGGGTGAGGGTTAGATTTAGTCTGATAATTAGGGTTAAGGTTAGCGATAGGGTTACGGTTAGGGTGAGGGTAAGGTTTAGGTTGAGGGTTAGGGTGAGGGTGAGGTTTAGGTTTAGGTTTACGGTGAGGGTTGGATTAGGGTTAGGGTTAGGGTTAGTGTTAGGGGGAGAGGGAGGGTTAGGGTTAGGGTGAGGTTGAGGGTTATGGTTATTGTTAGTTTTAGTGTGAGGGTGAGGGTGAGGGTTAGAGTTAGGTGTAGGGTGAGGGGGAGATTGAGGGTTAGTGTTAGGATTAGTATTCAGGATAGATTTAGTCTGAGGGTGAGGGGGAGGTGGAGAAGGAGGGTTAGGTTGAGAGTTTGGTTTAGCGCTAGGGTTTGGGTGAGGGTGACGTTTAGCGTTAGGGTTAGGGTGATGGTAATGGTTACGGTCAGCGTTAGCTTTAGGGTTAGGGTTAGGGTTAGGGTAAGGTTGAGGGTGAGGGTTAGGGTTTGTTGAGGGTTAGAGTGAGGTTGAGAATTAGGGTTTGGTTATGGTTAGAATTCGGTTGAGGTGAGGGTGAGGGTTAGGGTTAAGATTAGGGTTAGGGTTAGGGTTAGACGTAGGGTTAGGGTGAGGGTGAGGGTGAGGTTTACTTTAGGGTTAGGTTTAGAGTGAGGGTTGGAGTGAGGGTTACGGTTAGGATTAGGATTAGTGTTCGGGTTAGGCTGAGGGTGAGTGGGAAAGGGAGCGGGAGGGTTAGGGTTAGGGGTAGGGTTGCAGTTACGGTGAGAGTTAGGGTTAAAGTGATTGTTAGGATTAGGGTGATGGTTTGGGTGAGGGTTCAGGTGAGGGTTAGGGTCAGGGATAGAGTTAGGATGAGGGATAGGGTGAGTGTGAGGGTTATGGTTATGGTTAGGGATAGGGTGAGAATTAGGGTTAGGGTTAGGGTGAGGGTGAGGGTTAGGCTCAGGGATAGGTATAGGGTTAGGGTGAGGGTTAGGTTTAGTCTGAGAGTTACAGTTAGGGTTAGGAATAGGGTTAAATTTAGGGTGAGGATGAGGGTTAGGGTGAGTGTTAGGGTGAGGGTGATGTTTAGGTTTAGGTTTAGGTTTAGGGTGAGGGTTGGGTGAGGGTTAGGGTTAGGGTTAGGGTGAGGGACAGAGTTAGGGTTAGGTTTAGGGTGAGGGTTATGTTTAGGGTGAGGGTGAGGGTGATGGTTAGGGTAAGGATTAGGGTTAGGATTAGGGTTAGGCTGAGGATGAACTTGAGGGTGAGTTTTAGGGTTAGGATTAGGGTTAGGTTGAGGGATAGGGTCAGTGTGAGGGTTAGGGTGAGGATAAGGGTAAGGATTAGATTGAAGGTTAGGGTGAGGGGGAGGGACAGGCTTAGGGTTAGGGTTAGGGTGAGGGTTAGGATGAGGGTTCCGTTTAAGCTTAGGCTTAGGGTTAGGGTTAATTTTAGGGTTAGTCTTAGGGTATGGGTTAGGGTGAGGGCGAGGGTTAGTGTGATGTTTAGGGTTAGGGTGAGGGTTAGGGTTAGGATTAGGTTTAGGGTGAGGGGTAGGGTGAGGGTGAGGATTAGTGTTAGGCTTAGGGTTAGGGTGATGGTTAGGGTTAGGTTGAGGGTTAAGGTTAGGGTGAGGGATAGGTTTAGGTTTAGGGTGAAGGTTAAGGTGGGGTTTACGGTTAGGTTTAAGGTGAGGGTGAGGGTTAGGGTTAGGGTTAGGGTGAGGTTAAGTGTTAGGACTATGTTTGCGGTGAGGTTTAGGGATAGGGTTAGGGTTACTGTTATGGTTAGGTTTAGGCTGGGGGTGAGGGTGTAGGTGACAGTGAGGATGAGGTTTAGGGTTAGGTTTAGGGTTAGAGTGAGGGTGACAGTGAGGGTTAGGATTAGGGTTAGTGTTATTGTTAGGGGTAGGGTGAAGTTTAGGTTTAGTGTGAGGGTTAGGGTTAGGTTTAGGGTGAGGGGTAGGGTTAGGGTTAAGATGACTTTTAGGGTTAGTGTGAGGGTTAGGTTAGGGTTTGGATGAGGGTAAGGTTTAGGGTGAGTGTTAGGGTGAGGGTGAGGGTAAGGGTTAGGGTGAGGTTAAGTGTTAGGGTTAGGGTTAGGGTGTGGGTTTGGGCTAGGCTTAGGGTTCGGGAGAGAGATAGGGTGAGGGTGAGAGTTAGGGTTAGTCTTAAGCTGAGGGTGAGGGTGAGGATGAGGTTTAGGGTTAGGGTTGGGATTAGGGTGAGGGTTATGGTTAGGTTTAGGGTGAGGGTTAGGTTTAGGGTGAGGGTTAGGGTTAGGGTTAGGGTTAGGATGAGGGTTACGGTTAGGTTTAGGGTTAGGGTTAGTGTTAGGGTGATGGTGAGTGTGAGGGTTAAGTTTAGGATTAGTGTTAGGGTTTGAGTTAGTCTTAGGATGAGGGTTAGGTTGAGGGTGAGTCTTAAGTTTAGGGTGATGTGTAGGGTGTGGTTGAGGGTTAGGGTTAAGGTGAGGGTTAGGGTGATGTTGAGGTTTAGGTTGAGGGTGAGGGTTAAGCTTAGTGTTATGGTGAGGTTTAGGGTTAATGTGAGGGTTAGGGTGAGGGTGAGGATAAGGTTTAGTTTGAGGGTTAAGATGAGTGGGAGGTTTAGTTAGAGGGTTAGTTTTAGGGTGAGGGTTAGGGTTCATATTAGGTTAAGCTTAGGGTGAGGGTTAGGGTTAATATTAGGGTTAGGGTTAGGGTAAGTTTTAGGGTGAGTGTTAGGGTTAGGGTGAGGGTTAGGTTTAGTGTGTGGGTTAGGGTTAGAATGAGAGTTAGGGTTAGGGTGAGGTTTAGGGTTAGGATTATTGTTAGGGTGAAGGCTAGAGTGAGGGTGAGGGTTAGGGTTAGGCTTAGGGTTAGGGTGAGGTTTAGGTTTAGGTTTACGGTGAGGGTTGGGTGAGGGTTGGGGTTAGGGTTAGTGTTAGGGGGAGAGGGAAGGTTTGGGTTAGGGTGAGGGTGAGAGTTAGGGTTAGGGTTAGGGTTATTTTTAGGTTTATTGTTAGGGGGAGTTTGAGGGGGAGGTTTAGGGTTAAGGTTAGATTTACGCTGAGGGAGAGAGTGAGGGTTGGGTTAGGATTAGGATTAGGGATAGATTGTGTCTGAGGGGGAGGGGAAGGGGGAGAAGCAGGGTTAAGGTGAGGGTTAGGTTTAGCGCTAGGTTTTCGGTGAGGGTGACGTTTAGGCTTAGGGATAGGGTGAGGGTAAGGGTTACAGTCAGCATTAGCGTTAGGGTTAGGGTTAGGGTTAGGGTGAGGTTGAGGGTGAGGGTTAGGGTAGGTTGAGTGTTAGAGTGAAGTTGAGGATTAGGGTTTGGATATTGTTAGAAATAGGTTGAGGTGAGGGTGAGGGTTAGGGTTAAGATTAGGGTTAGGGTTAGGGTTAGACTTAGGGTGAGGGTGAGGGTGAGCGTGAGGGTTTATCTTAGGGTGATGTTAGGGTTAGGGTTAGGGTGAGGGTATGGGTTATAGTTAGGGTTAGGGTGAATATGAGGGTGAGGTTTAGGATTGGGTTAGGGTTAGAGTTAGGGTGAGGGTAAGCGTTGGGTAAGAGTTAGAGTTATGGTAAGGGTGAGGGTGAGGGTTAGGGTTAGGATTAGAATTAGGGTGTGGGTAAGGGTCAGCGTTAGGGTTAAGATTAAGGTTAGGGTTAGGGTTAGGCTGAGGTTGAGGGTGAGGGTTAGATTTAGGGTTAGGTTGAGGGTTAGGTTGAGGGTTATGTTTATGGTTAGGCTTCGGGTGAGGGTCAGGGTGAGGGTAAGTGTTAACGTGAGGTTTAGGGTGAAGTTGAGGGTTATGATTAGGTTTAGGGTGAGGAGTACGGAGAGGGTTAGGGTTAAGTTGAGGGTGAGCTTTAAGTTGAGGTTGAGGGTTAGGGTTATGGTTAGGGTGAGGGTTAGGGTCAGGGTGAGGGTTAGGGTTAGGGTTAGGGTGAGTGTTAGGTTTAGGGGAGGGTTAGATTTAGGTTTAGGGGTAGGGTGTGTGGTAGGGTGAGGGTGAGGTTTAGGATTAGGGTTACAGTTAGGGATAGGGTGAGGGTTAGGGTAAGGGTTAGGGTTAGGGTTAGGCTGAGGGTTTGGCTTAGTGTTAGGGTGTGGGTTAGGTTTAGTGTGAGAGTTAGAGTTAGGGTTAGGGTTAGTGTTAGGGTGAGGGTTAGGGTTAGGGTTATTGTTAGGGGTAGTGTAAGGGTTAGGGTTACAGTTAGGGTTAGGGTGAGGGTTAGGGTGAGGTTTAGGGTTAGAGTTAGGTTTAGGTTTAGGATTACTGTGAAGGTTAGTGTTAGGGTTAGGCTAGGGTGAGGGTAAGGGTTAGGGTGAGGTTTATGTTGAGGGTGAGGTTTAGGGTTAATGTTAGGGTTAGGGTGAGGGTTATGTTTAGGGTTAGGGTTAGGGTGAGGGTGACGTTTAGGGTTAGTGTTAGGGTGAAGGTTAGATTTATGGTGAGCATTAGCTTTAGGGTTAGGGTTAGGGTGAGGGTGAGGGTGAAGATGAGGGTTATGGTTGGTTGAGGGTTAGAGTGAGGATGAAATTAAGGGTTGGGTTATCGTTAGAGTTAGGGTGAAGTGGGGATGAGGGTTAGGGTAAGGATTAGTGTTAGGTTTAGGGTTAGGCTGAGGTTGAGGGTGAAGGTGTGTTTTAGGGTTAGGGTTTGGGTGAGGTTTCGGTGAGGGTTAGATTTAGGGTTAGGGTGAGGGTTATGGTTATGGTTAGGGTTAGGCTGAGGGTCAGGGTGAGGGTAAGGGTTAATGTCAGGTTTAGGGTGAAGTTGGGGGTTAAGGTTAGGGTTAGGGTGAGGAGTACGTTGAGGGTTAGGGTTAAGGTGAGGGTAAGCGTTAAGTTGAGGTTGAGGGTTAGGGTTAGGGTTAGGTTGTGGGTTAGGTTCAGGGTGAGGTTTAGAATTAAGGTGAGGGTTAGGGTTAGGGGAGGGTTAGGTTTAGGGTTAGGGTTAGGGTGAGAGCTAGGCTGAGGGTGAGGTTTAGTGTTAGGGTTACGGTTCGGGATAGAGTGAGGATTAGGGGTAGGTTTTGTGTAAGGGTTAGGGTTAGGCTGAGGGGTTGGCTTAGGGTTAGGTTGAGGTGTAAGTTTAGTATGAGAGTTAGGGTTAGGGTTAGAGTTAGTGTTAGGTTGAGGGTTACGGTTAGGATTAGGGTTATTGTTAGGCTTAGTGTAAGGATTAGGGTTAGGGTTAAAGTTAGGGTTAGATGAGGGTTAAGATGAGGTTTAGTGTTAGGGTTAGGGTTAGGCTTAGGGTGAGGGTAAGGGTTAGGGTGAGGTTTATGTTGAGGGAGAGATTTAGGGTTAACGTTAGGGTTAGGGTGAGTGTTAGGGTGAGGGTTAGGTTTAGGGTTAGGGTGAGGGTGAGGGTTTGGCTGAGGGGTTGTCTTAGGGTTAGGGTATGGGTTAGGGTGAGCGTTAGCGTTAAGGTTAGGGTTAGGGTTAGGGTGTGGGTGAGGGTGAGGGTTACGGTTGTTTAAGGGTTAGGTTTGGGTGACGGTTAGAGTTAGGGTGAGGGTTAGGGTTAGGTTAGGGTAATAGTTATGTTGAGGGTGAGGATGAGCGTTAGGGTTAGAGTTAGGGTTAGACTGTGGGTGAGGTTGAGGTTGAGGGTGAGGGTAAGGGTTAGGGTTAGGATTAGGGTTTGGTTTAGCGTTAGGCTGAGAGTGAGGTTTCGGGTGAGGGTTAGGCTTAGGTTTTGGGTTCGGGTTCAGGTGAGGGTTAGTTTTAGGGTTAGGTTGAGGTTTAGGGTGAGGGTTAGGGTTAGGGTCAGTGTGAGGGTTAGAATTAGGGAGAGGGTTAGGGTTAGGAGAGGGTTAGGTTTACGCTTAGCCTTAGTGTGATGGCTTGGGTGAGATTGAGTTTTAGGGTTAGGGTTACGGTTAGGGATTTGGTGAGGATTAGGGTTAGGGTTAGGGTTAGGGTTAGGCTGAGGGGTAGGCGTAGGCTTAGGGTGAGGGTTAGGTTTAGTTTGAGAGTTAGGATTAGTGTTAGGGTTAGTGTTAGGGTGAGGGTTAATGTTAGTTTTACGTGTAAGTTTACGTTGAGGTTGAAGTTGAGGGTGAGGGTGAGAGTGAGGGTGAGGGTGAATTTTAGGGTTGGGGTTTGGTTTAGTGTGAGGGTGAGAGTGAGGGTTAGGTTTAGGATTAGGATTAGGGTTAGGGTTAGGCTGAGGGGGAGGGTTAGGTTTAGGGTTAGGGTTAGAGTTAGGGTGAGGGTGAGTGTTAGGGTTCCTGTGAGTGTTAGGTTTAGGGTTAGGGTGAGGGAAAAGTTTAGGTGGAGGTTTAGGGTGAGTGTGAGTGTTAGGCTTAGGATTAAGGTTAGGATTATTGTTTGCGGGAGTGTGAGGGTTAGATTTAGGGTGAGATTTAGGTTTAGGTTGATGGTTAGGTTTAGGGTCAGATTTACATAGAGGGTGTGGGTGAGGGTGAGTGTTAGTGTTAGGTTTAGAGTCAGGGTGAGTGTGATGTTTAGGGTTAGGGTTTGGATTAGTGTTAGGGTTAGGTTAGGGTTAAGGTGAGGGTGAGGGTGAGGTTGAGGTTCAGGGTTAGGGTTAAGGTTAGGGTGAGGGTGAGGGTTATGGTGAAGTTGATTGTGAGTGTGAGGGTTAGGGATAGTGTGAGTGTTAGGGTTTGGGTTTCCTTTAGGGTTAGGTTTAGGGTTAAGATTAGTGTTAGTGTGAGGGTTAGGGTCAGGGTTAGGTTTAGGGTGAGGGTAAGGGTTAGGGTGAGGGTTAGGGTGAGAGTGAGGGTTAGGCTTAGGGTTAGCTTTAGGATTAGTGTTTGGGTGAAGGTGAGGGTTGGGGTTAGTGTGAGGTTTAGGGTTAGGTTGAGGCTTGGGTTTAGGGTTAGAGTTAGGTAAGGGTGTGGGTGAGGGTGAGGGTTAGGGTAAGAGTGAGGGTGAGGGTGAGGGTTAGGGTTCGGATTAGGATTAGGCTGAGGGTGAGGTTGGGGTTAGGCTGAGGGTGAGGGTGAGCGTTTTGGTTGGTAAGTATTAGGGTTAGTGTTAGTGTGAGGATTACGATGAGGGTGATGGTTAGGGTGAGGGTTAGGGTTAGGGTGAGGGTTAGGGTTAGGTTTAGAGTGAAAGTTAGGGTTAGGGTGATGTTTAGGGTGAGGGTGAGTGTTAGGGTGAAGGTGAGAGTTCGGGTGAGGGTTAGAGTTAGGGTGAGAGATAGGGAGATTGTGAGGTTTAAGGTAGGGGTTAGGGATAGGGTATGAATTAGGATTAGCGTTAGGGTGAGGGTGAGAATAAGGGTTAGGGTGAGGGTTATGGTGAGCGTGAGGGTTAGGATTAGCATTAGCGTTAGGGTGATGTTTAGGGTGAGGGTTAGTGTTAGGATTAGGGTGAGGTTGAGGGTTAGGCTTAGGATTAGGGTGAGAATTAGGGTTTGGGTGATGGTTAGGGTTAGTGTTGGGGTTAGGATGAGGGAGAGGGTGAGCCTGAAGGTTAGTGAGAGGGTGAGGTTGAGGGAGTGGGTTAGGGTTAGGGTAAGGTGAGGGTGAGGTTTAGGCTTAGGATTAGGATTAGGGTTATGGTTAGGTTTAGGCTGAGGGTGTGCGTGAGGGTGTGGGTGAGGGTTAGGGTTAGGGTGAGGGTTAGGGTTAGTGTGACGGTTAGGGTGAGGGTGAGGTTAAGGCTTTTGTTGAGGGTTTTGTTGAGGGTTAGGCTGAGGGGTAGGGTTAGGGTTAGGGTGAGGATTAGGTATAGTGTGGGAGTTAGGGTTAGGGTTAGGGTTAGTGTTAGTGTTAGGGTGAGGGTTAGGCTTAGGGTTAGGTTTATTGTTATTGTTAGGTTTAGGGTGAGGGTGAAGGTGAGGGTGAGGGTGAGGGTGAGGGTGAGGTTCAGGGTTAGGGTTAGTTTTAGGGTGAGGGTGAGAGTGAGGGGGAGGGGGAGGGTTAGGGTGAGCTTTAGGTTTAGGATGAAGGTTAGGTGTAGGTTTAGGGTTATTTTTATTGTAGGGGTGAGGCGGAGTGGGAGGGGTAGGGGGAGAGGGAGGGGGTTTAGGAGAGGTTTAGGGTTGGGTTAGGTTTAGGTTGAGGGTGAGAGTGAGGGTTAGGTTTAGGATTAGGATTAGGGTTAGGGTTAGGCTGAGGCGGAGGGGGAGGGGGAGGGGGAGGGTTAGGTTGACGTTTAGGGTTAAGGTGAGGGTGAAGGTTAGGGTTAGTGTGAGGGTTAGGGTTAGGTTGAGGATTAGGGTTAGGGTGATGTTTAGGGTTAGGTTTGGGGTTAAGATGAGGGAGAGGGTGAGCCTGAAGTTTAGGGTGAGGGTGAGAATGAGGGTGTGGGTTAGGGTTAGGGTAAGGTGAGGGTGAGGTTTAGGGTTAGGATTAGGTTTAGGGTTAGGGTTAGGTTTAGGCTGAGGGTGAGCGTGAGGGTGTGGGTGAGGGTTAGGGTTAAGGTGAGGGTTATGGTTAGTGTGACGGTTAGGGTGAGGGTGAGGTTAAGGCTTTTGTTGAGGGTTAGGCTGAGGGGTAGGGTTAGGTTTAGGGTGAGGATTAGGTTTGGTGTGCGAGTTAGGGTTAGGGTTAGGGTTAGTGTTAGTGTTAGGGTGAGTGTTAGGGTTAGGGTTAGGTTTATTGTTATTGTTAGGTTTAGGGTGAGGGTGAAGGTGAGGGTGAGGGTGAGGGTGAGGGTGAGGTTTAGGGTTAGGGTTAGGTTTAGGGTGAGGGTGAGAGTGAGGGGGAGGGTTAGGGTGAGCATTAGGATTAGGATGAAGGTTAGGTTTAGGTTTAGGCTTATTTTTATTGTTGGGGTGACGCGGAGTGGGAGGGGGTATGGGGAGAGGGAGGGTTAGGTTTAGGGTTGGGTTAGGTTTAGGTTGAGGGTGAGAGTGAGGGTTAGGTTTATTATTAGGATTAGGGTTAGGGTTAGGCTGAGGGTGAGGGGGAAGGGAGAGGGAGGGTTAGGTTTACATTTAGGGTTAGGGTGAGGGTGAGGGTTAGGGTAAGTGTGAGGGTTAGGGTTAGGTTTAGGGTGAGGGAAAAGTTTAGGGTGAGGGTTAGGGTGAGGGTAAGGGTTAGGGTGAGGGTTAGAATGAGGGTTAGGTTTAGGGTTAGCATTAAGGTTAGGGTTAGGATTAGGGTTAGGTTTAGGGTTAGAGTTAGGGAGAGGGTGTGGGTGAGGGTGAGGTTTAGGGTTAGTTTTAGGGTGAGGGTGAAGGTGAGGGTTAGGTTTAGGATAGGGTTAGGTTTAGGGTTAGGCTGAGGATGAGGATGAGGTTAAGGGTTAGGGTTAGGGTTATGGTTAAGGTTAGGGTGAGGGCTATGGTGAGGGTGAGGGTGACGGTTTTGTTTAGGTAAGGTTTAGGGTTAGGGTTAGTGTGAGGATTAGGGTTAAGGTTAGTGTTAGGGTGAGGGTTAAGAGTAGGTTTATTTTGAAGGTTAGGCTTAGGGTGATGTTTAGGCTGAAGTTGAATGTTAGTGTGAGTGTGAGGTTTCGGGTGGGGGTTAGGTTTAGGGTTAGAGTTAGGGTGAGGGCTAATATGAGGGTGAGAATTTGGGTTAGGTTTATGGTAAGGGTTAGGGTGAGGGTGAGGGTTAGGGTGAGTGTGAGGGTTGGGGTTAGGGTTAGGGTTAGGGTTAGGATGAAGGTGAGGTTTAGTGTTAGGATTAGTTTTAGGGTTAGGGTTAGTGTTAGGGTTAGGGTTAGGGTTAAGGTTAGTCTTAGGTTGAGAGTGAGGGGGGAGGGTTAAGGTTAAGTTTAGTGTTTGGGTTAGGGTGAGGGTTAGGGTTAGGGTTAGAGTTAGGGTGAGGGTGTGGTTGAGGGTGAGGGATAGGGTTAGGTTTAGGGTTTGGTTGAGGGTGAGGGTGAAGGTTAGGGTTAGGATTATGGGTAGGGTTAGGTTAGGGTTAGGATTATGGGTAGGGTTAGGGTTAGGGTTAGGCTGAGGGTGAAGTTGAGGTTCAGGGTTAGGGTTAGGGTGAGGTTTAAGTTTATGGTGAGGGCTAGAGTTAGGGTGAGGGTTAGGGTGAGGGTGAGTGTGAGGATTAGGGTTAGGGTGAGTGTTAGGTTTAGGCTAGCGTGAGGGTTGGATTAGAGTGATGTTTAGGGTGAGGATTAGGGTTAGTGTTAGGGTGAGAGTTAGAGTTAATGTGAGGGTTAGGGTGAGGATGAAGATAAGGGTTAAGTTGAGGGTTATTGTGTGGGGTAAGTTTAGGGTGATGGTGAGGGCTAGGGTTAGGGTGATGTTTAGGATGAGGGTGAGGGTTAGGGTGAGGTTGAGAGTTCATGTGAGGGTTAGGGTTACGGTTAGAGCTAGGGTGAGGGCTAGGATGAGGGTGAGGGTTAGGATTAGGGTTAGGGTTAGGGTTAGGATTAGGGTGAGGGTGAGGGTGAGGATTAGGGTGTGTGTTCGGGTGAGGGTTTGGGTGAGGGTTAGGGTAACGGTTAGGGTGAGGAGTAGAGTGAGGGTCAGGGTTAGGGTGAGTGTGAGCGTTAAGTTGAGGTTTAGGTTTAGGGTTAGGTTTAGGGTGAGGGTTAGGCTCAGGATGAGGGTTAGAGTTAGACTTAGGGTGAGGTTCAGGTTCAGGGTGAGTGCTAGTGTTAGGGTGAGTGTTAGGGTTAGGTTGAGGGTTAGGTCTATTATTACAGTTAGGGTGAGAGCTAGGGTGAATGTGAGGGTTAGTGTGAAGGTTAGGGATAGGTTGAGGATTAGGATGAGGGTTGGGGTTAGGGTGAGGTTTAGGCTGAGGGGTATTGTTAGGTTAGTTTTATGGTTAGGGTGAGAATGAGGATTAGGGTTAGGATAAGGATTAGGTTTAGGGTTTGGCTGAGGGGGAGGGGGAGGGTGGGGTTAGGGTTAGGGTTAGGGTGAGGATTAAGGTTAGGTTTAGGGTTAGGGTTATTTTTAGGGTTATGGGGAGCGGGAGGGGGAGGGGGATGTTCATGGTTAGGGTTAGGTTTAGGGTGTGGTTGAGAGTGAGGTTAGTGTTAGGATTAGGATTAAGCTTAGTGTTAGGCTGAGGGTGACGGGAAGGGGGAGGGGGAGGGTTAGGGTTATTTTTAGGTTTAGTGTGAGGGTGAGGGTTAGGGTTAGTGTTAGGGTTAGTGTAAGGCTTAGGGTTAGGGTTAGAGTTAGGGTTACAGTGAGGCTTAGGGTTAGGTTTAGTATTAGGTTTAGGGTTAGAGTTAGGATTAGTGTGAGGGTTAGTGTTAGTGTTAGGGTTAGGGTTAGGGTGAGGGTAAGGGTTAGGGTGAGGTTTAGGGTGAGTGTGAGGTTTAGGATTAACGTTATGTTTAGGGTGAGTGTTAGGGTGAGGGTTAGGTTTAGGGTTATGGTTAGGGTGAGGGTGAAGTTTAGGGTTAGGGTTAGGGTAAGCGTTAGCATTAGGGTTAGGTTTCGGTTTAGCTTGATTTTGAGGGTGAGGTTTAGGTTTGGTTGAGGGTTAGAGTTAGGGTGAGGATTAGGCTTGGGTTATGGTTAGAGTTAGGGTGAGGTGAGGTTGAGGTTATGGTTAAGATTAGGTTTAGGGTTAGGGTTAGACTTATTGTGAGGGTGAGGGTGAGGGTGTGGGTGAGGGTTTGGGTTAAGGTGAGGGTTAGGGTTAGGGTTAGTGTGAGGATTAGTGTTAGAGTTAGGGTTAGGGTGAATATGAGGGAGAGGGATAGGTTTGGGTGAGGTTTAGAGTTAGGGTGATAGTTAGGTTTGGGTAAGGGTTAGAGTTAGGGTGAGGCTGAGGGTGAGGGTTAGGGTTAGGATTAGGGTTAGGGTTAGGGTTAGGTGAGGGTGAGGGTTAGGGTTAGGATTAGGGTTAGGGTTAGGTTTAGGCTGAGGGTGAGGTTGAGGGTGAGGGTTAGGGTTTGTGTTCAGGTGAGGGTTCAGCTGACGATTAGATTTAGGGTTAGGTTGAGGGTTAGGGTGAGGTTTATGGTTAGGGTTAGGGTTAGGGTGAGGATCAGGGTGATGGTAAGTGTTAACGTGAGGTTTAGGTTGAGGGTGAGGGTTAGAGTTAGGTTTAGGGTGAGGAATTGGGTGAGGGTTAGAGTTAGGTTTAGTGTGAGGGTTAGTGTTAGTGTTAGGGTTAGGGTGAGGGTGAGGGTAAGGGTTAGAGTGAGGTTTAGGGTGAGTGTGAGTTTTAGTGTTAACATTAGTGTTAGGGTGAGTGTTAGGGTGAGGGTTATGTTTAGGTTTATGGTTAGGGTGAGGGTGAAGTTTAGGGTTAGGCTTAGGGTGAGGGTTAGGGTTAGGGTGAGCGTTAGCATTAGGGTTAGGTTTAGGGTTAGCTTGAGGGTGAGGGTGAGGGTTAGGTTTGGTTGAGGGTTAGAGTTAGGGTGAAGATTAGGGTTGGGTTATGGTTAGAGTTAGGGTGAGGTGAGGGTGAGGTTATGGTAAAATTAAGTTTAGGGTTAGTGTTAGACTTAGTGTGAGGGTGAGGGTGAGGGTGAGGGTTTGGGTTTGGGTGAGGGTTAGGGTTAGGGTTAGGGTGAGGATTAGTGATAGAGTTAGGGTTAGGGTGAATATGAAGGAGAGGGTTAGGTTTGGGTGAGGTTTACAGTTAGGGTGAGAGTTAGGTTTTGGTAAGGATTAGAGTTAGGGTGAGGGTGAGGGTAAGGGTTAGGGTTAGGATTAGGGTTAGGGTTAGGGTTAGGTGAGGGTGAGGGTTAGGGTTAGGATTACGGTTAGGGTTAGGGTTAGGCTGAGGGTGAGGTTGAGGGTGAGGGTTAGGGTTAGTGTTCAGGTGAGGGTTCGGGTGATGATTAGATTTAGGGTTAGGGTGAGTTTTAGGGTGAGGTTTACGGTTAGAGTTAGGGTTAGAGTGAGGGTCAGGGTGATGGTAAGTGTTAACGTGAGGGTGAGGTTTAGGGTTAGGTTTCGGGTGAGGAATTGGGTGAGGGTTAGGTTTAGTGTGAGGGTGAGCGTTAAGTTTAGGTTTAGGTTAGGGTTAGGGTTAGGGTGATTGTTAGGGTCAGGGTAAGAGTTAGGTTTAGGGTGAGGGTTAGGGTTAGGGGAGGGTTAGGTTTAGGGTTACGTTTAGGGTCAGGGCTAGGTTGAGGGTGAGGTTTAGGGTTAGGGTAACTGTTAGGGATAGGGTGAGGATTAGGGTTAGGGTTAGGGTTAAGATGAGAGTTAGGCTGAGGTATAGGTTTAGAGTTGGGGTGAGGGTTAGGTTTAGTGTGAGAGTTAGGGTTAGTGTTAGGGTTAGTGTAGGGTGAGGGTTAGGGTTAGGGTTAGGTTTAGGGTAAGGGTGAGGGTGAAGCTGAGTGTGAGTGTGAGAGTGAGGGTGAGGGTGAGGTTTAGGGTTAGGGTTAGGTTTAGGGTGAGGGTGAGAGTGAGAGTTAGGTTTAGGATTAGGATTCGGTCACAGTTAGGCTGTGGATGACAGTGAGTGTGAGGGGGGTTTTGGGTTAGTTTTAAGGTTAGCGTTAGGTTTAGGGTGAGGGTTATGGCTAGGTTTAGGGTTAGGTTTCCCGTGAGGATAAGGGTAAGGGTGAGGGTTAGGATGAGGGTGAGGGTTAGGGATAGGGTTAGGGTGAGGGTGAGTGTTAGGGAGAGGATGAGGTTTAGGGTGAGGGTTACAGTGAGGGTTACGGTTAGGGTGAGGGTTAGGGTTAGGTTTAGGTTTAGGGTGAGAATGAGTGTGAGGGTGAGGTTTAGGGTTAGGTTTAGGATTAGTGTGAGTGTTAGGGTTAGCGTTAGGGTTAGGATGAAGTTTAGGGTGAGGGGTAGGGTTAGGGTTAGGTTGAGGGTGAGGGTGAGCGTGAGGTTTAGGGTTAGGGTGAGATTTAGGGTTAGCATTAGGGTGAGGGTGATGGTTAAGGTTAGGTTTAGGATGAGGGTTAAGGTGAGGGATAGGGTTAGTTTTAGTGGGAGGGTTAGGGTTCGTGTGAGGGTTACTGTTAGGCTTAGGATTAGGGTGAGGTTTAGGGTTAGGGTTAGGAAAAGGATAGGGTGAGGGTGAGGGTTAGGGTTAGGGTGAGGGTGAAGGTGACGGTGAGTGCTAGGGTAAGGGTGAGGATTAGGTTTAGGTTTAGGGTGAGGGTTAGGTTTAGGGTTAGGGTGAGGGTGAGTGTTAGGTTTAGGGTTAGTGTTAGGGTTAGGTTTAGGCTTAGGGTGAGGGTGAGGGTTTGGGTGAGGGTTAGGGTTAGGGTGAGTGGTAGGGTGAGGTCACCCTAAACATCACCCTAAACCTACTCCTCAACCTAACTATAAACCTTACCCTCACCCTAACCCTAACCCTCACACTAACCCTCACCCTCAATTTAAACCTCACCCTAACAATAACCCTAAATCTTATGTAATCGAAACCCTCACCCTCACCGTCACTCTCACACTAACACTCACGCTCAACCTAGCCCTCCCCGTAACCCTAACCCTAACACCTACCCTCACCCCAGCCTCGACCGCAGCCTAACCGTTACCCTAACCCTAACACTCACACTCATCCTCACCTTAAACCTAACCTTAACGCTAAACTTCACCATCACTCTCACCCTAACCCTAACCCTAGCCCTAACAATAACCCTAACCCTAAACCTAACCCTAATCCTAACATTAACCCTCACCCCAACCGTAACCCTAACCCTAACCCTCACCCTCAACCTAAACCTCACCCTAACCTTTAACCTCACAATAACCCTAATTCTCTCCTTAACCCTAATCCTCACACTAAAACTAACCCTCACCCTAAGCCTCACCCTTACACTCACCCTAACCCTCACCCTCACCCTAACACTAAAGCTAACCCTAACCCTCACTCTCAACCTAACCCTCACCCTAAACCTTATCCTCACACTAACCCTAAACCTAACCCTAACCCTCACATTAACCCTAACCCTCACACTAACCCTTACCCTACCCCTCACCTAAGAGCTCACCCTCACCCTAACCCTAACCCTCACCTTCACCTAACCCTCACCGTCACCCTGACCCTCACCCTTACCCTAACCCTCACCCTAACCCTAACCATCACCTTAAACCTCAACCTCAACCTGATCCACATCCTAACCCTAACCGTACGCCTTTACTAACGGAAAACCTCGCCGTCACCCTAACTGTCACCCTCACCCTGACCTTCACCTAGCCCTCAACCAAAAACTAACCCTAACACTCACCCTCATCCTCACCCTCACCCCCACCCTAAGCCTAACCCTAACCCTAACCTCAACCTCAACCTCCCTCTCCCCCTCACAATAACCTTCACCCTAATCCTAACCCTAATGCAAAAATTACCCCTCACCCTCACACTAACCCTAACCCTCAGCCTAAACCTAACACTAACCCTAACCCTACCCCTACCCCTCACCCACACCCTAACCCTCTCCCTCACACGAGCCCTCACCCTAAACCTAACCCTCAAACTAACCCTAACCCTAACCCTCTCCTTCACCCTAACCCTCACCTTCACCCTAAACTAGCCCTAACCCTTACCCTCTCCCTAACCCTACCCTAACAGTAGTCTTCACCCTAACCCTCACCCTAACCCTTATCCTCACCCTAACCCTCACCCTAACCCTAACACTAACCCTCACACTAACCCTCACCCTAACGCTCACCCTAACCCTAAGCCTAACCATAACCCTCACCCTCACCCTAAACCTCACCCTAACCCTTACTCATACATGACCCCTAAACCTAACACTCAGCCTAAACCTCATATTAAACTTAACCATAACCCTAACCCTCACCTTACCCTTAACCCTAAGCCTAAACCTAACACTCACCCTAACCCTAACACTCACACTCACCATCAACCTTTTCCTAAGTCTAACCCTAACACTAACACTAATCCAAACCCTAACCCTCACCCTAACCCTCACCCTCACCCTAAACCTCACCCTCACCCTTATCCTAACACTAACCCTAACCCTAACCCTAACCCTAACCCTCACACTAATACTAACCTGACCCTAACCCTAACCCTACCCATCACCATAAACCTCACCCTACCACTAACCCTAACCCTAACACTCACCCTAACACTAACCATAACCCTAACGCTCACCCTCACCCTAACGCTCATCGTCACCCTAACACTCAGTCGAAACTTAACTCTCACCCGCACCCTAAACCTCATCCTCACCCGAACCCTCACTCTCACCCTAAACATCACCCTAACCCTAACCTTCACCCTAACCCCTACCCAAATCTCACCCTAACCCTCACCATCAACCTAATACTCACCCTAAACTTAACCCTAACACTTACCTAACCCTAACTCTAACCCTCAACCTCACCCTCAACCTAAACCTAACCCTAACCCTAAAACTCACCGTAACCCTAACCCTAAATCTAAACCTAACCCTCTCCCTCAACCTAACCCTCACCCTCACGCTAAACATTACCCTCACCCTAACCCTCACCCTACACCTAACCCTAACGATAACCCTAACACTCACCCTCACCCTAACCCTCACCCTAAACCTCACCCTAACTTTTAACCATACACTAACCCTAAGTCTAACCCTAACCCTAACCCTCAAACTAACACTAACCCTCAACCGAACTTTAACCCTACCACTCACCCTAACCCTCACACTAAGCCTAAACCTAACCCTAACACTAAGCCTCAAACTAAACCTCACCCTAACCCTAACCCTCACCCTCATCCTCAACTTCAGCCTAACCCTAAACCTAACCCTAATCCTAACCCTAACCCTCACATTCACCCTAAACCTAACCCTCACCATCACCCTCACCCTCACACTCACCCTCAACCTCACCCTCACGCTAACCCTCACCCTCACCCTAAACACCACCCTAAACCTAAACCTCATCCTAACCCTAACCTTAACCCTAACACTAACACTAACCCTCACCCTAATCTTTATCCTCATACTAACCCTAACTCTAAACGTAACCCTAACCCTAACAATAACACTAACCCTAACCATAACCCTAATCCTAACAATAACATTCACTCTAACCCTAACCCTAACACTCACCCTCACACTCACCCTAACCCTAACCCTAACGCTAAACCTCACCCTCACACTAACCCTAACCCTAACAATAACACTAACCCTAACCATAACCCTAATCCTAACAATAACACTCACACTCACCCTAACCCTAGCAATCACCTAAACCCTAACCCTCACCGTAAACCTTACCCAAACCCTAATCCTAACCCTAACCCTCACCCTCACCCTAACCTTAATCCTAACCCTAACCCTCACCCTCACCCTAACCCCTGCCTTAACCCTAACGCTAACCCTGACCCTCACTTCACCCCAACCCTAACCCTAACCCTCACCTTAAACCTAAACCTTACCCTAAACCTAACCCTAACACTAACCCTCACCCTAACCCTAAACCTAAGCCTAACCCTCAACCTAACCATCACCCTATACCTAACGCTAACTCTAACCCTCACTTCACTCTAACCCTAATCCTAACCCTAACCCTAACCCTCACCCTAACCATAAACCTTACCGTAAACCTAACCCTAACCCTCACCCTCACCCTAACCCTCATCCTAACACTTATCTTCACACTAAAATTAACCCTAACCCTAACCCTAACACTCACATGAACCGTAACACTCACCCTATACCTAAAC
This sequence comes from Dipodomys merriami, assembly GCF_024711535.1. Lineage (NCBI taxonomy): Eukaryota > Metazoa > Chordata > Mammalia > Rodentia > Heteromyidae > Dipodomys > Dipodomys merriami. The sequence goes on from NW_027203182.1 coordinate 752,714, forward strand.
CTACCCCTCACCCTAAACCTCACCCTCACCCTAACCATAACCCTAACCCTCACACTAGCACTCACCCTCAACTTAAACCTCACCCTAACAATAAACCTAACCCTTACCTAACCGAAACCCTCACCCTCACCCTCACCCTCACTCTCACCCTAGCCCTCACCCTCAAACTAGCCCTCACCCTAAACCTAACCCTTACCTAACCAAAACCCTCACCCTCTCCGTCACCCTCAACCCTAACAATCACCCTCACCGATGCCTCAACCTAACCTTAACCCTCACCCTAAACCTAACCCTCACCCTAAACCTCACCCTAAACCTAACGCTAACCCTAACCCTCACCCTACCTTAAACCTCACCCTAAACCATACCTGAACCATAACCCTAACCCTAACCCTAATCCTAACACTAACCCTAACCCTAATGCTCACCCTAATGCTCACCGTAAACCTAACCCTCACCCTCACCCTAAACATAACCCTCACCCTCACTCTAACCCTCACCGTCACCTTAAGCTCACCCGAACCCTAACCGTCACCCACACCCTAAAACTCACATTCACCCACACCGTCACCCTCACGCTAACCCTACCCTAAACCTCACCCTATCCCTAACCCTCACTCTATACCTAACTCTAACCCTCACCCTAATCCTAACCGTCCACCTAACCCTCACCCTCAACCTAATCCTCTCCCGAACCCTAACCCTATCCCTTACATAACCGAAACCCTCACCCTCACTCTCACCTTAACCCTAACCCTCACCCTGACACTCACCCTCATCCTAACACTAATCCTAATCCTAACCCTCAACCTAAATCTCACCCTAACCCTAATCCTAAACCTGAGGCCTCACCCTAACCCTCACCCTAACCCTAAAGCTAACCCTAATGCTTACCCTAACCCTAACACTCACTCTAACCCTTACCCTCAAACTACCCCTAGCCCTAGCAGTAACCCTAACCCTAACCCTCACATTAACCCTAACCCTCACCCTCACCCTAACCCTAACCCTACCCCTCACCCTAACCATCACCCTAACCCTCACCCTAACCCTAAACCTAATCCTCACCCTAACCCTAACCCTCATCTTCAACCTCAACCTCACCCTAATCCTCATCCTTACCCAAAACGTCAGCCTAACCCTAACCCTCACCCTAGCCCTCACCCTAAAACTAACCCTAACCTTCACCCTCACCCTCACCCCCACCCTCAGTCTAACCCTAACCCTAACCCTAACCTCAACCTGAATCTCACCCTCGCCCTCACCCTATCCCTTACCCTAACCCTAATCCTCACAATAAACCTAACGCTCACCCTAACCCTAACACTCTCCCTCATCCTAACCCTCAACATCACCATAGCCCTCACCCTAACCCTAACCATCATCCACACCCTAAAACTCGCGCTCACCGGAACCCTCACCCTGACCCTAACCCTGCCCTAAACCTCACCCTCACCCTAACCCTCACCATAAAAATAATTCTAACCCTCACCCTCATACTAACCCTAACCCTAACCTTATTCCTCACAATAAACCTCACCCTAACACTAAGGCAAACCCTAACCCTCACTCTCCACCTAACCCTCACCCTAACACTTACCCTAACACTAACCTTAAGCCTAACCCTAACGCTCACATTAACCTTAACTCTCACCCTAACCTTTACTCTACCCCTCACTTAACCCCTCACACTAACCCTAACCCTAAAGCTCACCCTAACCCTAACCCTCACCTTCACCCTAACCCTCACCGTCACCCTAACCCTCACCCTAATCCTAACATTCACCTACACCCTAATCCTCACACTCACCCTCACCCTAACTCTAACCCTCATCCTAAACATCACCCTAATCGTAACCCTCACACTAAGCCTAAACCTAATCCTCGCCCTAACCCTAACACTCATCTTCAACGTCAACCTCACCCTAATACTCACCCTCACCCAAACCGTCACCCTAACCATCACCCTCACCCTAGCCCTCATCCTAAAAATAACCCTAAACTTCACCTCACCCTCACCCTCACCCCCACCCGCAGTCTAACCCTAAACCTTACCCTAACCTCAACCTCAATCTCACCCTCGCCCTCACCCTAACCCTATACCTAACCCTAACCCTAATGCTAAAACTAGCCCTCACCCTCACACTAACCCGAACCCTCAGCCTAAACCTAACCCTAACCCTAACCCTAACCCTACCCTTCACCCTCACCCTAACGCTTTCCCTCACACTAGCCCTCACCCTAACCTTCACCCTCACCCTAACCCTAACCCTAACCCTCTCCTTCACCCGAACACTCACTGTCATCGTAAACTTCGCTCTAACCCTGACCCTCAACCTAACCCTCACCCGAACCCTAATCCTAGCTGTAACACGAACCGTCACCCTAAAAATCACCCTAACCCTTACCCTCACCCTAACCCTCACCCTAACTCTAACCCTAACCCTAACCCTAACACTCACCCTAAACCTAAGTCCTAACCCTAAGCATCACCCTCACCCTAACCCTCACCCTAACCCTTACCCTCCAACGAACCCTAACACTAACCCTCAGCCTAACCTTCATATTAAACTTAATCCTAAACCTAACCCTCAGCTTACCCTTAAGCCTAAACCTAATCCTAAACCTCGCCTTAACCCTAACCCTCACACTCACCCTCAACCACACCCTCAGGGTAACCCTAACACTAACCCTAATGCAACCCTAACCCTCACCCTCACCCTCACCCTAACCCTAAACCTAACTCTAAACAAACCCTGAACCTAACCCTAAACCTATCCCTAAACCTTAACCTAACCCTAACCCTAATCCTAATCCTAACCCTCACCCTCACCCTAACCCTAAACCTAACCCTCAGCCTAACCGTCATCCTAACCCTAACCCTAACCCTAACCCTCACCCTAACCTTAACCCTAAGCCTAACCCTAACCCTCACCCAAACCCTAACCCTCACGCTCACCCTCAACCTCACCATCACCCTCAACCTACCCCTCATCCTCACACTCAATCTTACCCTAAACATAACCCTAAACCTTACCCTAAACCTAACCCTCACCTTCACCGTCACCCTCACCATCACCCACAACCTAACCCTCACCCTCACCCTCAACCTAACCCTAACCCTAACCCTAAGTCTCACCCTAATCTTAACTCTGACCCTCACACTCACACTCACCCTAAGCCTTACCAAACACCTAAGACTAATTCTAAACCTAACCCTCACCTTCACACTCACCCTAAACCTAAACCTGACACTAAACCTAACCATAACCCTAACCTTCACACTCACCCTAATCCTCACCGTCACCCTAACACTCAGCCGAAACCTAACCCTCACCCACACCCTAACCCTAACCCTAACCCTAAAACTCACCCTAAACATAATCCTAACCCTAATATTCACCATCACCCTCACCCTCATGCTAAACCTCACTGTCACCCTAACCCTAAGCCTAAACCTAACTCTAACCTCAATCCTAACCCTTACCCTCAACCTCAGCCTAACCCTAACCCTAAAATTAACCCTCACCGTCACCGTCACCCTCACCTTCACCTTAACACTCACCCTCAACCTCACCCTCACCCTGACCCTCACCCTCACCCTAAGCAATAATCTCACCCTCACCCGAAATATAACCCTCATCCTAACCCTAACTCTCACCATAACCCTAACCCAAACCCTCCCCCTAACCCTCACGCTAATCCTAACCCTAACCTTCACCATAAACCTCACCCTAACCCTTAAACATATTAAAACCCTGACCCTAGCCCTAACCCTAACATGCACTCTAACGCTAACCCTCACCCAAACCCTAACACTCAAGGTCACCCGAAACATCAACCGAACCCTTACAATCACCCTAATCCTAACCGTAACCGTAATCCTATACCTATCCCTCACCCTAACCTTAACCCTAACCCTAACCCTAACCATCACCCTCACCCTAACATTCACCCTCACCATAAATAACACCCTAAACCTAACCCTCACCCTAACCGTGACCCTAACACTCACCCTAACCCTAAAACTCACCGTAAAAGTCACCCTTACCCTAACACTAACCCTAACACTCAAGCTCACCCTCAACCTAACCCTCAGCCTCACCCTTATCCTAACACTAACCCTAATCATAACCCTAACCCTAACACTCACACTAACGCTAAACTTGACCCTAACCCTAACCCTAACACTCACTCTAACTCACACCCATAAACCTAACGCTCATCCTCACCCTAACCCTCATCGTCACCCTAAAACTCACCTGAAATCTAACCCTCACCCACACCCTAACCCTCACTCTCACCCGAACCCTCACTCTCACCGTAAACATCAACCTAAACCTAACCTTCACCCTAACCCCTACCCTAACCCTCACCCTAACCCTAAACCTCTACCTAACCCTCACATTCAACCTATTCCTCACCCTAACCCTAAGCCTAACCCTTAATTAACCCTAACTCTAACCCTCAACCTGAACCTCACCCTAACCTTAACCCTCACCGTAACCCTAAACATAACCCTAACCCTCTCCCTCACCCTAACCCTCACCCTCACGCTAAACAGTACTCTCACCCTAACCCTCACCCTAAACCTAACCCTCACCCTAACCGTTAACCTAACCGTAACAGTAACCCTAACACTCACACTCACCCTACCCTCACTCTAACTTTTAACCACACACTAACCCTAAGTCGAACCCTAACCCTAACCCTCACTCTAACACTATCCCTCACCCTAAGTCTAACCCTACCCCTCACCCTAACCCTCACCCTAAGCCTGAACCTAACCCTAACACTAACCCTCACCCTAACCCTAACCCTAATCCTCAACCTCACCCTAACCCTCTTGGTCTCCCTAACCCTTAACGTAACCCTAATCCTCACCCACACTTTAACCCTCACCTTAAACCTAACCCTAACCGTCCCCCTCCCCACCCCCTCAAACTACCCCTAAATTTAACACTAACCCTCACCCTAACCCTAACCCTTACCCTAAATCTAAACCTACCCCTCACCCTACCCCTCACCCTCACCCTAATCCTAAACCTAACCCTCAACCTAAACCTAACCCTAACCCTAAACCTCAACCTAACCCTAACCCTAACCCTCACCCTAACCCTAATACTTACCCTAACCCTAACCCCAACACTCACCCTAACGCTAACCCTAACACTAACACTAACCCTCACCCTAACCCTAACCTTAACCCTAACCCTCATCCTAACCTTTATCCTCATACTAAATCTAACTCTAAACCTAACCCTAACCCTAAACCTCTCCCTACCACTAACCTTCACCTCACCCCAACCCTCACCCTGACTCTAACCCTAAAACTCACCATCACCCTCACCCTAAACTAAACCCTCAAACTAAACCTAAACCTCGTCCTAATCCTCACCATAACACTAACCCTAACCCTTATCTAACAGAAACCCTCACCCTCACCTTCACCAACACACTAAACCTCACCGACACCCAAGCCCTCACCCTAAACTTAACCCTCACCGTAACCCTAACACTAACCCTCAGTCTCACCCTAACCCAAACCCTATACCTAACCCTCACCCTAACCCTAAACCTCACCCTAACCCTAAGCTTCACCCTAACCGTAACCCTAACACTTACCCTAACCCTAAACCTAACCCTAACCCTCAACCTCACCCTACCCCTCACCCTAACTCTCATCCTCACCCTAACCCTCAACTTAACCCTTATCCTCACAATAACCCTAAACCTAACCCTAACCCTGACATTCATCCTCACCCTCACCCAAACCCTAACACTAACCCTAATCCTAACACTAACCCTCACCTCACCCCCACACTAAATCTAACCCTAACCCTAACCCTCACCCTCAACCTCACACTAACTCTAACCCTAAACTTAATCCTATTTCTAATCCTCAACGTCAAACTAAATCTAACCATAAACATAACCCTATACCTCAACCTCACCCTCACCCTAACCGTAAACCTAACCCTAACCCGCAACCTAACCCTCACCCTCATCCTAATCCTCACTCTAACCCTAACCCTTACGTAAACGAAACCCTCACCCTCACCCTCACCCTCACTCTCACCCTAACCCTTACCCTAAACCTAACCCTAACCCTCACCCTCAACCTCAGCCTAAACCTAACCCTAACCCTCATCCTAACCCTCACAATAACCCTAAAACTAACCCAAACCCTAACCCTCAATGTAACCCTCACCCTAAACCCAACGCTAACCCTAACCCTTACCCTCACCCTAACTCTCACCCAAACCCTTACCCTTACCCTAACCCTCACGCTGACCCTTACACTCAACCTAACCCTAAACCTTACCCTAACCCTCAACCTAATCCTAACCCTCACCCTAACCCTAACCCTACCCCTCACCCTAAACCTCACCCTAACCTTAACCCTAACCCTAATTCTCAACCTAAATCTAACCCTAACTCCTCACAGTCAACCTAACCCTCACCGACACCCTCAACCTCACCCTATCCCTCACCCGCACCCTAACGCTCAACCTAACCCGAAACCTACTGCTCACCCTAACACTCACCCTCACCCTAAATCTCACCCTAACCCTAACCCTCACCAAAACGGTAACCCTAACACTCACCCTAACCCGGATCCTCACCCTCAATCTAATCTTCATCCTGACAATAACCATAACACTAACCTAACAGAAACCCTCACCCTCACCCTCAACCTCAACCTCACCCTAGCCCTCAGCCTAACCCTAACCCTAATCCTAAACCTACCCCTCACACCCACAATCACACTAACCCTAACGCTATCCCTACCTTCTCCCTCACCCTAACCCTAACCCTAAACCATACAATAAACCTAACCCTAACCCTAAAACTCACATTAAACCATATTTTCACACTAAACACCACCCTAACCCCAACCCTCACCCTAAAACTAACCCTAACCCTCAACCTCAAACTAACCCTCAACCTAAACCTCACCCTCAACCTAATCCTCTTCATAACCCTAACCCTAAACCTTACCTAACCGAAACACTCACCCTCACACTCACCCTCACCCTAACCAACACCCTCACCCTAGCCTTCATCCTAAACTTACCCCCTAACCCTAACCCTAACACTAACGCTCACCCTCACCCTAATCTTAAACCTAACTCTAACCCTCACCCTAACCCACACTCTGACCCTAACCCTCACCCTAAATCTCATCCTAACCCTAAACCTCACCTTAACCCTAAACCTAACCCTCACCCTAACCCTAACCCTCAACCTCTCCCTAACCCTCACCCTTACCCTTATACTCACAGTAACCCTAACCCTAAACCTAACCCTAACATTTACCCGTATCCTCACCCTAACATTATCCCTAACCCTAATCCTAACACTGAGCCTCACCCTCACTCTCACCCTAACTCTAATCCTAACCCTCACCCTCACCCTAATTCTAACCCTAACCCTAATCCAAATTCTAACCCTCAGTCTCACCCACACCCTAACTCTAAACCTAACCCTAACCCTAACCCTCACCCTCACTCTCACCCTAACCCTAAACCTCACCCAAACCCACACCTAACCCTAACACTGACCCCAACCCTAATGCTAACTGTAACCCTCACCCTCACCCTAAACCTCACCCTAACCCTTAAACTCACCCTAACCCTAACCCTAAACCTAACCCTAATCCTCGCCCTAACCCTCTCAACCAAAACCCAAAACTAAACCTCACCCGAAACCTCACCCTCACCCTTACACTCACCCTAACCCTAACCCTAACCCTAATACTAAACCTAACCCTCACCCTCACACTAACCCTCACCATCACTCAAAATATCACCCTAACCCTAAGCCTCACCCTAACCCTAACACTCACCCTAACACTAACCCTCACCAAAACCCTCAACCTAACCGTAACGCTAAATCTAACCCTAAACCTCACCATCACCCTAACACTCAGCCGAAAACTAACCCTCACCCACACTGTAACCCTTACCCTCAACCGAACACTCACACTCACCCGAACCCTCAACCTCACCCTAAACCTAACCATAACACTCACCCTAACCCTATCCCTAAACCTAAACCTAACACTCACGCTAAACCTAACCCTATCCCTAATCCTAACACTGAACTTCACCCTCACTCTCACCCTAACTCATCCTAACCCTAACCCTCACCCTCAACCTAACTCTAACCCTTACCCTAACTCTATCCATAACCCTAATCCAAATTCTAACCCTACTCTCACCCTCACCCTAACTCTAACTCTAACCCTAATCCTAACTTTCCCCCTCACCTCACTCTAACACTAACTCTCACCCTAACCCGCACCCTAACCCTAACCCTCACACTCAACCTAACACTCACCATAACCCTCAACCTCACACTAAACCTCACCCTATCCCTTAAACTCACCATAACCCTAACCCTAACCATAACTCTAATCCTCACCCTAACCCTAATGCTCATCCATAACCTAAAACTCAACCTCAACTGAAACATCACCCTAACCCTAACACTCACCCTAACCCTAACCCTCAACGTAACCCTCACCCTAAAACTAACTTTAACCCAAACCCTAACACTCACCATCCCCTTAACACTGAGCCGAAACCTAACCCTCACCAAAACTCTAACCCTCATCCTCACCTGAACACACACACTCACCGGAACCGTCAACCTCACCCTTACCCTAACCCTAACACTGACCCTAACCCTAACCCTAACCCTAACACTCACACTAACCCTAACCCTAACCCTAACCCTCATCCTCACCCTAACACTCACTGTCACCCTAACACTACTCCGTAACCTAATCCTCACCCACACCTTAACCTTCACCATCTCCCGAACACTCACACTCACCCGAACCATCACCTTCACCCTAACCCTCATCCTCACCCTAAACATCACCCTAACCCTAACCCTCACCCTAACCCCAAACCTAACAATCACCCTAAAACTAACCCTCAACCTAACCCTCATCCTCAACTTAATTCTCAACCTAACTCTAACCCTAAGACTTACCTTATCAAAACCCTCACCCTCACCCTCACCCTAAACCTCACCCTCACCCTAGCCCTCAAACTAACCCTACCCCTAACCCTCAGCCTCACCTTCAACCTAACCCTAACCCTAACCCTCAGCCTCACCTTCAACCTAAACCTAACCCTAACCCTAAACCTCACGCTAACCCTAATGATAACCCTATCCCTAACCCGAAACCTAACCCTTACCCTCACCCTAACTCTAAACGTAAAGCTAACCCTCACGCTAAACGTCACCCTAACACTAACGTTATGTTAAACCTCACCCTCACCCTCACCGTCACCCTAACCCTCACCCTCAACCTAACCCTAAAACTACCCCTCACACTAACCCTGATCCTAACCCTCACCCTCACCCTAGACCTCACGCTGACCTTAATCCCACCCTAACCCTAACACTAACCCTCACCCTCAACCTAAACCTAACCCTAACCCTAACCCTAACCCTCACCCTAACCCTCACCATAACCCTAATCCTAACCCTAACCCTAACCCTCACTCTAACCCTCACCCTATCCATAATCCTCAACCTAACCCACACCCTCACCCTAATCCTCACCATAACCTTAAATCTAACCCTTACCTAAACGAAACCCTCACACTCACCCTCACGCTAACCCTCACCCTCACCCTAACCTTAATCCTCAACCTAATATTAACCCTCACTCGACCCCTATAACTAAACCTCACCCTCACCCTATCCCTAACTCTAACCCTAACCCTCACCCTAACACTCACACTCACCCTAACCCTAATGCTAACCCTAACACTCAACTTCACCCTAAAGCTTACTCTCACCTTCAACCTAACCCTAAGTCTAAACCTAAACCTCACCCTAACCATAACCCTAACCCTATCCCTAAACTGAACCCTAACCCTCACTCTCACTCTAACTCAAAACCTAAACCTAACCCTAGCGTTAACCCTCACCCTAACCCTAAAGTTATCCCTAACCCTCACCCTAACCCTCTCACTAACACTCACCCTCAACCTAGCCTTCAACTAACCCTAACCCTAACCCAAAACCTCCCCTCCCCCTCCGCCTCACCCTCAACCAAACACTAACCCTAATCCTAAACCTACACCTCACCCCCACCATCACCCTAACCCTAACCCTATCCCTAACCCTCACCCGAACCCTCACCCTAACCCTAATGCTCAACCTAACCAGCAACCTCACCCTAATCCTCACCATAACCTTAACCCTAACCCTTACATAACTGAAACCCTCACACTCATCCTCACCCTAACCCTCCCCCTAACACTTATCCTCACACAAAACCTAACCCTAACCCTCACACTAACCCTAATCCTCACCCTATCCCAAACCCTCACCCTAACCCTCACCCTAACCCTCACACTCACCCTAACCCTAATGCTAACCCTAACACTCAAACACACCCTAACACTCACCCTAACCCTTACCATCACCCTAACCCTAAAACTAACCCTCCACCTAACACTAACTCTAAACCTGACCATAACCCTAAACCTAAACCTGACCCTAACCCTCACACTAACCCTCACCCTAAAACAAACCTTAACCCAAAACCTCAACTTCACCTTAAACCACACCCTAATACTTACCCTCACCATAACACTAACCTTAACCCTAATTCTCACCTAAAACCTAACCCTCAACCACACCCTAAAATTCACCCACACCCGAATCCTTACCCTCACCCTAACACTCACCTAACTATAAACAAAATCCTAAACCTAACACTCAACATCACCCTCACCCGCACCTAACGCTAACCATAACCCTAACCCTCACCCTCATCCTCACCCTAACCCTCACCTCACCCTAAACATCACCCTAACCCTAATCCTCACCCTAACCCTCACCTAACCCTAACGATAACACTAACCCTCACCCTCCCCCTAACCCTCACCCTAAACTTTAACCTCACACTAACCCTAACTCTAACCTAAACCCTCACACTAACTCTAACCCTCAACCTAACACTAACACTAACCCTCACCTAACCCTCACCCTCACCCTAGCCCTCAACATAATCCTAACCCTCAACCTAACCCTAACCCTAACCCTCATCCTCAACTTCAACCTAACCCTAACCCTAACCCTAAATCTCACGCTAACCCTCACCCAAAACCTAACCCTAAGCCACACCCTAAACCTCACCCGAACCCTCACCCGAACCCTAACACTCAGCCTCACCCTAAACATCAACCTAACAATAACCCTCACTCTAACCCTAACACTAACCCTCACCCTAACCCTAACACTCAACCTAACCCTAATGCTAACCCTAACACTCAAACTCACCCTAACCCTCACCCTAACCCTTACCATCACCCTAACCCTAAACCTAACCTTTCACCTAACACTAACTCTAAACCTCACCATCACCCTAAACCTAAACCTAACCCTAACCCTCACACTAACCCTCACCCTAAAACAAACGTTAACCCAAAACCTCAACCTCACCCTAAACCACACCCTAATACTTACCCTCACCCTAACCCTAAGCCTCAACCTAACTCTAATGCTAACCCTAACACTCAAACTCAAACTAACCCTCACCCTAACCCTTACCATCACCCTAACACTAAACCTAACCCTCCACCTAACACTAACTCTAAACCTCACCATCACCCTAAACCTAAACCTAACCCTAATCCTCACACTAACCCTCACCCTAAAACAAACGTTAATCCAAAACCTCAACCTCACCCTAAACCACACCCTAAAACTTATGCTCACCATAATCCTAACCCTAACCCTAATTCTCACCTTAAACCTAACCCTCAACCACACCCTAAAATTCACCCACACCTGAATCCTTACACTCACCCTAACTCTCACCTAACTATAAACAAAGTCCTAAACCTAACACTCAACATCACCCTCACCCGACACCTAATGCTAACCATAACCCTAACCCTCACCCTCATCCTCACCCTAACCCTCACCTCACCCTAAACATCACCCTAACCCTAATCCTCACCCTAACCCTCACCTAACCCTAACGATAACCCTAACCCTCACCCTCACCCTCACCCTAACCCTAAACTTTAACCTCACACTAACCCTAACCCTAACCCAAACCCTCACACTAACTCTAACCCTCAACCTAACCCTAACACTAACCCTCACCCTAAACCTCACCCTTACCCTAGCCCTCAACATAATCCTAACCCTCAAACTAACCCTAAGCCTAACCCTCACCCTCAACTTAAACTTAACCCTAACCCTAATCCTAAACCTCACCCTAACCCTCATCCAAAACCTAAACCTAAGCCACACCCTAAACCTCACCCTCATCCTCACCCGAACCCTCACCCGAACCCTAACACTCAGCCTCACCCTAAACATCAACCTAAACCTAAACCTCACTCTAACCCTTACCCTAACCCTCACCCTAACCCTAACCCTCAACCGAACCCTCACCCTCACCTTAGCACTCATTGTAACTCTAAACCTAACCCTAACCCTAAACCTAACCCTCACCCTCTGCCTCCCCCTCAGCCTACCCATAACCCTAATCCTATATCTACCCCTCACCCCCACCATCACCCTAAACCTAACCCTAACCCTAATGCCCACCCTCACCCTCACCCTCACCCTCACCCTAACCCTAACCCTAACCCTAACAATTACCATAACCCTAAATCTAACCTTAATCCTTACCCTAACCATAACCCTAACCCTAAAACTCACCATTACCCTAATCCTAACCCTACCCCTCACACTAACACTAACCCTCACTGTAACCCTCACACTAACCCTCACACTAAACCTAACCCTAAACCTAACCATCAACCTAAACCTAACCATAACGCTCACCCTCAAGCTAACCTTCACCCTAACCCTAACATTCACCCTAAACCTCACCCTAACCCTTAAGCTAACCCCAACCATAACCCTAAACCTAACCTTCACCCTCAACTTAACCCTCACCCTAACCCTTATCCTCACACTATCCCTAATCTTAAACTTATCCCTAACCCTCACACTAACCCTAACCCTAAACCTACCCCTTACACTAACGCTAACCCTAAACCTGAACTTAATCCTAACCCTCACCCTAACCCTAACGCTCACCCTCACCCTTAACCTAACCCCCAACCTAACCCTCACCCTTACCCTAATCCTCACCATAACTCAAACCCTAAACCTCACCTAAAGGAAACACTCACCCTTACCCTCACCCTAATCCTCACAGTCACCCTAGTCCTCACCTTAACCTTAACCCTCACCCTAACCCTAACACTATCCCTCACGCTAACCCTAAACCTAACCCTGACCCTAACCCTCACCCAAACCCTAACCCTAACCCTAACCCTGAACCTAAACCTAACACTGACCCTCACCTTCCACCTAACCCTCATCCCAAACCTAACCATCACCTTAACCCTAATACTAACCATTAACCTAACGCTAACCCTAACCATCACCCCCAAACTAACCTTCACCCTAACCCTTATCCTCACTCTAACCGTAAACCTAAACCTAAGCCTAACACTCACAATAAACCTAACCCTCACCCTAACCCTAACCCTACCTCTCACAGTAACGCTCAACCTAACCCTCACCCTAACCCAAACACCCAGGCTAAACATCACTCCCACCCTAATACTCACCATAACCCTAACCCTAACCCTTACCTAACCAAAACCCTCACCCTCACCCTGACCCTCACACTCAACCTCACCCTCACCCGAAAACTAACCCTCACCCTCATTCTCACTCTCTCCCTAACTCTAACCCTAACCCTAACCCTCAACCTCACCCTCACCCTAACACTCATCCTCACCATAAATACAACCTAACCCTAACCCTCACGCTAAGCCGAACCCTCACCTTAAACCTAACACTCAACCTCACCCTAAACATCACCCTAACACTAACCCTCACCATAACCCTAACCCTCACCCTTACCCTAACCCTCAACCTAACCCTCACCCTCACCCTAATCCTGACCATGACCCTAACCCAAAAACATACTAACCGAAACCCTGACCTTCACCCTCAACATCATCCTAGCCCACACCCTAAACTTAACCCTCACCCTAACCCTAACGCTAACCCTCACCCTCACCCTAAACCTAAACCTAAATCTAACCCTCACAATAACCCTCACCCTAATCATAACTATAACCCTAACCCTAACCCTCACCCTAACCCTAAACATCACCCTAATCCTCAACATAAACCTAACCATCACGCTAATCCTCACCATAACCCTAACCCTAACCCTTACCTAACCAATACCCTCACACTCACCGTCACCCGAACCCGAACCCGAACCCGAGCCCTCAACCTAACCTTAACCCTCCTTCTAAACTTAACCCTCACCCTAACCCTAACATTAACACTCACCCTCACCCGCATCCTAACCCTAACCCTCTCCCTCACCCTCACTCTCACCGTAACCCTAAACCTAATCCTAACCCTAAACCTAAACCTCAACCTCACCCTCAGCCTAACACTCACCCTCACAATAAACACACCCTAACCCTCACCTCACCCTAACCCTAATGATAACCCTAACCCTCAACCTCACCCTAACCCACACCCTAATTCTTACACTCACCCTAACCCTAACCCTAACCCTCACACTAACCCTAACTTTAACCCTCACACCAACCCTCACCCTTACCCTAACGCAAACCCTAAACCTCAACTTCAACCTAAATCTCACCCTAAGACTTACCCTCACCATAACCCTAACCCTAACCCTAATCCTCAACCTAACACTAACCCTAACCCTCACCCTGACCCTCACCTAACCCTAACCCTAACCCTAACCCTCATCCTCACCCTCACACTAACACTCACCCTCACCATAAACCTCACACTAAAACTAATACTCAACCTAAAAATAACCCTAACCCTCACCCTCACCCTAACCCTCACCCTAACGCTCAACATAACCCTAAGTTTAACCCTAACCCCCACCCTCACTATAAAACTCACCCTAACCCTTATCCTCACATTAACCCTAACCGTAACCCTAACCCTCACACTAACCCTAAACCTCACCCTATCCCTAATCCTAACCCTAACCCTAACCCTAACACTCATCCTCACCCTAATCCTCAACCTAACCCTAAACCTCACATTAACTCTAACCCTAACCCTAACCCTCACACTAACACTTATCCTCACCCTATCCCTAATTCTAACCCTAATACTTTCCCTCACCTTAACCCTCACCCTCACCCTAAACATCACGCTAAACCTAACTCTCACCTTATGCCTAACCCTAACACTCACCCTAACCCTAACCCTCAATCTAACCCTCACACTCAACCTAATCCGCACCCTAACCTAAACATAACCCTTACCTAACCGAAAACTTCAACTCAACGTCACCCTCACCCTAATCCAAACCCTAAACCAAACCCTCAATGTAACAGTAACCCTAATCCTCACCCTCACCCTCACCCTAACCCTAACCCTAATCCTAACCCTCACCCTATCCCTCACCCTAATGCAAAACCTAACCTTCACCCTCACACAACACCACAGCCTAATCCTTACCCTCACCCTAACTCTAAACCTAACCCTAATCCTCACACTAAACCAAACCCGAATCCTTACCCTACCCCTCAGCCTAACCCTCACCCTAACTCTAACCCTAACCCTAATCCTAACCCTATCCCTAACCCTAAACCTCACCCTAAACATCAAACTCACCCTAACCCTAATGCTAACCCTAACCCTTATCAGCACCCTAACCCTGACCCTAACCCTTACACTCACCCTAAACCTAACCCTAACCCTAACCCTCACAGTCACCCTAACCCTCACCCTAACCCTAACTCTCACTCTAAATATCACCCTCACCCTAATCCTCACCCTAACTCTAACACTTACCTAACAGAAACCCTCACCATCACACATACACTAGCCCTCACCCTAACCCAAACCATAAACGCAAACCTCACCCTCAGCCTCACCCTCACCCTCTCCCTCAGCCTAACCCTAAACCTAAACCTAATCCTAACCCTAACCCTCAACCTCACCCTCACACTAACCATAACCCTAAACCTAAGCCTAACCCTCATCCTTACCCACACCCTCACCCTAACCCTAACACTAACCCTCACCCTAACCCTCACCCACACCCTAACCCTAAAATTAACCCTCCCCATCGCCCTTACCCTCCCCCTCCCCCTAACACTAACCCTAACACTCCCCCTAACCCTAACCCTTAACCTAACCCTAAACCTAACCTTAACACTCACCCTAAACCAAACCCTAACCCTCACCCTAACACTAACCCTTAACCTAAACCTCACCCTAACCCTAACCATCACACTAACCCTAACCCTAACCCTCATCCTCACACTCATCCTATCCCTAACCCTTACCCTAACCCTCACCCTAACCCTAAACCTTACCCTAACACTAACCCTAAAACTTACCCTCACCCTAACACTAACCCTAACCCTAACACTCACCCTAACCCTCACCCTAAACCTAACACTTACCCTAACTCTCAACCTAACCATTATCCTCACACTAACCCTAACCCTAACCCCATCCCTAACCCTCACACTAACTCTAACCCTCACCCTAACAGTAACCCTACCCCTCACCCTAAGCCTCACCCTCACTCTAACCCTAAACTGATCCCTCACCCGAAACCTAACCCTAACCCTCACACTCACCCTAACCTCACCGTCACTCTAACCCTCACCCTAAGAGTAACCCTCACACTAACCCTAACCCAAACCTCACCCTCACCCTAAACCTAACCCTAACCCTAATGCTAACCCTCACCCTAAACCTAACCCTCACCCTCACCCTCACCCTCAACCTCACCCTCACCCTAACCCTCACCCTCAACATAGCCCTCAGTGTAACCCTAAACCTAACCCTAACCCAAAACCTCCCCCTCCCCCTCAGCCTAAACCTAACCCTAATCCTAAACCTAACCCTCACCCCCACCCTCACCCTAACCCTCATCCTAATCCTAACGCTACCCCTCACACTAACCCTCAACCTAACCCTCACCCTCACGCTAGACCTCACCCTAACCTTAACGCCCATCCTACCCCTAACACTAACCCTCACCCTCACCCTAAACCTAACTTTATCCCTAACCCACAGCTTAACCCTAACACTCACCTCACCGTAAACATCACCATAACAATAACCCTCATGGTAACCCTTACCCTCATGCTAAACAGGACCCTAAACCTAACTCTCACCCTAACCCGAAACCTAAACCTCACCCTAACCCTCACCCTAACCCTAACTCTAACCCAAACCCTCACACAAACCCTAACCATCACCCTCACCCTAACGCTACACTTCACCCTAGACCTCAACCTAACCCTAACCCTCAACCTAACCCTAACCCTAACCCTCACCCTCACCTTCAACCTAACCCTAACCCTAACCCTAAACCTCACAGTAACCCTCACCCTAACCCGAAATCTAAGCCACACCCTAAACCTCACCCTCAGCCTCACACTCACCCCCACCTGAACCCACACCCGAACCCTATCACTCAGCCTCACCCTAAACATCAACCTAACCCTAAACCTCACTCTAACACTTACCCTAACCCTCACCCTAAACCTAACCATCAACCTAATCCTCACCCTCACCCTAGCCCTCACGTAACTCCAAACCTAACCCTAACCATAAATCTCACCCTCACCCTCTACCTTCCTCTCAGACTAACCATAACCCTAATCCTAAACGTACCCCTCACCCCCACCATCACCCTAAACCTAACCCTAACGCAAACGCCAACCCTCACCCTCACCCTCACCCTAACCCTAGCTCTAACCCTAACAATAACTCTCACCCTAAATCTAACCTTAATCCTAAACCCACAACTTACCCTAACCATAAACCTAACCCTAAAACTCACCGTAACCCAAATCCTAACATTAACCCTCACCCTAACATTAACCCCCACCCTAACCCTCACCCAAACCCTCACCCTAAACCTAACCATATCCCTAACCATCAACCAAAACCTAACCCTAAGGCTCACCCTCAACCTAAACCTCACCCTAACCCTAACACTCACCCTAAACCTCACCCTAACACTAACGCTAACCCCAACCCTAACATTAATCCTAAACTTCAACCTCAACCTAACCCTAACCCTTATCCTCACACTAATCCTAATCCTAAACCTAACCCTAACCCTAATACTAAAACTAAACCTCACCCTAACCCTAACCCTACCCCTCACACTAAACCTAACCCTAACCCTCACCCTCACCCTAGACCTCACCCTAACCTTAACCCCCACCCTAATCCTAACAAAAATCCTCACCCTAACCCTAATTCTTACCCTCAAACCAACCCTCACCCTTACCCTAACGCTAACCCTAAAACTCAACCTCACCCTAAGACTTTCCCTCAACATAACCCTAACGCTATCCCTAATCCTCACCCTAACACTAACACTAACCCTCACCCTCACCCTCACTCTCACCCTAAACCTAACCCTAACAATAACCCTAAACCTAACCATCATCCTCACCCTCACACTAACACTCACCCTCACCATAAACATCACACTAAACCTAATACTCAACCTAAATATAACCCTAACCCTCACCCTAACCCTAACCCTCATCCTTACTCACACCCTCACCCTAACGCTAACACTAACCCTCACCCTAACCCTCACCCACACCCTAACCTTAAAATTAACCCTCACCCTCAACCTTACCCTCACCCTCACCCTCACCCTAACCCTAACCCTAAACCTCACCCTAACCCTAACCCTAAACCTAACCCTAACACTCACCGTAAACCAAATCCTAACTCTCACCCTAACCCTAACCCTTACCATACCCCTCACCTTAACCCTAACCATCACCCTAATGCTAACCCTAACCCTCACCCTCACACTCACCCTATCCCTAAACCTTACCCTAACCCTCAACCTAGCCCTAAAATTTACCCTAACACTAACCTGAAACCTTACCCTCACCGTAACACTAACCCTAAACCTAACACTCACCCTAACCCTCACCCTAACCCTAACGCTTAACCTAACCCTCAACCTAACAATTATCCTCACACTAATCCTAACCCTAACCCCATCCCTAACCCTCACACTAACTCTAACCCTCACCCTAACACTCATCCTACCCCTCACCCTAAGCCTCAAACTCATTTTAATCCTAACCCTAACCCTCACCCGAAACCTAAGCCTAACACTAACACTCACCCTAACCCTCACCGTCACCCTAACACTCACTCTAACCCTAACCCTCACACTAATCCTAACCCAACCCTCACCCTCATCCTAACACTAACTATAACCCTAATCCTAAACCTCACCCTAAACCTAACCCTCTCCATCACCCTCACGCTCACCCTCACACTCACCCTCAACCTAGCCCTCACCCTAACCCTAACCCAAACCCTAACCCAAAACCTCACACTCACCCTCCCCTTCCCCCTCAACCTAAACCTAACCCTAATCCTAAACCTAACCCTCACACCCACCCTCACCCTAACCCTAACCCTAACCCTAACGCCAACCCTCACACTCACCCTCACCCAAACCCTAACCCTAACTATAAACCTAACCATAAGCCTTACCCTAATATTAAACCTAACGCTCACACGAACCCTAACCGTAACCCTAACCCTCACCCTCAACCTAACCCTCACCCTAACACTTATCCTCACACTAACCCTAACCCTAACCCTCACCCTATTCCTAACGCTACCCCTCACCCTAAACCTCACCCTCACCCTAGACCTCACCCTAACCTTAACCCCCACCATAACCCTAACACTAAACCTCACCCTCACCCTAAACCTAAACCTAACCCTAACACACACCTTAACCCTAACCCTCACCTCACCCTAAACATCACCCTAACCCTAACTCTCACCCTAACCCTAAACCTAACGCTAACCCTCACACTAACCCTAACCCTCACCCTAACCCTAACACTACCCCTCAAACTAACCCTAACCCTAAACCTTATCCTAATCCTCACCCTAACCCTAACCCTAAACCTAAACATAATCTTCACCCGAACCTGAAACCTCAGTCCTCACCTTTACCCTCAACCTCACGCTAAACATCACCTAACACTAACCCTCACCCTAACCCTAACCCTCACCCTCACCCTAGCCCTCACCTTAACCTTAACTCTCACCCTAAAATTAACCCTCACACTAACCCTAACACTAACCCTCACCCTCACCATAATCCTCACCATAACCTTAACCCTAACCCTTACCTAACTGAAACCCTCACATTCTCCCTCATCCTAACCCTCACCCTCACTCTAGCCCTCACACTAACCTTAATCCTCACCCTAACCTTAACCCTCACCCTAACCCTCTCACTAACCCTCACCCTCTCCCTCACCTAACCCTAGCACTAACCCTCACTTTAATCCTACCCCTAACACTCACCCTCAAGCTAATTCGCCCCCTAACGCTAACTCTAACACAAATGCTAACACTAAACCTCACCCTCACTCTAACCTTCCACCTAACACTTATTCACACACTAAACCTAACCCTAACCCTCACACTAACCCTAATCCTCAACCTATCCCATAATCTAACCCTAACCCTCACCCTAACAGTCACTCTCACCCTAACCCTAATGCTAACCATAACACTCAAACTCACCCTAACCCTCACCGTAACCCTTACCATCACCCTACCCCTAAACCCAACCCTTACCATCAACCTAACTCTAAACCTCACCCTCCCCCTAACACTAAACCTAAACCTAAACCTCACACTTACCCTCACCCTAACCCAAAATGCTAACCCAAAACCTCAACCTCACCCTAAACCTCACCCAGTACTTACCCTCACCATAACCCTAACCCTAACCCTCACCCTAGCCCTCACCTTAACCTTAACTCTCACCCTAAAATTAACCCTCACACTAACCCTAACACTAACCCTCACCCTCACCATAATCCTCACCATAACCTTAACCCTAACCCTTACCTAACTGAAACCCTCACATTCTCCCTCATCCTAACCCTCACCCTCACTCTAGCCCTCACACTAACCTTAATCCTCACCCTAACCTTAACCCTCACCCTAACCCTCTCACTAACCCTCACCCTCTCCCTCACCTAACCCTAGCACTAACCCTCACTTTAATCCTACCCCTAACACTCACCCTAAAGCTAATTCGTCCCCTAACGCTAACTCTAACACAAATGCTAACACTAAACCTCACCCTCACTCTAACCTTCCACCTAACACTTATTCACACACTAAACCTAACCCTAACCCTCACACTAACCCTAATCCTCACCCTATCCCATAATCTAACCCTAACCCTCACCCTAACAATCACTCTCACCCTAACCCTAATGCTAACCATAACACTCAAACTCACCCTAACCCTCACCGTAACCCTTACCATCACCCTACCCCTAAACCTAACCCTTACCATCAACCTAACTCTAAACCTCACCCTCCCCCTAACACTAAACCTAAACCTAAACCTCACACTTACCCTCACCCTAACCCAAAATGCTAACCCAAAACCTCAACCTCACCCTAAACCTCACCCAGTACTTACCCTCACCATAACCCTAACCCTAACCCTCACCCTAAACCTAACACTCACCCACACCCTAAAATTCACCCTCACCCGAATCCTTACCCTCACCCTAACACTCACCTTACTCTAAACCTAATCCAAAACCTAACTCACAAGATAACACTCATCCGCACCCTAAACCTAACTCTAATCCTAACCCTCACCCTCATCCTCACCCTAACCCTCACCTCACCCTAAACATCACCCTAACACTAACCCTCACCCTAATCCTCACCCTCACACTAAACAGTACCCCAACCCTAACTCTCACCCTAACCCTAAATCTAACCCTCAACCTAAACCTAACCCTCACCCTAAGCCTCAAACTAACCCTAATGATAACCCTAACCCTCACCCTCACCCTAACCCTCAAGCTAAACATTAACCTCACACTAACCCTAACTTCAACCCAAACCCTCACACTAACCCTAAACCTCACACTAACCCTAACTCTACCCCTCACCCTAACTATCGCCCTAACCCTAACTCAAAACCTATACCTCACCCTAACACTCAACCTCACCCTAGCCCTCAACCTAACTCTAACCCTCAACCTAACCCTAACCTTAACCCTCACCCTCACCTTCAACCTAACCCTAACCCTAGCCCTAAACCTCACCCTAAACCTAACACTTACCCTCACCCTCATCCTAACCCTAACCCTAACCCTAAACCTCACACTAACCCTCACCCTAACCCTAACCCTAACCCTAATCCTAACCCTCACTCTAACCGTCACTCTAACCCTAACCCTAAACCTAACCCTCAACCTAAACCTAACCCTAACCCTCACCCTCAACCTAACCCTCACCCTAGCACTAAACCTCACCCTAAACCTATTGCTAACCGTAAACCCAACGCTAACCCTAACCATCACCCTCAACCTAACACTCACCCTAACATTTTTCCTCACACTAACCCTAAACCTAACCCTAACCCTACCCCTCACACTAAACCTAACCCTCTCCCTAACCCTAACCCTACCCCTCACACTAACCCTCACCCTAACCCTCACCCTAACCCTAACACTCAAGCTAACCCCTACTCTTTCCCTAATCCTCACCATAACCCTAAACCTAACCCTTACATAACCGAAACCCTCACCCTCACCCTCACTGAAACCTAACCCTCACCCTCACCCTCACCCTCACCCTCACTCTCTCCCTAACCCTAACCCTAAAGCAAACCCTCAACTTCACCCTCATCATAAAAATCACCCTCACCATAAACACACCCTAACCCTAACCCTCAAACTAACCCGAACCCTCACCCTCAACCTAACGCTCAAACTCACCCTAAATATCACCCTAACCCTAACCCTCACCCTAACCCTAACACTAACCGTCACACTTACCCTAAACCACAACCTAACCCTCACCCTCACCCTAATCCTCACCATAAACCTAACGCTAAACCTTACCTAACCGAAACCCTCACCCTCACCCTGACCATAACCTTCATCTTCACCCTAACCCTAACCCAAACCCTCAGTCTAACACTCATCCTAACCCTAATCCTAACCCTAACCCTCACCCTAACCTTAACCCTAACCCTAACCCTAACCCTCACCCCAACACTAACCCCTACCCTCACCATCACACTCACCCTAACCCTCAGCCTCACACTCACCCTAACCGTAACCATAATCCTAAACCTCACCTTAACCTAAACCTCACCCTCACCCTCAACCTCACCATCACCCTCAACCTAACCCTCACCCTCACCCTAATCCTAACCCTAACCCTAACCCTCACTCGAAACCCAACTCTGACATTCACCCTCACCCTCACCCTAAGTCTAACACTCCACCTAAGCCTAATCCTAAATCTAACCCACACCCCTCACCCTCACACTAAACCTAAAGCTCATCCTAAGCCTAACCATAACCCTAAACCTCACCCTCACCCTAACCTCACCATCCCCCTAACACTCACCCTAACCCTCACCCTCAACCTAACCCTAACCCTAACCCTAACCCTCACACTAAAGCTAAAACTCACCCTAACCCTAATCCTAACCCTCACACTAACCCTCATCATCACCTTAACCCTAACACTCAACCTAAACCTAACCCTAACCCTCACAGTCACCCAAAACCTCACCCTAACCCTAACCCTCACCCACAGCCTAACGGTCAACCTCACCCTCACCCTAACCCTCACCCTAAACCTCACCCTCACCCTAAACCTCAACCAAACCCTAACCCTCACCAAAACCCTAACCCTAACACTCAACCTACCCCTAACCCTCACCCTCAACCTCACCCTCACCCTCAGCCTAACTCTAAACCTAAGCCTAATCTAAAACCTAACCCTCACCCTCACCCTCAACCTAACTCTAAACCTAACATTAAACAAAACTCTCACCCTAAACCTAACCCTATCCCTAACCCTCACCCTTACCCTAAACCTAATCCTAAACCTAACCCTCACCCTCACCCACACTCTAACTCATTTTTTTTTTTGGTTGTTTTTTTTTTTTTTTCATTTTTATTGTGAAAATACTGTACAGAGGGGTTACAATTACATGGGCAAGATAATGAGTTCATTTCTTTTTTTTTTTTTTTAATTGTATTTTATTTTATTTGAGAACATACTGTACAGGGGGGCTACAATTACATGGGCAGGATAATGCATACATTTCTTACCAAGCATTGCAGCCTCCTCCTTTGTTTACCCTTCACTTCCCTTCCCCGCCTCCCCCCTCCCCCCACCCAATTTTACCCCCCTCCCCCCACCCAATTATACCCCCCTCCCCCCCCACACCGACATTGTAAAGCGGGTTTTGACATGACATTTTGTACTTCTCATTGTTGCAACAGGTCCACCTGAATCCTTAAACGACTTTTTGTCCCCATCTCCTCCACATGTTATACTGACATCAAATATAGTGAAAGTGGGGGTTACACTGTGGGGGAGGGACATACAAAGCAACAAAGAAATAATCTTATAAATGCGTTAGAAACACATGCATGAAAGAAACGAAAACATTAAAATACATATTTAAGGGTTCATTTTCCTAACATCACATTATCTGACCTTTTCCGCTTGATTCATACCTACACTAGATATTGCAAATAAGGGAAACCATGGGACCTATGTTTCTTTGGGCCTGGCATAGTTCACTTAATATAATTGTTTCCAAACCTTTCCATTTCCTAACAAATGGCGAAATGTCATTCTTTCTGATGGAGGCATAGAATTCCATTGTGTATATATACCACATTTTCTTGATCCATTCATCTACTGAGGGGCATCTGGGTTGGTTCCATATCTTAGCTATGGTAAATAATGCTGCAATAAACATAGTTGTGCTGGTAGCTTTAGTGTGGTCTTGTTTGTAAACATTTGGGTAAATGCCCAAAAGTGGGATTGCTGGATCATAGGGGAGATCTATGTGAAGTCTTCTGAGGAACCTCCATACTGCTTTCCAAAGTGGTTGAACAAGTTTACATTCCCATCAACAATGAAGTAAGGTTCCTTTCTGTCCACATCCCCTCCAGCATCTGTTGTTGTTAGAGTTCTTGATTTTTGCTGTTCTAACTGGAGTGAGGTGATATCTCAATGTTGTTTTGATTTGCATTTCTTTTATGGCTAGGGATGTTGAACATTTCTTCATGTGTCTATTGGCCATCCTTCTTTCTTCTTCAGAGAAGCTTCTCTTTAAGTCTTTCGCCCACTTATTTATTGGGCAGTTGATTCTTTGAGGATTTGTTGTTGGGTGGTTTAATTTTTTGAGTTCCAAGTATATTTTAGATATGAGACCCTTGTCCGTTGTATGGCTAGTAAAGATCTTCTCCCAATCGGTGGGCTTTCTATTGATCTTGCCAGCTATGTCATTTGCCCTGCAGAAGCTCTGCAATCTTATCCAATCCCATTTGTCCAACCTTTCTTTGATTTGTTGTGCTTCCGGGTCTCTATTCAGAAAATTTCGACCTGAGCCAAGGAGACCTAGGGTTTCTCCTATTCCACCCTGTAATGTTTTCAGAGTGTCTGCTTTGACTTCAAGGTCTTTGATCCATTTGGAGTTGATTCTGGTACAGGGTGATATATAAGGATCTAGCTTTAGTTTTCTACATGTAGTTAACCAATTTTGCCAGCACCATTTACTGAAGAGGCTGTCTTTCTTCCATTCTATTGTTTTAGCTTCCTTATCGAAGATTAGATGGCTATAGGTCTGTAGGTTCATTTCTGGGTTTTCAATTCTATTCCATTGGTCCTGAGGTCTGTTCTTATGCCAATACCAAGCTGTTTTGATTACTATGGCTTTATAGTAGAGTTTGAAATTTGGTATTGATATTCCTCCAGCAGTGTTCTTTCCGTTGAGGAGGGTTTTTGCTATTCGGGGTCTTTTATTATTCCATATGAATTTTTGGATTGCCTCCTCTATTTCCTTGAAGAATGAGGGTGGAATTTTGATAGGTATCGCGTTGAATTTGTAGATAGCCTTGGGAAGTATTGCCATTTTCACGATGTTAATCTTGCCAATACAGGAGCATGGGAGGTTTTGCCATTTTTTAAGTTCTGTGTTGATTTCCTTTTTCAAGATTTTAAACTTTTCATCATAGAGGTCCTTCACTTCTTTGGTTAAGCTAATTCCTAGGTATTTTATTTTTTGTGGGGCTATTACAAATGGAGTTGCTTTCCTAATTTCAGCCACACTTTTCTCATTGTTGGCATATAGAAAAGCCATTGATTTTTGGGGGTTAATTTTATAACCTGCTACTTTGCCAAAGTTTTGAATCAGCTTGAGTAATTTGGGAGTGGAGTCTATGGGATTCTTTAAATACAAGATCATGTCATCTGCAAAGAGGGAGAGTTTTATTTCTTCTTTCCCTATTTGGATCCCCTTTATGTCTGCATCTTGTCTTATTGCTGTAGCTAGGCATTCTAATACTAGATTGAAGAGAAGTGGAGAGAGTGGGCATCCTTGTCTTGTTCCTGAGTTAAGAGGAAATGGCTTTAGTTTTTCACCATTGCACACTCTAACTCTTAACCTCACCCTAACCCTAACACAAACCCTCAGCCTAACCCTCATCCTAACCCTAACCCTAACAGTAACCCTCACTCTAACCTTAACCCTAAACCTAACCCTCACCCAAACACTAACTCTCACCCTCACCCTCAACCCCAGCATCACCATCACCCTAATCCTCACCCTCACACCCTAATCCTAACCCTAAACCTCACCCTAAATCTAAACCTCACCCTCACCCTCACGATCACTCTCAACCTAATCCTCACACTCACCCTCACCCTAATCCTAACCCTAAGCCTAAACCTCAACCGAAACCTAACTCTAACCCTCACCCTCACCCTCACCTTAAGCCTAACCCTACACCTAAGCCTAATCCTAAATCTAACCCTCACCCTCACCCTAAACCTAAACCTCACCCTAGGCCTAACCGTAAATCTAACCCTCACCCTCACCCTAACCCTCACAATAACTCTAACACTCACCCTAACCCTTACCCTCAACCTAACCCTAACCCTCACCTTCACACTCACACTAACCCTAAACCTCACCCTAACCCTAATCCTAACCCACACACTAAGCTTCACCATAACCCTAACCCTAACACTAACCCTAAAACTAACCCTAACCCTCACAGTCACACTAAACCTCACCGTCACCCTAAACCTCACCCTAAACCTAACCCTCACCCACAGCCTAACGCTCAACATCACCCTCACCCTAACCCTCACCCTAAACCTCAACCTCACCCTAAAACTCAACCTAACCCTAACCCTCACCAAATCCCTAACCCTAACACTCAACATAAGCCTTACCCTCACCCTCACCCTCAGCCTAACTCTAACCCTAAACATAATATAAATCCTAACCCTCACCCTCACCCTCAACCTAACTCTAAACCTACCATTAAACAAAACCCTCACCCTAACCCTAACGCTATCCCTAACCCTCACTCTAACCCTAACCCTAATCCTAAACCTAACCCTCACCCTCACCCTCACCTTAACCCTTACACTCACCCTAACCCTAACCCAAACCCTCAGCCTAACCCTCATCCTAAACCTAACCCTAAACCTAACCCTCACCCTAACCTTAACCCTAACCCTATCCCTAACACTCACCCAAACACTAACCCTCACCCTCAGCCTCAATCTCACCATCACCCTTAACCTAACCCTCACACTTACACTCACCCTAACCCTAACCATAACCCTAAACCTCATGCTAAATCTAACCCTAACCGTCACCCTCACCCTCACCATCACCCTCAACCTAAAGCTCACCCTCACCCTCACCCTAATCCTAACCCTAACCCTAACCCACACCCGAAACCTAACTCTGACCGTCACCCACAACCTCACCCTAAGCCTAACCCAACACCTAAGCCTAATCTTAAATCTAACATTCACCCTTACCCTCATCCTAAACCTCACCCTAAGCCTAACCATAACTCTAACACTCACCCTCACCCTAACCCTCACCATCACCCTAACACTAACCCAAACCCTTACCCTCAACCTAACCCTAACCCTAACCCTCACACTGAATCTAAACCTTACCCTAACCCTACTCCTAACCCTCACAACTACCCTAACCCTAATGCTCACCCTAAACCTAACCCTAACCCTCACATTCACCCTAAACCTCACCGTCACCCTAAACCTCACCCTCACCCTCACCCTCACCCTAACATTAAACCTCAACCTCACCCTAAACGTAACAATAACCCTGACCCTCACCCTAACGATCACCCTCACCCTCAACCTAAACCTAAAACTCACCCTCACCCTCACTCTCACCCTAACCCTAAACCTAACACTCAAATTCAGCCTCACCCTAACACGCACCCTCACCATAAACACACTCTAACCCTAACCCTCATCCTATACCTACCGCTAAACCTAATCCTCAACCTCACCCTCAACGTAACCCTCAACCTCACCGGAAATATCACCCTAACCCTAACCCTCAAACTAAGCCTAACCCTAACACTCACCCTTACCCTAACACTCAACCTAATCCTCAGCCTCACACTAATCCTCACCATAACCCTACCCTATCCCTTACCTAACCCAAACCCTCACCCTCACCCTCACCCTAACCCTCTCCCTCATTGGAGCCCGATCCCTAACTTTAACCCTCAACCTCACCGCAACCCTAAACCTAACCCTGACGCTCACACTAAACCTCACCCTCACCCTCACCCGCACCCGAACCCTAACCCTCACCCTCACACTCACTCTCACCATAACCCTATCCCTAACCATATACCTAATTCTCAACCTAACCCTCACCCTAACACTCACCCTCACCATAAACACACCCTAACCCAAACCCTCACCCTAGCCATAACCCTAAACCTCACCCTAAACCTAACCCTCACCCTAACGCTCACCCTAACCCTAACGCTAACCCTAACCCTCCTCAACCTAACCCTTATCCTCACACTAACACTAACCCTAAAGCTAACCCTAACCCTAACCCTCAACCTAACCCTCACCCTCACCCTAATCCTCACCCTAACCATAAACCTATCCTTTAACTAAATGAAACCCTCACCCTCACCCTAACCCTCACCCTCACCTTAGCCCTCCCCCTAACCTTAACCCGCACAATAACCCTAATATTAACCCTCACCCTCACCCTCACCCTAACCCTAACCCTAACCCTAACAATCACCATAACCCTAACCCTTACCATCACCCTAACTCAAAAACTAACCCTAACCCTAACCCTCACTCTAAATGTAGCCCTCACCCTTACCCTAACCCTAAGCCAGACCCTCGCCCTAACCCTCACCTTGAACCTCACTCTCACACGAACACTAACCCCCACCTCACCCTCAGTCTCATCCTAAACCTAAACCTAACCCTAACCCTAACCCTCATCCTCACCCTCACCCTATCACTCACTCTCACCATAAAAATCACACTAAACCTAATCCTCAACATAAACCTAAACCTAGCAGTCACACTAACACTAATCCTCACCTTATCCCTAATTCTAACCCTAAACCTTTCCCTCAACAAAACCCTAATCCTAACCCTAATCCTCGCCCTCAACCTAACCCTCGCCCACACCCTAAAATTCACCCTCACCCAAAACCTTACCCTCACCCTAACATTCACCCTAACCCTAACTCTAACCCTAACCCTCACACTCACATTAACCCTTACTTTCACCTTAAACATCACGCTAAACCTAACTCACCTTAAGCCTAACCCTAACCCTCACCCTAATGCTAACCCTCAATTTAACCCTCCCGGTCAACCTATTACTCAGTCTAACCTAACCATAACACTTACCTAACCGAAACCCTCACCTCACCCTCACCCTCACCCTAACACAAACCCTAACCCTAACCCTCAACCTAAACCTAACCCTAATCCTCACACTCACCCTAAACCTAACCCTAATCCTAAACCTCTCCCTCAGCCTAACACTAAAACTAAATGTAATCCAAACCCTAACCCTCAACCTCACCCTCACACTAACCATAACCATAACCCTAACCCTAACCCTCATCCTTACCCACACCCTCACCTTAACCCTAACCTTAACACTCACCCTAAACCAAACCCTAACCCTCACACTAACCCTAATCCTTACCCTAAACATAACCCTAACCCGAACCCTAACCCTAAACCTCACCCTAAGCCTAACCATAACCCTCACCCTCATACTCACCCTATCCCTAACCCTTACCCTAAACCTCACCCTAACCCTAAACCTTACCCTAACACTAACGCTAACACTTACCCTCACCCTAAAACTACCCTTAACAATACCACTCACCCTAACCCTAACCCTAACCCTAACGCTTACCCTAAACCCCACCCTAACACTCACCCTAAACCTTATCCTCACACAAACCCTAACCCTAACCCCAACCCTAACCCCCACACTAACTCTAACCCTCACCCTAACACTAACCCTACCCCTCACCCTAAGCTTAACCCTCATTCTAACCCTAACCCAAACCCTCACCTGAAACCTAACCCTAACCCTCACACTCAGCCTAACCCTCACACACACACTAACCCTCACCCTCATCCGAACCATAACTCTCACACTAACCCTAACCCTCACACTAACCCTTACCATCAACTTAATCCTCACCCTAACAATAACCATAACCTTTAACTAAACAAAACACTCACCTTCACCCTCACGCTCACACTAACAGGCAAACCTCACCCTAGACCTCACCCTAACCCTAACCCTAATCCTAAACCTCACCCTCACCCTAAACTTTAACCTCACACTAACCCTAACCCTAACCCTCACCCTCACCCTAACCCTCACTGTCACCCTAACCCTCACCCTAACCGTAACCCTAAGACAAACCCTAAACCTCACCTCACCCTAAACCTAACCCTAACCCTAACCCTCACTCTAACCCTAACCCTAAACCTCAACTTCACCGTAAACCTCCCCCTAATACTTACCCTCACCATAACCCTAACCCTAATTCTAATCCTCACCCTAAAGCTAACCCTAACCCTAACCCTCAACCTAACCCTCACCCTCACCCTAATCCTCACCCTAACCCTAAGCCTAACCCTTACAAAAACGAAACCCTCAACCTCACCCTCACTCTCACCCTTACCCTCACCCTAGCCCTAACCCTAACTCTCACCCTAACCCTATGCCTAACCCTAACCCAAAACCACATGCTAACACTCACCCTAACCCTAATGCTAACCCTAAACCTTACCCTCCCCCTAACCCTCACCCTAACCCTTACCCTCAAACTAACCCTAACCCTATACTTAACCCTAACACTCACACTAACCCTAACACTCACCCTAACCCTAATCCTACCCCTCAACCTAACACTAAAACTCACCCTAAAGCTAAGCCTAATCCTCACAGTGACCCTAACCCTCACCGTCACCCTAATCCTCACCCTAAAACTTACCCTCACCCACAACCTAACGCTCAACCTCAACCTCACCCTAACCCTCACCCTAAGCCTCTCCCTCACCCTAAACCTCACCTTAACCCTAACCATCACAAAAAACCCTAACCCGAACCCTCACCCAAACTCTAACCCTCACACTAACCCTCACACACACCCCAACCATAATCCTAAACCTATCCTTCACCCCCAGCATCACCCTAACCCTAATCCTTAACCTACACTTCACCCCCACCATCACCCTAAGCATAACCCTAAACCTAACGCAACCCTCATGCTCACCCTCACCCAAACCCTAACCCTAACCCTAACCCTAAACCGAACCCTAAACCTCACCCACACCCACACCCTAAGTATAACCCTAAACCTATCCCTAACACTCACCATCACCCTCACCCTCATCCTAAACCTAACCCAAACCCTAACCCTAACCCTCATGCTCACACTTACCCTAACCCTAAACCTAACCCTAACCCTCATCCTAACCCTAAACCTCACCCTAAACCTAACTCTCACCCTCACCCTAATCCTAATCATAACACTAACCCTAAACCTACCCTCCAGGCTCACACTAACCCTCACCCTAACCCTTACCCTCACCCTAACCCTCACACTCACCCTAACCCTCACTCTAACCCTTACACTCACCCTAACCCTAAACCTACCCCTAACACTAAACCTCACCCTAACCCTCACCCTAAACCTTAACCTCATCCTAACCCTAACCCTAACCCTAATACTAATCCTCACACTAAGCCTACCCCTCATCCTAACCCTCACCCTAAACCTCAGCCACAATCTCTTCCTAATCCTAACTCTAACCCTGAACCTAACCCTAACCCTAACCCAAATCCTCATCCTAACACTAACCCTAACCCTCACCCTCATCCTCACCCTCAACCTAACTCTAACCCTAACCCTAATCCTAAACCTAACCCTAATCCTCACCCTCACCCTCACCCTAACTCTAACCCTAAGCCTAACCCTGACCCTCACCCTAACCCCAACCCTATACCAAAACCTCAACTTAGCCCTCACCCTCACCATTACCCTAACCCTAACCCTAAACCTAACTCTCACGCTCACACTAACCCTAAACCTCACCCTATCCCCAACGCTAACCCTATCCCTCACACTCATAATAAACCTCACCCTAAACATTACCCTCAACATAACCCTAACCATAATCCTCACACTAACCCTAACACTAACCCTCACCCTAACACTCACCGTAACCCCAACCCTCACCCAAACCCTAACCCTCACTGTCACCTTAACCCTCACCCTAACCCTAACCTTCACCCACACCCTAAAACTCCCCCGAACCCGAACCCTAAACCTCACCCTAACCCTACCCTAAACCTCACCCTAAACCTAACCCTCACCCTATGGCGAACTCTAATCCTCACCCTCACACTAACCCTACCCTTCACATTAAAAATCACCCTAACACTCACCATAACCCTAACGCTAACTCTAATCCTCACACTCACCCTTATCCTCACCCTAAACTTTATCCTCACACTAACCCTAACCCTAACCCTGACATTAAACCTAAACCTCACCATAACCCTAACCCTAAACCTCACCCTAACCCTCACCCTAACCCTATCTCTCAACTTCACCCTAACCTTAACACTAACCCTAACCCTAAACCTCACACTAAACCTAAACCTCACCCTAAACCTAACCCTAACTCTCACCATAACCCTATTCATCACCCTCACCCTAAACCTCACCATAAACTTATCATCTCCCGAACTCTAACCCTAAAATTCATCCTAAACCTAACGCTAACCCTATCCCTCAAACTAAGCTTAACCCTCACCCTAACCCTAACCCTAAACATAATCCTAACCCTAACCCTCACCCCCACCCTAACACTCACCCTCACTGTAAACATCACCCTAAACATAACCCTCACCCTCACCCTAACCCTAAGGCTAACCCTAACCCTCAGCCTCACCCTAAACCCCACCCTAACCCTTATCTTCATACTAACCCTAAACCTAACCCTAAAACTCACACTTACCTTAAACCTCACCCTAACCCTATCCTTACCCCTCAACCTAACCCTAACCCTAACCCTCACCCTCACCCTAAAACAAAACCTCAAAATAACACTCAACCTCACCCTAATCCTAACCCTAACACTAACTGTAACACTTGCCTAGCTGAAACCCTCACCCTCACCCTGAACCTCAACCTAAACCTCACCCTCAACCTAGCCCTCACCCTAACCCTAACCATCACCTTAATCCTAACCCTAACACTCACCCTCACCCTCACCCTAACCCTAATCCTAAACCTAACCCTCACCCTAACCATACCCTAAACCTACTGCTACACCTAACCCTCACCCTCAGACTAACCAACACCCTAACCCTTAACCTCACCCTAAACCTTACCCTCACCCTAAACCTTACCCTCACCCTAACCCTTACCTTAACCCTAACACTCACACTAAACCTAACCCTCACCCTAACCCTAAACCTACACCTCAACCTAAACCTCACCCTAATCCTAATCCAAACCTAATACTTCCCCTATCCCTAACCCTAAACCTAACCCTCAACTTATCACTTAACCAAAACCGGATCCTCATCCTATCACTAATCCTAACCCTAACCCTAACCCTCACCCTAACCCTCACACTAACCCTTACCCTAAACCTCAACCTGAACCTAACCCTTACCCTAACCCTCACCCTAACCCTAATGCTAACCCTAACCCTCACCCTAAACTTTCCCTAAACCTTATCCTCACACTAACCCTAACACTAACCCTAACCCTCACACTAACCCTAATGCACAACCTAACCCTAATCCTACCCCGAAACCTAACCCACACACTAACCCTAAACCTAACCCTAACCCTCACCCTAACCCTAACCCTAACCCTCACCCTCACCTTCACCCTCACCATCACACTAACACTCATCCGAACCTGAACGCTCATCCACACCCTAACCCTCACCCAAACATGAACGCTTAACCTCACCCGAAACCTCAGCCTCACCCTAACCCTAACCCTCAACCTAAACATAACCCTAAACCTCACCCTCACCCTAACCCTAACACTAACCTTAACCGTAACCCTAATACTCAAACTAACCCTCAACCTCAACCTAATCCTCAACCTAACACAAACCCTAAACCTTACCTAACTGAAACCCTCAACTTCTCCCTCACCCTCACCTTCAATCTTACCCTCACCATTACCATTAGCCCTAACCCTAACCCTAACCCTCACACTCACCCTCACTCTAACACTAACCCTAATCCTTACACTCACCCTAACCCTACCCCTAACCCTAATGTTACACCTAACCCTCACCCTAACCATGATCCTAAACCTCACCCTCACCCTAAGACTAATCCTAACCCTAATTCTAAATCTAACCCTCACCATCACCCTAAAACTAACACTAACCCTAACCCTCAACCTCACCCTAACCCTAAACCTAACGCTCACCCTACCTTCACCCCAACCCTAACGCTAACCCTAACCCTCACCATCACACTAAAAATTACCCTAACCCTTATCCTCACAATAAACCTAACTCTGTCCCTAACCGTAACCCTCACACTAAACCTAATGCTCACACTAAACCTAAAACTATCCCTCAGCCTAACCCTCATTCTAACACTCACCCTAACCCTCACCCTAAATCAAACCCTAAACCTCACCCTCACCCGAAACCTAAACCTCACCCTAAAACTCACCCTCACCATAATCATCAACGTAAACCTAAAACTCACCCTAACTCTAACCCTAAACCTCACCCTAACCCTAACTCTAACCATAACCATAACACTCACCTTCACTCTCACCCACACCCTAAACCTCACCCTCACCCTCACCCTCAATCTTACACTCACCCTCACCCTAAACATCACCCTAACCCTAACCCTCACTCTAACCCTACCCCTAAACCTCACCATAACCCTAACCCTAACCGTAACCCTCACCCTCACTTTCATCCTCACCCTAAAACTCACCCTCACCATCACCTTCACCCTTACACTCACCCACACCCTAAACATCACCATAAACCTAACCCTCACTCTAACCCTAAACCTAACCCTCACCCTAACCCTAACACTCAGCCTAACCCTCAACCTATCCCGAACGCTAACCTAACCCTCGCCATCAACCTAAACCTCACCCTAACCCTTATCCTCACACTAACCCTAACACTCAGACTAAACCTATCCCTCACCCTATCCCTAACCCTTACCCTATCCCTCACCCGAACACTCACGCTCACCCTAACACTAAAGCTAAACCTAACCCTAACCCACACCCTAACCCTTACCTTCATCCTAACCTTAAGCCTAACATTCAACCTAAACCTCACCCTAACGCTTACCCTCAGCCTAACCGCAGTCTAACCCTCACCCGAACCCTAACCCTCACACTTACACTCAATCTAAACCTAACCCTAATCCTAACCCTCACCCTAACCCTAACCTCACCCTCACCCTCACCCTAACCCTAACCCTAACCCTAACCCTCACCCTAACCCTCACTCTAACACTAATGCTAACCCTGAACCTCAGCATCACACTAACCCTCACCCTAATATTTATCATCACACTAACCCTACCCCTATCCCTAACCCTAACCCTCACACTAAACCTAATGCTCACCCTAACGCTAACACTAACCCTCAGCCTAACCCTCATTCTAACACTCACCCTAACCCTCACCCTAAACCTAAACCTAAACCTCAGCCTCAAGGGAAACCTAAACCTCACCCTAAACCTCACCCTGACCATAAACATCAACCTAACCCTAACATTCACCCTAACTCTAACCCTAAACCTCACCCTAAACCTAACGCTAACCATAATACTCACCCTCACTCTAACCCTCACCCTAAACCTCACCCTCACCCTCACCCTCAACATCACCCTAAACCTAACCCTCAATCTAACCCTACCCCTAACCCTCACCATAACCCTAACCCTAACTGTAATCCTCACCGTCACTCTCACCCTCACCCTAAAACTTACCCTCACCATCACCCTCACCCCTACACTCACCTACACCCTAAACATCACCCTAACCCTAACCCTCACTCTAACCCTAAACCTTACCCTCACACTAAGCCTAAACCTCAGCATAACCATCAACCTATCCTGAACTATTACCGAACCCTCACCATCAATCTAACCCTCACCCTAACCCTTATCCTCACACTAACCCTAACACTCACACTAACCCTCTCCCTCACCCTATCCCTAACCCTAACCCTATCCCTCAGCCTAACCCTCACCCTAACCCTAACACTAATGCTAACCCTAACCCTAACCGTCACACTAACCCACACCCTAACACTTACCTTCATCCTAACCCAAAGCCGAACCCTCAACCTAAACCTCACCCTAACCCTTACCCTCAGCCTAACCCGCAGCCTAACCCTCACCCTAATCTAAACCCTCAGACTTACACTCACCCTAAACCTAACGCTAACCCTAAACCTCACCCTAACCCTATCCTCACACTCACCATCAGCCTCAGCCTCAGCCTAAGCTTAACCCTAACCCTAATCCTAATCCTAACCCTAACCCTCACCCTCAGCCTCAACCTAACTCTAACCCTAACCCTAACCCTAACCCACACCTTCACCCTCACCCTAATCCTAACCCTATCCAAAACCCTCAACCCTAAACCTGACTCTAAACCTCACCCTAACCATAAGCCTCACCCGAAACCTAACCATCACACTAAAAATCACCCTAACTCTAACGCTATCCATAACCCTCAACCTCACCCTAAACCTCATCCTAACCCTTACCTTCACCATAACCCAAACCCTAAACCTAATCCTCA
The DNA here is from genome assembly GCF_024711535.1 of Dipodomys merriami. NCBI lineage: Eukaryota > Metazoa > Chordata > Mammalia > Rodentia > Heteromyidae > Dipodomys > Dipodomys merriami. The sequence goes on from NW_027203182.1 coordinate 790,015, forward strand.
CCTTAACCCTAAATCTCACCCATCCCCTCACCCTCACCCTCACCCTCACCCTCACCGTCACCCTAACTCTAACCCTAACCCTAATCCTAAACCTAACCCTCAAGCTCAACCTCAACATAACCCTAACCCTAAACCTAACCCTAACCCTCACCCTCACCGTAACCCTCACCCTCACCCTAAACATCACCCTAATTCTAACCCTCATCCTAACCCTAACCTTAATCCTCACCCTAACCCTAACCATAAAACTCACCCTAAACCTAACCCTCAACCTAACCCTCACCCTAACTCTAACGCTAACCCTAACCCTCATCCTCACCCTAAACCTCACCCTAACACTTATCCTCACACTAACCTTAAGCCTAACCCTAACCCTAACACTAACTCTCAAACTAAGCTTCACTCTAAACCTAACACTAACCCTAACCCTCACTGTAATCCTCACCCTAACCTTAACCCTCAACCTCACCCTCAACCTAATGGTCACACTAACACTCATCCGATCCCGAACCCTCACACACACCCTATCCCTCAACCTCTCCCGAACCCTCACCCTCACCTGAAACCTCACCTTTACCCTAACCCTGACTCTCACCATAAACATCACCCTAACCCTAACCCTTACCCTAACACTAACCCTCACCCGAACCCTAACCCTCAAACTCAGCCTCACCCTCAACCTAATCCTCATCCTAACCCTAACCCTAACCCTTAATTAGTTGAATCCCTCACCCTCAACTTCACCATCACCCTCAGCCTAACTCTCACCCTGACCCTAGCCCTGACCCTAAACTTAACCCTCACCGTAACCCTAACCCTAACCCTCACCCTCAAAATAACCCTAACCCTCACCCTCACCCTAAGCCTCACACTAACCCTTACCCTCACCCTAACCCTTACCTTAACCCTTATCCTCACACATGCAAACCCTAACCCTAACCCTCACCCTAATCCTAACCCTCACCCTCACCCTCACCATCACCCTAAGCCTAATCCTACCACTAATCCAAATCTAACCCTCACCATCACCCTAACCGTAACTCTGACCCTCACCCTCACCCTAACCCTAAACCTAACTCTCACCCTAACCCTCACCCTAACCCTAACGCTAACCCTAACCCTCACCATCACACTAACCGTCACAATAACACTTATCATCACACTAACCCTACATCTATCCCTAACCCTAACCTTCACACTAAACCTAATGCTCACCCTAAACCTAATCCTAACCCTCAGCCTAACCGTCACCCTAACACTCACCCTAACCCTCACCTTAAACCTAACCCTAAACCTCACCCTCACCCAAAACCTAAACCTCACCCTAAACCTCACCCTCACCATAGACATCAACCTAACCTTAACACTCACCCTAACTCTAACCCTAAACCTCACCCTAACCCTAAACCTAACCATAACCATAACCCTCACCTTCACTGTCACCCACAACCTAAACCTCAACCTCACCCTCACCCTCATTCTTGCACTCACCCTCACCCTAAACATCACCCTAACCCTAACCATCACTCTAACCCTACCCCTAAACCTCACCATAACCCTCACCATAACTGTAACCCTCACCCTCACTCTCACCCGCACCCTAAAACTCACCCTCACCCTTACACTCACCAACACCCTAACCTTAACCCTCACTCTAACCCTAAACCTATCCATCAACATCAAACTAACACTCACCCTAACCCTTATCCTCACACTAACCCTAACACTCACACTAACCCTATCCCTCACCTTATCCCTAACCCTTACCCTATCCCTCACCATAACCCTCACCCTCACCCAAACACTAATGCTAACCCTAACCCTAACCATCACACTAACCCACACCCTAAACCTTACCTTCATCCTAACACTAAGCCTAACCCTCAACCTAAACCTCACCCTAACCCTTACTCTCAGCCTAACCCGCAGCCTAACCCTCACAGTAACCCTAACCCTCACACTTACACTCAACCTAAAGCTAACACTAACCCTAACCCTCACCCTAACCTTAACCTCACCCTCACCCTCACCCTAACCCCAACCCTAACCCTCACCTTCACCCTAACCCTAGTGCTAACCCTAAACCTCACCATCACACTAACCCTCACCATATCACTTATCATCACATTAACCCTATCCCATTCCTAACCCTAAACCTCACACTAAACCTAATGCTCATCCTAACCCTAACACTACCCCTCAGCCTAACCCTCATTCTAACACTCACCCTAACCCTCACCCTAAACCTAAACCTAAACCTCAGCCTCACCCGAAACCTAAACCTCACCCTAAAACTCGCCCTCACCATAAAACTCAACCGCACCCTAACACTAAACCTAATTCTACCCCTAAACCTCACCCTAACACTAAACCTAACCGTAACCCTCTCCCTCACTCTCACCCTCAACCTAAACCTCACCCACACCGTAACCCTCACCCAAACCCTAACGCTAACCCTAACCCTCACCCAAACCCTAATGCTAACCCTAACACTCACCCTCACCTTAAACCTCACCCTAACACTTATCATCACACTTACCCTAACCCTAAACCTAAGCCTAACTCTAACCCTCAAACTAAGCCTCACCCTAAACCTAACACTAACCCTAACCCTCACTGTAACCTTAACCCTAATCTTAACCCTCACCCTCACCCTAACACTCACGGTCACCATAACACTCACCCGAACCCAAACCCTCAACCACACCCTAACCCTCAAGCTCTCCGAACCCTCACCCTCACCCGAAACCTCACCTTCACCCTAACCCTGACCCTCACCCTAAACATCACCCTAACCCTAACCCGTACCCTAACCCTAACCCTCACTCGAACCCTAACCCTCAAACTAAACCTCACCCTGAACCTAATCCTCATCCTAACCCTAACCCCAACCCTTACCTTATTGAAACCCTCACCCTTAACCTCACCATCACCCTCAGCCTAACTCTCACCCTCACCCTAGCCCTGACCCTAAACCTAACCCTCACCCTAAACCTAACCCTATCCCTCACTCTCACCCTAACCCTAACCCTCACCCTCACCCTAAGCCTCAACCTAACCCTAACCCACACCCTAACCCTTACCCTAACCTATACTCTGACACTAATGCTAACCCTAACACTAACCCTCAACCTAATCCTATCCCTCACCCTCACCCTATGCCTAAGCCTAAGCCTAATCTAACCCTCACCATCACCCTAACCCTAACCCTAAACCTAACCCTCACCCTCACCCTAACCCTAACCCTAACCCTAACTCTAACTGTACCCCTAAAACTAGGCTTCACCCTAAACTTAACACTAACCCTAACGCTCAATGTAACCATAACCCTAACCTTAACCCTCACCCTCACCCTAACCATCACTGTCACCCTAACACTCACTCGAAACCGAACCCTCACCCACACCCTAACCCTCACCCTCTCCCTAACCCTCACCTTCACCCGAAACCTCACCTTCACCCTAACCCTGATCCTCACCCTAAACATCACCCTAACCCTAACCCTTCCCCTAACCTTAACCCTCACCCGAACCTTGACCCTAAAACTAAGCCTCACCCTGAACCTAATCCTCATCCTAACCCTAACCCTAAACCTTACTTTATTGAAACCCTCACCCTCAACCTCACCATCACCCTCAGCCTAAATATTACCCTCACCCTAGCCCTGACCCTAAACCTAACCCTCACCCTAACCCTAACCCTCACTCTCAAACTAACCCTAACCCTCACCCTCACTCTAAGCCTGACCCTAAACCTTTCCCACTCACTAAAACTTACCCTAACCCTTACCCTCACACTAATGCTAATCCTAACCCTAAACCTCACCCTAATCCAAACCCTCACCCTCACCCTCAACCTCACCCTAAGCCTAACCCTAACCCCAATCCTAAATCGAACCCTCACCATCAGCCTAAACCTAACCCTAAACCTAACCCTCACCCTAAACCTAACACTAACCCTAACCCTCACTGTAACCCTAACCCTAACCTTAACCCTTACTGTCACCCTAACCACCACCGTCACCCTGACACTCACCCGAACCCGAACCCTCACCCACACCCTAACCCTCACCCTCTCCCTAACACTCAACCTCACCCGAAACCTCACCTTCACCCTAACTCTGACCCTCACCCTAATCATCACCCTAAACCTAACCCTAAGCTTACCCTAACCCTAACCCTCACCCGAACCCTAACCCTCAAACTAAGCCTCACCCTGAACATAATCCTCAACCTAACCCTAAACCTAATCCTTACCTTATTGAAACCCTCACCCTTAACCTCACCATCACCCTCAGCCTAACTATCACCATCACCCTAGCCCTGACCCTAAACCTAACCCTCACCCTAACCCTCACCCTAACTCTCACTCTCAAACTAACTCTAAGCCTCACCCTCACCCTAAGCCTCATCTTAAACTTTTCCCTCAACCTAACTCTTACCCTAACCCTTACCCTCACACTAATGCTAACCCTAACCCTAACCCTCACCCTAATCCTAACCCTCACCCTCACCCTCAACCTCACCCTACGCCTAACCCTAACCCCAATCCTAAATCTAACCCTCACCATCACCGTAAACCTAACCCTAACCCTTACCCTCACCCTCACCCTCACCCTAACCCTAACCCTAACCCTAACGCTAACCCTAATCCTCACCATCACACTAACCCTCACCCTAACATTATCATCACACTAAACCTACCACTATCCCTAACCCTAACCCTCACACTAAACCTAAATCTCACCCTAAACCTAACCCTGCCCCTCAGACTAACCCTCACCCGAACACTCACCCTAACCCTCACCTAAACCTAACCCTAAACCACACCCTCACCCGAAACCTGAACCTCACCCTAAACCTCACCCTCACCATAAACATCAACCTAACACTAACACTCACCCTCACTTTTACCCTAAACCTCACCCTAACCCTAACACTAACTGTAACCCTCACCCTTACTCTCACCCTCAACCTAAACCTCACCCTCACCCTAACCCTCACCCTTACACTCACCCTCAACCTAAACATCATCCTAACTATAACCCTAACTCTAACCCTACCCCTAACCCTCACCATAACCCTAATCATAACCGTAAGCCTCACCCTCACACTTACCCTCACCCTAAAACTCACCCTCACCATCACCCTCAACCTTACACTCACCTAGACCCTAAACATCACCCTAACCCTAACCCTCACTCTAACCCTAAACATAACACTCACCCTAACCCTAACCCTCAGCCTAACCCTCAACCTAGCCCAAAAGATAACCTAACCCTCACCCTCAACCTAATCCTCACAGTAACCCTTATCCTCACACTAATCCTAACACTCACACTAAAGCTATTCCTCAACGTATCCCTAACCCTAACCCTATCCCTCAACATAACCCTCACCCTCACCCTAACACTAATGCTAACCCTAACCCTAACCCTCACCCTAACCCTTACCCTCATCCTAACCCTAAGGCTCACCCTCAACCTAAACCTCACCCTAACCCTTACCCTCAGCCTAACCCGCAGCCTAACCCTCACCCTAACCCTAAACTTCACCCTTACCATCACCCTAAACCTAACACTAACACTAACCCTCACCCTAACCCTAACCTCACCCTCGCCCTCAGCCCCAGCCTCAGCCTAAGCTTGACCCTAATCCTAATACTAATCCTAACCCTAACCCTCATCCTTAGCCTCAACGTAACTCTAACACTAAACCTTACCTAACCCACAACTTCACCCTCACCCTAACCCTAACCCTACACCTAACCCTCACCCTAACCCGGACTCTAACCCTCAACCTAACCGTAAGCCTAACCTGAAACCTAACGCTCACCCTAACCTTCACCCTAACTCTAACGCTATCCCTAACCCTCACCCTCACCCTAAACCTCATCCTAACCCTTACCCTCACCATAACACAAACCCTAACCATAAATCTAATCCTGACCCTAACCCTAACACTCACCCATGCCCTAACACTCACCCTCACCCTCACCCTCACCCTAACACTCACCACCCTAACTCTAACCCTAAACCTAATCCTAAACCTAACCCTCACACTCACCCTCACCCTAACCCTAACCCTAAATCAAACCCTAACCCTCACGCTCACCCTAACCCTCAACCTCACCCTAAACATCACCCTAATCCTAACCCTCACCCTAACCCTAACCTTAACCCTCACCCTAACCCTATCCGTAACCCTCACCCTAAACCTAACCCTCACCCTAGCCCTCAACATAACCCTAACGCTAACCCCAACACTCACCCTCACCCTAAACCTCACCCTAACACTTATCCTCACACTAACCCTAACCTTAACCATAACCCTAACCCTACCCCTCAATCACCCTAAACCGAACACTAACCCTAACCCTCACTGTAACCCTCACCCTAACCTTAACGCTCACCCTCTCCCTAAACCTCACAGTCATCCTAACACTCATCCGAACCCGAAACCTCTCACACACCCTAACCCTCACCCTCTCCTGGACCCTCACCCTGACCTGAAACCTCACCTTCACCCTAACCCAGAACCTCACCCTAAACCTCACCCTAACCCTAACCCTTGCCCTAACCATAAGCCTCACCCGAACCCTAACCCTCAAACTAAGCTTCACCCTAAACCTAATCCTCATCCTAACCCTAACCATAACCCTTACTTAATTGAAACCCTCACCCTCAACCTCACCATCAATCTCAGCGTAACTCTCACCCTCACCCTAGCCCTGACCCTAAACCTAACCCTCACACTAACCATAAACCTAACCCTCACTCTCACCCTCACCCTAACCCTCACAATCACCCTAAGCCTCACCCTACCCCTTCCCCTCACCCTAAACCTTATCTTAACCCTCACCCACACACTAAACCTCACCATCACCCTCACCCTCACCCTAAAACTCACCCTCACCCTAACCCTAAACTTACCCTAAACCTCACCCTAACCCTAACCTTCACCCTCAACCTCACCCTCACTCTAAGCCTAACACTAAACCTAACACTAATCCTAAACCTAACCCTCAACCTCACCCTAACCCTAAACCAAACCCTAAACCTCAACGTCACCCTCAACCTTACCCTAAACCTAACCGTAACCCTCACCCTAACCCTCACACTCACCCTAACCCTAACCCTTAACCTCACACTCACCCTAACCCTAACCCTCACCGTCACCCAAACCCTCACCTTAACCGTAAGTCTAACCGTGACCCTCATCGTCACCCTAACCCTCACCCTAACCCTTATCCTAACACTAACCCTAAACCTAACTCTCACAGTAGCCCTCACCCTCACCCTAACCCTGACCCTACCCATCACCCTAAAGCTCACCCTAAACCTAACCCTAACCCTAAACCACACCCTAATCCTAACCCTAACCCTAACACTCACCCTCACCCCAACACACACCGTCACCCTCACCATCACCTAAATCTAACCCTCACGCACAACCTAACCCTCACCCTCACCTGAACCATCACCGTCACTCTAACCCTCACCCTTACCCTAAACATCAACATAACCCTAAACCTCACCCTCATCCTAACTATAACCCTCACCCTCACCCTAACCCTAACCCTGAAACACACCCTAACCCCCACCCTCACTCTCACACTAACCCTATCCCTCATTCTCAGCCTAACCCTCAGCCTAAACCTTACAGTTACCCTAAACCTAAGTATAACAATAACCCTAACCCTAATGCAAAGCCTAACCCACACCCTCACCCTAACCCTCATCCTAACCCTTACCCTCACCGTCACCCTCACCCTAACACACACCCTAAATTTAACTCTCAACCTAACCCTAAGCCTAAATCTCACACTCACCTTCATCCTAACCCTAACCCTAAAGCTAACCCTAAACCTAACCCTAATCCTCACACTAACCCTAAACCTAAACATAACCCTAACCCTCACCTTAACCCTCACCCTAATCCTAAGCCTAACACTGACCCTCACCCTAACACACACCATCACCCTCACCATCACCTAAATCTAACGCTCACGCACAACCTAAACCTCCCCCTCACCTGAACCGTCATCGTCACTCTAACCCTCACCCTTACCCTAAACATCACCATAACCCTAAACCTCACCCTCATCCTAACTATAACCCTCATCCTCACCCTAACCCTAACCCTGAAACTTACCCTAACCCCCACCCTCACTCTCACGCTAACCCTATCCCTCATTCTCAGACTAACCCTCAGCCTAAACCTTACACTTACCCTAAACCTAAGTCTAACAATAACCCTAACCCTAATGCAAAGCCTAACCCACACCCTCACCGTAACCCTCATCCTAACCCTTATCCTCACCCTCACCGTCACCCTAACACACACCCGAAACTTAACTCTCAACCAAATCCTAAGCCTAAACCTCACACTCACGTTCACCCTAACCCTAACCCTAAAGCTAACCCTCACCCTAACCCTAATCCTCACACTAACCCTAAACCTAAACATAAACCTAACCCTCAACTTAACCGTCACCTTAATCCTAACCCTAACACTAATCCTCACCCTAACGCTAACCCTCACCCTCACCCTCACCCTCATCCTTAGCCTAACCCTAACCCTAACCCTAATCCTAAACCTACCCCTCAACCTCACCCTAAAGCTAAACCTAACCCTAACCCTCACCCTCACCCTCAACCTTACCCAACCCTAACCCTAACCCTCACACTAAGCCTAACCCTCACCCTAACACTAACCCTAAACCTAACCCTAATCCTCACCTTAATCCTCACGCTAACACTAATGCTAACCCTAACCCTCACCCTTACCCTAACCCTCTATCCTAACCCTTACACTCACACTAACCCTAAAACTAACCCTAATCCTCACACTAGCTCTAATCCTAACCCAAAACCTCAAACTCACCCTAACACTCACCTTCACCCTAACCCTCACTCTAAACCTAACCCTCACCCACACCCTAACCCTCATCCTAACCCGAACACGAAACCTCACCCTAATAGTCACCTTCAAACTAAACATCACCCTAACCCTAAACCTCAACCTAATACTAACCATAAACCTCACCCTCACTCTAACATTAACCCTAACCCTAACCCTAAACCTAACCCTCACTGTAACCCTCACCCTAACACTCAGGCTAAACCTAAACCTCACTCTCACCCTAACACTCACCCTAAACCTTACTCTCACCCTAACCTTCAGCCTAACCCAAAACTTCTCACTAAACCTAACCCTCACCCTAAAAATAAGGCTAACCCTACCCCTCACACTAACCCTAATCCTCACCCTAATCCTAACCTTAACCCTAGCCCTCAGCCTCAATCTAGCCCTCACCTTAACCCTAAGCCTAACACTAACCATACAACTAACTCTAAACCTAACTCTAACCCTCACCATCACTCTCACCAGCACCCTCACCCTAAACCTCACCCTCACCCTAACAATAAGCCTAACCCTGACCCTCACCCTCACCCTAACCCTAACCCTAACCCTCACCCTAACCCTAACCCTAACCCTAACTCTAACCCTCAACATAAACCTCACCCTCACCCTAAACCTAACCATAACCCTAACCCTCACCCTAATCCTAAACCTAACCCTTATGCTATACCCAATCCTCACCCTCACCCTAACCCTCATTCTAACCCTTAACCTCACCCTAACCCTGACCCTAACCCTAAACCCTCATTGTAACCCTAACCCTCACCCTAAGCCTAACCTGAACCCTCACCGTCACCCTCACCCAAACCCTAAGCCTAATCCTAACACTCAAGGTATCCCTAACCCTAAACCTAACCCTCACCATAACCCTCACCCTTAACCTCACCCTGAACCTAACTGTAACGCTAACACTCACCCTAACACTAACCCTAACTCTAATGCTATCCCTAACCCTCACCCTCACCCTAACCCTCACGCTAACTCTTACCCTCACCCTAAACCTAACCCTAAAACTAAACCTCATCGTAACCCTCACCTTAAAGCTAAACCTAACCCTAACCCTCACCCTAATGCTCACGCTAACCCTCACCCTAACGCTATCCCTCACCCTAACCCTAAAACTTTCCCTCACACTAATCCTAAACCTAACCCTAAGCCTCAGTCAAACCGTCTTCCTAACCCTAACCATAACCCTCAACCTAATCCTAACCCTAACCCTAAACCTAACCCTCACCCTAACCCTAAACCTCACCCTCACCCTCACCCTCACCCTCAGCCTAACCCTAACCCTAACCCTAACCCTATTCCTAACCCTAACCCTCACACTCACCCTCACCCTAACTCTAACCCTAACCCTAACCCTGACCATCACCATAACTCCAACCCTATCCCTAACCCTCAATCTATCCCTAACCCTCACCCTAACCCTAACCCCAACCCTCACCCTCACCCTAACCCTAACCCTAATGCTATCCCTAAACCTCCCCCTCACGCTAACCCTCACTCTAAACTTTACTTTCACCCTAACCATCACCCTAACTCTAACCCCAACACTAACACTAAAAGTCACCTTAACCCTCACCCTAACCCTAAACCTAAACCTAACTCTCAGCCTAACGCTCACCCTAACCCTCAACCTAACCCTAACCCTCACCCTCACCCTAAAACTTATACTCACCCTTACCTCAACCCTAACTCTAATCCTCACCATCACCATAAGCCTAACCTTAAGCCTAACCCTCACCCAAAACCTCACCCTAATTCTAACGCTATCCCTCAACCTCATCCTCACCCTAAACCTTATCTTAATCCTTACCCTCATCATAACCCTAACCCTAACCCTAACCGTAATACACACCACAAATCTAACCCTCAACCTCACCCTAACCCTCACCATCACATTAACCCTCAGCCTAACCCTAACCGTCACCTACACCCTAAAACTCACCCTCACCTGAAACCTCACCCCCACCCTTACCTTTCCCTAAACCTCAGCCTAGCACTAACCCTCACCCTAAACCTAACTCTAACCCTCACTGTCATACTAACCCTAACCCTCACCTTACGCCACACCCTAACTCTCACCATAAATCTAAGGCTAACTCTAACCCTCACTCTCACCCTAAACGTAACCCTAAACCTTATCCTCCAACTATCCCTAACACTAACCCTAACACATTAACCCTAACCCTCACCCTAACCCTAACCCTACCCCTCACCCTACCACTCACTATAACCCTAAACCTAACCCTCACACTAACCCTAACATTATCCCTCAACTTCACCCTAACCCTCACTGTCACCCTAAACCTCACCCTAATCCTTAACCTCATCTACACCCTCACCCTCACCATCAGCCTAACCCTCACCCTAACCCTCACCCTCACAATAAACATCACCCTAACCGTAACCTTTACCCTAACCCTAACCCTAACCTCACCTTAACCCTAACACTCACCTTAAAACTCACCCTCAGCCTAATCCTCACCCTAACCCTAACCCTAAGCCTTACCTAACCGAAACCCTCACCCTCACCATAACCCTAACCCTCACCCTAGCCCTCACCCTAAAACTAATCCTAACCTTAACTCTCACCCTCAACAATACTCTACCCTCAACCTAATCCTAACCCTAACCCTCACCCTAACACTAACACTAACCCTAATGCAAACTGTAAACCTCAACCTCACCCTAAACCTCACCTTAACACTCACCCTCACCCTTAGCCTCAACATCAACCTCAATATTAACCCTAACCCTAACACTAATTCAAACCCTAACCCTAACCATCACCCTAACTCTAAACCTAACACTAACCATAAAACTAACCCTAAACAAAACTCTCACCCTCACCCTCATCCTCACCATCAACCTCACCATATCCCTCACCCTCACACTCACCCTAACCATTAACCATAACCCTAAACCTCACCCTAAAACTAACTCTGACCCTAACCCTCACGCTCACCCTATGATTAACCCTAAACTTAAGCCTAAACCTAAACCTAAACGTCAAGTTCACCCTCACACTAAACCTAAACCTCACCCTAACACTAACCCTAACCCTAGCCCTCACCCTAACCCTTAGCCTCACCGTCACTCTAACCCTCACCCTAACCTTAACCCTCACCCTAACCCTAACTCTAACCCTCAAACTCACCCTCACCCTAACCCTGAACCTAACCCTAAACCTCAACCTAACCCTCACCCTAACACTAACCCTAACCCTAATGCTATTTCTAACACTCAACCTCACCCTAACCCTCACTCTAACCCTTACCCTCACCCTGAACCTAACGATAACCCTCACCCTAAACCTAACCCTCACCCTAACCCTCACACTAACCCTAACCCTAACCCTCCCCTCAGCCTAACCTTCACCCTAAACCTAACCCTAACCCTAATCCTCACCCTATATCTAACCCTAACCCTTACCCTCACCCTAACAGTAACCCTAATCCTAACCCTCACACTAAATCTAACCCTCACCCGAAAAATAACGCTAACTCTACACCTGACCCTAACACTCACCCTAACCTTAATCCTCACCCTAATCCTAACCTTAACCCTAGACCTCAGGCTCACCCTAGCCCTCACCCTAACCCTAAACCTAAATCTAACCATAAACCTAAACCTAAACCTAAGTCTAACCCTCACCCTTATCATCACCATCACCCTCACCCTAACCCTCACCCTCACCCTATCCCTAACCATAACCCAAACCCTCACCCAAAACCTAACTCTGACCCTCACCCTCACGCTCATCCTAAGCCTAACCCTAAACCTAAGCCTAATCCTAAACCTAACCCTAACCCTCACCCTCACCCTAAAACTAAGCCTCACCCTAAACCTAACCCTAATCCTAGACCTCAACCTAACCCTTACCCTCACCGTCACTCTAACCCTCACATTAACCCTAACACTCACCCTAACCCTCACCCTCACCCTCACCCTAACCATAACCCTACACCTAACCCTCACCCTAACCCGGACTCTAACCCTCAACCTAACCGTAAGCCTAACCTGAAACCTAACGCTCACCCTAACCTTCACCCTAACTCTAACGCTATCCCTAACCCTCACCCTCACCCTAAACCTCATCCTAACCCTTACCCTCACCATAACACAAACCCTAACCATAAATCTAATCCTGACCCTAACCCTAACACTCACCCATGCCCTAACACTCACCCTCACCCTCACCCTCACCCTAACACTCACCCTAACTCTAACCCTAAACCTAATCCTAAACCTAACCCTCACACTCACCCTCACCCTAACCCTAACCCTAAATCAAACCCTAACCCTCACGCTCACCCTAACCCTCAACCTCACCCTAAACATCACCCTAATCCTAACCCTCACCCTAACCCTAACCTTAACCCTAATGCTATCCCTAACCTTCACCCTCACCCTAACCCTCACTCTAACCCTTACTCTCACCCTAAACATAACCCTAACCCTAAACCTAAACCACATCCTAAAGCTAACCCTAACCCTATCCCTCAACCTAACTCTTACCCTCACCGTGAATCTATCCCTAACCCTAAACATCACCCTCACTCCAACCCTAACCCTAACCCTCACACTCACACTTACCCTAACCCTAACCCTAACCCTAACCCTCACCCTAATCCTAAACCTAACCGTAACTGTCAACATAACCCTCACTCTCAGCCTCACCCTAAACCTAAACATAAACCTAACCTTCACCCTAACCCTAACCCTAATGCTATCCTTTGCCCTCACCCTCGCCCTAAATCTCACTCTAACCCTTACCCTCACCCTAACCTTAACCCTAACCCTAAAACTAAACCTCATCCTAACCCTCACACTAACCCTAAACCTAACCCTAAAACTCACCCTAAGGCTCACCCTAACCCTCACCCTAAACCTAACACTCACTGTCACCCTAACCCTCACCCTAAACCTTTCCCTCACTCTAATCCACACTAAACTTATCACTCACCTAACCCTAACCCTAACCCTCAGCCAAACCCCCTTCCTAACCCTAACCCTAACACTAACTCTAACCCTCACCCTCACCCTAAGTGTAACCTGATCCCTAACCCTCACCCTCAGCCTCACCCTAAATCTAACCCTATCCCTAAACCTCACCCTCACACTAACCTTATCCTAACACTTACCCTCACCACAACCCTAACCATCACCCTCACCCTTACCCTCACCGTCACCTTAACCCTCACACTTACCCTAACCGTCACCCACAACCTGAAACTCACCCTCACCAAAACCCTCACCCTCACCTTAAACTTACCCTAAACCTCACCCTAACCCTAACCCTCACCCTAAACCTAAGCCTAACGCTCACCCTCATACTAACTCTAACCATCAACTTAACCCTCACCCTATCCCTCACCCTAACATTAACGTTAACCCTAACCCTCACACTCACCCTAACCCTCACCCTAATCCTTACCCTCACCTTACCCTAACCGTAACCATAACCCTCACACTAAACCTAACCCTCACCCTAACCCTAAACTTAACCCTCAGCCAAACCCTCTTATTAACCCTAACCCTAACCCTCAACCTAACCCTAACCCTAACCCTCTACCTAACCCTAACCCTAAACCTAAACCTCACCCTTACCCTAAACCTAAACCTCACCCTCACCCTCACCCTCACCCTCAGCCTAACCCTAACTCTAACCCTAGTCCTTACCCTAACCCGCACACTCACCCTCACCCTAAATCTAACCCTAACCCTAACCCAGACCATCACCCTAACTCCAACCCTATTCCTAACCCTCAACCTAACACTAACCCTCAACCTTAGCCTAACCCTAACCCTCACCCTAACCCTAAACCTAACCCTAATGCTATCCCTAATCCTCACCCTCACCCTAAACCTGACACTAACACTAAACCTCACCCTAAAACTCACCCTAAACCTAAACCTAAACCTAAGCCTCACCCTAACGCTCACCCTAACCCTCAACTTAACCCTAACCCTAACCCTAAACCTCACCCTCACCCTAAACCTTACCCTCACCTTAACACTAACCCTAACACTAACTCTAACACTCACCTTAACCCTAAGCCTAACCTGAACTCTAACACTCACCCTAACTCTAACGCTATCCTTAAACATCACCCTCACCCTAAACCTCATCCTAACCCATACCCTCACAATAACCATAACCCTAGCCCTAACACTAATCCTCAACGCAACCCTTACCCTCACCCTAACCCTCACCGACACCTTAACCCTCACCCTAACCCTAACCGTTTCCCACACCCTAAACTCGACCTCACCTGAACCCCCACACTCGACCTAACCTTACCCTAAAGTTCACCCTAACCCAGTCCCTCACCCTAAACCTAAATCTAACCTTCACCCTCATACTAAACCTAAAGCTCACCTAAACCCTCACCCTAACCCTCATCCTAACCCTTATCCTAATTCTAACCCTAACCCTAACCCTAACCGTCACATTAACCCTAACCCGCCCCTAACCCTAACCCTACCCCTCACCCTACACCTCACCCTAAACCTAACCCTAAACCTCACCCTAAACCTAACCCTAACCCTCACCTTCACCCTAACCCTCACCTACACCCTCACCCTCACCCTCAGCCTAACCCTAACCCTAACCCTAATCCTAACCCTAACCCTCACACTCACCCTCACCCTAACTCTAAACCTAACCCTAACTCTGACCCTCACCCTCACACCTACCACATCCCTAACACTCAACCTAACAGTAAACCTCACCCTACCCCTAACCATAACCCTCACCCTAACCCTAAACCTATCCCTAATTCTATCCCTAACCTTCTCCCTCACACTAACCCTCACTCTAACCCGTACCCTCACCCTAACCCTCACCCTAAACCTAAACCAAAAACTAACCCTCACCCTAACGCTCCACCTAACCCTCTACCTAACCCTAACTATCACCCTCACCCTAACCCTCACCCTAAACCTTACCCTCACCCCAACCCTAACCCTAACCCTAACTCTAACCCTCACACTCACCCTAAGCCTAACCTGAAACCTAACCCTCACCCTAAACCTCACCCTAACTCTAACACTATCCCTAAACCTCACCCTCACCCTAAAGCTATTCCTAACCCGTACACTCACCTTAACCCTAACCCTAACTCTAACGCTAATCCTCACTGCAACCCTAACCCTCACACTCACCCTAACCCTCATCGTCACCTTAACCCTCACGCAAACCCTAAATGTCACCCACACCCTAAAACTCAACCTCAGCCGAAACTTCACACTCACCCAAACCTTACCCTAAACTTCATCCTAACCCTAACTCTCACCCTAATTCTAACTCTATCCCTCACCCACATACTAACCCTAAACCTCACCTTAACCCTTACCCTAAACATTACCCTAACCCTAATGCTAACCCTAACCCTCACTCTCACACTAAGCCTCACCCTAACCCATATCCTCACACTAACCCTAACCCTAACCCTCACCCTAATCCTAACCCTACCCCTGAACCTACCCCTCACCCTAACCCTAACCCTCACCCTCACCCTAAACCTAAACCTATCCCATACCTTCACCTTAACCCTAACCTAAACCCTCACCCTCACCCTCAGCCTAACCCTAACCCTAACATTAATCCTAACCCTAACCCTCACACTCACCCTCACCCTAACTCTGACCCTAACCCTAAAGCTGAACTTCACACTAACCCCAACCCTATCCCTAACCCTAACCCTCACCTAACCCTAACCCTAACCCTGACCCTAACCCTAACCCTAACCCTAATGCTATCCCTAACCCTCACCCTCACCCTAAACCTTACCCTCACCCTAACAGTCAACCTAACCCTTACCCTAACACTAAAAATAAACCTCACCCTAACCCTAAACCTAAACCTAACACTCACCCTAACGCCCACCCTAAGTCTCAACCTAACCCTAAACCTCACCCTCACCCAAACCCTCACCCTAAATCTTACCCTCACCCTATCTCTAACCCTAACCCTAACTCTAACCCTCAACATCACCATAAGCGTAACCTGAACCCTAACCCTAACCCTAAACATCACCCTAACTCTAACGCTGTCCCTAAACTTCAACCTCACCCTCAACCTCATTCTAACCCTTGCCCTCACCCTAACCCTAACCCTAACTCTAACACTAATCCTCACTGCAACCCTAACCCTCACCCTCACCCTAACCCTCACTGTCAGCTTAACCCTCACTCTAACCCTAACCATCACCCACACCCTAAAACTCACCCTCACCCTCAAGCTCACCTTCACCATAACCTTACCCTAAATCTCACCCTACACCTAACCCTCACCCTAAACCTAACTCTAACCCTCATCCTCATACTAACCCTAATCCTTCCCTTAACCCTCACCCTAAACATCACCCTAACCCTAACGCTAATCCTAACCCTCAATCTCACCCTAACACTTACCCTAACCCTTATCATCACACTAAACCTAACCCTAACCCTCACATTAAACCTAACCCTCACCCTAACCCTCACCCTACACTTCACCATACCCCTCACCCTAACCCTACACTTCACCCTACCCCTCACCCTAACCATAACCATAACCCTAACCCTCACCTTCACCCTAACCCACACCGTCACCCTAGCCTCACCCTAAACCTAAATCTCCCCTACACCCTCACGCTCAACATCACCCACACCCTAACACTCACCCTCCCCCTAAAAGTCACCCTAACCCTAACCCTCACCCTAACCCTAACCCTAACCCTCACCTTAAACCTCACCCTCACCATAATCCTCACCCTAACTCTAACCCTAAGCCTTTCCTAAACGAAACCCTCACCCTCACCCCAACCCTCACCATAACCCTCACCCTCAGCTTCACCCTAAGCCTAAACCTTCACCTCAGCCTAATCCTAAACCTAACCCTCAACCTCAACCTAACCCTAAACCTAATCTTCACCTTAACCCTCAAACTAACCCTAACACTCACCCTCACCCTAACCCTCACCCTAAACATTACCCTCAGCCTAACCCTAACCCTAAAGCTAACTGTAACCCTCACAGTCTCCCTAAGCCTAACCTGAAACCTAACCCTCACACTAACTCTCACGCTAACTCTAAGGCTATCACTAAACCTCACCCTCTCCCTAAACCTCATCCTAACACTTACACTCACCATAACCCTAACCCTAACCCTAACCCTAATCCTCACAGAAATCCTAACCCTCACCCTCACCATAACCTTCACCTTCACCCCAAACCTCACCCAACCCTATCCATCACGCCCACCCTAAAACTCACCCAAATCCGCACCCTCACCCTCACCCTAACTCAACCCTATACCTCACGCTAACCTTAACCTCACCCTAAACCTAACTGTAACCCTTCCCCTCATCCTAAAACTAAACCTCACCTTAACCCTCACCCTAACATTCACCCTAAACCTAACGCTAACCCTATCCCTCACTCTCACCCTAAACCTCAACTTAACCCTTATCCTCACACTAACCCTAACCCTAACCCTCAGCTAAACCTAACCCTAACCTTCACCTTGATCCTAACCCTCACCATCACCCTCACCCCCACCCTCAACCTAACCATCACTGTAACCCTCACCCTCACCCTAAACCTCACCCTAACCCTAACACTAACACTAAACCTGACTCTAACCCTCAACCAAAACCTAATCCTCACCCTAATGCTCACCCTAACCTTCAACTAACCCTAATTCTCACCTTGACCCTCACCCTAAACCTTAACCTCACCATAACCCTAACCATAACCCCAACCCTCAGCCAAACTCTCTTCCTAACCCTAACCCTAACACTCAAACTAAACCTAGCCCTAACCCAAAACTTATCCCTCACCCTGAACCTAACCCTCACCCTAACCTTCAGCCTCACATTAACCCTAACCCTAATCTTAACCCTAACCCTCACCATCAACCTAACTCTAACTCTAAAACTAAACCTGACCCTCACCCTAACACCAACACTCACCCTAACCCTAACCCTCATCCTCAACCTAACCCTAACACTCACCTTAAACCTAACCCTTACTCTAAAGGTAACCCTAACCCTCACCCTCACCCTAAACCTCTCCCTAACCCTTACCCTCTCCGTAACCCTAAACCTAACCCTAATCCTCACATTAAGCCTTACTCTAACACTCACCCTGAAAGTAACCCTAACCCTCACCGTCACCCTAACCCTCACACTAACACTAACCCTAACCCTATCCCTAATGTTAACACTAGCCCTCAAACTCAACCTAACCCTAAACCTAACCCTAACCCTCACCCTCACACTCAACCTCAGTCTCAGCCGAACTCTAACCCTAACAGTAATCCAAACCTAAACCTCACCCTCACCCTCACCCTAAATCTAAACCTAACTCTAACCAAAACCCTCAGCCTAACCCTAACCCTCTCCATAACATTCACCCTAACCATAACCCTAATCCTAATCCTAACCCTCAACTTCACCCTAACCCTTACCATCGCATTACCCTAACCCTCACCCTAACCCTAAACCTCACCCTAACCCTAACCCTAACCCTCAGCCTAACACTCATCCTAACCTTATCCCTAAACCTCACCTTAATCTTAACCCTAAACCTAACCCTCACCTTCACCTTCTACATCACCATCACCCTCACCATAACCCTCAACCTCACTCTCACCCTAAACCTAACCATAACCCTAACCCTCACCCTAAACCTAACCCTTACTCTCACCCTGACCATCACCCTCACCCTAACCTTCAAACTCACCCTCACACTCACACTAACCATAAACCTAACCCTCACCCTAAACCTAAACTTGACCCTCACCCTCACCCTCACCCTAAGCCTAACCCTACACCTAAGCCTAATCCTAAACCTAACCATCACACTCACCCTCACCCTAGAACTAAACCTCACCCTAACCCAAACCCTAACCCTAGCCCTCTCCCTAACCCTTACCCACACCTCAGCGTAACCCTAACCCTCACCCTAACTCTAACACTCACCCTAACCCTAACCCATACCCTCACCCTCAACCACACCCTAAGCCTAAACTTAACCCTCACCCTAACCCTAACCTTGAACCTAAGCCTAACCCTAATCCTCCCCTTCTCCCTAACCTTCACCCAAAACCTTAACCTCCCCCGAACCCTAACCCTAGCCGTCAGCCTACACCTCATCCTAAGCCTAACCCTAACCCTAATCCTCACCCTAACCTTAACCCTAACCCTAACCCTATCCCTCACCCTCACCCTAACCCTCACCCTCAGCCTCAACCTAAACCTCAGCATAACCCTAAACTTAACCCTTATTCAAAACCTAACCCTCACCCTCACCCTAATTCTAATCCTAACCCTAACCAAAACTCTCACCCTAAACCTAAACCTGACCCTATGCCTAATCCTCACCCTAACCCTAACCTAAATCCTAAACATAACCTTCACCCTCACCCTAACCCTTACCCTCGCCTTAACCCAAAGCCTTACCCTCAGCCTAACCCTCATCCTAACCCTATCCCTATCCCTAACCCTCACCCTCAACCTCAACCTCACCATCACCCTCACCCTAAACCTCACCCTCATCCCCACCCTAACACTAACCATAGCCATAACCCTCACCCTCACCCTCACCCTCACCCTATACCTTGCCCTCATGCTAACACTAAGCCTGACCTGAAACCTAACCCTCACCCTAACTCTAACCGTATCCGTAAACCTCACCATCACTTTGAACCTCATCGTAACCCTTACTGTCACCATAAACCTAAACCTAAACCTAAAGCTAATCCTAACCAAAACCCTAATCCTCACCCTCACCCTAAACCTCACCATCACCTTAACCCTCAATCTAACCCTAACCGCCACCCACACCCTAAAACTCACCCTAACTTGAACCCTCACCCTCACCCTAACCCTACTATAAACCTTACCCTAACCCTAACCCTCACCCTAAACCTAACTCTAAACCTCACCCTCATACTAACCTTAGCCCTCACCTTAACCCTCACCCTAACCCTCACCCTAACCCTAACGCTCACCCTAACCCTCAGTCTCACCCTATCCCTCACCCTAACCTTAACCCTAACCCTCTCCCTAACCCTCACCCTAACACTCACCCTCACCCTAAATATCACCCTAAGCCTATCCCTCACCCTAACCCTAACCTTAATCCTCACATAACCCTAACCCTCACCTTAAACCTCACCCTCACCCTAATCTTCACCCTAAGCCTAACCCAAAGCCTCTCCTAACCGATACCCTCACCCTCACCCTAACCCTCACCCTAACGCTCACCCTCACTCTAGCCCTCACGGTAAAACTAACCCTAACCCTAACCCTCACCCTCAACCACACCCCCACCTTCAGCCTAACACTAACACTAAACCTAATCCTAAACCTAACCCTAAATCTCACCCTCATCCTCAACCTAAACCTAAACCTAAAACTAACCCTAATGCTAACACTTGCCCTCAACCCCACCCTAACCCTAATCCTAACCCTAACCCTCACCATAAATCTAATGCTAACCATAAACCTAAACCTCACCCTAACGCTCACCCTAAACCTTACCTTCACCCTCAACCTCACCCTAACCTTCACCCTAACCCTCACCCTAAGCCTCACCCTAACACTACCCCTCAGCCTAACCCTCAACTTAAACCTAACCCTAAACTTTAACTAACCTTAAACTAATCCAAACCCTAAGCCTCACCCTAACCCCAACCTTCACGCTAACCCTAACCCTCACCCTAACCCTTCCCCTCACCCTAACCCAAATGCTAACATTAACCCCCAACCTCACCCTAAACCTCGCCCTAAACCTAATCCTCACCTTAACCCTATCCCTCAACTTCACCCTAACCTTAGCCTTAACCCTAACCTTAATCCTCACACTAACACTAACCCTCACCCTAAACCTAAACGAACATTTCACCCTAACTCTAACTTTAACCTAACCCTAACCCTAACCCACACCCTAACCCTAACACTAACCCTCAACCTAATCCTCTCCCTAAACCTAAGCCTAACATTAACCCTCACATTACACTCACCCTTACCTTACCCTCCCCCTAACCCTAAACCTAAACCTAAGCCTCAGCCTAACCCTCATCCTAAGCCTAACCCTAACCCTCACCCTAACCCTAAACCTAACCCTAAACCTCAAACTTAACCCTAGACCTCAGCCTCACCTTAGCCCTCACGCTAACCCTAAACCTAAAACTAACCATAACCCTAACCCTAAACCTAATTCTCACCCTCACCCTCACCCTCACCCTCACCATAAACCTCACCCTAACCCTCAACCTCACTGTCACCCAACACACTAAACATAACCCTAACCCTCAGCCTGAACCTAACTCTGACCCTCACCCTCACCCTCACCCTAAGCCTAACCCTAAATCTAAGCCTAGTCCAAAACCTAACCCTCACCCTCATCCTCAACCTAAACCTAAACCTCACCCTAACACTAACCCTAACCCTAGCCCTCACGCGAACCCTTACCCTCACAGGCACTCTAACCCTCAACCAAACACTAACCCTCACCCTAACCCTAACCCTAACGAAACCCTCACCCTCACCCCAACCCTCACCCTAACCCTCACGCTCAGCCTCACCCTAAGCCTAAACCTACACCTCAGCCTAATCCTAAACCTAACCGTCAACCTCAAGCTAACCCTAAAACTAATCCTCACCTTAACCCTCAACCTAAACTTAACACTCACCCTCACCCTAACCCTCACCCTAAACATTACCCTCAGCCTAACCCTAACCCTAAAACTAACTGTAACCCTCACAGTCGCCCTAAGCCTAACCCGATCCTAACCCTCACACTAATTCTCACCCTAACTCTAAGGCTATCCCTAAACCTCAACCTCTACCTAAACCTCATCCTAACACTTACCCTCACCATAACCCTAACCCTAACCCTAACCCTAATCCTCACAGTAATACTTACCCTCACCCTCACCATAACCCTCACCTTCACCCCAACCCTCACCCTAACCCTAACCATCATGCCCACCCTAAAACTCACTCAAACCTGAACCCTCACCCTCACCCTAACCCTACCCTTACCCTCACCCTAACCCTAAACCTCACCGTCACCCTATCCCTCACCCTATACCTAATCCTCAACTACACCTTAACCCTCAAAGTAACCCTCACCTCACCCTCACCCTCAACCTAAACATCAAGCTAACCCTAACCCTCATCCTCACCTTTAGCCTAATCCTCACCCTAAACATAACCCTCACCTTATACCTGACCCTCACCCTAATTCTCACCCTACCACTAACCCTAAGCCTTTCCTAACCGAAACCCTCAACCTCACCCTAAACCTCACGCTAACTTTCACCCTCACACTAGCCCTCATCCTAAAACAAACCCTAACCCTAAACTTCACACTCAACCTCACCGCCAAACTCAGCCCAACTCTAACCCTAATCCTAATCCTAGCCCTAACCCTAACCCTCACCTTCACCCTCACCCTAACCCTAACCCTAACCGTAACCCTATCCCTCACCCTAACCCTAACCCTAACACTAATTCTATCCTTAACCCTCACCCTAAACCTAAATCTCACTCTAACCCTTACTCTCACCCTAACCCTAACCCTAACCCTAAAACTAAACCTCACCCTAACCCTCACCCTAACCTTAAACCTAACACTAACAATCACCCTAAACCTAACCCTAACCCTAACCCTCACAGTCACCCTAACACTGACCCTAAACATTTCCCTCACCTTAATCCTAACCATAACCCTAATCCTAACCCACACTCAAACCTAAACCTCACCCTAACCCTAACCGTAACCCTCAGCCAAACCCTATTCCTAACCCTAACCCTAACCCTCAACCTAACCCTAACCCTAACCCTCAACCTAACCCTAACCCTAACCCTAAACCTAACCTTCTTCCTAACCCCAAATGTCACCCTCACCCTCACCCTAACCCTAAACCTAACCCTAATCCTAACCCTAACCCTCACACTTACCCTCA
The DNA here is from genome assembly GCF_024711535.1 of Dipodomys merriami. NCBI lineage: Eukaryota > Metazoa > Chordata > Mammalia > Rodentia > Heteromyidae > Dipodomys > Dipodomys merriami. The sequence goes on from NW_027203182.1 coordinate 813,907, forward strand.
TCCTAACCCTAACCCTAACCCTAACCCTGACCCTTACCTTAACTCCAGCCCTATCCCTAACCTGCAACCTAACACAAACCCTCACCCTTACCCTAAACCTAACACTCACCCTAAACCTAACCCTAACCTAATGTTATCCCTAACCCTCACCCGCACCCCAACCCTAACCCTAACACTAAACCTCACCATAATCCTCACCCTAACCCTAACCCTAAACCTAACCCTAACCCTAAAGATCACCCTAAACCTCAACTTAACCCTTACACTCACCCTAACCCTAACCCTCACCCTTAACCTTACCTACACCCTAACACTAACCCTAAAACTAACTCTAACCCTCACCCTCACCCTACCCCTAACCTGAGCTCTAACTCACCCTAACACTAACGATATCCCTAAACCTAACCCTCACCCTAAACCACATCCTAACCTATACCCTCACCCTAACGCTCACCCTAACCCTCAATTTAACCCTAAACCTCACACTAAACCTAAACCTCACCCTAAACCTTACCCACACCATAACACTAACCATAACTCTAACTCTAACCCTCAACCTCAACCTAAGCCTAACCTTAACCCTAACCCTCAACCTAACTCTAACGCTATCCCTAAACCTCACCCTCATCCTAAAGCTATTCCTAACCCTTACCCTCACCATAACAGTAACCCTAACCCTAACCCTAATCCTCCACGCAACCCTAACCCTCACACTCACCGTAACCCTCACCTTCACCTTAACCCTCACCCTAACACTAAGCGTCACCCACACCGTAAAACTCACCCTCACCCAAATCCTCACACTCAACTTAACCTTACATTAAACCTCATCCTAACCCTAAACCTCACCCTAATTCTAACTATAAACCTCACCCACATACTAACCTTAACCCTCACCTGAACCCTCACCCTAACCCTCACTCTAATCTAATGCTAACCCTAAACCTCACTCTCACCCTAAGCCTCACCCTAACCCTTATCCTCACAGTAACCCTAACCCGCACATCAACGCTAACCCTCACCCTAACCCTAACCCTACCCTTCACCCTACCCCTCATCCTAACATTAAACCTAACACTCACCCTAACAATAACCCTAACCCTCACCTTCAACCTAACCCTCACCTACATCCTAATCCTCACCCTCAGCCTAACCCTAAATCTAACCCTAAACCTAACCCTCAACCTAATCCTAAACCTCACCCTCACCCTCAACCTCACCTTCAGCCTAACCCTAACCCTAACATTAATCGTAACCCTAACCCTCACACTCACACTCACCATAACTCTAACCCTAATCCTAAAACTGACTTTCACACTAACCCCTACCCTATCCCTAAACATAACCTTAATCCTCACCCTAACCCTAACCCTAATGCTATCCCTAACCCTCACCCTCACCCGAACCCTCACTCGAAACCTTATCCTCACCCTAACCCTAACCCTAACCCTAAGACGAACACTAAACCTCTCCCTAACCCTCACCCTAACACTAAACCTAAACCTAACTCTCACCCTAACATCCAACCTAACTCTCAACCTAAACCTAAACCTCACCCTCACCCTAACTCTCCCCCTAAAGCTTGGCCTCACCCTAACCCTAACCCTAACCTTAACTCTAACCCTCACACTCACCCTAAGTGTAACCTGAATCCTAACTCTCACCCTAACCCTCACGCAAACTCTAACGCTGTCCCTAAACCTCACTCTCACCCTCAACCTCATTCTAACCCTTACCCTCACCATAAAGCTAACAGTAACCCTAAAGCTAATCCTCACCACAACCCAAACCCTCACCTTCACCCTAACCATCACCGTCACGCACACCCTAAAACTCACCCTCACCTGAACCCTCACCGTCACCATAACCTTACCCTAAACCTCAAAAAACCTAACCCTCACCCTAAACCTAACTCTAACCCTCATCATCATACTAACCATAACCATCACCTTAACCCTCACCCTAACCCTCACCCTAACCCTTATCCTCACACTAACCCTAACCCTAACCCTAACCTCACATTAACCCTAACCCTCACCCTAACCCTAACATTACCCTTCACACTACCCGTCAGCCTAACCCTAACCCTAACCCTCACCCTAACCCTATCCCTAACCCTAACCTTCACCCTAACCCTCACCTTCACCCTACCCTCACGCTAACACGACCCCTCACCTACACCCTCACCCTCACCATCACCATCACCCTCATCCCAACACCCACCCTCACCCTAAACATCACCCTAACCCTAACCCTCCCCCTAACCCTACACCTAAGCCTAATCCTAAACCTAACCCTCACCCTCAACCTCACCCTAAACCTAATCCTCACCCTAACCCTATTACTAACCATAAACCTCACCCTCACCCTAACCCTCACCCTAAGCCTAACCCGAATCCTAACCCTCACACTAACCCTCTCCCTAAATCTAATGCTATCCCTAAACCTCACCCTCACCCAAAACCTCATCCTAACCCTTACCCTCACCATAACCCTAACCCTAAACTTAACACTAATCCTCACCATAATCTTAACACTAATCCTCACAGTAATCCTAACCCTCACCCTCACCCTAACCCTCATGGTCACCTTAAACCTCACCCTAGCCATGACCATCATGCCCACCCTAAAACTCACCCTCACCGGAACCCTCACCCTCACCCTAACCCTACCCTAAACCTCACCCTAACCCTATCCCTCACCCTAAACCTAACTCTAACCCTCACTCTCATACTAAAAGTAAACCTCACCTTAACCCTCACCCTAACCCTCACCCTAAACCTCACCCTACCCCTTTTGCTCACACTAACTCTAACCCTAACCTTACCCTCACATTAACCCTAACACTTACCCTAACCCTAAACCTACCCCTCACCCTACCCCTCACCCTCACCCTAACCCTAACCCTCACCCAAACCCTAATCTAACCCTCACCTTGACCCTAACCCTCACCATCACCCTCACCCTCACCCTCACCCTCACCCTCAACCTAACCATCACTCTAACCGTTACCCTCACCCTAATACTTACTCTAACCCTAACACTAACACTAACACTAATCCTCACTCTAACCCTCACCCTAACCCTCATCCTAAACCTAATCCTCACCCTAATGCTCACCCTAACACTTAACCTAACCCTAATCCTCACCCTCACCCTCACCCTAACCCTCACCCTAAGCCTTACCCTCACCAGAACCCTAAACATAACCCCAACCCGCAGCCAAACCCTCTTCCTAAACCTAACACAAAGACTCAAATAACCCTAACCCTAACCCTAAACCTAAGCCTCACCCTAACCCTCAGCCTAACATTAACACTAACGCTAATCTTAACCCTAACCCTCAGAATCACCCTAAATGTAACTCTAACACTAACCTTGACCCTCACCCTAACCGAAACCCTCACCCTAACCCTAAACCTCACCCTCACCCTAACATTAACACTCACCTTAAAACTCACCCTTACTCTAACACTAACCCTAACCCTCATACTCACCCTAAACCTCACCCTAACCCTTACCCTCTACATAACCCTAAACCTAACCCTTATCCTCACACTAAGCCTCACCCAAACACTCACCCTAAAAGTAACCCTAACCCTCAGCTTCATCCTAACCCTCATGGTCACCCTAACCCTCACCCTAAACCTAACCCTCACCTACACCCTAACCCTCACCCTAACCCTCACCCTCACCCACAACCTAAACACACCCTAACCCTAAACCTCATCCTAATCCTAACCCTAATCCTAACCCTAACCCTAACCCTCATCTTAGACCTCACCATCACCCTAATCCTCACACTACACCTAATCCTAAACCTTTCCTAACTGAAAACCTCACCGTCACCCTAACCTTCAAGCTAACCCTCACGCTCACCCTAACCCTCACCCTAAAACTAACCCTGACTATAAACCTCACACACAACCTCACCCCCACGCTCAGCCTAACCCTAACCCTAACCCTAATCCTAGTCCTAAGCCTAATCCTCACCCTCACCCTCACCCTAACCTTAACCCTAATGCTAACACTAGCCCTCAACCTTCTCCTAACCCTAAACCTAACACTACTGCTCACCCTCAAACTCAACCTAAGCCTCAGCCGAACCCAAACCCTTACCCTAAACCAAAACCAAAACCTCACCCTCACCCTCACCCTAAATCTAAACCTAAATCTAACCAAAACCGTCACCCTAAACCTATCCCTAACCCTAACCTTCACCCTAACCCTAACCCTAATCCTAATCCTAACCCTCATCCTCACCCTAACCCTTACCCTCACCTTAACCTCACCCTCACCCTAACCCTTATCCTCCCCCAAACCCTAACCCTAACCTCAGCCTAACACTCATCCTAACCCTAACCCTAACCCTAACCCTCACCCTAAACTTAACCCTAACCCTAACCCTAATCCTCACACTAACCCTAACCCTCACCCTAAACTTAACCGTACATGTCACCCTAACCCTAACTTTAACCTAACCCTAACACTAACTCTCACCCTAACCCTAACCCTAACCCTAAACCTCAAACTCACCCTCAACCTCACCGTCACCCTAACCTTCACTCTCACCCTCACCCTCACCCTAACTCTTACCCTCACCCTAACCCTAACCGTAACTGTAACCCTCACACTATACCTAACCCTCACCCTAAAACTCACCCTAACCTAAACCTCACCCTAATCCAAAACTTAACACTAGACCTCACCCTCACCTTAGCCCTCACCCTAACCCTAAACCTAAACCTTATCATAACCCTAACCCTAAACCTAACTCTCACCCTCACCCTCACCCTCACCATCACCCTCACCCTAACCCTCCCCCTCCCCCTCAACCTTACCCTACCCCTACCCCTCAGCCTAACCCTCACCCGAACCATAATCCTAACCCTAATACAAACCCTAACTCTCACCCTCACCCTCACACTAAAACTAAAGCTAAACCTAACCCTAAACCTCACCCTAAACCTAACCCTATCCATTACCCTCACCCTAACCCTAACCCTAATCCTAAACCTAATCTTCACCCTCACCCTCACCATAACCCCTACACTCACCCAAAACCTAACCCTAAACCTAGCCCTCACCCTAACACTTACCCTCAACATCTTCCTAACCCTAATCCTCAACCTCACCCTAAACTGCACCCTAAGCCATACCCTCACCCTAACTCTAATCTAACCCTTACTCTAACTCTCACCTTAACCCAAAACCTATCCCTAACACTCATCCTAACCATAACCCTCACACTAACCCTAACCCTAACTCTCACCCTCACCCTAACGCTAACCCTAAACCTCACCCTCACCCTAAACCTCACCCTAACCCTTACCCTCAACATATCCCTAACCCAAACCCTAACCGTAATACTCACACTAACCCTAACCCTAACCCTCACGCTAACACTCACCCTAACCATAGTCCTCACCCGCACCCTAACACTTACTGTCATCTTAACCCTCACCCTAACCCTAACCGTCACCCACACCCTAACCCTCAACTTCACCCGAACCCTCAACCGAACCCTCAAACTAACCCTAACCCTAACCCTAACACTCAAAAAACCCTAACCCTCACACTAATCCTAACGCTAACCCAAACCCTCACTCTCACCCTGAACCTAACCCTAATCCTTATCCTCACACTAACCCTGCCCCTCACCATAATCCTCAACTTAACCCTAACCCTAACCCTCACCTTAACCCTAACCCTAATCCTCACCCTCACTATAATCTTCACCCTAATGCTCACCGTCACCCTAACCCTCACCCTAACCCTAACCCTCACACTAACCCTAACCCTCACCCTCAACGGATCCTTCACCCTAAGCCTAACTGTAACCCTAACCCTCACCCTAATCCTAACCTTAAACCTCACCCTCACAGTAATCCTCACCCTAACCCTAACCCTAACCCTTTCTTAACCAAAACCCTCACCCTCACCCTAATCCTCACCCTACCCTTCACACTGACTCTCGCCTTCACTCTAAACCTAACCCTTAGCCTAACCCTCATTCGAACCCTCACTCTCACTCTCAGCCTAACACTAACGCTAACCCTAATCCTAACCCACACCCTCACCCTCACCCTAAACCTAACCCTAACCCTAAACCTCACCCTCACCCTAAACCTAACCCGAATGCTAACCCTAAACCTCACACTCACCCTAACCCCAACCATAATGCTAACCCTCAACCTAACCCTAACCCTAACCCTCACCCTAACCCTGACCCTAACTGTAACCCTCACCCTCACCCTCAACCTCAACCTAACCTTCACCCTCATCCTCACCCTAACCCTCACCCTCACCGTAAACATCACCCTAACCCTAACCATCACCCTAACCCTAACCCTAACCCTAACCCTCACCCTAAACTTACCCTAACCCTAACGATAATTCTAACCCTCACCCTCAACTTTAACCTCACCCTAACCCTTATCCTCACACTAACCCTAAACCTAACCCTCACCCTAACCCTCACACTAACCCTAACCCTCCCGCTAACCCTAACAATACCCCTCACCCTAACACTCACCCTAACCCTAACACTCACCCTAAACCCAACCCTAAACCTCACCCTTACACTAACCCTCTCCGTCACGCTAACACTCAACCAAATCCTAACCTTAACCCACACCCTAACCCTAACACTCACACTAACCCTAAACCTCAACCTAATCCTCACCCTAAAAATGACGCTAACCCTTACCTAAAAGAAACCCTCACCCTCAACTTCACCCTATCCCTCACCCTCACCTTAAACCTAAGCCTCAACCTAACCCTCCCCCTATCCCAAACGCTAACCCAAACCCTCTTCCTCACCCTAACCCTCAACCTAACCCTATCCCTACACCTCACAATAACTCTCACCATAACCCTATCCCTAACCCTAACTCTCACCCTAACCCTAAACCTTAACGTAACCCTCCAGCACACCCTAACCTTCACCTCACCCGAACCCTCACACTAACCCTAACACCCTCACCCTCACCCTCAACCTAACTCTAACTGTCACCCTGACCCTCACCCTAAACCTAACCCTAACCCTAATCCTCACCATAACCCTTACCCTAAACCTAAACCTCACCCTAAACCTAACACTCACCCTAACCCTAACACTCACACTAACACTAACCCTAACCCTCACCCTCACCCTAACCCTCACCTTAACCCTAACCCTAATCTTAACAATAACCATCACCCTCACCCTAAACCTAACCCTAAAACTAACACTCACACTAACCCTCCTCCTAACCCTAACGCTAACCCTAACCCTCATCTTGATCCTAAACCTCACCCTAACCCTTTCCCTCACCATAAACCTAACCCTAAAACTTACCCTAATCCTCACCCTAACCCTAAACTCACATACACCCTAACCCTCACCATCACACGAACCCTCATCCTCACCCTAACACTCACACTAACCATACCCATAAAGCTAAGCCTAAACCTAACCCTCAACCTCACCCTCACACTAACCCAACCCTAAACCTAACCATCACCCTCACCCTCACCCTAACACTCACCCTTACCATAAACATCACCCTAACACTAACCCTAACCCTCACCCTAAGCCTAACCCTAAACCTAAACTTCACCCTCTCACTAACACTCAATGTCACCATAACCCTCAACCTAAACCTAACCCGCAAACACAGCCTAACCCCCACATTTACCTGAACCCTAAACCTCACCCGAACACTCACCCTCACCCTAACAATAACCCTCACAAAAACATAACCCTAACCCTATCTCTCACCCTAACACTAACACTATACCTCACCCTAAACCTAACCCTCAACCTAACCCTAACCTAACCCTAACCCTCACCCTAAACCTAACCCTCACACTAACACTTACCCTCACACTAAAACTAAACCTAACACTCATCCTCACCCTAACTATAAACCTAATGCTAACCTCACCCTCACACTAACCCTCACCCTAACACTTACCCTCACCCTAACCCTAACCCTAACCCTCACACTAAACCTAACACTCACCCTAATCCTAACCCTAAACCTCACACTATACTTTACCCTCAGCCTAACCCTATCCAAACCCCTCAGCCTAAACCTCACCCTAAACCTAAACCTAACCCTAATCCACACCCTATCCCAAACCTTAACCATAACCTTCACCATAACACACATCCACACCCTAGCCCTAATGCCAAACCTAACCCTCAACCTAACCCTAAACCTACCCTCAGACTAAGCCTCACCCTAACACTTACCCACACTCTAACTCTCACCTTAACCCTAAATCTAACCCTCACCCTAAACTTCACACTAACCCTAACCCTAAACCTCAGCCTAACCCTCACCCTAACACTCACCCTAACCCTCACCCTAACCCTAACCCTTACCCTCACCCTAACCCTCAACCTAAACTTTACCCTCAACCTAACCCAAACTCTAACCCTAAAACTAACTCTCACACTAACCCTAACCCTAACCCTCAGCCTAACCCCTATCCTAAGCCTAATTCTAAACAAAACCCTAACCCACACCATAACCATAACCCTAACCCTAACCCTAACCCTCACACTAGCCCTAACACTAACCCTCAGCCTAACCCTCATCCTAACCATAATCCTAACCCTAACCCTCACCATCACCCTAGCCCTAACACTATTCCAAACCCTGAACCTAACCCTAACCCTCACCCTCACCCTAACCCTCACCCTAAAACTTACCCTAAACCTAACCCTAACTCTCACCTGAACACTCACCCTCACCCTAACCCACACCATATCACCAAAAATTACCCTAACACTAACCCTCACCCTAACCCTAACCTGAACCCTCACCCTAACCCTACCCTCACCGTAACCCTAACCCTCACACTAAACCTTACACTAACCCTCACCCTCACACTCACTCTCAACATATACCTAACCCTAACCCTCATCCTAACACTAACCCTAACCCTCACCCTCACCCTCATCCTAACCTTAACCCTAACCCACACCCTCAGCCTAATCCTCACCCTAAACCTAAACCTTACCTAACCGAAAACCTCACTCTCACCCTAACCCTCACCCTCACACTAGCCCTCACCCTAACCCTAACCCTAAGCCTCACCCTCACCCTCAACCTAACACTAATCCTAACCCTAAACCTCATCCTAACTCTAAACCTAAACATAATGCTAACCCTAAAACTCACACTCACCCTAACCCTCAACCTAACCCTTACCGTCACCCTAACCCTAGCCCTAACCCTCACAATAATCCTAACCTCAAACTAACTCTTAAGCTACCCCTCAGCCTAACCCTCACCCTCAACCTAACCCTAACCCTAATCCTCCCCCTATCCTACCCATAAACCAAACACTCACCCTCACCCTCACCCTCACCTTAAACCTAATGCTAACCCTAATCTTCAACCTCACCCTAAACCTCACCCTAACCCTTACCCTCACCCTAACCCTAACCCTCAACCTCAAACTAACCCTCAAACTAACAATTACCCATAACCTAACCCTGACCATAACCCTAACGCTAACCCTCACCCTAACCTTAACCCTAACCCTAAACCTCACCTCCACCCTAACCCTCACCCTGACCTTTACCCTCAACCTAAACCTAACCCTAACCCTTACCCTAACCTTCAAACTAACCCAAAACCTAAACCTCATTCTCAACCTAATCCTAACCCTAACCCTCACCCTCACCCTGCCCTAACCCTAACCCTGACCCTAACCCTAACCCACACCCTCAACCTCTCCATCAACCTCAGCCTAATCCTAATCCTAACCCTAATGCTAAACCTCACCCTCACACTCACCCTAACTCTAATGCTAAACCTAACCTTAAAACTCACCCAAACCCTCACCCTATCCCTAACCTATTCCTAAGCCTCACCCTAACCCTAACCCTCACCCTAAACCTCACCCTCACCCTAACCGTTAACCAAACCCTAACCCTCACCCTAAACCTCACCCTAACTCTAACACTAACCCTAACCCTCATCCTCACACTAAACCACACCCTAACCCTTACTCTCACTACAACACTAACCCTAACCGTAATCCTCACCTTAACCCTAACCCTCAACCATACTCTAACTCTCAACCTCACTCTCACCCTCACACTCAAACATTCTCCCGATCCCTAATCCTAACCCTAACCCTAACCCTAATCCTAAACCTAACCCTGACCCTCAAACTCACTCTAAACCTAACCCTAACACTAATCCTCACCTTCACCCACACCAAAACTGTCACAATCACCCTAAAATTCACGCTAACCCTAATCCTACCCCTCGCCCTAACCGTAACCCTAACCCTCAACCTAACCCTAACCCTACACCTAACCCTCACCCTCACAATGAACCTAAACCTAACGATAACCCTCACCCTAACCCTAATCCACACCCACACCCTATCCCTCAGCCTCACCCTCACCCTCAAAATCACCCGAACCCTCATCCTCTCCCTAACCCTCAACCTCACCCTAAACATCACCCAAACCCTAACCCTCACCCTAATCCTAACCCTAACCCTAACCCTCACCCTAACCCTCACCCTAACCCTTACCCTCACCCTATCCCTAATAATAACCCTAAACATAATAATCACACTAACCATAACCCTCACTCTAACCCTAATCCAAACCCTAACCCTACCCTTCACCGTCACCCTGACCCTCACCCTCAGCCTAACCCTAACCCTAACACTATTCCTAATACTAAATCTCACCCTCAACCTCACCCTAAACCTAACCCTAAACCTCAGCCTCACCCTGACCCTCAACCTAACAATCACCCTCACCCTCACCCTAATGATCAACATCACCCTAAACATCACCCTAACCCTAAGCCTCACCCTAACCCTGACCCTAACCCTCACCGTAAAGATAACCCTCACCCTAACCCTCACCCTAACCATAATGCTAACCCAAAGCCTCACCCTCACCCTAACCCTCACCCTAAACCTTATCCTCACACTAACCCTAAGCCTCAACCTAAACCTATCCCGGCACCTCACCCTAACTCTCCCCCTAACCCTATACCTAACCCTCACCCTAACCATTACCCTAAAACTAACCCTCACCCTAAACTTAACCCTCACCCTAACACTATCCCTCACACTAAAATTAACCCTAACACTCAACCTCACCCACAATCGCACACTCACCCTAATACTAAACCTAGGCCTAACCATAATCCTCACTCTAATCCATCCTAACCCTCACCCTCACCCTAAGCCTAACATTAACCCTCACCCTCACCCTAAACCTAACACTCACATTCAACCTAACACTCACCCTAACCCTTACACTCAACCTAACTCTATCCCTAACTCTAAACCTAAACCTAACTCTCACCTGAAAACTCAAATTCACCCTAACCCTCACCCTCACACCAAAAATCACCCTAAACCTAACCGTCACCCTCACCTTAACCCTAACCATAACCCTCACCCTAAACCTAACCCTCACAGTAACCCTCACCCTTACCTTAACCCTAATCCTAACCCTAAACCTCATCCTAACACTAACCGTAACCTAATGCTAACCCTAAACCTTACCCTCACACTCACCCTCAACCTAACACTTACCCTCACCCTAACCCTAACCCTCACCCTCAACCTAACCCTCACCCTAACCCTAATGCTAACACTCACCCTAACTTTAACCCTAATCCTAAACCTGACACTCATCCTAACTCTCACCCTGAACGTTACCCTCACCGTAACCTTTATCCTAACCCTAAAACTAACCCTCACACTAACCCTAACCCTAACCCTAACACTAAACCCAACCCTCATCATAACCCTAATCCTAATCCTAACCCACACCATCACCATGCCCTATACCTAACCCTAACCCTAACAGTAAACAACACTCTCACCCTCCCCATCACCCTCAGCCTTACCCTAATCCTAACCCTAATCCTAACTCTGACCCTCACCCTCACCCTAACTCTAATGCTAAACCTAACCCTAACACTCACTCACACCCTCACCCTAACCTTAAACCTATATCTATCCCTCACCCTAACCCTAAACCTCACCCTATCCCTCACCCTCACCCTAACCCTAAACTAAACCCTAACACTCACCCAAACCCTCACCCTAACCCTAACACTAACCCTAACCCTCATCCTCACCCCAAAGCTCACCCTAACCCTTACTCTCACCATAACCCTAAGCCTAACCCTAACCCTCACCCACACCCAAACTCTCAACCTCACCCTCACCCTCACACTCACCCTAACATGCTCCCTAACCCTAACCATAATCCTAAACCTAACCCTCACCCTCAATCTCACCATAACCCTAACCCTAACCCTAACCCTTACCCTCACCCTCACCCTAACCCTCACACTCACCCTAAAACTCACCGTAAACTTAAACCTACCCCTCTCCCAAACCCTAACCCTAACCCTCAATCTAACCATAACCCGACCCCTAACCCTCTCCCTCACACTAAACCTAAACCTAATGCTAACCCTCACCCTAACCCTAACCCTCACCCACAGCATAACCCTCAACCTCAAGTGAACCGTCACCCGAACCCGAACCCTCATCCTCAACCTAACCCTCAATGTTAACCTAAACATCACCGAAACCCTAACCCTCACCCTAACACTCACCCTAACGCTTACCCTCACACTATCCCTAATCATAACCCTAACAAAAACCCTCACACTACCCCTAACCCTACCCCTCACTCTAACTCTAATCCTAACCCTAACCCTAACCTTCACCCTCACCCTCACCCTCACCCTCAGCCTAACCCTAACCCTAACACTTTAACTAATTCTAACTCTCACCCTCACCCTCACCCTAAACCTAATCCTAACCCACACCCTCACCCCTAACCTCACCCTAACCCTCACCCTCACCCTCACACTAACCATCAACCTCACCCTAAACATCACCCTAACCATAACCCTCACCCTAAGCTTAACCCTAACCCTCACCAGAACGCTAACACTCACCCTATACCTTATACTCACACTAACCCTATACCTAAGCCTAACCCTCACACTAACAATGACACTAAACCCAACCCTATACCGACATCTCACCTTAATTCTCACCATAACCCTAACCCTAACCCTAAACCTCACCCTAATCCTAACTCTAAACTTAACCCATACCCTCAACCTAAACCGCACCGTCACCCTAACCCGCACCATAAACCTAACCCTCAACCAAACCCAAACCCACACCCTCAACCGAAACTAACCCTCATATGAACACTCACCCTCAAACTAACCCTCAACCTCACAATAAATATCACCCTAACCATAACTCTCACCCTAACACTAACCCTAACCCTTACCCTAAACCTAACCATCAAACTAATACTAACCCTCACCCTGACCCTCACCGTAACCCTCACTCTAATCCTAACCTCACCCTAACCCTTACACTAACCCTAATCCTAACCCTCACCCTCACCCTCACCCTAAACATATCCCTCATCCTAACCCTAAGGGTCAACCTAATGCTAAACCTAAACCTCACCCTCACCCTAACCCTCACCCTAAACCTTAACCTCAACCTGACCCTAACCCTCACACTAAACCTAAAACTCACCCTAAACCTAACCCTAACCCTCACACTAAACCTAACCTTCACCCTAACCCTAACATTACCCCTCAGCCTAACCCTAACCCTAAACCTAACGCTAACCCTAATCCTCACCCTATCCCTAACCATAGCCCTAACCCTCACCCAACCCCTCACCCTCAACCTAACCCTCATGCTAACCCTAACCCTCACCCTCACAATAACCCTCACCATAACCCTTATCCTCACCCTAACCCTAAACCTCACCTTCACCCTAACACTCACCCTAACCTTTACCTACAACCTAAGCCTCACCCTAAGCCTAACCCTAAACCTCACCCTAACCCTAAACATAAACCTAACCCTAACCCTCACCCTAACCCTCATCCTAACCCTAACCCTAACCCTAACCCTGACCCTCAACTTCACCCTCACCATAAACTTAACCATAACTCTCACACTCACCCTGACCCTAATCCTAAACCTAACCCACACTCTCACTGTGATCCTCACCCTAACCCTCACCGTCAACCTCACCTTCACCATAACCCTCAAACTAACCCTAACCCTCACCCTCACCCTAACCCTAACCCTCACCCACACCCTCACCCTAACCCTAAACCTAACCCTAATCCCCACGCTAACCCTCACTTTCACCCTGAACCAAACCCTCACCATCACTAAAACCGTCACCCTCAACCTCACCCTCACCCTCACCCTCACCCTCAACCTAACCCTCACACTCACCGTAAATATTACCCTAACCCTAACTCTCACCCTCACCCTAACCCTCACCCTAACCCTAACCCTCACCCTAACCCTCACGGTAAACCTAACGATAAACCTTACCCTCACGTTCACCATAAAACTCACCCTAAGCTTTTATCCTCATACTAACCATAACTCTAACCATAACGCTAACTGTCACACTATCTCTAACCCTCTCCCTAAGCCTAATCCTACCCCTCAAACTCACTGTCACCCTAAACCTAACACTAACCATGACCCTCACCCTAAACCTAAACCTAACCCTCACCCTAAACCTAACCCTATCCCTTACCCTAACCCTAATGCAAACCCTAACCCTCACCCTCACCCTAAACCTCACCCTAACCCTTATCCTCACACTAACCCTCACCCTAAGCGTCACCCTCACTCTCAGTCTAACTGTAACACTAAACTTAACCTCACTCTAACCTTAACACTTACCCTAACCCTAACCTGCACACTAACCCTTATCTTCACACTAACCCTAAACCTAACGCTCAACCTCAACCTCACACTAACCCTAACCTTAAACCTTACCCTCACCCTAACCCTAATCTTAAACCTAACCCTCACCCTAACACTCACACTAACTCTCATCCTAACCGTAACCCTAATGCTAACCCTCACCTTCACTCACCCTCACCCTCAACCTTTACCTAACCCTGAACCAAACCCTCACCCTGACCCTAAACTTTACCCTAACCCTCACCTTACCCCTCACCCTAAACCGCACCCTCTCTCTAACCCTAACCCTAACCCTAAACCTAACCATAACCCTAATCCTCACCCTAACACTAACCCTATCCCTCACCCTATACCAAACGCTAACCCTCACCCTAAAACTAACCCTAATCATAACCCTCACCCTAAAACTAACCCTAACCCTAACACTAACCCTAACCCTCACCCTAACCCTCACCTTAAACCTAACGATAAAAATTACCTTAACGTTCACCATAAAACTCACCCTAAACTTTTATCCTCATACTAACCCTAACTCTAACCCTAACGCTAACCGTCGCACAAACCCTAAACCTCTCCCTAACACTAATCCTACCCCTCAACCTCACTGTCACCCTAAACCTAACCCTAACCCTAACACTCAACCTCACCCTCAGCCTAACCCTAACCCTAACACTAATCCTAACCCTATTCTTCACCCTCACCCTCACCCTAATTCTAAGTCTAAAACTAACCCTAACCCTCACCCTCACCCTAACCCTAACTCTAACTCACACTCTCACCCTAACCCTCACCCTAAACCTATCCCTAACTCTAACCTTAACCCTAACCCTTACACTAACCCTAACAATACCCCGAACCCGAACCCTAACCCTCAACCTAACAGTAACCCTACCCTAACCCTAACTCTCACAATAAACCTAACCCTCACCCTAACCATAAGTCAACACCTCAGCCTAACCCTAACCCTAACCCTAAATCTCACCCTATCCCTAACCGTAACCCTAAACCTAAACCTCAACGTCACCCTAGCCCTCACGCTAATCCTAAACCTAAACCTAACCCTCCTCTATCCCTAACCCTCACCCTAACCCTAACCCTCACCCTGACCCTAACCCTAACCTTCAACCTCAACTTAACGCTCACCCTCACCTTAACCCTAACTTCACCATACTCCTCACCGTAACCCCCAACTTCACCCAAAACCTCATGTTAACACTTACCCTAACCCTGACCATCTGCCTAACCCTAACCATAACCATAACTCTCACCCTAACCCTCACCCTAACCCTAAATCTAACCCTCACCCGAACCCTCACCTGAACCTTACCCGAAACCTCACCTTCACACTCAACCTCAGCCTAACCCTAAAACTAACGCTAATCCTTATCCTAACCCTCACCCTCACTTCATCCTAACTCTAACCATAACCCAACAATAATCGTCACCCTCACTCTAACCCTCAACCAACCATAACGCTCATCCTCAACCTCACCCTAAACCTAATCCTAACCCTAAAGCTAACGCTCACCCTAAACCTAACCCTCACCCTAACAATAACCCTAAACATCACACGCAACCTAACCCTCACCCTAACCCTAACCCTCAACCTCAACTTAACACTCACCCTCACCTTAACCCTAACCCTCATCATACTCCTCACCCTCAGCCTAACCATAACCCTCAACTTCACCCTAAACCTCATGTTAACCCTTACCCTCACCCTGACCCTCACCCTAACCCTAAACATAAACATAACCCTCACCATAACCCTCACCCTAACCCTAAATCTAACCCTCAACCGAATTCTCACCCGAACCCTAACACTAAATCTCACCCTCACCCACACTCTCAGCCTAACCATAACCCTAACCCTAATTCTAACCCTAACCCTGATCCTCATCCTCACCCTAATTCTATCCCTAACCCTAACCCTCACCTCACCCTAACCCTAACCCTAACACTAAACCAAATCCTCACCCTCACCCTCAACCTCACCCACAGTCTAACCCTAACCCTAACCCTAATCCTAACCCTAACTCTCACCCTCACCCTCACCTTAACCATAACCCTTTCCCAACCCTAACCCTCACCTTAACTCTAACCCTCACCCAAACCTAACCCTCACCCTCACATCCACCCTAACCCTAACTCTAACCCTTACCCTCACCCCAACCATAACCCTAACACTCACCCTACCCCAAAACCTGATGCTCACCCTCACCCTTACCCTAAGTCTAACCCTACCCTAATCTTAACCCTAACCCTCACCCTCACCTCACCCTAACTCTAACCATAGCTCAACCCTAATCCTCACCCTCACTCTAACCCTCAACAAATCTAACTCTCACCCTCACCTTCACCCTAACCCTAACCCTAACCATAACGCTAACGCTCACCCTAACCCTCACCCTAACGCTAAGCCAACCCCTCAGCCTAACCCTCACCCACACACTAAACCTAGCACTCACCCTAACACTCACCCTAACCCTAAAGTTAACCCTAAACCTCTCCCTCACCATAAACCTCACCCTCACCCTCAACCTCAGCCTAACCCTAAACCAAACACTAATCCTAACCCTAACCCTGACACTCACCCTCACCCTAATTCTAATCCTAACCCTAACCCTTACCCTCACCCTAAGCCTAACCCTAAACCTAACCCATACCCTGACCCTCACCCTCACCCTCACCCTCAGTTTAACCCTAACCCTAACCCTAATCCTAACCCTAACCCTCACCCTCATCTTCACAAAAACTCTAACCCTTACCCAACGCTAACCTTCACCCTAACTCTAACCCTCCCCCAAACCTAACCCTCACCCTCATATTCACCCTAACCCTAACTCTAACCCTAACCCTCAACCTAACCCTAAACCTAAACCTTACCCTAACCCAAACCCTCACACTCACCCTCACCCTCAACCCAAGTCTAACCCTAATCCTAACCATAATCTTAACCTAACCCTCAGGGTCACCTCAACCTAATTCTAACCATAACCAAACCCTAATCTTCAACCTCACTCTAACCCTCAACCAACCCTAACCCTCACCCTAACCCTAACGCTAACGCTGACCCTAACCCTTACCCTTATCCTAACCCTAATCCTAAACGTAACCCTCACCCAAACCCTAGGGCTAAACCTAACCCTCACCTTAACCCTCCTTCTCCCCCTCCCCCTCACCCTCAGACTAAATCTATCCCTAATCCTAATACTAACCCTAACCCTCACTCTCACCCTCACCCTAAACCTAACCCTAACCCTAAACCTACTCCTCAACCTCACAATCACACTAAACCTAACAATAACCCTAACCCTAACCCTAACCCTCACCCTCACACTAACCCTAACCCTCCCACTCCCCCTAACACTAACCCTAAACCTAACCCTCACCCAAACCTCACCGTAAACCTAAACCTAAACCTCCCCCTCCCCCTAACCCTCACCCTAACCCTTACCCTCACCCTAACCGTAACCCTAATGCTAAACCTAACAGTAACACTCAGACTAAACTTAACCCTCACCCTAACCCTAACCCTCACCTGAACTCTCACCCTCTCCCTCACCATAATCCTAACAATAATTTTAACCCTAACTCTCTCCATAACCCTAACCCTAAACCTACCCCTAACCCTAACCCTCCCCTCCCGTTCCCACTCACCCTCAGCCTAAACCTAACACTAATACTAATCCTAACCCTAACCCTCACTCCCACCTCACTCTAAAACTAATCCTATAACTAAACCTCACCCTCACCGTCACCCTCACGCTCACCCTAAACCTAACAATAACTCCAACTCTATCCCTTACCCTCACTCTAACATTAGCCCTCACCCTAACCCTCACATTAAACCTTACCCTCACCCTAAACATAAACCTACCCCTCAGCGTAACCCTCACACTAAACCAAACCCTAATGCTAATCCTCACCCTATGCCTAACCCGAACCCGAACCCTCACCCTGACCCTCACTGTCACCATAAACCTAACCCTCACCCTCAACCTCACCTTAATCCTAACCCTAAACCTAATCCTAAATCTAACCCTATCCCTCACCCTCATCCTCACCCTAAAAATAACCCTAACCCTAAACCTCACCCTAACACTAACCCTAACAATAAACTTCACCCTAACTCTAAACCTAACTCTCACCGTCACCCTAACCTTAAACCTAACCTTAACCCTAACACGAACCCTCACCCTAACCCTCACCCTAACACTCACCCTAACACTCACGCTAACCGTAACATTCACTCTCAACCTAACCCTCAACCTCACCCTAACCCTTATCCTCAATCTAACCCTAACTGTCACCCTAACCCTCACACTAAATCTAACCATCACCCTACCCCTAAGGCTAACCCTAAACCTCATCCTCACTCTAGCCCTCACCCTAACCATAATCCTAACTCTAACCCTAAGCCTAACCCTAATCCTCACCCTGACTCTAACCCTCACCCTAACCATAATCCTAATCCTAAACATCACCCTAAAACTTGCCCTAACCCTAACCCTAACATTAACCCTAACCCTCACCCTAACCTTAACCTAATATTAACCCTAACCCTCACCCTAACACTAACACTATAACTAAACCTCCCACTCATCCTAAACCTCAACCTAACCCTTATCCTCACCCTCACCCTAACCCTCACATTAACCCTAAAACTCACCCTAACACTACGCCTAAACACTCACCCTCACCCTAACCCTCAACGTTACCCTAAACCTCACCCTAACCCTAACCCTCACCCACAACCTACACCTCACCCTAAACTTAAGACTCAACCTCAATCTAACCCTAAACCTAAGACTAACCCTAACCCTATCACTAATCCTAAACTTAACCCTCACACTCACGATCAACCTAACACTAACACTAACCCTCACCCTAACCGTAACTCTCATCCTAACCCTAACCCCAACCCTAACCCTCACCCTAAACCTAACACTCACCCTAACCCTCACCCTAAACCTTACAGTAACCCTCACACTAACCCTCACCCTCACCCTCACCCTCACCCTAAGCCTAACCCTAAACCTAACTCTAATCCTAAACCTAACTCTCACCCTCACACTCACCCTAAGGCTAATCCTAACCATAACCCTAACCCTAACTCTCACCCTCACCCTATCCCTCTACCTAAATCTAAGCCTAACCCTAACCCGCACCCTAACCCTCAACATAACAAACCTCACCTTAACCCTTACCCTCACCCTCATCCTAACCCTCATCCTAACCCTTACCCTCATCCTTACCCTAACCTAACCCTCACACTAACTCTAAAACTCATCCTAACCCTAACCCTACACCTCACCCTAAACCTAACCCTAACACTCACACTAAACCTAAACTTCACACTAACCCTAACAGTAACACTAACCCTAATCCTAACCCTCACCTTCATCTTCACCCTCAGCCTAACCCTAAACCTAATTCTAATCCTAACTCTATCCCTCACTCTCACCCTCACTCTAACCCTAAACCTAACCCTAAACATAACTAACTATCCCTAACTCTAACACTAATCCTAAACTTAACCCTCATACTCACCGTCACCCTAACACTAACCCTAACCCTAACCCTAACCCTCACCCTACACCTAACCCTTATCCTCACCCTATCCCTAATCCTAACCCTCACCCTCACCCTAACCCTAACCGTTACCCCCACCCTAAACCTCACTCTAACACTTAAGCTATCCCTAACCCTCATTCTCAAGCTAACCCTCACCCTAACCCTTACCCTCACCCTAACCCTCACACTAAACCTAACCCTCAGCCTAAACCTAAACCTATCCCTCACCCTAACACTAACCCTCAATCTAACCCTAACCATCACCCTAACCCTAAGACTAAACCTAATCCTCACCCTCACCCTAAACCTAATCCGAACCCTAACCCTCACCCTAACCCTAACCCTCACACTAACCCTAACCCATACCCTAAGCCTAAGCCTAACATAAAACCTAACCCTCACCCTAACCCTAACCCTAACCTTGAACTGAACCCTCATCCTAACACTAACACTAACCCTATAGCTCCCTATCACCCTAAACTTCAATCTAAACCTTACCCTTACCGTCACCCTAACCCTCACACTGACCCTAGCCCTCACCCTAACTCTAACCCTAACCCTCAAACTCATCCTCAGCCTAACCCTAATCCTAACCCTAATCCTTACCCTAACTATCACCCTCAACCTCACCATCAAGTTCACCCTCAGCCTAACCCTAATCCTAACCCAAATCCTTACCCTAACCCTCACACTCACCCTCACCCTAAACCTAACCCTCAAAATCACCCTCACCCTCACCCTAACCCTCATCCTCACCCTCACACTCATCATAACACTAAACCTGACCCTCACCTTAAACCTAACCCTAAATCTCTCCCTCACCCTAACCTAAACCTAACCCTCACCCAACCCTCACTGTAAACCTAAACCTAAACAATACTCTCACCCTAACCCTCACCCTAACACTTACACTCACCTTAACCGTAACCCTAACACTAACCCTAACTGTAACTCTCCGACTAAACCTAACCCTCACCCCAACCCTAACCCTAACCCTGAGCCTAACCCTCACCCTAACCCTAAACCTAAACCTAATTCTCACCCTATCCCTAACCATAACCCTAACCCTCACACTCACCCTAGCCCTCACCCTAACTCTATCCCTAACCCTAACCCTCACCTGAACACTCACCCGAACCCTCACCATAATTCTAAAAATAACTTTAACCCTAACTCTCACCGTAATGCTAACCCTAAAACTACCCCTAACCCTAACCCTCTCCCTCCCTTTCCCACTCACCCTCAGCCTAGTCCGAACACTAATCCTAATCCTAAACCTAACCCTCACTCCAACCCTAAATCTAAACCTAATCCTAAAGTAAACCTCACCCACACCCTCACCCTCACACTAACCCTAACAATAACCCAACTCTAACCCTAACCCTAACCCTAACCCTCACCTAACACTAACCCTAACCCTAACCCTCACATTAAACCTTACCCTCACCCTAAACGTAACCCTACAGCTCACACTAACTCTCACACTTAACCTAACCCTAACGCTACTCCTCACCCTATCCCTACCCAATCCCTAATCCTAAATCTCACCCTGAACCTCACTGTAACCCTAACCTAACGCTCACCCTCAAACTCACCCTCATCTTAAGCCTAACCATAATCCTAATTCTAACCCTATACTTCACCCTCACCCTCACCCTCATGCTAAACCTAAACCTAACCCTAAACTTCACCCTAACCCTAACCTTCACCCTAACCCTAACCCTAACCCTCACCCTCAACCTAACACTAACACTAACCCTCACTCTAACCTGCACCCTAACACTCACGATAACCCTAACCCTCAAATTCACCCTAATACTAACTCTCAGCCTAAACCTTACCCTCACCCTCACCCTAACCCTAACCCTAACCCTCACACTAAACTTAACCCTCACCCTAACCCTAAAACTACCCCTCAAGCTAACTCTATCCCTAAACCTAACCATAACCCTCACCCTAACCCTAACACTCACCCTCAATCTAGCCCTAACTCTAACCATAATCCTAACCCTAAACCTCACCCTAACCCAAAACCTCATTCTAACCCTAACCGTCACCCTAAACCTAACCCTCACCCTAACCCTAATCCTCACCCTAACAGTTACCCTAACCCTAAGCCTTACATTAACCCTAACTCTCATCCTAACCCTAACCTAACCTTAACCCTAAAACTCAACCTAACCCTCACCCTAAACCTCCCACTCACCCTAACCCTCAAACTAACCCTTATTCTCACCCTCACCCTAACCCTCATATTAACCCTAACCCTCACCCTAACCCTAAGGCTAACCCTCATCATCTCCCTCATTCTCACCCTATGCTTAACCATAAACCTAACCCTCACCCTAAACCTAACCCTAACCTTCACCCTCACCCTAACCATAAGCCTAACCATAACCCTCACCCTCACCCTAACCCTTACCCTAATCCATAAGCTCACACTAACCCTAACCCTAACCCTAACCCTGAGAAAAAATTAACCCTTACCCTAACCCTAACCATTCCCCTCAGCCTAACCCTCAGCCAAACCCTAACCCTAAAACTAATTCTCACCCTCTCCCTAACCCTAACAGTAACCCTCACTCTAAACTGCACCCGAACCCTCACCCGAACCCTAACCCTCACCCTCATCCTAAACATCACCGTAACCCTATTCCTGACCCTAAACCTAACACTATCCCTCACACTAACCTAACTCTCACCCTCACCCTCACCCTAACCCTAACCCTAACACTAAACTTCTCCTTCACCCTCACCCTCAACCTCATCTTAATGCTAACCGTAATCCTAATCCTAACCCTAACCCTCACTCTCACCCTCACCCTAAACCAAACCCTAAACCTAAACCTCCCCCTCCCCCTCACCCGCACCTTTACTGTAACCCTAAAAAGAAACCTAACCCTAACCCTAACCCTAAACCTCACCCTAACCCTTACCCTAACCCTAACCGAAACCCTAAACCTCCCCCTACCCCTCACCCCCATCCTCAGCCTAACCCTAAACCTAATCCTAATCCTAAACCTAACCCTCAATCTCACCCTCACCCTAAACCTAACCCTATCTCTAAACCTCACCCACACCCTCAAATTCACCCTCACCCTCACCCTAACCTTAACAATAACCTGAACCCTAACCCAAACCCTCACCCCCAAACTTTCCCTAACCCTCAGCCTAACCCTCACCCTCACCCTAACCCTAATCTTCACCTTAACAGTAACCCTAACCATAACCCTAAGCCTCACAATAAATCTAACCCTCACCCTAACCCTTAACCTACCCCTCAGCCTAAACCTCACCCTAACCCTCACACTAATCCTAAACGTAACCCTAACACACGCCCTAAACCTCACCCTTACCCTCACCCTAACCCTAACCCTAAACCTAAACCTCACCCTCACCCTCACCTTCACCCTCACCCTACCCTAACAATAACCCTGAACCTAACCCTAACCCTAACCCTACCCCAAACCTTACCCTACCCCTCAGCCTAACCCTCACCCTCAACCTAACCCTCACCCTAATCTTCACCCTAACACTAACCCTAACCCTAACCCTTACACGAAATCCAGCCCTCCCCCTAGCCCTTACCCTAGCCCTCAGCCTAATCCTCAACCTAACCCTGACTCTAACCTGCACCCCAAACCTAACCATAACCCTAACCCGATCCCTAACCAGGACCCAAAACCTTACCCTCCCCCTAACCCTCAAACTAATCCTAAAACTAACCCTAACCATAAACCTCACCCTAAACCTCACCCTAACCCTAACCCTAACCTAACCCTCAGCCTAACCCTAATCCTAAACCTAAGCCTCACCCTCACCCTAACCCTCACCCTAACCCTAACCCTCACCCACAACCTAACCCTCACCCTCACCCTCATCCTCAACCTCACCCTAGGCCTAACCCCAATTTTAACACTAATCCTAAACTTAACACTCACCCTAACACTCACCCTAAACCTAAACCTAACACTAACACACACCCTAATCCTTACCCTCATCCTTACACTAACCCTAACCCTAAACCTACCACTCGCACTAATCCTAAACCTCACACTAACACTAAACCTACCCCTCACCCTAACCCTAAACCTAAGCCTAAACCTAAACCTTACCCTCACCATAAGCCTAACCCTAACCCTCAACCTCACCCTACCCCTCACCTTAAACTAATCCAAACCATAAGCCTCACCCTAACCCCAACCTTCACCCTAACCCTAACCCTCACCCTAACCCTTACCCTTAACCCTAAACCTAGCATTAAACCTAACTTTCACCCTAACCCTAACACTAACCCTCAACCTCAATCTGACGCTCACCCTCAGCCTAACCCTAACCCTAAACCTAAACCTAACCATAACCCTCACCCTTACCCTCACCCTAACCCTAACCCTAAACCTCACCCTCACCCTCATGCTCACCCTCACCCTAACCCTCAGTCACAGCATAACCCTCAAACCTAAAGATAACCCTGATCCTAACCCTCACCCTAACCCTCAACCTCACCCTAAACCTAACCCTCACATTAAACATAACCCTAACCTTATCCCTCACCCTAACCCTAATGCTAAAACTAACCCTCATCCTCACCCTAAAGCTCACCCTAAACCTTACCCTAACCCTAACCCTAACCCTAGCCTAACCCTAACCCTCAGATTGAACGTAACCCTCACCCTAACCCTAACCCTACCCCTCAGCCTAAGCCTCACCCTAACCCTAACCCTAACCCTAATTCTCACCCTAGCTCTCACCCTAATTCTAACACTATCCCTATCCCTCACCCGAACCATCATCCTCACCCTAACCCTCACCCTCATCCTAAACATCACCCTAAACCTAACCCTAACCCTCTCCCTAACCCTAAACCCAACCATCACCCTGACCCTAACACTCACCCTAATCCTCACCCTCACCCTCATACTCAACCTAACCCTAAAACTAACCCTTACCTAAACGAAACCCTCACCGCACCATCAACCTCACCATAACCCTCACCCTCAACCTAGCCCTCACCCTAACCTTCACACTAATACCAAACCCTCAACCTCACCCTCACCCTCAGTCTAACCCTAACTCTTACCCTAATCCTAAATCCTAAACCTCACCTTCACCCTAACCCTAGCCCTAACCCTCACCATAACCCTCACTGTCACCCTCACCCACACCCTTACCCTAACCCTAAACCAACCCTAACCCTCACCCTAACCCTAAACCTCAAACTCACCCGAACCCTAACCCTAACCCGAACCCTAACCCTAACCCTAACCCTCCCTCTTTCTCTCACCCTCAACCTGAGCCTAAGCCTAAACCTAATCCTAATCCTAACCCTAAACCTCACTCTCACCCTCACACTAAACCTAACTGTAACCCTAAACCTCACCCTCACCCTCACCATAAGTCTAAACCTAACGCTAAGCCTAATCATAGCCCTAACCCTCACCCTCACCCTCACCCTAACTCTAACCCTAATCCAACCGTATACCTCACTCTAAATCTAAGCCTCACCCAACCCTAACACTCACCCTCAAACTCAATCTAATCCTGTCCTTAACCCTAACTCTCACCCTAACCCTTACCCTCACCCTAATCCTCACCCTCACCGTGACACAAAACCTCATCCTAAACCTAAGCCTCACTCTAACCCTAACCCTCACTCTCACCCTAAACCTAACACTAACCCTCACCCTAACCCTCATCCTAACCCTAACTGTAACCCTAAACCTCACCTTAAGCCTCAACCTAACCCCAATCCTAAACCTAACCCTCACTCTCACTAACCCTCACCCTAACCCTTACCATCACCATAATCCTCACCCTAACACTAACCTTAAACCTCACAGTAACCCTCACCCTAACCCGAACCCTAAACCTCACCCTCAACCTAACCCTCAAGCTAACCCTTACACTCTCCTTAACCCTAAACTTTACCCTAACCCTAAACCTCATAGTATTACTAACCCTCACCCTAACCAAAACCCTAACCCTCAACCTCCCTCATCATACCCCTAACCCTAACCCTCACCCTAACCCTCATCCTAACTCTAATCGTAACCCTAACCCTCACTTTACGCCTCACCGTAACCCTAACCCTAACCCTAACCCTCACTCTTCCTAACCCTCACCCTAACCCTAACCCTAACCCTAATCCTAACCCTCACCCTCACCTTCACCCTAACTCTAACCCTAATCCACCCATAACCCTCACTCTAATTCTAACCCTCACCCAAATCTAACCCTAACCCTCAACCTCAATCTAAACCTAACCTTAAACCTAACTCTCACACTAACCCTAACCCTCAACCTAAGCCTTACCCTCACCCTACCCCTAACCCTAAACCTAATCCTCACACTAATACTAATGCTAACCCTAACCCTAACCTTCAAACTATCCCTCACCCTAACCCTAAAAGTAAGACTAACCCTCACCGTAACCCTAACCCTAATCCTCACCGTCACCGTAACCCTCACCATCACCATAAACCTCACCGACACCCTAACCCTCACTCTCACCCTGTCCCTCACCCTCACCCTCAACATCACCCTAATTATGACCCTCACCCTAACCCTAACCCTAAGCCTCACCCTCACCCTCACACTCACTCACAGCCTAAGAGTAACCCTAACCCTTACCCTCACCTTTACCCTAAACCTAACCCTCACCCTAACACTAAACCTCACCCTAACCCTCACCCTAAACCTAAACCTCACCCTAAACCTAACCGTAACCCTCACCCTCACCCTAACCCTAACCCTAACCCTCACCCTCACCCTAACCTTCACCCTAACCCTTAAGCTCACACTAACCCTAACCCTGACCCTAACCGTCAGACTAAACCTAACCGTCACCCTAACCGTAACCATTCCCCTCAGCCTAACACTCACCCTAACCCTGACCCTAACCCTAATTCTCACCCTATCCTTAACCCTAATATTAACCCTCACCCTCACCCTAGCCCTCAACCTAACTCTAAACATTACCCTAACCCGCTCCCAAACCCGAACCCGAACCCTAACCCTCACCCTCATCCTTAACATCAACCTAACCCTATCCCTCACCCTAACCCTAACCCTAACCCTCAACCTAACTCTAACCCTCACCCTAACCCTCTCCCTCAACCAAATCCTCAACCTAACCCTAACCCTAACACTTACCTAACCGAAACCCTCACCCTCACCCTAACCCTCACACTCAAAATAGCCCTCACACAAACCTTAACCCAACTTCACCCTAACCCTCCAACTTTCCCTTACCCTCAGCCTAACCCTAAACCTAACCCTAATCCTAACCCTAACACTCACCCTCACCCTAACCCTAACCCTAACCCTAACCCTAAACCTCACCATCACTCAAACCCTCACCCTAAACCTAACCCTAAACCTAACCCTAAACCTCACACTAAGTCTCACCCTCACACTCACCCACACATTAATCCTAACACTAACCCCAAACTTAAGTCTCACCCTCACCCTAAACATCACCCTATCCCTTACCCTCACCCTAAACCTAACCCTAACCCTCACAGTAACCTAACAATCACCCTAACCATAAAACTACCCCTCAATCTAACCCTTATCCTACCCCTAACCCTAACACTTTCGCTTACCCTAACCCTCACCCTAACACTAACCCTCAACTTAAAAAAAAACTGTCTCCCTCACCCTCACCTTCACCCTCAGTCTAACCCTAACCCTATCCCTAATCCTAATTCTAACCCTCAACCTCACCCTCACCCTAACTGTAACCCTAATCCAACCATAACCCTCAGTCTAACGATAACATTCGCCCAACCCTAAACCTCACCCTAACACTTACCCACACCCTCACCATACCCCTAACCCTAACCCTAACCCTCAAACTAATCCTAATGCTAACCCCAACCCTAAACCTCACACTACCCCTCACCCTAACATTAAAACTTACCCTAAACCTCACCCTATCCCTAACCCTAATCCTCACATTCATCGTCAACCTAACCCTCACCCTAACCCTAACCATCACCTACACCCTAACCCTCACTCTCACCATGACCCTCACCCTCACCCTAAATATCACCCTAAACATAGCTCTCACCCTAAACATAAACATAAGCCTCACCCTAAACCTAAGCCTCACCCTCACCCTCAGCCTCATTCACAGCCTAATTCTAACCCTAATCCTAACTCTCACCCTAACCATAACATTAACCTAACCCTCAACCTAACCCTAACCCTCACCCTCACCCTAACACTAACCCTAAACATCACCCTAACCCTAATTCTCACCCTTACCCTAACCCTATCCCTAACCCTAAAACTCAATCTCACCCTCACCCTAAGCCTAAACCTAAACCTAACACTAATCCTAAACCTAACTCTCACTCTCTTCCTTACCCTAATGCTAACCCTAACCCTAACCCACACACTAATACTCACCCTCACCCTCACCCTCACCCTAACCCTTAGCCTAACCTAACCCGCAACCTAACCCGAACCCGAACCGTCACCTCACCCTAACCCTCACGCTCACATTAAACCTCACCCTCACACTAACCCTCACCCTAACCCTAGTGCTAACCCTCAACCTAACACTTACCTTCACCCTAATCCTCAAGTCACCCTTATCCTCACCCTAACCCTAAACTTAAAACTTACGCTAACCCTAACCCTCACCCTCACCCTCACCTTCACCCTCTGCCTAACCTTCAGCCTCACTCTAAACCTCACCCTAACCCTAACCCTAACCCTAACCCTCACCCTGACCCTAACCCTCACCGTCATACTAATCCTCACCCTAACTCTTACTCTAACCCTATCCCTAACCCTAACCTTCACCCTCACACTATCCATAACCCTCACCCTCACCCTAACCCTAACCCTAACCCTTACACTTTCCTCACCGAAACCCTCACACTCACCCTCACCCTCACCCTAACCCTCACAATCACAATAGCCCTCACCCTAATCTTAACCCAACCCTAGCTATAACCCTCAAACTCACCCTCACCCTCAGCCTAAACCTAACTCTAACCGATATCCTAACCCTAACCCTCACCCTCACCCTCACCCTAACCCTAACCTTAACCCTCACAATAACCTAACTCTCATCCTCACCCTCACCCTAAGCGTAAGCCTAACATTAACCTTCTCCCTCACCCTCACCCTAAACCAAACCCTAACCCTAAACCTCCCCTCCCCCTCCCCCACACCTTTACCCTAATCCTAACAATAACCCTAACCCTAACCCTCACCCTCACCCTAAAACTTACCCTAAACCTAACGCTAAACCTCACCCTAACCCTACACCGAAACCTCACCCTCACCCTCAAGCTCACCCTCAGTCTAAACCTAAACCAAATCCTTACCATAATCCTCACTCTTACCCTCAACTTAACCCTAACCCTCAAACTCACCCTCACCCTCACCCTAACCCTAACCCTCAGCCTCACTCTCACCCTCACCCTAACCCTAACCCTAAACTTAACCCTCACCCTAAACCTAACCCTGACCCTAACCCTAATTCTCACCCTATCCGTAACCCTAACACTCACCCTCACAGTAAACCTAACAATCATCCTAACCATAACCCTACCCCTCAATCTAAACCTCATCCTACCCCTAACCCTAATCCTCACGATTACCCTCACCCTCACCCTAACCCTAACAGTCACCTTAAAAAAAAACCGTCACCCTCACCCATACCCTCGCCATCAGTCTAACCCTAATCCAACCCTAAACCTCACTCTAACTCTAACCCTCACCCAACCCTAACCCTCACCCTCAACCTCAATCTTAGCCTAACCTTAACCCTAACTCTCACCCTAACCCTAACCCTCACCCTAGCACTTACCCTCACCCTAACCCTAACCCTAACCATCACAATAATGCTAATGATAACCCTAACACTAACCGTCAAACTGACCCTCACCCTAACCATAAAATTAACCCTAACCCTCACCTAAACCTAAACATAATCCGCACCCTCACCCTAAACGTCACCGTCACCTTAACACACCCTAAACCTAACCCTCACCCACACCCTAAAACTCACTCTCAAGCTGATCCTCACCCTCACCCTAAACATCACCCTCACCCCAACCCTAACCCTAAGCCTCACCTAAACCTAACCCTTCCCTTCCGACTCCCCCTCACTCACAGCCTAAGGCTAACCCTAAACCTAAACCTCACCCTAACCCTAAACCTAAACCTCACCCTAACCCTAACCCTCACCTTAACCCTAACACTAAAGTTAACCCTCACCAGAAACCTAAACCTCACCCTCACCCTCACCCTAACCCTAACCCTAACCTTAGTCCTCATGCTCACCCTCACCCTCACCCTAACCCTTAACCTCACACTAACCCTAACCCTAACCCAAACCCTAAACCTCAGACTAATCCTAACCCTCACCCAAACCCTAAACATTCCCCTCCGCCTAACCCTCACCCTAAACCTGACCCTAACCTTAATTCTCAACCTATCCCTAACCCTAACCGTAACCCTCATCCTCACCCTATCCCTCAGCCTAACGCTAGCCATAACCCTAACCCGCAACCGAACCCGAACCCTCACCCTAACCCTCATCCTCATCCTTAACATCACCCTAACCCTATCCCTCACCCTAACCCTAAACCTAACCCTCACCCTAACCCTAACACTCACCCTAAACCTCTCTGTCAACCAAATCCTCAGCCTCACCCTAACCATAACACTTACCTAACCGAAACTCTCACCCTCACCCTCACCCTCACCCTAAACCTCCCCCTCACAATAGCCCTCACCCTAACCTTAACCCAAACCTAACCCTAACCAACGAACTCACCCTCACCCTCAGCCTAACCCTAACCCTAACCTAATCACAACCCTCACCCTCACCCTCACCCTCACCCTAACCCTAACCCTCACCCTCACTAAAACCCTCACCCTAAAAATAACCCTAAACCTCACACTAACTCTCACCCTCACCCTCACCCACACACTAATCCTAACACTAACCCTAAGCTTAACTCCCACCCTCACCCTAAACCTCACCCTAACCCTTACAATCACCTAAACCTAACCCTAACCCTAACCCTAACCCTCACGCTAACCGAAGCCTTACCCTCTCCCTAACCCTAACCTTAACGCTAACCCTAACCCTCACAGCAACCCTAACCCTCACACTAAACATAACCCTACCCCTCAATCTAACCCTCCTCCTAACCCTTTCACTTACCCTCACCCTCACCCTAACCCTAACCCTCACCTGAAAAAAATCCATCACCCTCAACCTCCCCCTTCCCCTCAGTCTAACCCTAACCCTAACCCTAATCCTAACCCTATCCCTCACCCTCACCCTCACTCTAAATATAACCGTAATCCAACCATAACCCTCATTCAAACTCTAAACCTCACCCAACCCTAATCCTCACCCTCAACCTCAATCTAACCCTAACCCTAACCCTAACACTCACCCTAAACCTACCCCTAAACCTAACCCTCACCCTCAAGCTCAGCCTCAGCCTAACCCTAATCTTAAACCAAATCCTTACCATAATTCTCACCCTTACCCTCACCTTAACCCTAACCCTCAAACTCACCTCAACCTCACCCTCACCCAGACCATCAGCCTCACCCTCACCCTCACCCTAAACCTAACCCTAACCGTATCCCTCACCCAACCCTCAACCTAAACCTAACCCTAAACCTCAGCCTCACCCTAACCCTTACCTTCACCCTAAGCCTAACCTAACCCAAAACCTAACCGTAAACCTCAGACTAAACCTAACCCTCACCCTAAACCTAACCCTAACCCTAATTCTTTCCCTATCCCTCACCATAACCCTAACCCTCACACTCACCCTAGCCCTCACCCTAACTCTATCCCTAACCCTAACTTTCACCCGAACCCTCACACTCATCATCACCGTCACCCTAATCCTAACAATAACTTTAACCTAACTCTCAATGTAACCCTAACCCTAAACCTACCCCTTACCTTAACCCTTCCACTCCCCTTCCCACTCATCCTCAGCCTAACCCTAAACATAATCCTAATCCTAACCCTAAACCTCACTTTCACCCTCACACTAAACCTAACCCTATCCCTGAACCTCGCCCTCACCATCACCCTCACCCTCACCCTAACCCTAACAATAAGCCCAACTCTAACCCTAACCCTAACCCAAATCCTCATCCTAACACTAACCCTAACCCTAATCCTCACATTAAACCTTACCCTCACCCTAAACGTAACCCTACCCCTCAGTCTAACCCTCACACTAAACCTAACCCTAATGCTAATCCTCACCCTATCCCTAAAACAAAAGCAAACCCAACTCTCACGCTGACCCTGACTGTAAACCTAACACTAACCCTCACCCACAACCTCACCCTAATCCTAAACCTAACCCTAATCCTAATTCTAACAATATCCCTCACCCTCAACCTCACCGTAAACCTAACCCTAACCCTAAACCTCACCCTAACCCTAAACCTAACCCTAATCCTAACAATAACACTAATCCTAACAATAACCATCATCCTAATACTCAATCTAACACTCACACTAAACCTAACACAAACCCTAAACCTCACACTAAACTTAACCCTCACTCTAACACTAAAACTAACCCTAACCCTAAACCTAAACCTAACCCTCACCCTAACCCTAACACTCACCCTCTCCCTAGCCCTCACCCTAACAATAATCCTAACCCTAAACCTCACCCTAAACCTAACCCTCATTCTAACCCTAACCCACACCGTATACCTAACCCTCACCCTAACCCTAACACTCACCTAACACATACCCTAACCCTAACCCTAACAATAAGCCTAACCCTCACCTTAACCCTAACCTAACCTTTACCCAAACCCTCACCCTAACCCTAACCCTAACCCTAACCTAAACACTCACCCTAATCCCAACCCTAACCTTAACCCTCAACCTCACCCTAAACATCAACCTGAACCTAACCCTCACCCTAACTCTAACCGTAACCCTCACCCTAACACTAACCATACACCTCACAATACACCTCACCCTAACCCTAACATGTAACCCTAACCATAACCCTCACCCTCACGCTAACCCTCACCCTCAACCTAATCCTCACCCTAACCCTAACCCTAACACTTACCTAACCAAAATCCTCACGCTCACCCTCACGAAAATGCTAACCCACAACCTCACCCTAGCCCTCACGCTAACACTAACCCTAACCCTAACCATCACCATCACCCTCAACCTCAGCATAACCCTAATCCTAACCGTCACAATAACCCTCACCGTCACCCTAAACATCTTCCTCACCCTCACCCTCACCCTAACCCTTACCCACACCCAAGCCCTCACTCTAAATCTTACCCTCACCCTAACCCTAACCCTCACACTAAACCTTACCCTCAACCTAACCCTAAGCTTCACCCTCACCTTAGTCCGCACCCTAACTGTAATCCTAACACTTATCCTCATCCTAACCCTAACATTCACCCTCACCTTAACTCTCACCCTCACCATCACCCTCACCCTCACCCTCACCCTAAACCTCACAGTCACAGTAAGTCTCACCCAAACCCTTACACTCACCCTCACCCTAACCCTCACATTAACCCTAACCAACACCCTAACCCTAACCCTAACCCCCACCCTCACACTAACCCTCAGTTTAATTTAACCCTAACCCTAATCCTATACCTAACCCTCACCCTCATCCTACCCTAAACCTAACCCTATACCTGACCCTCACCCTCACCCTCAACCTGACCCTCACACTAACACTCACACTCACCCTCACTGTCACCCTAACCCTAACCCTAACACTCAACCTAACCCTAACCTGAACCCTAACCCTCACCCTAACCCTCACTCTAACCCTCACCCAATCCTAACACTCACCTCACCCTCAACCTAAACCTCACCCTCACCCTTACCCTCACCCTAACCCTTACCCTCACCCTCACCCTAACCCTAATCCTAACACTCACACTAAACCTAACCATCAACCTAATCCTCAACCTATCCCTAACCCTAACCATAACCCTCACACTCGCCCTAGCCATCACCCTAACACTAACATTCACCCTGACCCTCAAACTAAAACTCATGCTAACTCTAACCCTCACTCTCACCCTCACCCTAACCCTAACCCTTACCCTCATCCTAACTCTAACTCTAACCTTAACCCTCACACTAAACCTAACCCTCACCCTTATCCTGAACCTCACCCTCTCACCCTAACCCTAACCCTAACACTAACCCTACCCCTCACCCTAACCCTAATGCTAATGCTAATCCTAACCCTCACCCTCACCCTAACCTCACCTAACCCTTACCCTCACCTTAACCCTAATCCTAAACCTAACCCCAACCTTCACACTAACCCTGAAAAAACCCTAACCCTAACCCTAACCCTAATCCTCACCCTATCCCTAACCCTAACCCTAACCCTGACCCTAACCAAACCAAACCAAACCCTATCACTCACCCTCAACATTACCCTTACCCTACCTCTAACCCTAACCCTAACCCTTGCACTAACTCTAACCCTCACTCTAAACCTAATCCTACTCCTCAGCCTAATCCTCATCCGAATGGTAAACCTAAACCTAACCCTCACACTAACCCTAACCCTCACCCGAACCCTATCTCTCACCCTCACACTCACACTCACCCTCAGCCTAACCATAATCCTAACCATCATCCTAACCATAACCATCACCCACACCCTCATCCTTACTCTAACCCTAAACCTAACCCTAACCCTCACCCTCACCGTCACCCTAAACTTAACCGTAAACCTATTCCTAACCCTCACCCTAAAACTCTCATCCTAACCATAGCCCTAAACCTCACCCTCATCTTAACCCTAACACTCACCCACACCCTAACCCTCACCCTAAACCCAACGCTAACCCTAACACTCACCCTAATTCTCACCCTAACTCTCAGCCTCAAACTCACCCTAAACCTCACCCTCACACTAATTCTAACCCTAATCCTAACCCTCACCCTAACCCTAACCCTCACCCTAACCCTCACCCTAACCCTCACCCTAAACCTAACCCTAACCCTCACCCAAACCCTAACCCGAACCCAAACCCGAACCCGAACCCTCACCCTAACCCTCACCCTCACCCTAATACTAACCCTAACACTAATCCTCACCCTAACCCCCACCCTCACCCTCAACCTCACACTCATCCTTAGCCTAGCCCTAAGCCTAAGCCTAATCCTAAACCTAACCATCACCCTCACCCTAAACCTAAACGTAACCCTAAACCTCACACTCACCCTCACCCTCAACCTTACCATAACCCTAACTCAAACCATCAGCCTAACCCTAACCCTAACCCTAAAACTAACCCTAACCCTCACCCTAACACTAATGCTAATCCTAACCCTTACCCTTACCCTAACATTCTCCCTAACCCTTACACTCACACTAACCCTAAACCGAACCCTAATCCTCACACTAACCCTAATTCTAACCCTGTACTTCAAACTCACCCTAACACTCACAGTCACCCTAACCCTCACTCTAAACCTAACCCTCACCCACACCCTAACACTCACCCTAACCGCCACCCTCAACCTAAACATCACCCTAAGCCTAACCCTCACCCTAACACTAAACATAACCCTCACCCTCACCCTAACCTGAACGCTAACCCTAACCCTAATCCTAACCTTCACCGTAACACTCACCCTAACACTCAAGCTAACCTGAACCCTAACTCTCACCCTCACACTCACCATAAACCTTACTCTCATCCTAAACTTAAGCCTTACGCAAACACTCACAGTAAACCTAAACCTCACCCTAACAATAACGCTAACCGTACCCCTCACCCTAACACTCAACATAACCCTAACCCTCCCCCTTATCCTAACCTTAATCCTAGCCCTCAGCCTCACCCTAGCCCTCAATCTACCCCTAAACCTAACACTAACC
The DNA here is from genome assembly GCF_024711535.1 of Dipodomys merriami. NCBI lineage: Eukaryota > Metazoa > Chordata > Mammalia > Rodentia > Heteromyidae > Dipodomys > Dipodomys merriami. The sequence continues at coordinate 850,158 of NW_027203182.1, forward strand.
ATACAACTAACCCTAAACCTAACTCTCACCCTCACCCTCACCCTCACCATCACCCTCACCCTAACTCTCACTCTCAACCTCACCCTAATCCTAACCATAACCCTTAACCTCACCCTAAACCTAACTCTGACCCTCACCCTCAAACTCACCCTAAGCCGAACCCTAAACCTAAGCCTAATCCTAAACCTAACCCTCACCTTCACCCTCACCCAAACCTAAACTTCACCCTAACCCTAAGCTGAACCCTAACCCTCGCCCTAACCCTTACCCTCACTGTCATTCTACCCCTCATCCTAACCCTAACCGTCACCCTAACCCTAACCCTCACCCTCACCTCGCCCTCACCCTAACCCTTACCCTCACCCTAACCCCAACCGTAACTCTAACCCTCAACATAACCCTCACCCTCACTGTAACCCTAACCCTCACCCTAACCATAACCTTAACGCTAATGCTTTCCAAAAAACTCAACCACACCCTAACCCTCACTCTAACCCTTACACTCACCCTAACCCTAACCCTAATACTAAACCTAAACCTCAACCTAACCCTAGCCCTCACCCTAACCCTTACCCTCACTGTCACTCTAACCCTCACCGTATCCCTAAACCTCACCCTAAACCTAACACTAACCCTCACCCTTACCCTCACCATAACCCTAATCCTAACCTTAACTCTCACCCTAACACTAACCCTAACCCTAACCGTAACCCTCAACATAACCCTAACCCTCACCCTCACCCTAAATCTAACCATAATCCTAACCCTCACCCTAACCGTAACCCTAACCCTAATGCTCTGCCTAACCCTCACCCTCACCGTAATCCTCACTCTAAATCTTACCCTCAACTTAACCTAACCCTAAAACTATACCTCACCCTAACCCACATCCGAAACCTAAACCTAACCCTAATGCGCACCCTAAACCAAATCCTAACCCTAACGCTCACCCTAACCCTAAACCATTCCCTCACCCTAATCCTAACCCTAACCCTAAGCCTCAGCCAAACCGTCTCACTAACCCTAACCATAAACCTCGACCTAACCCTAACGCTAACCCTAAATGAAACCCTCACCCTAACCCTAAACCTCACCCTCACTCACACCCTCACACTCAGCTTTACACAAAACCTAACCCTAAACCTAAACCTAAGCCTCACACTCACCCTCACACTAACTCTAACCCTAACCTTAACCTTGACCCTAACCCTAACCCCAACCCTATACCTAACCCTCAACCTAACTCTAACCCTAACCCTCACACTAACACTAACCCTCACCCTAACCCTAATCCTAACCGTAATGCTATCCCTAAACTTCAACCTCACCCTAACCCTAACTCTAACCCTAAACCTAAACCTAACTCTCACCCTAACGCTCACCCTAACCCTCAACCTAACCCTAACCCTCACCCTCACCCTAAACCTCACCTTAAAACTTACCCTCCACCTAACCCTAACCCTAACCCTAACTCTAACCCTCACCATCAACTTAAGCCTAACCTGAACCCTAAACCTCACCCTAAATCTAACGCTATCCCTAAACTTTACCCTCACACTAAACCTCATCCTAACCCTTACCCTCATCATAACCCTAACCCTAACCCTAACCCTAATCCTCACCGCAACCCTAAGCCTCACCCTCACCCTAGCCCTCACCCTAAAACTGACCCTAACCCTAACCCTCACCCTCACCCTCACCCCACCCTCAAACTAACCCGAACCCTAACCCTAACCCTAACCCTAATGCTGAGCCTAAACCTCAACCTGACCCTAACCCTCACCCTAACCCTAAACCTAACCCTAATGCTATCCCTAACCCTCACCCTCACCCTAACCCTCATTCTAACCCTTACCTTCACTCTAACCCTCACCCTAACCCTAACCCTAATACTAACACTAAACCTCACCCTTACCCTGAACCTAAACCTAAACCCAAACCTAACAGTCACCCTAATGCTCACCCTAACCCTCAACCTAAACCTAACCCTCACCCTCACCTTAACCCTCACCCTAAACCTTACCCTCACACTAACAATAACCCTAAATATAAATCTAACCCTCACCCTCGCCCTAAGACTAACCTGAACCCTAACCCTCACCCTTACCCTCACCCTAACTCTAACGCTATCCCTAATCCTCACCCTCACCCTAAACCTCATCCTTACCCTTACCGTCACCATAACCCTTAACCTTAACCTAACCCTAATCCTTACTATAACCCTAACCTTCACCCTCACCCTACCCTCACAGTCACCTTAACCCTCATTCTAAACCAAACCACCACCCACACCCTAAAATTCACCCGAACACGAACCGTCACCCTCACCCTAGCCCTACCCTAAACCTCACCCTAACCCTAACCCTCACCCTAAACCTAACTCTAACCATCACCCTCCTAGTAACCCTACCCTCAACTTAAACCTCACCCTAACCCCAACGCTAACCCTAACCCTCACTAAACTAAACCCTAACCCTAAACTTCACCCCAACCCTTATCCTCACACTAACCCTAACCCTAACCCTCACATAAAACCTAACCCTAAACCTACCCCTCATATTACCCCTCACCATAACCCTAACCTTAACCCTAACCCTCACCCGAACTCTATCCCTCACCCTCACGCTCACAATCACCCTCAGCCTAACCCAAACCCTCATCCTAACCCTAACCATCACCCACACCCTCAGCCAAAATCTAACCCTAAACCTAACCCTAACCCTCACCCTCACCCTAAACTTAACCGTAATCCTATCCTTAACCCTCACCCTAACCCACACACTAACCCTAACGCTACCCATAACCCTCACCCTAAACCTCACCCTAAACCTTACCTTCACCCTAAATTTAACCCTAACCCTAATCCTCACACAAACCCTAACCTTAACCCTAAACCTAAGCTGCACCCTCACCCTCAACCTAATACCAAACCTAACCCTAATACTCACCCTAAAGCTAACCCTAACCTTAACCATCTCCCTGACCCTAACCCTCACCTTCACTCTAACTCTCAAAATAAACCTAACTCTCACCCACAACCTAACCCTCACCCTCACACTCACCCTTACCCTCACCCTAAAGCTCACACTAACCCACACCCTAAACCACACGCTAAACCTTAACCTAAACATCACCCTAACCCTAATCCTCACACTAACCCTAACCTTAACCCTAACCTAACGCATACTCTCACGCTCACCCTAATCCTCACCCTCACCCTCACCCTCACCCTAAGCCTAACCCTCACCATAACCTTAACCCTCATCCTAACCCTACCCCTACCCCTAACCCTCCCACTAACCCTAACACTAACCCTAACCCTCAACCTCATGCTAAACCTCAACCTAACCCTAAACCTAAACATAACCCTAATAGTCATACTAACCCTAACCCTAAAATTAACACTAACCCTCACATTAACCCTAACCCTAATTCAAATCCTAACCCTAACCCTCACATGAACACTAACCCGAACCCTAACCCACACCCTCACCCTAACCCTCACTGTCACCCTGATCCTCAACATAACCCTATTCCTTACCCACACACTAAACCTCACCATCAACCTCACCCTCACACTTAACCTAAAACTCACCCTCACCCTAACCCTAACCCTAACCCTAATCCTCACCCTAACCCTAACCTTCAGCCTCAACCTCACCCTCACCCTAAGCCTAACCCTAACCCGAACCCTAATCCTAAACCTAACCCTCAACCTCACCCTCACCCTAAACCTAAACCTAAACCTCACCTTCATCCTCACTCTTACCCTAACCCTAACCCTAACCCACACCCTAACCCTAACCCTCACCCTAACCCTAACAATTAACCTCACACTCACCCTAAACCTAACCCTAACCCTCAACCTCACCCTAACCCTCACAGTAACCCTAAGGCTAACCCTGACACTCACCCTCACCCTAACCCTCACCCTAACCCTTATCCTAACACTAACCCTACCCCTAACCTTAACCCTCACAGTAACCCTAACCCTCACCCTAACCCGGACCCTACCCCTCATTTTAAACCTCATCCTAAACCTAACCCAAAACCAAACCCTAACCCGAACGCTAACCCTAATCCTCACCCTCACCCTAACAGTCACCATCAACCTTACCCTCACTCTAAGTCTAACCCTCACGGAAAACCTAACCCTCACCCTCACCAGAACCTTCACCGTCACTCTAACCCTACCCTTACCCTAAACATCACCCTAACCCTAACCCTCATCCTCACCCTAACCACAATCCTCACCCTCACCAGAACCCTAACCCTGAAACTCACCCTAACCCTCACCCTCTCACTGACGCTAACCTTATTCCTCACTATCAGGCTAACCCTCAGCCTAACCCTTACACTTAACCTAAACCTAACTCTAACCCTAACCCTAAACCTCACACTAACCATAACCCTCAACCTAACCCTAACACTAAACCTACCCCTAACCATAAAACTCTCCCTAAACCTAACCCTCACCCGAACCCTAACCCTAAACCTCACCCTCACCCTAGCCCTCACCCTAACCTTAATCCAAACCCTAACCTTAACCCTAACCCTAAACCTCAAGCTAACACTTACCCAAACCCTAACCCTAAACCTAATGCTCACCCTAAACCTAACCCAAATGCAAAGCCTAAACCTCACCCTCACCCAAACCCTCATTCTACACCCTTACCCTCAAGCTCACACTCACCCTAAACCTCACCCTAGGCTTAACCGTCAACCTTACCCTAAACCTAAACCTCACCCTCACCTTCACTCTAACCCTAACCCTAAACCTAACCCTCACACTAACTCTAATTCTCACACTAACCCTAAACCTAACCATAACCCTAACCCTCACCTTAACACTTACCCTAATCCTAACCTGAACACTAACCCTCACCCTAATGCTAACCCTAACTCTAACCCTCACCCTTCCCCTAACCCTGACCCTCACCCTAACCCTCACCCTAAACCTAACTCTAACCCTCATCGACACCCCAACCCTCACCCTTACCCTAAACCTAAACCTAAACCTAAACCTCACCCTCACCCTCACCCTCAACCTTACCCTAACCCTAACCCTAACCCTCACCCTAACCCTAACCATAACCTTCACCTTAATTCTAACCCTAACCCTCACCCTAACCCTCACCCTAACCCTCACCCTAACACTAATGCTAATCCTAACCCTCACCCTTACCCTAATCCTCTCCCTAACCCTTACACTCACACTAACCCTAAACCTAACCCTAATCCTCACACTAACCCTAATCCTAACCCTAAACCTCAAACTCACCCTAGCCCTTACTGTCACCATAACCCTCACTCTAAACCTAAATGTCACCCACACCCTTATACTCACCCTAACCGTCACCCTCAACCTAACCTTAACCCTAACGCTAACCCTCACCCTCAACCTAACCCTATCCCTAACACTCACCCTAACCTTAACCCTAACCTTCACACTAACACTAACCCTACCTCGAACTCTAACCCTAAATTTAACTCTCACCCTCACCCTAAACCTAACCAAAACCCTAACCCTCACCCTAAGCCTAACCCTAAACCTAATGCTATCGCAAAACCTCACCCTAAACCTAACACTCACTCTAACCATTAAACTCACCCTAACCCTAACCCTAATCCTAAACCTAAACCTCACTCTAACCCTAACCCTAACCCTAACCCTAACCCTAACCCTATCCCTCAATATAACCCTCTCCCTCACCCTCACCCTAAACCTAACTGTAACCCTAATCCTCACCCTAACCGTAACTCTAACCCTAATGCTATCCCTAAGCCTCACCCTCAACATAAACCTCACTCTAACTCTTTCCCTCAACCTAACCCTAACCCTAAAACTAAACCTCACCCTAGCCCTCACCCTAAACCTAAACCTAACCCTAACCCTCACACTAACATTCACCCTAACGCTCACCCTAACCCTGACCCTCACCCTAACCCTAAACCTTTCCCTCACCCTAATCCAAACCTTAACCCTAAACCTCAGCCAAACAGTATCCCTAACCATAACCATAACCCTCAATCTATCTCGAACCCTAACCATAAACCTAACCCTCACCCTAACCCTAAACCTCACCCTCACCCTCACCCTCACCCTCAGCCTAACCCAAACACTAACCCTAACTCTAACCCTCACCATCATCCGAAACCTTACCTCATACATAACCCTCACCCTAAACCGCACCCTAATTCTAACGCTATCCCTAAACCTCACCCTCACCCTAAATTTCATCCTAAACCTTACCCTCATCATAACCCTAATCATAACCATAAACCTAATCCTCACCTAACCCTAAACCCTAACCCTCACCCTCACCCTAACCCTCACCTTCACATTAACCCTCACCCTAACCCTAATCATCACCTACACCCTAAATCTCACCTTCACCCGAACCCTCACCCCCACTCTTGTCTTTCCCTAAACCTCACCCTAACCCTAACCCTCACCCTAAATCTAAATCTAACCCCCACCCTCATACTAACCCTATCCCTCACTTTAACCCTCACAATAACTCTCACCCTAACTCTAAAGCTAACCCTAACCCTCACTCTCACCTTAACCCTAACCCTAAACCTTATCCTCACACTATCCCTAATCCTAACCCTAACACTCACATTAAGCCGAACCTTCACCATAACCTTAACCCTACCCCTCACCCTACCCCTCAACCTACCAATTACCTTCACCCTAAACATCACCCTAAACATAACCCTCAACCGAACCCTAACCCTAATCCTCACCTTAACCCTAACCCTGACCTTAAACATCACCCTAATCCTAATCCTCACCCTAAACTTAACCCTAAGCCTTTCTTAACCGCAACCCTCACCCTCACCCTAACACTCTCGCTCACCCTAGACCTCACCCTAAAACTGACACTAACCCTAACCCTCACCCCCAAGCGCATCCCACCCTCAACATAACACTAAACCTAACACTCACCCTAACACTAACCCTAACCCTAATGCTAACCCTAAACCTCAACCTCACCTTAACCCTCACACTCACCCTTACCCTCACCCTCAACCTCACCCTAAACTTAACACTAACCCTAACACTCACCCTAACACTCACACTAACCAAAACCCTAACCTTCAGCATAATCCTCACCCTAAACTTAACCCTAACGCTAATCTTCACCCTATACCTAACCCTAACCATAAACCTCACCCTAACCCTCACACTCACCATAAACATAATGCTAACATTAAACCTCAATCTCACCCTAAACCTCGCCCTAACAGGAACAATCATCTTAAACCTATCCCTCAGCCTCACCCTAACCCTCACTCTAACCCAAAACCTAACAGTAACCCTCACCCTAACACTCACCCTAACCTTAAGCCTAACCCTAACCCTCACACTCACCTTCACCCTCATCCTAACCCTTGTCCTCCCCCGAACCCTAAACCTAACCTTTAGCCTAACCCTCATCCTAAACCTAACCCTAACTCTAACCCGCACCCTAACCTTAACCCTAACCCTAATCCTAACCCTCACCCTAACCCTAACCCTCACACTCAGCCTCAACCTCAACCTATGTATAACCCTAACCCTAAGCTTAATTCAAACCCTAAACCTTACCCTCACCATAACTCTAAACCTAACCCTAACCAAAACCCTCACGCTAACCCTAAACCTATCCCTAAACCCCACCCTAACCTTAACCCTAATCCTAAACCTAACCCTCACCCTCACCCTAACCCTTAACCTCACCATAACCCTAAGCCTAACCTTCAGCCTAATACTCATCCTAACCCTAACCCTAACCCTAACCCTTACCCAAACCTTAAACCTAATATTAACCCTAACACTCACTCAAACACTAACCCTCCCCTTCACCCTCAACCTCACCATCACCCTCACCCTAACCCTCACCATCACCATAACCCTAACCCTAACCCTAAACCTCACGCTAAACCTAACCCTCAGCGTCACCCTGACCATCAAACTCAACCTATCCCTAGCCCTCACCTTCGCCCTAACCCTAACCATAAACCTAACTCTGACCTTCAACCTCACCCTCACCATAAGCCTAACCCTACACCTAAGCCTAATCCTAAACCAAACTCTCACCTTCACTTTCACCCTAAAGCTAAACCTCCCCCTAACCCTAACACTAACACTAGCCCTCACACTAATCCTTACCCTCACCCTCACCTTAACCCTAACCCTCACCCTAACACTAACCCTAAACCTAACCCTTACGGTCACCCTCACCCTCACCCTAAACCTAACCCTAACCCTCACCCTAAACCTAACCCTAACCCTAATGCTAACCCTAACCTTCACACTCACCATAACCCTAACCCTAACCCTAACCCTCACCCTAACCCTAAACCTAACCCAAATTCTATCCCTAACCCTCACCCTCACCCTAACCCTCATTCTAACCCTTACCTACACCCTAAACCTCACCCTAACCCTAACCCTAACACTAACACTAAACCTCATGCTAACCCTGGCCCTAAACCTAAACCTAAACCTAATCCTCACCCTAATGCTCACCCTAACCCTCAACCTAAACCTGTACCTCACCCTCACACTATCTCTCACCCTAAAACTTACCCTCACCTTAACAATAACCCTAAACCTAACTCTAACCCTCACCCTCACCCTAAGCCTAACCCTCACCTACACCCTCACCATCACCCTCACCCTCACCCTAACCCTCACCCTAACCCTTACCTTAATCCTCACATAACCCTAACCCTCACATTAAAGTTCACCCTTATCCTAATCCTCACCTTAACCCTATCCCTAAGCCTTTCCTAACAGAAACCCTAACCTCACCCTAACCATCACCCTAACCCTCACCCTCACCCTAGCCTTCACCCTAAAACTTACCTTAACACTAACCTTCACCCTCAACCTCATGCCCAACTTCAGCCTAACCCTAACCCTAAACCTAATACTAGCCTCAAATTGAACCCTTACCCTCTCCCTCACCCTAACCCTAACCTTAACTCTAAGGCTAACACTAGCCCTCACGCTCACCCTAACCCTAATCCTAATCCTAAAATTCACCCTAACCCTAATAAAACCCTAAAACTCAAGCTCACCCTAAACCTCACCCTAAACCTTACCCTCACCCTCAACCTCACCCTAACCCTAACTCTAACCCTAACCCTAAACCTCATGCTAACCCTCATCCTAACCCTCACCCTACCCCTCAGCCTAACCCTCACCCTAAACCTAACCCTAACCCTAATCCTCACACTCACCCTCACCCTCACCATCAACCTCACCCGAAACCTCACCCTCACCCTCACCCTAACCTAACCCTAACCCTAACCCTCATCCTAAAACTAACTCTGACCCACACCCTCTCAATCACCCTAAGCATAACCCTAAACGTAAGCCTAATGCTAAACCTAACCCTCACACTCATCCTCACCCTAAACCTAAATCTCACCCTAAAACTAACCCTAACCCTAGCCCTCACCCTAACCCTTACCCTCACCATCACTATAACCCTCACCCTAACCATAACCCTCACCCTAACACTAACCCTAACCCTGACCCTCACCCTCGCCCTAACCCTAACCCTAACCCTAAACCTCACACTAACCATAAGCCTAACCCTAACCCTAACCTCAACCCTAACCCTCACCCTAAACTTAATCCTAAACCTAATGCTATTTCTAACCCTCAACCTCAGCCTAATCCTCACTCTAACCCTTACCCTCACCCTAACCCTAACCCTAACCCTAAACCTAAACCTCAACCTAACCGTCACCCTCACCCTAAACCTAACCCTAACCCTCATCCTAACACTCACCCTAACGCTCACATTCACCCTAACCCTCACCGTCACCCTAACCCTCACCCTAATCCTTTCTCTTACCCTAACCCATAAACTAACCCTCAGCCAAACGCTAATCCTAACCCTAAGCCTAAACCTAAACCTAAATCTCACCCAAAACCTAAACCTCACACTCACCCTCACCCTCAGCCTAACCCTAACCCTATCCCTAATGCTAACCCTAACCCTCAGACTCACCCTCAATCTAAATCTAACCCTAACCCTAACACTGACCCTCACCCTAATCCCAACCGTATCCCTAACCCTCACCCTAACCCTAACCCTCACCCTAACCCTAACCCTCACCCTAACCCTAACCCTCACCCTAACCCTAACCCTAACCCTCACCCTAACACTAACCCCAACGCTTATGCTATCCCTAACCCTCACCCTCACCCTAACCATCACTCCAACCCTTACCGTCACCCTAAACCTCACCCTAACCCTAAACCTAAACTTAAAGCTCACCCTAACGCTCACCCTAACCCTAAACCTAAACTTTACCCTCACCCTAACGCTCACGCCAACCCTCAACCTAACCCTAATCCTAACACTAGCCCTAACCCTAACCTTAACTCTCACTTCACGGTAACCCTCAACATCACCTTGCTAACCCTCATCCTAACCCTCACCCTACCCCTCAGCCTAACCCTCACCCTAAACCTAACCCTAACCCTAATCCTCACACTCACCCTCACCCTCACCATCAACCTCACCCGAAACCTCACCCTCACCCTCACCCTAACCTAACCCTAACCCTAACCCTCATCCTAAAACTAACTCTGACCCTCACCCTCTCAATCACCCTAAGCATAACCCTAAACGTAAGCCTAATGCTAAACCTAACCCTCACACTCATCCTCACCCTAAACCTAAATCTCACCCTAAAACTAACCCTAACCCTAGCCCTCACCCTAACCCTTACCCTCACCATCACTATAACCCTCACCCTAACCATAACCCTCACCCTAACACTAACCCTAACCCTGACCCTCACCCTCGCCCTAACCCTAACCCTAACCCTAAACCTCACACTAACCATAAGCCTAACCCTAACCCTAACCTCAACCCTAACCCTCACCCTAAACTTAATCCTAAACCTAATGCTATTTCTAACCCTCAACCTCAGCCTAATCCTCACTCTAACCCTTACCCTCACCCTAACCCTAACCCTAACCCTAAACCTAAACCTCACCCTAACCGTCACCCTCACCCTAAACCTAACCCTAACCCTCATCCTAACACTCACCCTAACGCTCACATTCACCCTAACCCTCACCGTCACCCTAACCCTCACCCTAATCCTTTCTCTTACCCTAACCCATAAACTAACCCTCAGCCAAACGCTAATCCTAACCCTAAGCCTAAACCTAAACCTAAATCTCACCCAAAACCTAAACCTCACACTCACCCTCACCCTCAGCCTAACCCTAACCCTAACCCTAATGCTAACCCTAACCCTCAGACTCACCCTCAATCTAAATCTAACCCTAACCCTAACACTGACCCTCACCCTAATCCCAACCGTATCCCTAACCCTCACCCTAACCCTAACCCTCACCCTAACCCTAACCCTCACCCTAACCCTAACCCTCACCCTAACCCTAACCCTAACCCTCACCCTAACACTAACCCCAACGCTTATGCTATCCCTAACCCTCACCCTCACCCTAACCATCACTCCAACCCTTACCGTCACCCTAAACCTCACCCTAACCCTAAACCTAAACTTAAAGCTCACCCTAACGCTCACCCTAACCCTAAACCTAAACTTTACCCTCAACCTAACGCTCACGCCAACCCTCAACCTAACCCTAATCCTAACACTAGCCCTAACCCTAACCTTAACTCTCACTTCACGGTAACCCTCAACATCACCTTAACCCTCACCCCAAACTTAACCCTTACCTACACCTTCACCCTCACTCTGACTCTGACCCTAACCCTCACCCTAAACCTAACCTTAATCCTCACATAAACCTAACCCTCACCTTAAACCTCACCCTCACCCTAATCCTCACCCTAACCCTAAACCTAAGCCTTTCCTAAACGAAACCTTCACCCTCACCCTAACACTCATTCTAACACTAACCCTAACCCTCACCCTCACCATAGTCCTCATCCAAAACGTAAACCTAACCCTAACCCTCACCCTCACCCTCACTCTAACCCTAACCATATCCATAACTCTAATGTTAACACTAGCCCTCAACCTCACTCTAACCCTAATCCTAACCCTAAGTCTCACCCTAACACTAACACTAACCCTAAACCTCAACCTCACCTTAACCCTCATCCTAACCCTTACCCTCACCCTCAAACTCATCCTAACCCTAACTCTAACCCTAACCATAATCCTCACGCTAACCCTCACCCTAAACCGAACCCTAACCATACACCTCAGCCTAACCCTCACCCTAAACCTAACCCTAAACCTAATCCTCACCCTATCCCTAATCCTAACCCTAACCCTCACCCTAACTCTCAACCTCACCGTAACCCTAATGCTAACATTAACACTCAAACTCAACCTAACCCTCACCCTAAACCTTACACTCACCCTAACCCTAACCCTAACCCTAACCCTCACACTAAACCTAACCCTCACCCTAACAAGAACCCTAACCAAAATCCTCACCTTATACCTAATCCTAACCCTAAACCTCACCTTAACCCTCACCCTCACCATAAAACTAATGCTAACATTAACCCTCAACATCACCCTATCCTCACCCTAAAACTTACCCTTATCTTAACCCTATCCCTCACCCTCCCCCTAACCCTCATCCTAACCCTTATCCTCCCCATAACCCTAACCCTCATCCTAAACCTAATCCTAACACTAACCCTCACCCAAACCTTAACACTAACCCTAACCTTAACCCTCATCCTAAACCTAACCCTCACCCTCAGCCTAAATCTAATTCAAACCCTAACTCTCACCCTCACACTAACTCTAAACCTAAACCTAACCAAAACCCTCACCCTCACCTTAACCCTAACCCTATCCCTAACCTTTACCCTAACCCTCACCCTCACCCTCAACCTAACCCTAAGCATAACCCTCAGCCTAACCCTCATCCTAACCGTAACCTTAACCCTCAACTTAACCTTATCCCTAACCCTAAGCCTAACCCTCACATTCACCCTAACACTCACTGTCACCCTAACGCTCATACCAACCCTAACCCTCACCTACACCCTCTCCCTCACCCTCACTCTCACCCTCACCTTCACCCTAAGACTCACTCTCACCCTAAACATCACCCTAACCTATCCCTCACCTTAATCCTAACCTTAATCCTCACACCATCGAAACCCTCACCTTAAACCTCACCCTCATCCTAATCCTCACCCTAAACCTAAACCTAAGCCTTTCCTAACCAAAACCCTCACCTTCACCATAACCCTCACCCTAACCTTCACCTTTACCCTAGCCCTCACCCTAAACCTAATCCTAAACCTCACCCTAACCCTCACCCTCACCCTCACCCTAACCCTAACCCTAACCCTAATGCTAACACTAGCCCTCACCCTCACCCTAACCCTAATCCTAACCCTAACCGTCACCCTTAACCTAATGCTAACCCTAAACATAAACCTCACCCTAAATCTCACCCTAACTGTTACCCTCACCCTCAACATCACCCTAAACATAAACCTAACCCTAAAAATAACCCTCAACCTAATCCACACCCTAACACCAACCCTAATCCTACCCCTCAGCCTAACCCTCACCCTAAACCTAACCCTAACCCAAATCCTCACCCTATCCCTAACCCTAACCCTAACCCTCACCCTAACTGTCACCCTCACCGTAACCCTAATGATAACATTAACCCTCAAGCTCACCCTAAACCTTACCCTATCCCTTACCTTCACCTTAACCCTATCCCACACCTTCACCCTAACGTTTAACCTATCCGTTAGGCTCACCCTAACCCTCACCCTCACCCTAACCCTAAATCTAATACTAACCTATACCCTAAACCTAAGCCTAACCCTAACCCTCACATTACCCTCACCCTAACCCTTACCCTCCCCTAAACCCTAACCCTACCCCTCAGCCTAACCTTCAACCTAAACCTAACCCTAAACCTAATCCTCACCCTATACCTAACCCTAACCCTCACCCTAACCATCACCCTCCCCATAAACCTAATGCTAACATTAACCCTGAAGTTCACCCTAAACCTCGAAATAACCCTTACCCTCACCTTAACCCTATCCCTCACCTTCACCCTAACCCTAACCCTAACCGTTAGGCTCACCCTAACCCTCACCCTAAACCTAACCCTAAATCTAACACTAACCCTCACCCTAATACTCACCCTAACCTAAGCCTAACCCTAACCCTCACATTACCCTCACCCTAATCCTTACCCTCCCCCAAACCCTAAACCTAACCCTCAGCCTAACCCTCATCCTAAACCTAACCCTAATCATAACCCTCACCCTAACCTTAACCCTAACACTAATCCTCACATTAAACCTAAACCTCACCCTAAACCTAACCGTACACGTTACTTTAACCCTAACTTTAACCTATCCCTAACCTTAAAGTTCACACCAACCCTAACCCTAACCATAAGCCTAAACCTCAAACTCACACTAACCCTCACTCAAACCCTAATCCTCACCATAACCCGAACCGGAACACTCACCCTAACCGTCACCCTCAACCTAAACATCACCTTAACCCTAACCCTCAACCTAACACTAACCATAATCCTCAACCTCACCCTATCCTTAACACAAACCCTAACCCTAAACCTAACTTTCACGGTAACCCTCACGCTAACACTCAGGCTAACCCAAACCCTCACTCTCACCCTAACCCTAACACTAACCCTAACCCTCACCCTAACCCTCAACCTCACCGTAACTCTAATGCTAACATTAACCCTCACCCTAAACCTTACCCTCACCCTAAACCTAACCCTAACCCTAACCCTCACACTAAACCTAAACCTCACCCTAACAATAACGCTAACCCCACTCCTCCCACTAACACTCACCGTAACCATACCCTCACCCTAATCCTAACCGTAAGCCTTGCCCTCAGCCTCACCCTATCCCTCACCCTAATATTAAACCTAACACTAACCAAAAAACTAAACCTAAACATAAATCTCACATTCACCTTCACCCTCACCATCCCCCTCACCCTAACCCTCAACCTAAACCTAAACCTCACCCTATCCCTAACCGTAGCCCTCACCCTAACCCTAACACTAACCCTAAAACTAAACCTCACCCTTGCACTCAACCTTACCCTAAACCTAAACCTAACCCTCATCCTAACGTTCAACCTAACCCTCACCCTAACCCTAACCCTCACCATCACCCTAACTCCAACCCTATCACTAAACCTCAACCTCAACCTAACCCTAACCCTAACCCTAATGCTAACCCTAACCCTCACACTCACCCTCAACCTGATTCTAACCCTAACCCTCACCCTGACCTTCACCCTAACGCCAACCCTATTCCTAACCCTCAAGCTAACCATAACCCTCACCCTAACACTAAACCTAACACTCACCCTAACCCTAACACTAATGCTAATGCTATCCCTAACCCTCACCCTCACCATAACCCTCACTCCAACCCTTACCATCAACCTAACCCTAACCCTAACACTAACACTAAACCCTCAACCTAAACATAAACATAAACTTAACTCAGCCTAAGGCTCACCCTAACCCTCAACCTAACCCTAACCCTCACCCTCATCCTAAACCTCACCCTAAACCTTACCCTCACCCTAACCCTAACCCTAAACCCAACTCTAAGCCTCACCCTCACCCTAAGCCTAACGTAAACCCTAACCCTCACCCTAAACCTCACACTAACTATAACGCTATCCTTAAACCTCACCCTCACCCTATACCTCATCCTAATCCTTATCCTCACCATAAGTTTAACCCTAACCCTAACCCTTATCCTCACTGCAACCCTAACCCTCACCCTCATACTAACCCTAACCATCACCTTAACCCTCACCCTAACCCTAACCGACACCCAAACCCTAAAACTCACCATCACCCAAACCCTCACAAGAACCGTAACGTTACCCTAAACCTGAGACTAACCCTATCAATCACCCTAAACCTAACTCTAACCCTCACCCTCATACTAACACTAACCCTCACCTTAACCCTCACACTAACCCTAACGCTAACCCTAAACCTCACTCTCACTCTAACTCTCACCCTAAACCTTATCCTCACACTAATCCTAACCCTAACCCTAACCCTCACATTAACCCTAAACCTTACCCAAATCCTCATCCTACCCCTCACACCAAACCTAACTCTAAGCCTCAGTCTAGCCCTAACCCTAACCCTTACCTTCACCCTAACCCTCAAGTCACCCTAACCCACACACTAACCCGAACCCTCACCTACACCCTCAACCTCAACATCACTCACACCCTCACCCTAACCGTCACCCTCACCCTAAACATAACCCTAAACCTAACCCTCAACCTAACCCTAACCCTAATCCTCACCCTAACAATAACCCTCACCTTAAACCTCACCATGACCCTAATCCTCACCCTAACCCTAACCCTAAGCCTTTCCTAAACGAAACAATCACCCTCACCATAACTCTTTCCCTAACCCTCACCCTCACCCTAGGCCTCACCCTAAAGCTTACCCTAACCCTAACCCTCACCCTCAACCTCACCCCCACCCTCAAACTAACCCAAACCCTAACTCTCACCCTAACCCTAAACCTAACACTAATGATAGTCCTAAATCTCCACCTCACCCTAAACCTCAACCTAACCCTTACCTCACCCTCAACCTCACCCTAACCTTAAAACTAAACCTAACCCTAACCCTCACCCTAACCCTCACACTAACCCTAAACCTAACCCTAACCCTCACCCTAATGCTCATCCTAACCCTCACTCTAACCCTAACACTCACCAAAACCTTAACCCTCAACCTAAACCTTTCCCTCACCCTAATCCTAACCCTAACATTAACCCTAACCCTCACACTAACTCTATCCATCACCCTAACCCTAACCCTGATCCTCAGCCATAACCTCATCCTAAACCTAACCCTAACACTAACTCTAACCCTCACCCTCACCCTAAGCCTAACCTGAAACCACACCCTCAACCTCACCTTCACCCTAACTCTAAGCTGTCCCTAACCCTCACCCTCACCCTAACCCTAACGGTCACCTTAACCCTCACCCTTACCCTAACTGTCATGCACACCCTAAAACTCACCCTCACCCTAACCCTCACACTAACCTTAACCCTAAACATAACCCTAACCCTCAGCCTAAACCTCACCCTAAATGTAACACTAACCCTAATACTCACCCTAAACCTAATACTAACCCTCACTCTAATGTTCACCCTAACCCTCACCCTAACCCTAACATTCACCATCACCCTAACCCTAAACCTAATCCTAAACCTAACCCTCACCCTCACCCTAAACCTTAACCTCACCCTAACCCTAAGACTAAACCTCAGCCTAACCCTCATACTAACCCTAAACCTAACCCTAACATTCACTGCAATGTTAACCCTAACCCTAACCCTAACCCTCACCCTCACCCGCAACCTCATCATCACCCTCACCCTAAACCTCACAAACACCCTCACCCTAACCCTAACCATAACCCTAAACCTCACCCTAAACCAAACCATCACCCTCACCCTCAACATTATCCTCACCCTAACCTTCACCCTCACCCTCACCCTAACCCTAACCATAACCCTAACCCTCACCCTAAACCAAACTCTGACCCTCACCCTCACCCTCACCTCAGCCTAACCCAACACCTAAGCCAAATCCTAAACCTAACCCTCCCCCTCCCCCTCACCCAAACCTAAAAATCAGCCTAATTCTAAGCCTAAACCTAGCCCTCACCGTAAGACTTACACTCACCATCACCCTAACACTAATCGTCAACCTAAACCTAACATTCAACCTAACCCTAACCCTAACCCACACCCTCACCCTAACCTTAACCCTAACCCTCACATTAAACCTAAACCTAACCGTAATGCTAAACCTAACCCCCATCCTTAACCTCACCATAACCCTCACCCTAAATCTAACCCTCACCCTAACCCTAACCCTAGCCCTAATGCTATCCTTAAACCTCACCCTCACCCTAACACTAACTCTAACCCTTACCCTCAACCTAACCCTCACGCTAACCCTAACCCTAACCCTAACACTAAACCTCATCCAAACCCTCATCCAAACCCTAAACCTAAACCTAACCCTCACCCTAATGCTCACTGAAACCCTCAACCTAACCATAATCCTCACCCTCACCCTAACCCTCACCCTATATCTTACCTTCATCCTAACCCTAAACCTAACCCTTACTCTAACCCTCAATCTCACCCTAAGCCTAACCCGAACCTTAACCCTCACCCAAACCCTCACCCTAACTATAATGATACCCCTAAAACTCACCCTCACCCTAAACCTCATCCTAACCCTCACCCTCAACATAACCCCAAACCTAACACTAACCCTAATCCTCACCGTAACCCGAACCGTCAACCTCACCCTAACTCTCACAGTCAACTTAACCCTCACCCTAAACCTAACCATCAACCTCTCCGTAAAACTCAACCTCACCCGAACACTCACCCTGACCCTAACTCTACCCTAAACCTCACCTTAACTCTAACACTCACCCTAAACCTAACTCTAAACCTCACCCCCATACTAACCCTAACCCTAACCCTAACCCTCACACTAACCCTAACCCTAACCCTCACCGAAACCCTAAACCTCACTCTCACGCTCAACCTCACCATCACCCTCACCCTAACCCTCACCCTCACCCTCAACCTAACCCTAACCATAACACTAACCCTCACACTAAACCTACCTCTCAACCTCACCCTCACCATCACCCTCACACTAACCCTCACCTTCACCCTCACCCTAACCCTAACCATAACACTAACCTTCACCTTAAACCTAACTCTTAACCTTACACTCACCCTAAACCTCATCCTAACACTAAGACTAACGCTAGCCCTCACCGTAACACTTACCCTCACCGCCACCCTAAACCTAACCCTCAACCTAAACCTAACCATCGCCCTAATCCTAACCCTAACCCTCACCCTTACCCTAATCCTAACCCTATACCTAACACTGTCCTTCACCCTAACCCTAATGCTAACACTAAACCTCACTCTCACCCTAACCCTAAGCCTAAGCCTAACCCTAACCCTAACCCTAACACTAACCCTAACACTAAACCTCACCCTAACCCTCACCCTAACCCTAAATCTAAACCTAATCCTCACCCTAATGCTCACCCTAACCCTCAACCTAACCATAATCCTCACCCTCAGCCTAACGTTCACCCTAAACCTTATCCTCACCCTAACCCTAACCCTAAACCTAACTCTAACCTTCACCCTCACCCTAAGCCTTACCCGAACCCTAATCCTCACCCAAACCCTCACCCTAATTCTAACGTTATCCCTAAAACTCACCCTCAACCTAGAGCTCATCCTACCCCTTACCCTCAACATAAGCCTAACCCTAACCCTAATCCTCACCATAATCCAAACTCTCACCCTCACCCTAACCCTCACCATCACCTTAACACTAACCCTAAACCTAACCATCACCCTCTCCCTAAAATTCACCCTCACCCTGACCCTAAACCTCCCCTAAACCTCACCGTAAACCTAACACTCACCCTAAACCTAACTCTAAACCTCCCCCTCATACTAACCCTAACCCTAACCCTCACCTTAATGCTCAGCCTAATCCTCACTCTAACCATAAGGCTAACCATAACCCTCATTCTCATCCTAACCCTCATGCTAACCCTTATCCTCACACTAACCCTAACACTAACCCTAACCCTTACATTAACAATAACCCCCAACCTAACCCTAAAGCTACCCCTCACTCTACCCCTCCCCCTACCCCTCACCCTACCCTTCCCCCTAACCCTAACCTGAACCCTCACCCTAAACCTAACCCTAACCCTCACATTCACTATAACCCTCACCTAACCCTAAACCTCACCTACAACTTTACCCTCAACCTCAACCTCACCCTCGCCCTAAACATCACCCTAAACCTAACCCTCAACCTAACCCTAACCCTAATCCTCATTCTAAACATAAACCTCAACTTAAACCTCACCCTCAACCTAATACTCACCCTAAACCGAACCCTAAGCCTTTCCTAACAGAAAATCCTCACCCTCACCCTAACCCTCACGCTCACCCTAGCCCTCACCCTAAAACTAACCTTAATCCTAATCCTCACCCTCAACCTATCCTCCACCCTCAGCCTACCCCTAATCCTAACGCTAATCCTAAGCCTATCTGTATACCTAACCCTCACCCACACTATAACCATAACCCTAAACATTACCATAATGCTAACACTAGCCCTCACCCTCACCCTAACCCTAACCCTAACCCAAAACCTCACCCTAACCCTAATGCTAACCCTAAAACTCAATCTCACGCTAACCCTCAACCTAAACCTTACACTCACCATCCATTTCACCCTAACCCTAACCCTAATACTAACCCTACCCCTCAGCCGAACCCTCACCCTAAACCTAACCCTAACCCTAATCCTCACCCTATCCCTAACCCTAACTCTAACGCTCACTCTAACCCTTACCCTCACCGTAACCCTAACACTAACATTAACCCTCAACCTCACCCTAACCCTAACCCTCACCCTAAAGATCACCATAACCCTAAGCCTAACCCTCCCCTCACCCTCACCTTAACACTCACCGTAAACCTTACCTTCACCCAAACCCTAAACCTAACCCTCAGATTAACCCTCATCCTAACCCTAACCCTAACCCTAACCCTCAACTTAACTGTAACCCTAACATTAACCCTAACCCTCACCCTCACCCTCACCCTAAGCTTAACCCTACACCTAAGCTTAATCCTAAACCTAACCCTAACACTCAACCTCACCCTAAACCTAATCCTCACCCTAATGCTCACCCTATCCCTAACCCTCACCCTCACCCTAACCCTAACCCTAAACCTTGCCCTCACCGTAACCCTAACCCTAACCCTAACTGTAACCCTCACCCTCACCCTAAGCCTAACCCGAATCCTAACCCTCACACTAACCCTCACCCTAACGCTAACGCTATACCTAAACCGCACCCTCTACCTAAACCTCATCCTAACCCTTACCCTCACCATAACCTTAACACTAACCCTAAGCCTAATCCTCACCATAATCCTAACCCTCACACTCACCCTAACCCACACCGTCACCTTAACCCTCACCCTAACCCTAACCATCACATTCACCCTAAAAGTCATCCTCACCCAAACCCGAACCCTCACCTTAACCCTTCCTAAATTTCACCCTAATCCTAACCCTCACCCTAATCCTAACTCTAACCCTCACCCTCATGCTAACACTAACTCTCACCTTAAACCTCACCCAACCCTCACCCTAAACCTAATGCTAAACCTAACCCTCACTATCACCCTAATCATCACCCTAATCCTTATCCTCACACTAACCCAAACCCTAACCCTAACCCTTAAATTAACCCTAACTCCCACCCTAACCCTAAACCTACCCTTCACCCTACTCCTCACCCTAACCCTAAGCCTAACCCTCACCCTAACCCTAGCCCTAACCCTCATCTTGACCCTAACCCTCACTGTCACACTAACCCTCACCCTAAACCTAAACCTCACCTACAACCTCACCTTCACCATCACCCTCACCCTCACCCTCACCCTAACACAAACTCTGGACCTAAACGTCACCCTAACCCTATCCATCACCCTAATCCTAACCCTAATCCTCACCCTAACCCTAATCTTCACCTTAAACTTCACCCTCACCCTAACCCAAACCGTAAGACATACCTAACCGAAACTCTCACCCTCACCCTAACCCTCACCCTAAACCTCACCCTCACCCTAGTCCTCACCCTAAAAAACTAACCCTAACCATAACCCTCATCCTCAATCTCACCCTCACCCTCAGCCTAACCCTAACCCTAAACCTAATCCTAAACCTAAACCTCCCCTCACCCTCACCCTAACGCTAACCCTAACGCTAACACTAACCCTAATGCTAACACTAGCCCTCACCCTCACTCTTACACTAAACCGAACCCTAAACCTCACCCTAACTGTAACCCTAATGCTAATCCTAAACCTCAACCTCAACCTAAACCTCACCCTAACTCTTACCCTCACCCTCAACCTCACCCGAAACCTTAGCCTAAACCTAACCCTAAACCTCACTCTAACCCTCACACTAAACCTAAACCTAGCCCCACCCCTCAGCCTAACCCTCACCCTAAACCTAACCCTAACCCAAATCCTCACCCTATCCCTAAACCTAACCCTAACCTTCACCCTCACTGTATCCCTAATGCTAACATTAACCCTCAATGTCACCGTTAACCTCGCCCTAAATCTTACTCTCACCTTAACCCTATCCCTCACCTTCACCCTAACCCTCACCCTCAGCCTCAACCTCAACCTCAGTGTAACCCTAAACCTAACCCTAATTCAAAACTTAACCCTCAACCTCACCCTAATTGTAATTCTAACCCTAAGAAAAACTCTCACCATAACCCTAAACCTAACACTATCCCTAATCCTAACTCTAACCCTAACCCTAATCCTAAATCTAAACCTCACCCTCATCATAATCCTTACCCTCACCCAAACCCTAAGTCTCACGCTCAGCCTAAACCTCATCCTAACCCTAACCCTAACCCTAACCTTAACCCTAAGCCTAATCCACACCAAAACCCTAACCCTCAACCTCACCCTCAACCTCACCCCCACCCTAACCCTAAACATTACCCTAACCCTCACCCTCACCCTCAACGTCACCCCACCCTCAACCTAACCCTATGCCTAACCCTCATCCTAACCCTAACACTAACCCTAATGCTATCCCTAACCCTCACCCTCACCCTAACCCTCACTTTAAACCTTAACCTCATCCTATCCCTCACCCTAACCCTAACCCTAACACTAACACTAAACCTCACCCTAACCCTCACAATAACCCTAATCCTAAACCTAACACTCACCTTAAAGGCCACCCTAACCCTCAACCTAACCCTAACCCTCACCCTCACCCTAACCTTCACCCTAAAACTTACCCTTACCCTACCCCAAACACTAACCCTAACTCTAAACGCCACGCTCATCCTAAGCCTAACCTGCACCCTAACCCTCACCCTAACCCTCACCCTAACCCTAACGGTGTCCCTAAACCTCACCCTCAGCGTAAACCTCATTCTATACCTTACCCTCACCATAAACCTAACACTAACCCTAACCCTAATCCTCACCGCAACCTTAGCCGTCACCCTTACCCTAACGCTCATCATCACCTTAACACTCACCCTAACCCTAACCGTCATCAATACCCTAAAACTCCCCCTCCCCCTCCCCCTCACCTTACCCTAACCTTATCCTAAACCTCACCCAAAACCTAACCTTCACCCTAAACCTAACTCTAACTCTCACTCTAA
The DNA here is from genome assembly GCF_024711535.1 of Dipodomys merriami. NCBI lineage: Eukaryota > Metazoa > Chordata > Mammalia > Rodentia > Heteromyidae > Dipodomys > Dipodomys merriami. The sequence goes on from NW_027203182.1 coordinate 873,497, forward strand.
TAGTAAACCTTACCCTCACCTTAACCCTCACCCTAACCCTCACCCTAAACCTCACCCTAACACTTATACTCACACTAACCCTAACCCTAACCCTATCCCTCACATTAACCCTAACCCTAACCCTCACCCTAGCCCACACCCTAACCCTAACCATAACCCTCAATCTAACCCTAAACCTAACACTCAACTTTACCCTAACCCTCACCGTCACCCTACCCTCAATCTAACATTAACCCTCACCTATACCCTCACCCTCACCATCACCCTCACCCTTCCCCTAACACTCACCCTCACCCTAAAAATCAACCTAACCCAAAACCTCACCCTAACCCTAACCCTAATCCTCAACCTAACCCTAAACCTCAGCTTAAATCTCTCCCTCAACCTAATCCTCACCCTAAACCTAACCCTAAGCCTTTCTTAACCGAAACCATCACCCTCAACCTAACCTAACCCTCACCGTAACCCTCATCCTCAACTTAGCCGTCACCCTAAAACTATCCCTAACCCTAAGGCTCATCCTCAACTTCACCACCACCCTCAACCTAACCCTAACACTAACCCTAACCCTCACCCTCACCCTAACCCTAATGCTAACCCTAAACCTCAACCTCACCCTAACCCTCAAACTATCCCCCCCTCAATCTCAATGTAAACCTAACCCTAACACTAACCCTAACCCTAAACCTCCCCTAACCCTCACGCTAACCCTAACCCTAACCCTACCCCTCAGTTTAACCCTCCCCTAAACCTAACGCTAAACCTAATCCTCTCCCTATACCTAATCTTAACCCTAACCCTCACCCTCAACATAAATCTAATGCTAACTTTAACACTCAACCTCACCCTTAACCTCGCCCTAAACTTTACCCTCACCTTAACCCTATCCCTTACCCTCACCCTAACCCTCACCTTAACCCTTACCCCCACCCTAACCCTCAACCTCACCCTAACCCTCACCCTAACCCTTAACCTCCCCCAAACACTAATCCTAACCATCAGCCTAACCCTCATCCTAAACCTAACCTAAAACCTAACCCTCACCCTAACCTTAACCCTAACCCTAACCCTCACCCTAAACCTAACCCTCACCCTCAGCCTTAACCTCAACCTCCCCCTAACCAAAACCCTCATGCTGAGCCCAACACTAACCCTAACCCTCACCCTAACCTTAACCCTAAGCCTAACCCTAAACGTCACCCAAAACCAAACCCTCACCCTCACCCTCAACCTCACACTCAACCTCACCCTAAACCATAATGTAACCATAATTCTCACCCTAAACCTAACCATCACCCTCACCCTCACCATGACCCTCACCCTAAACCTCACCCTCACACTCACCATAAACCTAACCATAAACCTAAACCTCACCCTAAACCTAACTCAGACCATCACCCTCACCCTCACCGTAAGCCTAAACATACCGCCAAGCCTAAACCTAAACCTAAACCACACCCTCACCCTCACCCAAACCTAAAACTCAGCCTAACCCTAGCCTAACCCTAGCCCTCACCTAACCCTTACCCTCACCTTCACCCTAACCCTATTCCTCAAACTAAACATAACCCCCTCCCTAACCCTAACCCTAACCCTAACCCTCAACCTCACCCTAAGCCTAACCCTAACCCTAACACTCACCCTAACCCTAACCCAAACCCAAATGCTAACCCTAACCCGCACCCTCACCGTCACCGTAAAACAAACCCTAACTGTAACCCTCACCCTAACCCTAACCCTAACCCTAATACTAACCTTAACCCTCACCCTAACCCTAACACTCACTCTAACCCTTACCCTCACCCTAACACTCACCCTAACCCTAAACCTAACCATAACACTAAACCTCACCCTAACCCTCACCCTAATCCTAAACCTAAACCTAACCCTCACCCTAACGCTCAACCTAACACTCAACCGAAACCTAAACCTCACTATCACCCTAACCCTCACCAAAACCCTTATCCTCACACTAACCCTAACCCTAACCCTAACCCTCACATTAAGCCTAACCCTACCTCTCACCCTAAACCAAAACCTAAACCTCACCCTAACCCTAACCCTAACCCTCACTTTCACCGTGACCCTCACCGTAACCCAACATATCACCCCAAACCTAAACATCACCCACACCATCACCCTCACCCTCTCCCTCACCGTAATCCTCACCCTCACCCTAAACATCACCCTAATCATAACCCTCACTCTAACCCTAACCTTAATCCACACATAACCCTAACCCTCACCTTAAACCTCACACTCACCCTAATCCTCACCCTAAACCTAACCCTAAACCTTTCCTAACCCATACCCTCACCCTCACCCTAACACTTACCCTTACCCTAGCCCTCACCATAAAACTAACCCTAACCCTAACCCTCACCGTCAACCTCACCGCCACCTTCCCCCTAACCCTAAACCTAAACCTAATCCTAACTCTTACCCTAGCCCTCACCCTAAACCTTACCGTCACTGTCACCCTAAACCTAACCCTCACCGTCACCCTAACCCTCACCCTCACCCTAACCCTAACCCTCACCCTCACCCTAACCCTAAATCTAACCCTAACACTCACCATCACCCTAACCCTAACCCTAACGCTCACCCAAACCCTAACCCTAACCTTAAACCTATCCCTAACTCTCACCCTCAACCTAAACCTCACTCTAACCGTTACCCTCACCCTAACACTCACCCTAACCCTAACCATAACACTAAAACTAAACCTCACCCTAATCCTCACCCTAACCCTAAACCTAAACCTAACCCTCACACTAACGGTCACCCTAACCCTCAACCTAACCCTAAACCTCACCCTCATCCTAACCCTCAACCTAAACCTTACCCTCACCCTAACCCTGTACCTAATTCTAACTCTAACCCTCATCCTCACCCTAAGCCTAACTTGAACCCTAACGCTCACCCTAACCCTCACCCGAAATCTAACGCTACCCCTAAACCTCACCCTCACCCTAAACCTCAATCTAACCCTTACCCTCACCATAACCCTAACCCTAACCATAACCCTAATACTCACCGTAATCCTTACCCTCAACCTCAACCTAACCCTCACCATAACCTTAACACTCACCCTAAGCCTAACCATCACCCCCACCCTAAAATTCACCCTTAACCTAACCCTCACCCTCACCCTAACGCTACCCTAAAACTCAACCTAACTCTAACCCTCACCCTAAACCTAACTCTAACCCTGACCCCCATACTAACCTTAACCCTCACCTTAAACTTCACCCTAAACCTCAAACTAACCCTAACGCTAACTCTAACCTTCACTCTTAGCCTAAACCACACCCTAACCCTTATCCTCACACTAATGCTAATCCTGTCCCTAAACCTCATATTAACCCTAGCCCTCACCCTAACCCCTCACCCTAACCCTCACACTAACCCTAAAACTAACCCTCACCCTAATCCTAACCCTAATCCTAAGGTTAACACTAAACCTCAACCTCACCCTAAACCTCACCCTAACCTTTACCCTCACCCTAACCCTCACCCTCACCCTAACCCAAACCCTGCCCCTCAGCCTAAACCTCGACCTAAACCTAACCCTTACACCAATCTTCACCTTATCCCTAACCCTTACCCTAACCCTCATCCTTACCTTAATGCTAATGCTAAAGTTAACCCTCAACCTCACCCTAAACTTCAACCTAACCCTTACCTGAACCTTAACCCTATCCCTCACCCTCACCCTAACCCTCATCCTAACCCTTACACTCACCCTAACCCTAACGCTAACCCTAGCCCTAACCCTAACAATACCCGTAAACCTAACCCTCACCGGAAACCTAAGCCTAAACTTAAACCTAACCCTCACCCTAACACTCACCCTAACCATTACCCTCACACGAACAGTAACACTAACGCTCTGCCTAACCCTCATCCTTAACCTAAACCTAACCATGACCCTCGCACTGACCTTAGCGCTAACACAAACCCTAACCCTAAACCGAATACTAACCCTCAACCTCACACTCAAACTCACCCTCAGCCTAAGCCTAACTCTAACTTTAATACTAACCCTAAACCTCACCCTCACCCTCACCCTAACTCTAACACTAACCCTAAGTAAAACCCTCACCCTAACACTAACCCTATGCCTAACCCTCACCCTCACCCTAACACTAATCCAAAACCTAATCCTTACCCTCACCCTAACCCTAACCATCATCCTAACCCTACCCCTAACCATCAGCCTAACTCTCCTACTAACCCTAAACCTAAACCTAACCCACACCCAAACGCTAACCCTCACCCTCACCCTCAACCTTCCCATTACCCTCACCCTAACCCTCAACATCACCGTCACCCTAACCCCAACCATAACCCTAACCCTCACCCTTAACCTAACAGTGACCCTCACCCTCATCCTCACCGTAAGCCTAACCCTACACCTAAGCCTAAACTTAAACCTAACCCTCACCCTCAACCAAATCCTAACCCCCTCCCTAACTCAAACCCTCACGCTAACCATAACCCTAACCCTTATGTTCACCCTCACCCTAACCTTAACCCTAACCTAACGCTCAAGCTAACCCTAATCCTAACCCTAATGCTAATACTAAACATCACGCTCACCCTAACCGTTACCTTAAGCCAAACCGTCACCCTAACCCTAACCCTAACCATAATGCTAACCCTAAAAGTCACCCTCACCCTAACCATAATGCTAACCCTAAACCTCACCCTCACCCTAACCCTCCCTCTAAGCCTAACCCTCACACTAACTCCCACGCTAACCCTAACCCTAACACTAACACTAAGCCTTACCCTAACCCTCATCCTAAACCTAAACCTAAACCTAACCCTCACCCTAGCCCTCACCCTAGCACTAATCCTTACCCTAACACTCACCCTCACCCTAACTCTAACCCTAACACTACCCTGACCCTCACCCTAACCCCAACCCTCATCATAACCCTGATCCTCACCCTCACCCTAACCCTAACCCTCAACCTAACCCTATAGCTAAGCCTAACCCTCACACTCAACCTAAATATCACCCAAACCCTAACCCTCACCCTAACCCTAAACCTAACCCTCACCTACACCCTCACCCTCACCCTCACCCTCACCCTCACCCTCACTCTCAACATCACCCTAAACATAACCCTAACCCTAACCCTCACCCTAACCCTAACCCTAACCTATGCCTTTCCTAACTGAAACCCTCACCCTCACCCTAATAATCACTATAACCCGCCCCCTCCCCCTAGCCTTCACCCTAAAACTAACCCAAACACCAAACCTCACCCTCACTCTCACCCTCAACCTCAGCCTAAACCTAACCCTAACCCTAATCCTAACCCTAAACCCAAACCTCACCCTCAACCTAACCCTAACTCTAACCCTAACCTAACCCTAATGCTCACACTAGCCCTCACCCTCACCCTAACCCTAACCATAACACTCACCCTAACTCTAACTCTAACCCTAATGCTAACCCTAAACCTCAACCTCAACCTAACCCGCACACTAACACTTACCCTCACCCTCAACCTTAACCTAAACCTCACCCTAAACCTTACCCTAATTCTCACTCTAACCCTAACCCTAACCCTACCCCTAACCCATCTCCTCTGCCTAATCCACACCCTAAAACTTACCCTAACCCTTATCGTCCCCATAACCCTAAACCTAACACTAACACTAACCCTAACCCTCACCCTAACCCTAAGCCTAACCCCAACCCTCACCCTCACCCTAACCCTCACCATAAACCTTACCCTCACCCGAACCCTAACCCGAAACCTCAGCCTAATCCTCATCCTAAACCTATCCCTAAACATAACCCTCACCCTCACCATAAGCCTAACCCTAACTCTCACCTTAAACCTCACCCTCTCCCTAATCATCACCCTAACCCTAACCCGAAGCCTTTCCTAACTGAAACCCTCAGCCTCACCCTAACCCTCACCCTAATCCTCACCTTAAACCTCACCCTCACCCTAACCCTAACCCTACGCCTATCCTAACTGGAACCCACCCCCTCCCCCTAACCCTCACCCTTACCCTCACCCTCACCCTAGCCCGCACCCTAAACCAAACCTTAAATCTAACCTTCACCCTCAATCTCACCCTAACTCTAACCGTAAACCTAAACCTCACCCTAACCCTAACCCTAACACTAACATTAACCTTCAACCTATCCATCACCCTAACCCTAACCCTAACCCTAACCCTCAGCCTCACCCTAACTATAACCCTAACCCTAACCCTGAACCTCACCCTAAACGTAAACCTATCCCTAACCCTCACCATAACACTAAACCTCACCCTAAACCTAACCCTAAACCTCACCCTCACACTAGCCCTAACCCTCACCCTAACCATCACTCTAAACCTAATGCTAACGCTAACCCTCACCCTCACCATAAACCTCAACCTAAACCTTACCCTCACCATAACCCTAACCCTAACCCTAATGCTCACACATATCCTAACCCTAACCATCACCCTAACCCTAACACTAACCCTAACATGAACCCTCACCCTAAACATCACCCTAACCCTAGTCCTCACCCTAAACCTTACCCTCAACCTCACCCTAACCCTCAACCTCACCATGAACCTATTGCTAACATTAACCCTCAACCATACCCTAACCCTCGCCGTAACCTTTCCATCACCTTAACCATATCCCTCTCCCTCACCAAAATCCTCACCCTAAAAGTTACCCTCAGCCTAACCCACAAACTAACATTAACCCTAACCCTAACACTAACCCTCACACTAACCCTCCCCCAAAAACTAAACCTAAACCTAACCCTCACCCAAACCCTCAACCTAAACTTTCACTCAACCGAACCCTAACCCTAACCCTCAGCTTAACCCTCATTCTAACCATAACCATAACCATAACTCTTACCCTCACCCTCACTGTCACGCTAACTCTAACCCTAAACCTAATCCTCACCCTCACCCTAACACTAACCCTAATGCTAACTCTGACCCTCACCCTCACCTTAAACCTAAACCTAGCCCTCACCCTAACCCTTACCCTCACCATCACCCTAACCCTAACCCTCACCCTAAACTTAAACATCACCCTAACACTAAGCTTCATCCTAACCCTAACACTAACCCTCACCCTAACCCACACCCTCACCCTAACCCTAATCATAACCCTAACACTCACCTTAAACCTAACCCTAACACTAATGCTGTCCCTAACACTCACCCTCACCCAAACCCTCACGCTAAACCTAACCTTCACCCTAACCCTCACCCTAACCCTAACCCTAACCCTAACACTAAACCTCACCCTAAACCTCACGCTAACCCTAAACCTAAACCTAAACCTCACACTAATGCTCATCCTAACCCTCAACCTAACCCTAAACCTCACCCTCACACTAACCCTCACACTAAACCTTATCCTCACCCTAACCCTAACCCTAACCCTAACTCTTACCCTCACCCTCACCCTAAGCCTAACCCGAAACATAAACCTCACCCAAACCATCACCCTAACCCCCACCATCACCTTAATCCTCACCCTAAACTTAACCATCACCCACTCCCTAAAACTCACCCTCACCCGAACCCTCACTCCAACCCTAACCCTACCCTAAACCTCACCCTAACCCTAAAACTCACCCTAAACCGAACTCTAAACCTCACCTGACCCTAACCCTCACCCTCACCCTCACCCTCACCATAGCCCTCACCCTTAAACTAACCCTAACACTAATACTCACTCTCAAACTCACCCTCACCCTCAGTCTAACCCTAACCCTAAACTTAATCCTAAACCTAACTGTAATCCTCACGCTCACCCTCACCCTAACCCTAACCCTAACCCTTACCCTAATGATAACACTAGCCCTCACCCTCACCCAAAATCTAACCCTAACACAAACACTCACCCTAACCTAACCCTAACCCTAACCCGAACCCGAACCCTAACCCTCAACCTAACCCTCACACTAACACTAACCCTAACCCTATCCCTCAGCCTAACCCTCACCATACACCTAACCCCAACACTAATCCTCACCATATTCCTAACCCTAACTCTAACCCTCAACCTAACCTCACCCTCACAGTAACCCTAATGCTAAAAATAACCCTCAACCTCACCCTAAACCTCGCCCTTACCATTACCCTCATTCGAACCCAGACCCTAACCCTCAGCCTAACCCTCAGAATAATCATAAACCTAACCCTAACCTCACCCTAACTGTAACCCCAACACTAACACTAACGCTCAGCCTCACCCTAACCCTAACCCTCAACCTCAGCCACAGCCTAAGCCTAACCCTAACCCTAATCCAATCCCAAAACATCACACTCACCCTCACCCTAACTCTAAAACTAACTAACCAAAACCCTCACCCTAACCCTAACCCTATCCCTAACCCTCTCCCTAACCCTAACCCTCATCCTCAACCTGATACTTACCCTTACCCTAACCCTAACCCTCACCCTATCCCTAACCCTCACACTAACCCTAACCCTAACCGTCAGCTTAACACTCATCCTAAGCCTAACTCTAAAACTAACCCTCACCCAAACCATAACCCTCACCCTCAACATCAATCTCACCATCACCTCACTCTAACCCTCACACTCACCCTCAAACGAACACTAACCCTAACTGTCTAAACCTAACCCTCACCTCAAACCTCATTCTAATCCTTAACCTCACCCTAACCCTCTCCCTAACCCTAACCATAACCCTAAAACTAACCTCACCCTAACCCTCACCCTAACCCTAAACCTAAACCTAAACCTCTCCCTAATGCTCACCGTAACCCTCAACCTAACCCTAACCCTCACCCTCACCCTAAACCTCACACTAAAGCTTACTCTCACCCTAACCCTAACCCTAACCCTAACTCTTACCCTCACCCTCACTCTAAGCCAATCCCGAACCCAAACCCTCACCCTAACTCTAACTATAACCCTAAAACTCACCCTCACACTAAACCTCATCCTAACCCTTACCCTCAACATAACCCTAACCCTAACCCTAATCCTCACCATAATCCTAACCCTCACCATCACCCTAACCGTCACTGTCACCTTAACCCTCACCCTAACCCTAACCATCACCCACTCCCTAAAACACCCTTACCTGAACCCTCACCCGAACCCTAACCCTACCCTAAACCTCACCCTAACCCTAACCCTCACCCTAAACCTAAATATAACCCTCACCCTCATACTAACCCTAAACCTTATCCTCACCTTAACCGTAACCCTAACCTTCAACTTAAACATCACCCTCACCCTTACCTCACCCTAAACGTAAACTTAAGCATTTTCTAACCGAAAACTTCACCATAACCAACACCCTCGCCCACACCTTATCTCTAAACCTAACACTACCCTGACCCTCACCCTAACACCAACCCTCACCCTAAACCTGACCCACACCCTCAATCTCACCCTAAACTTAACCCTCACCCTAACCCTAACGCTAACCCTAACACTCACCCTCACCCTCACCCTAAATATCACCCAAACAATAAACCTCACCCTAACCATCACCTACACCCTCACCCTCACTCTCATCCTCACCCTAATCATAACACAAACCCTAATCCTCAACCTAACCCTAACCCTTATCCTCACCAGAACCCTAACCCTCACCTTAAACCTCACCCTCACCCTAAGCCTCACCCCAACCCTGACCCTAAGCCTTTGCTAACAGAAACCCTCAACCTCACCCTAATCCTCACCCTAACCCCACCTTCCCGCTAGCCTTCACCCCAAAACTAACCCAAACACTAAGCCACTCCTCACCCTCACCCTCAACCTCAGCCTAACCCTAACCCTAACCCTATTCCTAAACCTAACCCTCACCCTAACCCTAACTCTAATCCTAACCCTAAACCTAATGCGAACACTAGACGTCCCCCTCACCCTAACCCTAAACATAACCATAACCCTCATCCTAACCCTAACTTTAACCTTAATGATAATCCTAAAACTCAACCTCAACCTAATCGGCACCCTAACACTTAGCCTCACCCTAAACCTCACCCTAACCCTAACCATAACCCTTACTCTAACTCTCACCCTAACCCTAACCCTAACCCCCACACTTTCCCTAATCCTCAGCCTAACCCTCACCCTAAACCTATCCCTAACCCTAATCCTCACCCTATCCCTAATCTTAACTCTAACCCTCACATTAACCCTCACCCTCACCATACGCTATTGCTAACATTAACCCTCAACCTCACCATAAACCTATCCCTAAACCTAATCCTCACCCTATCCCTAATCTTAACTCTAACCCTCACACTAACCCTCACCCTCACCATACCCTATTGCTAACATTAACCCTCAACCTCACCCTAAACCTCGCCCTAACACTTACACTCACCATAACCCTATCCCTCAAGCTCACCCTAACTCCCACCCTAAACCTTACCCTCAACCTAAACCTCACCCTAACCATAACACTAACGCTCACCCTTACACTTATCCTAAAAATAAACCTAAACTTTACCCTCACCCTCACCCTAACCCTCACCCTAACCCTTGCCCTCACCCGAACCCTAACACGAACCCTCAGCCTAAACCTCATCCTAACCCTATCCGTAAAAAAACCCTCACCCTCACCCTAACCCTAACCCTAACCCTCACCTTAAACCTCACCCTCACCCTAATCCTCACCCTAACCATAACCCTAAGACTTTCCTAACTGAAAACCTCACCCTAACCCTTACCCTAACCCTCACATTAAACCTCACCCTCACCCTAACCGTAAGCCCACGCCTATCCTAACTGAAACCCTCCCCCTCCCATTAACCCTCCCCCTTAGCCTCAACCTCACCCTAGCCCTCACCCTGAACCAAACCCTAACCCTAACCCTCACCAACAACCTCACCCTAACTCTAACCATAATCCTAAACCTCACATTAACCATAACCCTAACACTAACACTAACGCTCACCCTAACCATCACCCTAACCCAAAACCTAACCCTAAACTTCAAACTAACGCTCACTCTAAACCTAACCCTAACCCTAATCCTCACCCTCACACTAACCCTCACCATAACACTTACCCTCCGCCTAACCTAAACCCTAATCCTAACATTAACCCTCACACTAAACCTAAACCTCACACTAACCCTAACCCTAATCCTCAGCGTAAACCTCACCCTAACACAAACCCCAACCCTCAACCTAAACCTAATTCTAAACCTCACCCTAACCCTAACACTCAACCTCACCCTCACCCTCACCCTCAGCCGAACCCTAACCCTAACTCTAATCCTAAACCCAACCCTCACCCTCAACCTCACCCTAACTCTAACACTAACACTAACCCTGAACCCCACCCTAAACGTAAACCTATCCCTAAATCTCACCCTAACTCTAAACCTCACCGTAAACCTAACCCTAAACCTCACCCTCACCCTAACCCTAACCCTCACCCTAACCATAACTCTAACCCTAATGCTAACCCTAACCCTCACCCTCACCATAAACCTCACCCTAACCCCTACCCTCAACATAACCCTAACCCTAGGCCTAATCCTCACACATATCCTAACCCAAAACCTCACCCTAACCCTAGCACTAACACTAACACGAACCCTCACCCAAATATCACCCTAACCCTAGTCCTCACCCTAAATCTTACCCTCAACTTAATCCTAACCCTCACCCTAACATAAACCTAATGCTAATATTAACCCTCAACCATACCCTAAACCTCGCCCTAACCTTTCCCTCACCTTAACCATATCCCTCACCCTCACCAAAACCCTCACCCTAAAAGTTACCCTCAGCCTAACCCACAACCTAAACTTAACCCTAATCCTTACACTAACCCTCACCCGAAAACTAAGCCTAAACTTAACCCTCACCCTAACCCTCAACCTAACCTTTCACTCACCCGAACCCTAACCCTAACCCTCAGCTTAACCCTCATCCTAACCCTAACCCTAACCCTAACTCTTACCCTCACACTCACTCTCACCCTAACTCTAAACCTAATCCTAACACTCACCCTCACCCTAACCCTAACCCTAATGCTAACTCTGATGCTCACCCTCACCATCAACCTTAGCCTAACCCTACACCTAAGCCTAATCCTAAACCTAACACTCAGCCTCATCCTAATCCTAAAACTCACCCTAACCCTAACTCTAACCCTAGCCCTCACCCTAACCCTTACCCTCACCGTCACCCTAACCCTAACCCTCACCCTAAACCTACCCCTCACCCTAACCCTAAGCCTCACCCTAACCCTAACTCTAACCCTCACCCTCACTCTCACCCTAATCCTAACCCTAACACTCACCCTAAACCTAACCCTAACACTAATGCTATCCCTAACACTCACCCTCACCCTAACCCTCACCCTAACGCTAAACCTAAAACAAAACCTCACCCTCAACCTAACCCTCACACTAAAACTTATCGTCACCCTAACCCTAACCCTAACACTAACTCTTACCCTCACCCTAACCCTAAGCCAAACCCGAACCCTAACCCTCACCCAAACCCTCACCCTAACTCTAACTATATCCCTAAAACTCACCCTCAGCCTAAAACTCATTCTAACCCTTACACTCAACATAAGCCTAACCCTAAACCTAACCCTAATCCTCACCATAATCCTAACCCTCACTCTAAACCTAACTCTCACCATCACCTTAATCCTCAGCCTAACCTTAACCATCACCCACTCCCTAAAACTCACCCTCACCCGAACCCTCACGAGAACACTAATCCTACCCTAAACCTCACCCTAACCCTAAAACTCACCCTAAACCGAACTCTAAACCTCACCCTGACCCTAACCTTCACCCTAACCCTCACCCTCACCCTAGCCCTCACCCTAAAACGAACCCTAACCCTAACACTCACCCTCAACCTCACCCTCACCCTCAGTCTAACCTTAACCATAAATTTAATCCTAACCCTAACTGTAATCCTCACGCTCACCCTCACCCTAACCCAAACCCAAACCCTCACCCTAACCTAACCCTAACCCTAAACCTAACCCTCAACCAAAGCCTCACCTTAACCCTAACCCTAACCCTACCCCTCAGCCTAACCCTTACCCTACATCTAACTACAACCCTAATCCTAACCCTATCCCTAACCCTAAACCTAATCCTCATCCTAACCCTCACCCTCACCGTAACCCTAATGTTAACAATAACCCTCAACCTCAACCTAAACCTCGCCTTTACCCTTACTCTCACCTTAACCCGAACCTCACCCTCACCCAAACCCTAACCCTAACACTTACCCTCACCCTAAACCTCACCCTAACCCTAAGCCTAATGCTAACCCTCACCCTCACCCTAACCCTCAACCTAAACCTTATCCTCACTCGAACCCAGACCCTAACCCTCAGCCTAATCCTAATCCTAACCCTAACCCTCACCCTAACTGTAAACCCAACACTAAACCTAACCCTCACCCTCACCCTAACACAAAACCTTACTCTAACCCTTACCCTCACCCTAACCCTAACTCTAAGCCTCAGCCTAACCCTCATCCTAACCCTAACCCTAAAACTAACCCTCACACAAACCCTAACCCTCACCCTCACCATCAACCTCACCATCACCCTCACCCAAACCCTCACAATCACCCTCACACTAAAACTAACCCTTACCCTAAACCTCACCTTAAACCTAACCCTCACCCTCACCCTAAACATCACCCTCACACTAACCTTCACCCTCACCCTCACCCTAATCCTAACCATAACCCTAACCCTCACCCTAAACCTAACTATGACCCTTACCCTCACCCTCACCCTAAGCCTAACCCTTCACCTAAGACTAACCCTAAACCTAACCCTCACCCTCACCCTAAACCTAAAGCTCACCCTAACACTAACTCTAACCCTAGACCTCACCCTAACCTTTAACCTTACCGTCACCCTAACCCTAACCCTCACCCTAACCCTCACCCTCATCCTAACCCTAACCCTCACCCTCACCCTAACCTAACCCTAAAGCTAAACCTAACACTCACAATCACCGTAAACCTAACCCTAACCCTCACCCAAACCCTAACACTAACCTTAATGCTATCCCTAACCCTCAACTTCAACTTAACCCTCACTCTAAACCTTACCCTCAGCCTAACACTCACCCTAACCCTAACCCTAATACTAACACTAAACCTCAGCGAACCCTCACCCTAACCGTAAACCTAAACCTAACCCTCACCCTAACGCTCACCCTAACCTTCAACCTAACCCTAACCCTCACCCTCATCCTAACCGTGACCCTAAATCTTACCCTCACCCTCACACTATACCTAACCCTAACTCTAACCCTCACCCTCACCCTAAGCCTAACCCTCACCCTAACCCTCAAAATAACCCTCACCCTAACTCTAACCCTAACCCTAAACCTCACCCTCACACTAAACGTCACCCTAACCCTTACACTCACCGTAACTCTAACCCTAACCATAACTCTAATACTCACCGTAATCCTTACCATCACCCTCAACCTAAGCCTCAACATCACCTTAACCCTCACCCTAATCCTAACCATCACCCACACCCTAAAACTCACCCTCAACCTCACCCTCACCCTCACCGTAACCCTACCCTAAAACTCACCGTAACTCTAACCCTCACCCTAAACCTAACTCTAATCCTCACCCTCGTACTAACCCTAACCCTCATCTTAAACTTCACCCTAAATCTAACCGTAACCCTAACGCTAAACCTAACCCTCACTCTCAGCCTAACCCAAAACCTAAAACATATCCTCACACTAATGCTCACCCTAACCCTAACACTCACATTAACCCAAATCCTCACCCTACCCCCTCACCCAACCCCTCAACCTAACCTTAAACCTAACCCTCAACCTAATCCTAACCCTAAACCTAACCCTCTCCCCAACCCTAACCATAACCCTAATGCTACCCCTAAACCTCATCCTCACCCTAAACTTTACTCTCACCCTCAACCTAACCCTAACATTAACCATAACCATAACACTCACCCTAACCCTAACACTAACCCTACCCCTCAGCATAATCCTCAACCTAAGCCTAACCCTAACACCAATCCTCACCTTATCCCTAACCCTAATCCTAACCCTCACACCAACACTAACCCTAATTCTCAGCCTAAACCTCATTCTAAACGTAACCCTAACCCTACCCCTAACCCTGACCTTAGCCCTAACACAATACCTAACCCTCACCCTCAACCTCAACTTCACCCTCAGCCTAACCCAAACCCTAACCATAATCCAAATCCTAAACCTCAACCTCACCCTCACCCTACCTCTAAACCTTACCCTAAGCAAAACCCTCACCCTAACCCTAACCCTATGCCTAACCCTCACCCTAACCCTAACCCTAATCCAAAACTGAACCTTCACCCTTACCATAACACTTAACCTCACCTTAACCCTAAACCTAACCCTCAACCTAACTCTCATCCTAACCCTAAACCTAACCCACATCCAAACCCTAAAGCTCACCCTCACCCTCAACATCACCATCACCCTCACCCTAACCCTCAGCCTCACCCTCACCCTAACCCTAAACATAACCTTACCCTCACCCTAAACCAAACCCTCACCCTCACCCTCACAATCACCCTTACCCTAACAATCACCCTCACCCTCACCCTCACCCTAACCCTCACCCTAACCCTAAATGTAACGCTCACACGCACCCTCACCCTCACCCTAAACCTAACCCTAAACCTAATCCTCACCCTAACCCTAACCCTAATGCTAACACTAAACCTCACCCTCACCCTAACCCTAACCCTAAACCTAATGCTATCCCTAACCCTCAACCTCACCCTAAACCTCACCCTAACCCTTACCCTAACCCTGACCCTCACCCTAACCCTAACCCTTACACTAACACTAAACCTCACCCTAGCCCTCACCCTAACCCTAACCCTTACACTAACACTAAAACTCATCCTAACCCTAAAGCTTACCTTAATCCTAACCCTAAACCTCACCTTCACCCTAACTCTAACACTAACCCTAACCCTGACCCTCACCTCACCCTAACCCTAACCCACACCCTAACCCTCACCTTAAAACTAAATCTAACCCTAACACTCACTCTCACCCTAAATATCACCCAAAGCCTAAACCTCACCCTAACCCTAAACCTAACCATCACCTACACCGTATCACTCAACCTCACCCTTACCCTCACTCTTACCCTCACCCTAAACATAACCCTAACCCTAACAATCACCCTAACCCTAACCCTAATCCTCACCGTAAACCTAACGCTCACCTTAAACCTCACCCTCACCCCAAACCTCACCCCAAATCTAAACCTAAGCCTTTCCTAACTGAAACCCTCACCCTCACATTAATAATCACACTAAACCTCACACTCCCCCTAGCCCTCACCCTAAAACTAACCCAAACACCAACCCTCACCCTCACTCTCACCCTCAACCTCAGCCTAAACCTAACCCTAACCCTAATCCTAACCCTAACCCTAAATCTCACCCTCACACTAACCCTAACTCTAACCCTAACCGTAACCCTAATGCTCACACTAGCCCTCACCCTCACCCTCACACTAACCCTAACCCTAACCCTCACCCTAACCCTAACTCTAACCCTAATGGTAACTCTCAACCTCAACCTCACCCTAACCGGCATCATAACATTTACCCTCACCCTCAACCTCAACCTAACCCTCACCCTCACCCTTACCCTAATTCTCACCCTAACCCTAACCCTAACACTAACCTTAACCCATCGCCTCAGCCTAACCCACACCCTAAACCTAACCTTAACCCTAATCCTCACCATAATCCTAACCCTAACACTAACCCTAAACCTAACCCTAAGCCTAACCCTAACCCTCACCCTCACCCTAACCCTCACCCTAACCCTTACCCTCACCTGAACCCTAACCATAACCCTCAGCCTAATCCTCATCCTAACCCTATTCCTAACCATAATCCTCACCCTCACCCTAAGCCTAACCCTAACCCTCACCTTTAACCTCACCCTTAACCTAATCCTCACCCTAACCCTAACCCTAAGCCTTTCCTACCTGAAGCCCTCAGCCTCACACTAACCCTCACCCTAACCCTCACCTTAAACCTCACCCTCACCCTAACCCTAACCCTAAGCTTATCCTAACTGAAACCCTCACCCTCACCCTAACCCACCCCCTTACCCTCAACCTCACCCTAGCCCTCACCCTAAACCATACCCTAACCATAACCTCATCCTCAACCTCACCCTAACTCTAACCCTAAACCTAACCCTAAAACTAACACTAACACTAACCTTCACCATAACACTTACCCTCAACCTAACCTAAACCCTAATCCTAACACTAACCCTCACACTAAACCTTATCCTCACACTAAACGTCACCCTTACCCTTACACTCACCGTAACCCTAACCATTACCATAACTCAAATACTCACGGAAATCCTTACCATCACCCTCAACCTAAGCCTCAACATCACCTTAACCCTCACCCTAACCCTAACCATCACCCATACCCTAAAACTCACCCTCACCCTCACCCTCACCCTCACCGTAACCCTACCCTAAAACTCACCGTAACTCTAACCCTCACCCTAAAATTAACTCTAAACCTCACCCTCATACTAACCCTGACCCTCATCTTAAACTTCACCCTAAATCTCACCCTAACCCTAACGCTAAACCTAACTTTCACTCTCAGCCTAACCCGAAACCTAAAACTTATCCTCACGCTAATGCTAACCCTAACGCTAACACTCACATTAACCCAAACACTCACCATAACGCCTCACCCTACCCCTCACCCTAACCTTAAACCTGACCCTCAACCTAACCCTAACCCTAAACCTAACCCTCTCCCTAAACCTAACCCTAAACCTAATGCTACCCCTAAACCTCATCCTCACCCTAACCTTTACTGTCACCCTCAAACTAACCCTAACCCTAACCCTAACAATAACACTCACCCTAACCCTCACCCTAACCCTAAACCTAAACCTACCCCTCAGCATAATCCTCAACCTAAGCCTAACCCTAACACCAATCCTCACCCTATCCCTAAACCTAACCCTAACCCTCACACCAACACTAACCCTAATTCTCAGCCTAACCCTCATTTTAAACGTAACCCTAACCCTAACCCTAACCCTGAGCTTAGCCCTAACTCAATCCCTCACCCTCAGCCTAACCCTAACCCTAACCATAATCCAAATCTTAAACCTCAACCTCACCCTCACCCTAACTCTAAACCTTACCCTAAGCAAAACCCTCACCCTAACGCTAACCCTAACCCTAAGCCTAACCCTCACCCTAACCCTAACCCTAAACCTAATGCTATCCCTAACCCTAAACCTCACCCTAAACCTCACTCTAAACCTTACCTTCACCCTGACCCTCACCCTAACCCTAACCCTTACACTAACACTAAACCTCACACTAGGCCTCAGCCTAACCATAAACCTAAACATAATCCTCACACTAACGCTCACCCTAACACTCAACCTAAACCTAACCCTCACCCTCTCCCAACCCTCACCCTAAAACTTATCCTCACCATAACCCTCACCCTAAAACTAACCCTAATCCTCACCATAACCAAACCTTAACCCTAAACCTAACCCTCACCGGAACCCTCATCCTCACACTCACCCTCAGTCTCACCCTAAACCTAACCCTAAACTTAACCCTAACCCTCACCTTCACCCTAACTCTAACCCTAACCCTAAACCTGACCCTCACCTCACCCTAACCCTAACCCTCACCCAAACCCTCACCTTAAAACTAAAGCTAACCCTAACCCTCACACTCACCCTAAATATCACCCAAACCCTAAACCTCACCCTAACCCTAAACCTAACCATCACCTACACCGTATCACTCACCCTCACCCTCACCCTCACTCTCACCCTCACCCTAAACATAACCCTAACCCAAACAATCACCCTAACCCTAACCCTAATCCTCACCCTAAACCTAACCCTCACCTTAAACCTCACCCTCACCCCAAACCTCACCCCAACTCTAAACCTAAGCCTTTCCTAACTGAAACCCTCACCCTCACCCTAATAATAACTCTAACCCTCACCCTCCACCTAGCCCTCACCCTAAAACTAACCCAAACCCAAACCCTCACCCTCACTCTCACCCTCAACCTCAGCCTAAACCTAACCCTAACCCTAATCCTAACCATAATCCTAAACCTCACCCTAACCCTAACTCTAACCCTAACCCTAATGCTCACACTAGCCCTCACCCTCACCCTAACCCTAACCCTAAACCTCACCCTAACCCTAACTCTAACCCTAATGCTAACCCTCAAACTCAACCTCACACTAACCGTCACCCTTGCACTTACCCTCACCCTCAACCTCAACCTAACCCTCACCCTCACCCTTACCCTAATTCTCAACCTAACCCTAAACCTAACCCTAACCCTAACCCTAACCCATCCCCTCAGCCTAACCCACATCCTAACCCTAACCCTAACCCAAATCCTCACCATAATCCTAACCCTAACAGTAATCTAAACCTAACCCTCACCCTAACCCTAAGCCTAAACCTAACCCTCACCCTCACCTTAACCCTCACCCTAACCCTTACCCTAACCTGAACACTAACCGTAACCCCCAGCCTAATCCTCATCCTAACCCTATCCTTAACCATAACCCTCACACTCACCCTAAGCCTAACCGTAACCATCACCTTAAACCTCACTCTCAAACTAAATCTCACCCTAACCCTAACCCTAAGCCTTTCCTAACTGAAATCCTCAACCTCACACTAACCCTCACCCTAACCCTCACCTTAAACCTCACCCTCACCCTAATCCTAAACCTATGACTATCTTAACTGAAACCCTTACCCACAACCTCACCCTAAACCAAACCCTAACCCTAACACTCACCCTCAACCTCACCCTAACTCTAACCATAAACCTAACCCTCACATTAACCATAACCCTAACACTAACACTAACCCTCACCCTAACCATCACCCTAACCCTAAACCTAACCCTAAACTTCAACCTAATGCTCACTCTCAACCTAACCCTAACCCTAATCCTCACCCTCACACTAATCCTCACCTTAACCCTTACCCTCACCCTAAACTAAACCCTAATCCTAACACTAACCCTCACACTAAACCTAAGCCTCACACTAACCCTAACCCTAGCCCTCACCCTAAACCTCACCCTAACACAAACCCAAACCCTCAACCTAAACTTAGTCCTAACCCTCACCATAACTCTAACCCTCAACCTCACCCTCACCCTCACTCTCAGCCGAACACTAACCCTAAACCTAATCCTAAACCTAACCCTCACCCTCAACCTCACCCTAACTCTAACCCTAACCCTAACCCTGAACCTCACCCTAAACGTAAACCTATCCCTAACCCTCACCCTAACCCTAATCTTCACCCTAAACCTAACCCTAAACCTCACCCTCGACCTAACCCTAACCCTCACCCTAACCATCACTCTAACTCTAATGCTAACCCTAACCCTCACCCTCAACATAAACCTCACCCTAACCCTTACCCTCACCATAACCCTAACCCTAACCCTAATCCTCACACATATCCTAACCCAAAACCTCACCATAACCCTAACACTCAGCCTAACACGAACCCTCACCCTAACCATCCCCCTAAACCTAGTCCTCACCCTAACCCTTACCCTCAACCTCACCCTAACCCTCACCCTCACCGTAAACCTAATGCTAATATTAACCCTTAACCATACCCTAAACCTCGCCCTAACCCTTCCCTCACCTTAACCATATCCCTCACCCTCACCAAAACCCTCACCCTAAAAGTTACACTCAGCCTAACCCACAACCTAACCTTAAACTTAACCCTAACACTAACACTCACCCGAAAACTAAGCCTAAACCTAACCCTCACCCTAACCCTCATCCGAACCCTAACCCTAACCCTAACTCTTACCCTCACCCTCACTCTCACCCTAACTCTAACCCTAATCCTAACACTCACGTCACCCAAACCCTAACCCTAATGCTAACTCTGACCCTCACCCTCACCTTCACCATTAGCCTAACCCTACAACTAAGGCTAATCCTAAACCTAACACTCACCCTCACCCTAATCCTAAAACTCACCCTAACCCTAACCCTAACCCTAACCCTCACCCTCACTCTCACCCTAAACCTAACCCTAATCCTAACCCTCACCTTCACCCTAACCCTAACCTAATGCTAACCCTAACCCTCACCCTCAACCTCACCCTAATCTTAACCCTAACACTCACTCTAAACCAAACCATAACACTAATGCTATCCCTAACACTCACCGTCACCCTAACCCTCACTCTAACTCTTACCCTCACCCTAAACATCACCCTAACGCTAACACTAACAATAGCACTAAACCTCACCCCAACCCTCACCCTAACACTAAACCTAAACCTAAACCTCACCCTAATGCTCACCCTACCCCTGAACCTAAGCCTAAACCTCACCCTCACCCTAACCCTCACACTAAACCTTATCCTCAACCTAACCTTAACCCTAACACTAACTCTTACCCTCACCCTAACCCTAAGCCAAACCTGAACCCTAACCCTCACCCAAACCCTCACCTTAACTCTAACAATATCGCTAAAACTCACCCTCAGCCTAAACCTCATCCTAACCCTTACCCTCAACATAAGCCCAACCCTAACCCTAACCCTAATTTTCACCATAATGCTAAGGCTCACCCTCACCCTAACCCTCACCATCACCTTAATCCTCAGCCTAACCTTAACCATCACCCACTCCCTAAATCTCACCCTCACCCGAACCCTCACCCGAAACCTAACCCTACCCTAAACCTCACCCTAACACTAAAACTCACCCTAAACCGAACTCTAAAACTCACCCTGACCCTAACCCTCATCCTAACCCTCACCCTCACCCTAGCCCTCACCCTAAAACTAACCCTAACCCTAACAGTCACCCTCAACCTCACCCTCACCCTCAGTCTAACCCTAACCCTAAACTTAATCCTAACCCTAACTGTAATCCTCACACTAACCCTCACCCTAACCCTAACCCTAACCCTTACCCTAATGCTAACACTAGACCTCACCCTCACCCAAACCCTAACCCTAACCCAAACCCTCACCCTAAGCTAACCCTATCCCTAAACCTAACCCTAACCCTCAACCTAACCCTCACCCTAACACTAACCCTAACCCTATCCCTCAGCCTAACCCTCACACTACACCTAACCACAACACTAATCCTCACCCTATTCCTAACCCTAACTCTAACCCTCACCCTAACCTCATCCTCACAGTAACCCTAATGCTAACAATAAGCCTCAACCTCACCCTAAACCATGCCCTTACCCTTACCCTCACCTTAACCCTATCCTCACCTTCAACCTAACCCTCACCCTAACCCTTACCCTCACACTAACCTTAAGCCTAACCCTCACCCTCACTCTCACCCTAACCCTCACGTAACCATTACCCTCATTCGAACCCAGACCCTAACCCTCAGCCTAATCCTATACCTAAACCTAACCCTCACACTAACTGTAACCCCAACAATAAACCTAACGCTCACCCTCACCCTAACCCTAACCCTCAGCCTAACCCACATCCTAACACTAACCCTAAAACTAACCCTCACCCAAACCGTAATCCTTACCCTCAACATAAACCTCACCATCACCCTCACCATAACCCTCACACTCATCCTCAACCTAACACTAACCATAACTGTAACACTCATCCTAAACCTAACCCTCACCCTCACCCTCACCCTCACCATGACCCTCACCCTAACCCTCAATCTCACCCTCACCCTAAACCTAAACATAACCCTAACCCTCACCCTAAACCTAAATATGACCCTCAATCTCACCCTAACCCTAAGCCTAACCCTACACCTAAGCCCAGTCCTAAACCTAACACTCACCCTCTCCCTAAACCTAATCCTCACCCTAACCCTAACCCTCACCCTAACCCTTAACCTCATCATCAGCTTAAACCTAAACCACACCCTAACCCTAACCCTCACCCTCACCCTAAACCTAACCCTAACCCTCACCCTCACCCTAACATTAACCCTAAAACTCACACTAACATTCACCATCACCCTAACCCTATCGCTAACATTCAACGAAACCCTAACCCTAACCCTAATGCTATCCCTAACCCTCACCCTCACCCTAACCCTCACTCTAACCCTTGCCCTCAGCCTAAAACTCACCCTAACCCTAACCCAAACACTAACACAAAACCTCAACCTAACCCTCACCCTAACCCTACACCTAAACCTAAACCTCACCCTAACGCTCACTCTAACCCTCAACCTAACCCTATCCCTAACCCTAACTCCAACCCTCACCCTCACCCTAAGCCTAACCCGAACCTTAACCCTCACCCTAACCCTCACCCTAACTCGAACGCTACCCCTAAACCTCACCCTCACCCTAAACCTCATTCCTAACCCTTACCCTCACCATAAACCTAACCCTAACCCTAACCCTAATACTCACCTTAATCCTTACCCTCACCCTCACCCTAACCCTCACCATCACCTTAACCCTCAACCTAACCCTAAACATAAACCTAAATCTCACCCTCACCCGAACCCTCACCTGAACCCTAACCCTACCCTAAACCTCACCCGAATTCTAACCTTCACACTAAACCTCACCCTAACCCTAACGCTAACCCTAACCCTCACTCTCAGCCTAACCCACACACTAACCCTTATCCTCCCACTAAATCTAACACTAACCCTAACCCTCACATTAACCCTAACTCTCACCCTAATTCCTCACCCTACCCCTCACCCTAACCCTAACCCTAACCATCACTGTAAACCTAACCCTAAACCCAACCCTCACCTAAACCTACTCCTAACCCTAATGCTAACCCTAAACCTCAAACTCACCCTAAACCTTACCCTAAACTTTACCCTCAACCTGAACCTCACCCTAACCCTAACCCTAACCATAACCCACACCCTAACCCTCACCCTAACCATAACCCTAACCATACTGCTCAGTCTAATCTTCAACCTAAACCTAACCCTAACCCTAATCCTCACCCTATCCCTAAACTTAACCCTAACCCTCACTCTAACCCTCACCCACATCTTAACACTAATGCTAACATTAACACCCAACCTCACCCTAAACTTCGCCCTAACCCTTACATTCACTTTAACCCTATCCCTCACCCTCATCCTAACCCTCACCCTAACCCTTACACTCACCCTAACCCTCACGCTAATCCTAACCCTAACACTAACACTAAACCTCACCCTAACCCTCTTCCCAAACCTAAGCCTAAACCTAAACCTAACCCTCACCCTAACACTCACCCTAACCCTTACCCTCAAACAAACAGTAACCCTAATCCTCAGCGTAACCCTCATCCTAAACCTAACCCTAACCCCTAACCCTAATCCTAATCCTGACCTCAGTCCTAACACAAACCCTAACCCTCACCTAACACTACCCATCCCCCTCACCCTCAACCTCACCCTCTGCAAAACCCTAAACCTAACCCTAATCCAAACCCTAAACCTCACCCTCAAACTCACCCTAACTCTAAACTTAACCCTAAACCTAACCCTCACCCTAACCCTAACACTAATCCTAATGCTAACCCTAAACCTCAAACTCACCCTAAACCTCACCCTAAACTTTGCCCTCACCCTCAACCTCACCCTAACCATAACCATAACCATAACCCTCACCCTAACCCTCACCCTAACTCTAAACCTAACCATAGCGCTCAGCCTAATCCTCAACCTAAACCTAACCCTAACACTAATCCTCACCCTATCCCTAACCCTAAACCTAACCCTCACCCTAACCATCACCCTCACCTTAACCCTAATGCTAACATTAACAGTCAACCTCACCCTAAACTTCGCCCTAACCCTTACATTCACTTTAACCCTATCCCTCACCCTCACCCTAACCCTCACCCTAACACTTAGACTCACCCTAACCCTCACGCTAAACCTAACCTTAACACTAACACTAAATCTCACCCTAACCCTCATCGGAACCCTAAGCCTAAACCTAAACCTAACACTCACCCTAACACTCACCCTAACCCTTATCCTCAAACAAACAGTAACCCTACCCCTCAGCCTAACCCTCATCCTAAACCTAACCCTAACCCCCTAACCCTAATCCTCATCCTGACCTTAGTCCTAACAAACCCTAACCCTCACCTAACACTAACACTCACCCTCACCCTCAACCTCACCCTCAGCCTAACCCTAAACCTAACCCTAATACTAACCCTAAACCTCACTCTCAAACTCACCCTAACTCTAAACCTAACCCTAAACCTATCCCTAAACCTAACCCTCACCCTAACCCTAACACTAATCCTAATGCTAACCCTAAACCCTCAACCTCACCCTAACCCTCAACCTCACCATGAACCTATTGCTAAAAGTAACCCTCAACCATACCCTAAACCTCGCCCTAACTTTTCCCTCACCTTAACCATATCCCTCACCCTCCCCAAAACCCTCACCCGAAAAGTTACCCTCAGCCTAACTCACAACCTAACTTTAACCCTAACACTAAAACTAACCCTCACACTAACCCTCACCCGAAAAATAACCCTAATCCTAACCCTCAACCTAACCCTCAACCTATACTTTCACTCACCGAACCCTAAGCCGAACCCTAATGCTAACTCTGACCCTCACCCTCAACTTAACCCTAACCCTAACCCTAACCCTAGCCCTCACCCTAACCCTTACCCTCACCGTCACCCAAACCCTAACCCTCACCCTAAATTTAACCGTCACCCTAACCCTAAGCTTCATCCTAACCCTAACCCTAACCTTCACCCTCACCCTCACCCTCACCCTAAACCTAACCCTAACCCTCATTCTAACACTCACCCTCACCCTCAACCTCACCCTCACGCTAACCCTAACACTAACCCTAATCCACACCCTCACATTAATCCTCAACCTAACCCTAAACCTAAACCTTACATAACCAAAAACCTCACCTTTCACCCTCACCCTCACCCTAACCCTGACCCTCACCCTAGCCCACACCTAACACTAAGCCTCAACCTATCCCTAACCTGAAAACTCACCCTCATCCTAATCCTAAACCTAAACGTAACCCTAACACTCATCCTAAGCCTAACCCTAAACCTAATGCTAACCCTAAAACTCACAATCACCCTAACCCTCACTGTAACCCTTACTGTCACCCTAAACCTAACCCTAACCCTCACACTAAACCTAAGCCTCACCCTAACCCTAACCCTACCCCTCAGCCTAACCCTCACCCTAAACCTAAGCCTAACCCAAATCCTCATCCTATCCTTAACCTTAACACAAATCCTCACCCTAACACTTGCCCTCACCCTAACCCTCACCCTCAACCTAAACCTCAACCTAACACTTACCCACACCCTAACACTCACCCTCTCACTAACCATAAACCTAACCTTCAACCTAACCCTCAACCTAACCCTAAACTTCACCGTAACCCTAAAATTCACCCTAAAATTTACCCTCACCCTAGCACTTACCCTAACGCTAAACCTAACCCTAACACTAACCCTAACCCTAACCCTCAGCCTAACTCTAAACCTAACCCTAAACCTCACCCTAAACCTAACCCTAACCCTAACCCTAACACTAACCCTCATCCTAACCCTAACCCTTACACTCACCCTCCACATCACCCTCAGCCTAACCCTAATCCTAACACTAATCCTAACACTCACCCTCACCCTCACCCAAACTCTAACCCTCAACCTAACCTTAACACTCACCATCACACTCACACTAACCCTAACTGTAACCCTAAACCTCACCCTAACCCTAAGCCTCACCATGACCCTAACCCTAACCCTAAACCTAACACTCACCGTAACTCTCACCCTATCCCTAACACTAACCCTCACCCACACCCTCACACTAAACCTCACCCTAATCCTTAAATTCACCAGAACCCTCACCCTAATCCTAACCCTAATCCTCACCGAAACCCTAAACCTCATGCACACCCTAACCCTCACTCTCAACCGAACCCTCACCCTCACACTAAGACTCACACTAACCTTAACCTTAAGCCTAATCCTAAACCTAACCCCCAACATCAAACTCACCCTAACTCTAACCCTAACCCTAAACCTAACCCTCACACTGACCCTCACCTTAAGCCTCACACTCACCCTAAACCTCACCCTAACCCTAACACTACCCTTCTCCATAACTCTCAACCTAACACTAAACCTAACCCTAACCTTCACCCTCACCCTGACCCTCAACCTCAGCCTAACCCTAACACTAACCCTATTCCTATTCCTAACACTTACCCTCACATGCAACCTAAAACTAACCCTAACTCTAACCCTCACCCACACCCTCACCCTCACTGTAACCCTAACCCTCACCCTAACCCTCACCCTCACACTAAACATCACAATAAACCTAACCCTCACACAAACCCTAACCCTAACCCTCACCGTAAACCTAACCTCAGGTTAACCCTCACCCTCACCCTAATCCTCACCCTAACCCTAACCCTTATCTAAACGAAACCCTCATCCTCACCCTCACCCTAACACTAACCCTAACAATAACCCTAACTTCAACCCTTACCCTAACCCTAAAACTCACCCTAAAACTAACCCTAAACCACACCCTCACCCGAACCCTCACCCTAACACTCACACTAATCTTAAACTTAACATTCAGCCTGAACCTCATCCTAACCCTAACCTAACCCTAACACTCACCCTAACCCTAACCCTCACCTTCACTTTCAACCTCACCATCACCCTAACCCCAATGCTAACCCTAACCCTCCACCTCACCCTGACCCTCAACTTAACCCTTTCCCTCACCCTAACCCTAACCCTAACCCTCACCCTCACCCTCACCCTAAAAGTTACCCACATCCTAAACCTCACCCTAACCCTAACCCTAAACCTAACCCTCACCCGAACCCTCACCGTAACCCTAACCATAACCCTAAACCTAACCCTCACCCTAACACTCACCCTAACCCTAACCCTCACACTCACCCTGAACCTCACCCTAAACTTTACCTTCAATCTAACCCAAACCCTAACCCTAAACCTAACATACACACTCACTTTAACCCTAACCCTCAGCCTAACCCTTATCCTAACCCCAAACCTGACCCTAACCCTCACACTCACCCTAACTCTAACCCTAACCTTAACGCTCACCCTAACCCTATCACACTCACGCTAACCCTCATCCTAATTCTTACCCTCAACCTCAACCTAAACCTAACCCTCACCCCAATCCTAAATTTCAACCTAAACCTAACCCTCACCCGAACCCTCACCCGAACCCTAACCATAACCCTAAACCTAACCCTCACCATAACAATAACAATCACACTAACCTTAACAATAACCCTCACCACCACCCTCACCCTCACCCTCAACCTAACCATAACCCTCATCCAAACCCTAACGGTAAACGTAATGTTAACCATAAACCTCACCCTCACCCTAACCTACACCCTCACCCTAAACTTCACCCTCACCCTAAACATCACCTTAACCCTAATCCTCACCCTAACCCTAACCCTCACCCTCACCCTAAACCTAACCTCAGCTTAACTCTCACCGTCATCCTAATCCTCACCCTAAACCTAACCATTACCTAACGGAAACCCTCATCCTCACCCTCACCCTAACCCTAACCCTAAAAATAACCATAACTTTAACCCTAACCCCAACCCTAAAACTCACCCTACAACTAATCCTAACCCTAATCCTCACCCTCACCCTAACCCTCATTTTAACCCACACTCTAACGCTGACCCTCAACATCACACAAACCCTCACACTAACCCGAACCATCAACCTAACCCTAACCCTCACCCTCACTTTCACCCTCACCCTCAGCATAACCCTAACCCTAACCCTAACTCTAATCCTAACCCTAACCCTCACCATGAACCAAACCCTAAACCTAACCCTCATCCTCAGCCTCACCCTCACCTGCACACTCACCCTAACCCTCCCCCTCCCCCGCACACTAACCCTCAACCTCACCCTAAACATCACCCTAACCCTAACCCTCACCCTAACCCAAACGCTAATCCTGACCCTCACCTTCACCCTAAACCTCACCATAAACCTTATACTCAGACTAACCCTAACCCTAATCCTAACCCTCAAACTAACCCTAATCGTAAACCTAAACTTCACCCTCAGCCTAACCCTCCCCATCACCCTAACCCTCACCCTACCCCTAAGCCTCAACCACAACTTAACCCTCACCCTCACAATAAAAATGACCCTAACCCTAACTCTCACCCTAACACAAACCCTAACCCTCACCCTAAACCTAAGCTTCAACCTAACCCTAACCCTCACCGTGAACCTCACCCTAAACTAACCCTAACCTTAACCCTCACTCTAAACCTTACCCAAACCCTAACACTCATCCTAAACCTAAACCTCACCCTAACACTAACCCTCACACTAAACCTAAACCTAACACTCATCCTCACCCTCAACCTCACCCTCACCCTAACCCTAACACTCATCCTAACCCTAACTGTAAACCTAAGGCTAATCCTAAAACTCACCCTCAGCCTAACACTCACCCCAACCCTTACCCTCACCCTAAACCTAACCCTAACCCTCATAGTAAACCTAACCCTCAACCTAACCCTAACCCTAAACCTCACAGTAAACCTAACCCTCACCCTAATCCTAACCATACCACTCAGCCTAACCCTCACACTAAACCTAACCCTAACCCTAATCCTCACCCTATCCATAAACTTAACCCTAACCCTAACCCTCACCCACACCCTAACCCTAATGCTAACCCTAACCCTCACACTCACCCTATACCTCACCCTAACCCTTCCCCTCACCCTAACCCTAACCCTCATCCTCACCCTAACGCTCACCCTAACACTTACCCACACCCTAAACCTCACCCTAACCCTAACCCTAACCCTAACCCTCACCCTAACCCTCGCCCTATACCTAACCCTCATCCTAACCCTCATCCTCACCCTAACCCTCACCCTCATCCTAACGCTTACCCTAAACTTTACCCTCAACCTAACCCAAACCCTAACCCTAACCCTAACCCTCACATTAACCTAACCCTAACCCTCACCCAAACACCTAACCCTCATCCTAGCCCTAACAGTAACCATCATCTTCACCCTAGCCCTCATCCTAACCATAATCCTAACAATATCCCTAACCCTAACCATAAAACTCACCCTAACCCTAATCAAAATGCTAACCCTCACCCTTTTCCTCACCCTCACCATAAGCATCACCCTTAACCTACCCCTCACCGTAACCCTCAACGTAAACCTAACACTAACCCTCACCCCTAAACCTAACCCTAAACCTCACCCTCACCCAAACCCTAAACCTCAGAATAACCCTAACCCTAACCCTAATCCTAAACCTAACCCTAACACTCACCCTCAACCTAACCCTAAACTTAACCCTCACCCTCACCCTCACTCTCAACTCAGCCTAACCATAAACCTCACCCGAACCCTAACCCTCACCCTCACCCAAACCCTAACCCTAACTGTAACCCTCACCGTCAAACTCACCCTCACTCTAACCCTCACCCTCACCCTAAACATCACCCAAACCCTAACCCTCACCTTAACCCAAATCGTAACCCTAACCCTAACACTCACCCTAACCCTCACCCTAACCCCAACAATAAACATGCAACCTAAACCTCACCCTAACACTTATCCTCACACTAACCCTAACTATAACCCTAACCCTTACTCTCACACTAACCCTAACCCTCACCCTAACACTAAAGCTAATCTAACCCTTTCCCTAACGCTAAACCTAATAGTAACCCTCACCCTCATACTAAACATCAAACTAACCCTAACCTTCACCCTAACCCTAAGGCTAACCCTCACCCTAACACTACCCCTCAATATAATCCTCACCCTCTTCCAATCATAACTCTAACTCTAAACCTAACCCTTACATAACGAAGCCCTCACCCTCACCCTCAACCTCACCCTAGCCCTCACTCTAATCCTAACCCTACCCCTCACCGTAAACGTGACCCTAACCCTCACCCGCACCCCAAACCTCATCGTCACCCTAACACTCAACCTAAACCAAATCCTCACCCACACCCTAACCCTCACACTAATCCGAAGACTAAAACTTACCCTAACTATAAACCTCACCCTAAACATCACCCTAACCCTAACCCTCACACGAACCCTCACACTCACCCTAACACTCACTCTCACCCTAACCTTCACCCTCACAATAAACATCACCCTAACTCTACCCCTAAGCCTAACCCTAACCCTCTACCTAAACATAACCCTCACCCTGACCCTCACCCTAACCCTATCCCTAAACCTTTCCCTTATCATAAACTTAACCCTCACCCTCACCCTCACCCTAAGCCTAACCCTAACCCTAAACCTAAACCTAAACCTCACCCTCAGCCTAAACCTAACCCTCACCCTAACGCTCACCCTATCGCTAATGCTAAACCTACTCCTCAACCTCACCCTAACCCTCAACCTAACCCTTATCCTCACATTAACCCTCACCCTAACACTAACATTAACCCTCACATTAACCCTAATCTTCAACCTATACCTCACGCTAACCCTAACCCATCCGAAAATCTAACCCTCACACTCACCCTCACCCCAACACTCACCCACACCCTCACCCTAAACCTCACCCTCACCCTAATACTCACCCTAAACCTAACCCTTACCTAAACCAAACCCTCACCCTCACCCTCACCCTAACCCTAACCCTAAAAATTAGCCTAAATCTAAATCTAACCCTAACCCTCATACTCACCCTAAAACTAAACCTAAACCTCACCCTCACCCACACCCTAGCCCTAACCCTCACACTAACCATAACCTTAACACTCAGCCTAAACCTCATCCTAACCCTAACCCTAACCCTAACCCTCACACTAATCCTAACCCTCACATTCATTTTCACCCTCACCTCACCCCAACCCTAACCCTAACCCTCATCCTCAACCACAACCTCACCCACACCCTCACACTAACCCTCACCCTCACACTAACACTAAACATCACATTAAACATCACCTTAACCCTAAACCTCACCGACACCTTAAACCTAACCCTAACCCTAAACCTAACACTAACCCTAACCCTCACCATCACCCTAAACCTCACCCGAATCCTTAACCTCACACCAACCCTAACCCTAACCCTAACCGTCAAACTAACCCTAACCCTCTCCCTAAACCTATCCCGACACCTCAACCTAACTGTCACCCTAACCCTAACCCTAAACCTAACCCTCAGGCTAACCCTCACCGTCACCCTAACCTTCACCCTAACCCTAAGCCTCAACCACACCCTAAGCCTCACCCTCACTCGACCCCACACCCTCACCCGAACACTCACCCTTATCCTCACCCTTACCCTCACAATAAACATCACCCTAACCATAACTTTCACCCTAGCACTAACCCTAACCCTCACCCTAACCCTAAGCCTCAACCTAACGCTAATCTTCACCCTGAAACTCACACTAAACCAAACATAACACTTAACCTCACCCTAACCCTTACCGTAACCCTAACAATTACCCTAAAACTATCCCTCAATCTACCACTAACCCTCACACTTTACCTAAATCTAACACTCTTCCTCACCCTCTATCTCACCCTAACCCTAACCCTAATCCTCATCCTAACCAAAACCCTAAATATAATGCTAACCCTAAATCTCACTCTCAGCCTAACCCTCACTCTACACCTTACCCTCACCCTAACCCTAACCCTAACCCTCAGACTAAACTTATCCCTCACCCTAACCCTAACCCTAAACCTCACACTAAACCTAACCCTCACTCTAATCCTAAACCTACCCCTCATCGTAACCCTCATCCTAAACCTAACCCTAATCCTCACCCTATCCCTAATCTTAACCCTAACCCCAACCCTTACCCTCACCCTAATCCTTACCCTCACCCTAAACCTCACCCTAAAGTTACCCACACCATAAACCTCCTCCTAACCCTAACCCTAAACCTAACCCTCACCCTAACCCTAACCCACACCCTTACTGTCACCCTCACCCTCATCATAACCCAAATACTTACCCTATTCCTAACCCTCACCGTCACCCTCACCCTAACGCTAAACCTAACATTCACCCTCACCCTCACCCTAACCCTAAACCTAACCATTACCATAGCGCTAAACCTCACCCTATACCTCAACCTCACCCTAATACTAAATGTAAGCCTAAGCCTCACCCTAACCCTCACTCTAACCCTAACACTAACCCTAACCCTCATCCTCACAATATACCTCACCATAACCCTTACCTTCACCATAACCCTAAGCCTAACCCTAACCCTAATTCTCACCCTAACCCTAACCCTCACCCTCACCCTCACCCTCACCCTCAAAGTAACACTCAACCTAACCCTAATCCTAACCCTAATTCTAAACCTAACCCTCACCCTCAAACTTACCCTAACCCTAACCCTAATGCTCACCCTCACCCTCACAATAACCCGCTCCCTAACACTAACCCTCACCCTAACCCTCACCCTAACCCTCAACCTAATTCTAAACCTATCCCTAAACTCACCCTCCCACTAAACCTAACCCTAACCCTAATCCTCACCCACATCCTATCCCTCTCCCTCACCCGAACCCTTACCCTTCCCCAAACACTCATCCTCACCCTAACCCGAACCCTCACCCTAAACATCACCCAAAACCTAAGCCTTACCCTAAACCTAATTCTAACCCTCACCCTAACCATAACCCACAACCTAACCCTCAACCTCACGCTAATCCTCACCATAACCCTAACCCTTACCTAAACGAATCCCTCACCCTAACCCTCACACTAACCCTCTCCTCACCCTAGCTCTCAGGCTAAACCTATCCCTAACCTAACCCTAACCCTCACCCTTAACCTCACCCTAACCCATACCCTCAGCCTAACACTAACGCTAAACCTGTTCCTAATCCTAACCCTCATATGTACCCTCACCCTAAACCAACCCTAACACTAACTCTCACCCTCACCCTCACCCTCACCAAATGCTCACATTTGCCCTAAACATCACCCTAACCCTAACCCTCACCCTAAGCCTAACAGTAACCCTCACCATAACCCTAACCTCACCATAACCCTCACCCTCAACCTAAACTTCACCCTAACCATAACGATAAGGTAAATGAAACCCTCAATTCCACCCTCACACTTCCCCTCACACTCACCCTAGCCCTCACCCTAACCCTAAACCTCACCCTTACCCTCAACTTCTCCCTCCGCCTCCCCCTCAGCCTAAACCTAACCCTTACCATAACCCTAAACCTAACCCTCACCATCACCCAAACCTTCATCCTAACCCTAACCCTCAACCTTACTCTATCCCTAACCCTCACCCTCACACTCACCCTCACCCTAATCCTAACCCAAACCCTAACCCTAACCCTAACCATTAACCCTCTCTCTCACCCTCACCCTAATCCAAATACTAACAATAACCCTAATCCTCACCCTCAGCCTAACCGTCACCCTAACACTTACACTCACCCTCACCCTTACCGAAACCTTCACCCTCACCATCACCCTAACCCTAACCCTTCCCCTCACCCTACCCCGAACCCTAACCCTAAACCTAACCATCACACTAACCCTAAATTTCACCCACAACTTAACCATCACTCTCACCCTCACTCTCACCCTAATCCTTACCCTCACCCTAAACCTAACCTGAACCCTAACCCTAATCCTAACCCTAACCCTAACCCTATTCCTAAACCGAATGCTCACCATACCCCTCACCCTAACCCTAACTCTTACCCTAACCCTCATACTCATCCTAACTCTCACCCTCACTCGAACAATCACCCAAACCCTAACCCTCACCCTCAAAATAAACATCACCCTAACCCTAACCCTCAACCTAACGCTAACCCTAACCCTCACCCTCACCCTGACCCTCACTCTCACCCTAAACATCACCCTAACCCTAAACCTCACCATAACCCTATCCCTAACCCTCACCCTAAACCTATCCTCAGCTTAAATCTCAACCTAACCCTTATCCTCACCATAAACCTAACCCTTACCTAGCCGAAACCCTCACCCTCACCCTCACCTTAACCCTAACACTAACCCTAACAATAACCATAACTCTAACCCTAAACCTAACTCTAAAACTCACCCTACACCTAATCCTAACCCTAACGCTCACCCTCACCATCAAACACACCCTAACTCTAACCCTCACCCTCACCCTCACCCCAAATCTCACACTCACCCTAAACCTCACCCTAATCCTACATCTACCCCTCTCCCTAACCCTCAACCTAACCCTGACTCTAACTCTAACCGTACCCCTACACCTAAACGTGACACTAATCCTACACCTAAGGATAACCCTCAACCTAAACCTAATCCTCACCCACACCTTCAGCTGAACCCGAACCCTCACCCGAACCCTCAGCCTCACCCTAACCTTCACCCTAAACATTGCCCAAACCTTAACCCTCACCCTAACACTATCCCTAAAACTAATCCTAACCCTAATCCTCATCGTCAACCTCATCCTCACACGCACCCTCACCCTAACCCTCATCCGCAGCCTCACCGTCATACTAACCTTCAACCTCACCCTAAACATCACCCTAACTCTAACCCTCACACTCACCCTAACCTTAAACCTCACCCTAACCCTAACGCTAACCCTAACCCTCACCCTCACCCTAACCGTCACCCTAACCCTTATCCTCACACTAACCCTAACCCTAACCCTAAAACTAACCTTCACAGTAACCTAAGCCTAAACATAACCCTAAACTAACCCTTATCCTAACCCTCACAATAACCCTAACCCTCACCCTCAGCCTAACCTTCAACCAAATCTTCACCCTCAACCTAACCCAAACCCTAACCCTAAACCTAACACTCACACTAACCCTAACGCTAACCCCCAGCCTAACCCTTATCCTAAACCTAAACCTAACCCTAACCGTCATCCTAAACCTCACCCTCACCCTCAACCTCACCCTAACCCTCATCCTCACCCTCACCCTCATACTAACCCTCAACCTCACCCTAAACATCACCCTAACTCTAACCCTCAACCTCAACCTAAAACTAACTGTCACCCTAACCCTAACGCTAACCCTAACCCTCACCCTCATCCTAAACCTAACCCTAACCCTCACCCTAACCCTTAACCTAACCGTTAGCCTAACTCTCGTCCTAACTCTAACCCTAACCCTAAACCTCACACTCACCCTAAACCTAACCCTTAACCTCACCCTAACCATAACCCTCACCCTAACCCTCACCCTAAACCTAACCCACACCCTCACCCTAACATTCATACTAAAACTTACCCTCAACCTCACAATATCCCTAACACTAAACCTAACTCTAACTCTCACCCGTACACTCATCCTCACCCTAACCCTCACCCTCACACTAAACATCACCCTAAACCTAACCGTCAACCTAACACTAACCCTAACCCTCACCCTAACCCTAACCTCACCGTAACCGTAACCCTCACACTAACCCTAACTCTAACCCTCACCCTCACCCTAACCCTAACCCTAACACTAATTCACACCCTCACCCTAATCCTCACCCTAACCATAACCATAACCCATACCTAACCGAAAACCTCACCCTCACCCTCACACTCACCCTATCCCTCACCCTCACCCTAGCCCTCACCCTAACACTAACCCTCACCCTAACCCTTATCCTAACCCTCACCGTCACCATCACCCTAACCCTAAACCTAACCCTAACCATCATCCTAACACTAACCTTAACCCTAATTCTAACCCAAAACCTTACACTCACCCTAACCCTCACCCTAACCTTACCGTCACCCTAACGCTAACCCTAACCCTCACACTAAACCTAACCCAAACACTAACTCT
The DNA here is from genome assembly GCF_024711535.1 of Dipodomys merriami. Lineage (NCBI taxonomy): Eukaryota > Metazoa > Chordata > Mammalia > Rodentia > Heteromyidae > Dipodomys > Dipodomys merriami. The sequence goes on from NW_027203182.1 coordinate 910,413, forward strand.
AATCCTACCCCTCAGCCTAACCCTCACACTAAACCTAAATCTTATCCTAATCCTCACCCTGTCCTTAATCTTAAACCATACACTCTCCCTAACCCTCACCCTCACCCTAACCCTAATGCTAACCCTAACACTCACCCTCACCCTAACCCTCAAAATAACCCTTACCCTCACCCTAACCCTAACCCTCATTCTCAACCTATCCCTCACCCTAACACTTATCCAAACCTTCACCTTCACCCTAACCGTAACCCTAAACCTAAACTTCACTCTAATCCTCACCCCAACCCTAACCCTCGCCCTCACACTAACCCTCACCCTAACATTTACCCTCACCCTAACCCTTATCCTAACCCTAAATCTAACCCTCATACTAACCCTAACCCTAACCCTCAGCCTAACCCTTATCCGAACCCTAAATCAATCCCTAACCCTCTCCCTAACCCTAACCCTAACCCTCAAACTAATCCTAACCCTGTCAGCCTAACCCTCATCCTAACCCTAACCCTCACCATAACCCTAACCCTAACCCTCACCTTAAACCTAACCCTCACCCTCACCCTCCCCATCACCCTCAGCCTAACCCTAACTCTAAACCTAAACCTAACCCTAAAACTCTCCCTCACCCTAACACTAACCCTAACCCTAACCCTCACCCTAAAACTAACACTAACCGTAACCCTCATCCTCACAATAAACCTCAACCTAACCCTTACCCTCACCATAACCCTAAACCTAACCCTAATCCTCACCCTAACCATCACCCTCAATGACAACATAACCCTAACCCGAACATGAACACTCAACCTCACCTTAACACTCTCCCTAACCCTAATCCTAACCCAAACCCTAACATTCACCCTCACCCTGACCCTCACCTTCAGCCTAACCCTAGCCCTAACACTATGCCTAATCCTAACCCTCACCATCACCCTCACCCTAAACCTAACCCTCACCCTCACCCTCACACTCACCCTAAATATCAGCCCAACCCTAACACTCACCCTAACCATAACCCAAACCCTCAACCTAAACCTATACTCAGCTTAACACTCACCATCACCGTAACCCTAACCCTTACCTAACTGAAACCCTCACCCTAACCCTCACCCTCACCCTAGCCCTCACCCTAAACCTAACCCTAACCCTAAACCACACCCTCAAACTTCCCTTCCCCCTCCGTCTTACCCTAAAATTAAACCTAATCCTAAACCTAACCCTCAACCCCACCCTCACTCCAACTCTAACCCTAACCATAATGCTAAGCTTCACCTTCAACCTAACCCTAAACCTAAACCTAGCAATAACCCTCAGCCTAACCCTAAACCTAACACTAAAACTCACCCTAAACCTAATCCTAACCCTAACTCTCATCGTCACCCTCAGCCTCATTCTAACCCTCCCCCTCACCCTGACCCTCATCATCAGACTAACCTTCACACTAACCCTAACCCTCACCCTAAATTTAACCCTAACGCTCACCCTTCATTTTCAACCTCACCCTCAGCCTAACCCTAACCCTAACCCTAATCCTAACCTAACCCTCACCCTCACCTTCATCCTAACCCTAACCCTAACTCTAACCCTCACCCTCACCCTGACCCTCAACTTCACCTTAACCCTCACCCTCACCCTCACTCTAACACTAACACTCAACCTCACCCTAAACCGCACCCTAACCCTAACCCTCACCCTAACACTAACCTTAACACTCACCCTTACCTTAACCCTAACGCTAACCCTAAACCTCACACTCACCCTAACCCTAACCCTAAACCTTATCCTCATACTAACCCTAACCTAACCCTAATCCTCGCACTAACCCTAACCCTCACCTTTACCCTGTCCCGACAACTCACCCTAACGTTAAACCTAACCCTAAAGTTCACACTTACCCTAAATCTAAACCTAACCCTCACCCTCACCCGAACACTCACCCTCACCCTAACACTCACCCTCACAATAAACATCACCCTAACCCTAAATCTCACACTAAACCTAACCCTAACCCTCACCCTAACGCTAACGTTCAACCTAAACCTAAGCCTCACCCTAACCCTAACACAAACCCTTACCCTAACGCTTACCCGATCCCTAACCCTCACCCTAACAGTAACCGTCACACTAACCCTAACACTAACCCTCACCCTTACCCTCACCTTCACCTTCACCCTAACACTAACCCTCATCCTAACCCTAACGGTAAACCTAATGCTTAACCTAAAGCTCATCCTCACCCTAAACCTCACTCTAACCCTTATCCTGACCCTAACCCTAACCTTGACCCTCACACTAAACCTAACACTCAAACTAACACTAAGCCTACCCCTCAGCCTATCCCAAACCCTTAACCTAACCCTAACCCTAATACTCACCCTATCCCTAAATTTAACCCTAACACTCACCCTAACCCTCACCCTCACACTAACCCTCATGCTAACCCTAACCCTCACCCGAACCCTAACACTCACCCTAACCCTTACCCTAACCCTTACCCCAAAGCTCACCCTCATCCTAACCCTCACCCTAACTCTTACCTACACCCTAACCCTCACCCTAAGCCTAACCCTAAACCTAACCCTCACCCTAACCCTCCACCTAACCCTAAACATAACCCTAACACTCAACCCCACCCTCACCCTACCCCTAACCATAATCCTAACGCTAACCCACGCCCTCCCCCTCCCCCTAACCGTAACTGTAACCCTAACAATAACCCTAATTCTAACCCTAACCCTAAACCTAAACCTAAAAGTCACTCTAAACCTATTCCTAACCCTAACCCTAACCCTCCTTCTAACCCTCGCCCTCACCTGACACTCACCATAACACTAATGCTCACACTAACACTTAGCTTCACCCTAAATCTAACCTTAATCCTCACGCTCAATCTCACCTTCACCCACAGCCTCACCCTAACACATACACTCACACTCACCCTCATACTAACACTCAACCTAACCCTAAACATCACCGTAAACCTAACCCTCACCCTAACCCTAAACCTAACCCTCACCCTAACCCTAACCCTCACCCTAACACTAACGCTAACCCTAACTCTCACCCTCACCCTAACCTTCACCCTAACTCTTATCCTCAAACTAACCCTAACCCTAATCCTAACCCTTAACCTTACACTAATCCTAAACCTCACTCTTACCCTCACACTAATCCTAATCTTCACCCTCACCCTCACCCTAACACTGACCTTAACCCTCACACTAGCCGTAACGCTTTCCCTAATCGTAACCCTAACCATAACGTTCACCCTCACCCTCAGCCCAACACTAACGCTAACCCTATTTCTAATCTTAAACCTCACCTTCACCAACACCCTAAAACTAACTCTAACCCTAACCCTCATCTTAACCCTAAATCTAACCCTCACCGTCACCCTAACCCTAACCCTAACCCTCACCATAAACCTCACCCTAAACCTAACGCAAACCCTAAACACTCACTCACACCCTAAACCTGACACTAACCCTTATCCTCACACTAACCCGAACCCTAACGCAAAGCCTCAAACTAACCCTAACCCTCACGCTAATCGTAACCCTCACCCTCACCCTAACCCTCACCCTAACCTTAAATCTCACCCTATCCATAACGCTAAACTTAACACCCACATTAACCCTAAACTTCACCCTAAACCTAACGCTAACCTTCACCCTAACCCTCACCGTCAAGCTAACCCTCACCCTAAACCTAACCCCAAGCTACAACCTCACCCTCACCCACATCCTTACCCTTACCCTAACCCACATCCTCACCCTAAAAATCACCCTAACACTAACACTCACCCTAATCCTAACCCTAATCATCACCCTAACCCTAATCCTCACCTTAAACCTCACCCACAAACTAAACCTCAACCTAAACCTAACCCCAAGCCTTTCCTAAATGAAAACCTCATCCTCACCCTAACACTCAGCCAAACCCTCACCCTCATCCTAGCCCTCACCCTAAACCTAAGTCTAACCCTAACCCTCATCCTCACCCTCACCCTAACCCTAAACCTAACCCTCATACTAAGCCTAACACTAACCCTAATGCTAACACTATCCCTCACACTCTCTCTAACCCTAACACTAACTCTAATCCTCACCCTCACCCTAACCCTTACCCTCACCCTCACACTCAACACAACTCTAACCCTAACCCTAACCCTAACCCTAACCCTCACTCTAACCCTAAACCTAACCCTAACACTAACACTCAACCTAACCCTAACATTAACCCTAGCCATCAACGTAACACTCACCTTCAACTTCCACTAACCCTAAGCCTCACCCAAACCCTAACCCTCACCCTAACCCTAACCCTACTCCTCACCCTCACACCCACCCTAACCCTATCCTGAACCTAACCATCAACCTAACCCTAACCGTTACCCTATTGCTAACCGTATACTTCACCCTCACCCTAAACCTAACCCCAACCCTCACCTTAACCCTAACCCTAAACCTAAACCTAAACCTAACCCTCAACCTCACCCTAACCCTCACCCTAACCTGAACACTCACCCTCAATCTCACCTTAACCCTAACCCTACCCCTCAGCCTAACCCTCAACCTAACCCTAACACTAACCCTAATCAAATCCCTAACCCTCAACCTCACCTTCACTCTAACTCTAACCCTAACCCTAACCCTAACACTCACCCTAACCTTAAACCTATCCCTAACCCTAATGTTAACACTAACCCTCACCCTCATCCTAAGCCTCACCCTAACCCTAACTGTCACCCTAGCCCTCATCCTAAACCTCAACCTAAACCCCACCCTCAACCTACCCCTCATCCTAAACCTAACCCTAACGCTAACCCTCACCCTAACCCTAATCCTAGACCTAACCCTAAACCTGATGCTCACCCTAACCCTAACCCTGTCCCTAAACCTCACCCTAACCCCAAACCTAACCCTAATGCTAAACCTAAACCTCAAACTCAACCTAACCCTCACCCTAACCCTTACACTCACTGTCACCCTCACTCTAACTCTAACCCTAACCCTAACCCTAATCCTCACTCTAACCTTAAACCTAACCCTAACCATAATGCTAACACTAAACCTCATCCTCACCCTCACCCTCACCCTCACCCCCACCCTCAGCCTAAAACTAACCTTAACCCTATTGCTAACCCTAACCCTAACCCTCACGCTCGCCCTCACCCTAAACCTAACCCTAACACTCAGACTAACACTAACCCTCATCCTCATTCTAACCCTAACCCTAACCCCCACCCTAACTGTAACCCTAACCGTAATGCTAAACCAAAACCTCAACCTCACCCTAACCCTCACCCTAAACCTTCCCCTCACTATCACCCTAACCCTAACCCTAACCCTCACATTAACCCTCACCCTAACGCTAACCCTAAACCTACCCCTTAGCCTAACCCTAACCCTCACCCTAACACTTCCACTCACCGTAACCCTAAACCTAATCCTCAGCCTAACTCTCATCCTTACCCTATCCCTAACGTCACCCTAACCCTCAACCTAAACCTTTGCCAAATCCTAACCCTCACACTCACCCTAAAACTCACCCTAACCCTTATCCTCTCCCCAAACCTAACCCTAACCCTCATCCTAACACTAACCCTCACCCTAAATATCACCCTAACACTAAGCTTAATCCTAACCCTCACCCTCACACTAACCCTTACCCTAACCATTAACCTCACCCTAACCCTAACCCTAAACCTCAGCCTAACCCTCATCCTAAACCTACCAATAACACTAACAATCACCCTAACCTTATTCCTAACCCCAACCCTAACACTCACGCTAATCCTAACCCTGACCTTCACCCTCAACCTCAACCTCAGCCTAAACCTAAACCTAACCCTAATCCAAACCCTAACCCTCACCCTCACGCTCACCCTAATTCTAACCCTAACCCTAACCCTAACCCTCACCCTAACCCTAACACTATCCATAACCCTCCCACTCCCCCTAATCCTAATCCTAAACCTAACCCTTACCCTCAACCTCACCATAAGCCTAACACTCACCCTAACCCTAACCCTAAAAGTTATGCTATCCCTAACCCTAACCCTCACCCTAACCCTCACCCTAAACTTGACCCTCACCCTCAACTTCACCCCAACCCTATCCCTACCCCTCAGCCTACCCCTCACCCTAACCCTAACACTAACCTTAATCAAAACCCTAGCACTCACCCTCATCCTCACTCTAGCTCTAACCCTAACACTAACCCTAACTCTCACGCTAACTCTAACCCTAACTCTCACGCTAACCCTAACCTTAACTCTAAACCTAATGCTACCACTATCCCTCACGTTCAGCCTAAGCCTCACCCTAACACACATTGTCACCGAAACCCTCACCCTAACATTCACCCTGAACCTCACCCTCACCCTAGCCCTCACCATAAACCTAACCCTAACCCTAAAACTAACCCTCACCCTAGCACTAACCCTAATTCTAACCCTAACCCTGACCCTCACCCTAACCCTCACCCTATGCCTAACCATCACCCTAACCCTAACCCTAGCCCTAATGCTAAATATAAACCTCAAGCTAATCCTCACCCTAAACCGCATCCTAACACTAAGCTTAATCCTAACCCTCACCCTAACCCTCACCCTAACCCTTACCCTCACCCTAACGCTAAACCTAACCCTCAGCCTAATCCTCATCCTAACCCTAACCCTAACCCTCACCCTTACCTTAACCCTAACCCCAGCCCTAACACACACCCTAACCCTAACCCTCAGCCTCACCCTCAACCTCAACCTCAGCCTAAACCTAACCCTAACCCTAATCCAAATCCTAACCCTTACCCTCACCCTCACCCTAACTCTAACCCTAACCATAAACCTAAACCTCACACTGACCCCAACCCTAACCCTAAACCTCACACTAACCCTAACCCTAATCCTAAACCTAACCCTTAACCTCAGCCTCACCATAACCCTGACACTCACCCTAACCCACACCCTAACCCTCACCCTCACACTTACCCTAACACTACCCTAAACCTAACCCTCAACCTAAACCTAACCTTAACCCTAATGCTAACCCTACACCTCACCCTAACTCTAACCCTAATCCTAACACTCACACTAACCCTAATGTTAACCCTAACCCTCAACCAAATCCTAACCTTCACTCTCAACTTTACCCTCACCCTCACCCTCACCCTCACCCTCACCCTCACCCTACCCCTACCCCTCAGCCTAACCCTTACCTTAACCCTAATCCAAACCCTAACCCTCACCCTCATCCACACCCTAACTCTAAACCTAACCCTAACCCTAACCCTAACCCTAAACCTAACCCTATCTATAACCCTCATGCTAACCACAAACCTAATCCTAAACTTAACCCTCACCATCACCCTCACCATAACCCTAACACTCACCCAAAACCTAACCCTAACTCTAGCCCTCACCTTAACACCCTCACCCTCACCCTAAACCTAACCCTATACATCACCCTATCCCTCACCCTAAGCCTTAAACTCACCCTAACACTAATACTGACCCTAACCCTAACTCTCAACCTAACCCTAACCCTATCCCAAACCCTCATGCTAAACCTAACCCTCACCCTCACCCTAACCCTAACCCTCACCCTCACCCAAACCCTAACCCTCACCCTAACTCTCACCCAAACCCTAACGCTAACCCTAACCCTCACCCTCACCCTAAACCTCACCCTAACCCTTACCCTCACCATATCCCTAACCCTAACCCTAACCCTAATCCTCACACTAACACTAACCCTAATGCCCACTCTAACCCTAATCCTCACCCTTACCCTAACCCTTACCGTAACCTTTACCTTCAACCTACCCCTAACCGTCACCCACACACTAACCCGAACCCGAACCCGAACCCTCACACAAAACCTAACCCTGCCCCTCACGCTTACCCTCACCCTAAACCTCACCCAAACCCTCCCCCTAAACCTAAACGTAACCCTAACTCTCACCTGAATCCAAAACCTCAACCTAACCCTAACCCCCAGCCTAACCCTAACGCGCACTCTCACAATAACTCACACCCTTATCCTTATCCACACCCTAAACCTAACCCTAACCCTAACCCTCACATTAACCCTCACCCTCACCCTAACCCTAACCCTAGCCATCACCGGACCCCTCACTCTAAACCTAACCCTAACCCTCATGTTAACCCTAACCCTCACCTTCACCCTAACCCTTCCAGTCACCCTAACCCTCACCCTAACCCTAACCCTCACATACAACCTCACCCTCACCCTCACCCTCACCTTCACCCTAACTGTAACCCTCACCCTAAACATCAATCTAAGAATAACCCTAAACCTAATGCTCACCCTAACCCTAATCCTCACCTTAAAGCTCACCCTCACTCTAATCCTCACCATAACCCTAACTGTAAGCCATTCCTAAAAGAAACCCTCACCCTCACCCATACCCACATCCTAACACCCACCATCTCCCTAGCCCTCACCATAAACCTAACCCTAACCCTCACCCTCAACCTCACCCCCGACCTCAGCCTAACCCTAAACATAACTCTAATCCTAACCCTAACCCTAACCCTTAAACTATACCTAATCCTAATCCTAATGCTAACACTAACCCTCACCCTCACTCTAAGCCTAACCGTAACCCTAACCATCACCTTAACCCTAATCTGAATGCTAACACTAAACCTCAACCTCAGCCTAAAACTCACCCTAACCCTTACCCTCACCCTCACCCAAACCCTAATCCAAACCCTAACCCTAACTCTCACACTAACCCTCACCCTAAACCTAACCCTAACCCTAACCCTCAGCCTAACCCTCACCCTAAATCTAACACTAACACTAATCCTCACCCTATCCCTAACCCTAACCCTAACCCTCACCCAAACCCTAAAGCTAACCCTAACCCTCACCCTCACCCTAAACCTCACCCTAACACTTACCCTCACACTAAACCTAACTCTAAACCTAACCCTCACACTAACACGCACGCTAATCCTAACCCTCACTCTCACCCTAACCCTCACCCTAATACTTACCCTCACCCTAACCCTAACAATAACCCTCACACTAAACCTAACCCTCACACCAAATCTAACCCTAAACCTAACCCTAATCCTAAACCTAACCCTCATATTCACACTCACTCTAAGCCTAAGGGAAAACCTCACCCTCCCGCTAATCCTCACCCTCTACCTAAAGATCACACTAACCCTAACCCTCACCCTAAACCTAACCCTAACCCTCAGCTAACCCTAACCCTCATCTTAACCTTAACCCTAACCCTCACTTTCACCCTAGCCCTCATCCTCACCATAATCCTAACAATAACCCTAACTCTAAACGTAATCCTCACACTAACTCTAGCCCTAACACTCACCCTAATGCTCACCCTAACCCTAATCCTCACCCTCACCCAAACCATTACCGTCACCTTAACCCTCACCCTAACACTAACCGTCACCCACACCCTAACCCTCATGCTCACCCGAACCCTCACCCAAAACTTAACCCTGCCCCTCTCGCTTAACCTCACCCTAAAGCTAAACCTAACTCTCACCCTAAACCTAAACCTAACCCTAAGCCTCACCCTCACCCGAACCCTCACCCTAACCCTAACCCCCACCATAACCCTAACACTAAACCTAACCCTCACTCTCACAATAACTCACACCCTAAACTTTATCCTCACACTAACCCTAACCCTAAACTTGAAACTCACATTAACTCTCACCCTCACCCTAAACCTAACCGTAGCCCTCACCCTACCCCTCATCCTAAACCTAAGAGTAACCCATACCCTAACCCTAACCCTAACACTCACTTTCACCCTAACCCTCACAGTCACCCTTAACCTCACCCTAAACCTAACACTCACCTACACCCTCACCCTCACCGTAACCTTCACCCAAACCCTAACCCTCACCCCAAACATCAATCTAACAATAACCCTAAACCTAACCCTAACCATAATGCTCACCCTAACCCTAATCCTCACCTTAAAGCTCACCCTCACTCTAATCCTCACCGTAAACCTAACCATAAGCCTTTCCTAACCGAAACACTCACCCTCACCCATACCCTCTTTCTAACCCCCATCCTCACCATAGCCCTCACCATAAACCTAAACCTAACCCTAAACCTCACCCTCACCCTCACTCCTACCCTCAGCCTAACCCTAACCCTAACCCTAATCCTAACCCTAACCCTAACCCTTACACTATATCTAATCCTAACCCTAATGGTAACAGTAAACCTCACCCTCACTCTAAGCCTAACCCTAACACTAACCCTCACCCTAACCCTAATCCGAATGCTAACCCTAAACCTCAACCTCAGCCTAAAACTCACCCTAACCTTTACCCTCACCCTCACCCTCACCCTAATCCTAACCCTAACCCTCACACTAACCCTCAACCTAACCTTAACCCTAACCCTATCCCTCAGCCTAACTCCCACCCTATCCTAACCCTAACACTAATCCTCACCCTATCCTAACCCTAACCCTAACGCTCACCCAAAACCTAAACCTAATCTTAACCCTCACCCTCACCCTAAACCTCACCCTAACCCTTACCCTCACCCTAAACCTAACCCTAACCCTCAGCCTAACCCTCATCCTAACCCTAACCGTAACCCTAATCATCACCTTAAACTTAACCCTAACCCCAACCCTAACACTCACCCCAACCCTACCCCTCACCCTCACATTCAAACTCACTCTCAGCCTAAGCCTAACCCTAACCCTAATCCAAACCCTAACCCTCAACCTCACCCTGACCCTAACCTTCAACCTCACCATATACCTCACTCTAAGCCTTTCCCTCACCCTAACTCTAATCCTAAACATAAATCTCACACTAAACCTAACAATATCCCTAACCCTCATCCTAAACCTAACCCACACCCTAAACCTAAGCGTAACCCTCACCCTCACCCAAAACCTAAAGCTAACCCTAACCCTCACCCTCACCCTAAACCTCACCCTAACCCTTACCCTCACCATATCCCTAACCCTTAACCTAACCCTAATCCTCACACTAAACCTAACCCTAACCCTCACCCTAATGCTCACCCTAATCTTCATCCTCACCCTAACCCTTACCGTCACCTTAACCCACACCCTCTCCCTCACCCTAACCCTAAACCTAACCCTAAACCTCAACCTCACCCTAACCCTCACCCTTACCCTCACCCCCACGGTAATACTAACGCTAAACCTAACCCGCACTCTCACCCTAAACCATAACTTAAAACTTGTCCTCACACTAACACTAACCCTAATCCTAAACCTCATATTAAGCCTAATCCTCACCTTAACCCTAACCCTACTCATTACTCTACCCCTCACCTTAACCTAATCCAAACCCTCACCATAACCCTAACCCTAACCCTCACCCTCACACTAAACCTCACAGTCACCATAACCCTCACCCTAACCCTAACCCTCACCTACACCCTCACACTCACCCTCACCCTCACCTGCACCCTAACACTCACCCTCACCCAAAACATCAATCTAACCCTAACCCTCACCCTAACCCTAACCCTAATCCTCACACTAAACCTAATCCTCCCCTAAAGCTCACCCTCACGCTAATCCTCACCCTATCCCTAACCCTAACCCTCACCCAACCCTAAACCTCACCCTAATCTTAACTCTAACCCTCACCATCAACCTAACCCTAACCCTAACCCTAACCCTCACCATAAGCCTCACCCTAAACCTAACGCTAACCCAAACCCTCACTCTCACCCTGACTCTCACCCTATACCTTAACCTTACACTAATCCTAATTCTAACGCTAAACCTCACACTAACCCTAAATCTCACCCTAACCCTAACCCTGCCCCTCACCATAAACCTCACTCTAACGCTAACCCTCACCCTCACCCTAAACCTCACCATCACCCTAACCCTCACCCTAACCCTAACCCTCACCCTCACCTCAACCTTCACCCTAAGCCTAACCCTAACCCTAAACCTCACCTAAACCCTCACCCGAACCCTAAACCTCACCCGAACCCTAACCATAATCCTTTCCTAAGTAAGAACCCTCACCCTCACCCTAACCCTCACACTACCCCTCACACTGACCCTAGCCCTCACTCTCCACCTAATCCTTACCCTAACCCTAATCCTCACCCTCAACCTCACACTCAGCCTAACCTTAACGCTAACCCTAATAATAACCCTATCCCTGACCCTCACCCTCAACCTAAACCTAACCCTAACCCTCAACCTAACCCTAAATCTAACCCTAATGCTTACCCTAAACCTCACACTCACCCTAACCCCAACCATAAACCTAACACTCAACCTAACCCTAACACTAACCCTAATGCTAACCCTAACTCTCAACCTCACCCTAACACTCACCCTAACACTTGAACTCACCCTCAACCAGACCCTCATCCTAACCCTAACCCTAACTCTAATCCTCACCCTAACTCTCACACTAACGCAAACCCTACCCCTACCCCTCAGCCTAACCCTCACCCTAAACCTAACCCTAATCCTAATCCTAACCCTGTCCCTAACCCTAACCCTAACCCTCACACTAACCTTCATCTTCACCCTAACTATAATGCTAACCCTAACCCTCAACCTCACCCTAACCCTCGTCCTAAGCTTTACCCTGACAATAACCCTATCTCTCACCCTCACCCTAACCCTCGCCCTAAACCGTATGCTCACCCTAAACCTCAGCCTAAACCCAACCTTAACGCTAACCTTAACCCACCATAACCTTCACCCTAACCCTCATGCTAACCCTAACCCTCACTCTCACCCTAACCCTCACCCTAACCCTTATCCTCACACTAACCCTAAACCTCTCCGTAACCCTACATCTCACACTAACCCTAACCCTCACCCTCACCCCAACCTCCACCCTAAGCCTAACCCTAACCCTAACCCTCACCCAAACCCTCACCTAAAACCTCACCCTAATACTCACCCTAACCCTAACCCTAACCATAACCTTTCCTAACTTAAACCCTCACCCTCACCCTAACCCTCACCCTACCCCTCACACTGACCCTAGCCCTCACTCTAAACCTACTCCTAAACCTAACCCTCATCCTCACCCTCACCCTCACCCTCAGGCTCAGCCTAACCTTAATTCTAACCCTAATCCTAACCCTATCCCTGACTCTTACCCTCAACCTAACCCTAACCCTAACCCTCACCCTAACCCTAAACCTAACCCTAATGCTAACCCTAAACCTCACCCTCACCCTAACCCCAACCATAACCCTAACACTCAACCTAACCCTAACGCTAACACTAATGCTAACCCTAACTCTCACCCTCACCCTAACCCTCACTCAAACACTTAACCAAACCCTCAACCCCACCCTCATCCTAACCCTAACCCTAACTCTAATCCTCACCCTAACTCTCACACTAACCATAACCCTACCCCTACCCCTCAGCCTAACCCTCACCCTAAGCCTAACCCTAACCCTAATCCTCACCCTATCCCTAAACCTAACACTAACGCTCACATAAACCTTCACCCTCACCCTAACTATAATGCTAAACCTAACAATCAAACTCACCTTAACCCCCGCCCTAAGCCTTACCATGACCATAATCCTATCTCTCACCCTCACCCTACCACTCACCCTAAACCGTATGCTCACCCTAACCCTCAGCCTAACCCCAAACTTAACGCTAAACCTAACCCTCACTCTAACCCCCACCATAACCTTCGCCCTAACCCTCACGCTAACCCTAACGCTCACTCTCACCCTAACCTTCACTCTAACCCTTATCCTCACACTAACCCTAAACCTAACCCTAACCCTAACCCTCACACTAAGCCTAACCCTCACCCTCACCCGAACCTTGACCCTAAGCCTAACCCTAACCCTAACCCTCACCCAAACCCTCACTTTAAACCTCACCGGCACACTAATCCTCAACCTAACCCTAACCATAATCCTTTCCTAACCAAAACCCACAACCTCACCCTCTCCCTCAGCCTAACCTTAAAGCTAACCCTAATCCTAACCCTATCCCTGACACTCACCCTCAACCTAACCCTAACCCTAACCCTAACCCTAATGCTAACCCTAAATCTCACCCTCACACTAACCCCAACCATATACCTAACAGTCAACTTAACCCTTACACTAACCCTAATGCTAACCCTAAGTCTCACCCTCACCCTAACTCTCACCCTAACACTTAACCTCAACCTCACCCACACCCTCAACCTAACCCTAAACCTAACTCTAATACTCTCCCTAACTCTCACACTAACCATAAACCTCACCCTATCCCTAAACCTAACCCTAAACCTCACCCTAACCTTCACCCTCACCGTAACTATAATGCTAACCCTAACCCTCACACTCACCCTAACCCTCACCCTAACCCTTACCCTTACCCTAATCCTAAACCTCACCCTCAAACTAATCCTCACCCTAACACTTACCCACACCCAAACCCTCACCCTAACCTTTACCTTAACCCTCACCCTAAACCTAACACTAACCCTAACCCGCACACTAACCCTAAACCAAACCCTCAGCCTAACCCCCATCCTAACCCTCAACCTAAACCTAAACCTCACCCTAACCCTAACCCTAATGGTAATCCTCACTGTAATCATAACCCTCACCTTCACGCTCCCCATCACCCTCACCCTAACCCTAATCCTAACCCTCAAACTCACCCTCACCCTAACCCTCACCCTCACGCTCACACTAACCCTCAACCTCACCCTAAACATCACCCTAAACCTAACTCTCATGCTAAACATAGCCCTAAACCTCACCTTAACGCTAACCCTCACCCTAAATCTCACCCTAACCCTAACGTTAACCCTAACCCTCACTCTCACCTAACGCTGACTTTAACCCTTATTCTCACACTAAAACTAACCCTAAGCCTAACCTTCACACTAACACTAACCCTCACCCTAATGCTATCCCGACACTTCACCCTAACTCTCACCATAACCCTAACCCTAACCCTAACCCTCATTCTAAACCTAACGCTCACCCTAAGCCTAACACTAACCCTCACTCTAAACCTAAGCCTCACCCTCACCCTAACACTCACGGTGACCCTAAACCTCAACTTAACCTAACCCATAACCACACCCGAACCCTCATCCGAACCCGAACCCTAACCTTCACACGAACATTCACCCACAAACTTACACTCACCCTAACCCTTACCCACACCCTACCACTAAACCTTACCCTCACCCTAACCCTCACCCTAACCCTTACCCACATCCTAACCCTCACGCTAACCCTAACCCTAAACCTAACCCTCACCCTCACCCTAACCCTAACCCTAATGCTAACCCTTACCCTCACCCTAACTCTCACCCTCACACTAACCCTCATCCTAAACTTTACCTTCATCCTAAACCAAACCATAACCATAAACCAAACACTCACCTGAACCCTAACCCTAACCCTAATCCTAACAGTAACTCTCATCCTCACCCTCACCCTAACCACCACACTCACCACAACCTCAAGCTAACCCTACCTCTACCCCACTCCATACCCCTCACCCTAACCCTAACACTCAACCTAACCCTAACCCTACCCCTAACCCTCACCCACAGACTAAACCTAAACCTAAGGCTAACCCTCAACTTAACCCTAATCCTCACCCAAACCCTAACCCTCACCCTTACCCGAAAAAGTAACCTCACCTGAACCCTCATCCTTACCCTAACCCGAACCCTCACACAAAATATCACATAAACCCTTACCCAAACCCTAACCCGAACCCTAACTCTAATCCTCACCCTAGCCCTCAACCTAACCCTAACCATAAATCTAACCATAACCCTCACACTAACCGTACCCCTCACCTAACCCTAAACCTAAGCCTAATCTTCACCCTCAACCTGACTGTCATGCTCAGCCTAAACCTAACCCTAACCCTATTCTTATTCCTAACCCTCACCCTCACCCTCAGCCTAAACCTAAACCTAACTCTAACCCTCACACTCACTCTCACCCTCACTCTCACCCTAAACCCCACCCTCACCCTAAACCTCATCCTCACCCTAAATATCACCGTAACCATAACATTCACCGTAACCATAACCCTAACCCTGACACTAAACCTAACCTTAGCTTAAACCTCACGCTCACCCTAATCCTCACCCGAACCCTAACCCTTACCTAACCGAAACCCTCGCCCTCACACTAACCCTCACCCTCACACTAGCTCTCACTCTAAACCTAACCTTAACCCTAATCCTCACCCTCCACCTCCCCTTCCCCCTCAGCCTTACAGTAAACCTAACCTTAATCCTAATCCTAACCCTCAACCCCACCCTCACCCTAACCCTAACCCTAACCCTAACGCTAACCCTCACCCTCATCATCACCCTAAATCTAACCCTAACCCTAAAAATTACCATAACCCTAGCCCTAACCCTAAACCTAACCATAAAACTCAC
The DNA here is from genome assembly GCF_024711535.1 of Dipodomys merriami. NCBI lineage: Eukaryota > Metazoa > Chordata > Mammalia > Rodentia > Heteromyidae > Dipodomys > Dipodomys merriami. Next base: position 926,839 of record NW_027203182.1, read on the forward strand.
CCTAACCCTGAACATAACCCTACCCCTCACACTAACCCTCACCCTCATATTAACCCTCACCCTCACCCTGACCCTCACCATCACATTAACCCTAACCCTCACCCTAACCCACACCCTCACCCTCAGCCTAACCCTAAACCTAAACCTAATCCTAACTCTAACACTCACCTTCATCCTAACCAAAACCCTAACTCTCACCCTCAACCTCAACCTCACCCTCACCCTCACCCTCACACTAACTCTCAACCTCACCCTAAACATCTCCCTAACACTAACCCTCAACCTAACCCTAAAACTCACCCTCAAACTAACCCTAACCCTCACCCTAACCTTTATCCTCACGCTAACCCTAAGCCTAACCCTAACCCTCACACTAACCCTAACCCTAAGCCTAACCCTCACCCTCACCGTAACCCTCACCATAACCCTAACGCTCACACTAACCCTAAATTTCAACCACACCCTAACCCTCACCCTCACCAGAACCCGACCCTCACAGGAACACTCACCATCACCTTAATCCTGACCCTCAAAATAACTATCACCCTAAGTCTAACTCTCACCCTAAAACTATCCCTAACCCTCGACCTAATCCTAACCCTCAACCTAACTTTAACCCTCACCCTAAACCTAACCCTCACCCTAACACTAACCCTCACACTAAACCTAACCCTAACATTCACCCTCACCCTCAAACTAACCGTCACCCTCACCCTAACCCTCATCCTAACCCTAACCCTAAACCTAATGCTAACCCTAAACCTCACCCTCACCCTAACCCTAACCGTCACACTAAACCTAACCATCACCCTAATCATTTCCGTCACCCTAACCCTAACCCTCACCCTCACCCTACCCTCACCCTAACACTTACCCACACGGTAACCCTCAACCTAACCCTAAAACTAACTCTCACCCTAAACCTCACCCTAAACCTATCCACATCCCTAAGCCTAACCCTGACCCTAACCCTAACTCTAAACCTAAAAGTCACCCTCACCCTAACCCTCACCCTAATCTTTACCCTCAACCTAACCCAAACCCTAACCCTAAACCTAACACTCACACTAACCCTTACCCTAACCATCAGCCTAACCCTTATCCTAACGCTAAACCTAACCATAACCATAACCGTAACCCTAACTCTAACCATAACCCTCACACTAACCCTAACCCTAACCCTCAGCTTAACCCTCATCGCAACCCTAATCCTAACCCTAAACCTCATTCACACCCTAACCCTCCCCCTCCCCCTTATTCTCACCCTAACCCTAACCCTTACCTAACCGAAACTCTCACCCTCACACTAACCCTCACCCTCTCCCTAGCCCTCACCCTAAACCTAACCCTAACCCTAATCCTCAGCCTCCACCTCCCCTGCCCCATCAGCATTACCCTAAACCTAACCTTAATCCTAACCCTAAACCTCAACCCCACCCTCAACCTAACCCTAACGTTAACCCTCACCATCACCATCACCCTCACCCTAACTCTAAACCTAACCCTAACCCTAAGTCTCACCATCACCATAAACCTCACCCTAACACTTACCCACACTGTAAACCTCACCGTAACACTAAGACTAACTCTCACCCTTAACCTCACCCTAACCCTTACTACATTCCTAAGCCTAACCCTGACCCTAACCCTAACTCTAAACCTAGACCTCAACCTCACCCTAACCCTCACCCTAAACATTAACCTCAACCTAACCCAAACCCTAACCCTAACACTCACACTAACCCTTTCCGTAATTCTCAGGCTAACCCTGATCCTAACCCCAACCCTAACCATAACCATAACCGTAACCCTAACCCTAACACTAACCCTCACACTAACCCTAACCCTAACCCTCAGCCTAACCCTCTTCCCAACCATAATCCTAACCCTAAACCTCACCCTCACCCTAACCCTCCCCCTCCCACTAATTCTCACCCTAACCCTAACCCTTAACTAACTGAAACACTCACCCTGATATTAACACTCACCCTCACCCTAGCCATCACCCTAAACATAACCCTAACCCTAATCCTCACCCTCCACCTCCCCTTCCCCCTCAGCCTTACTCTAAACCTAACCTTAACCCTAACCCTAACCCTCAACCCCACCCTCAACCTAACAATAACCCTAACCCTAACGCTAATCCTCATCCTCACCCTCACCCTAACCCTAACCCTGAAATTACCATAACCCTAGCCCTAACCCTAATCCTAACCATAAAACTGACCCTAACACTAAACCTAACACTAACAATCACCCACACCCTCACCCTTATCCTAACCCTCACCCTCACCATCACACTAACCCTAACCCTCACCCTAACCCTCACCCTCACCCTCAGCCTAAACCTATCCCTAACCCTAATCCTAACCCTAACACTCACCCTCATCCTAAGCCTAACCCTAACACTCACCCTCAACCTCAACCTCACCCTCACCCTCACACTAACTCTCAACCTCACCCTAAACATCTCCCTAACAATAACCCTCAACCTAAACCTAATCCTAAGCCTCACCCTAACCCTAACCCTCACCATAACACTAATGCTAACCCTAACCCTCGCCCTCATCCTAACCCTCACCCTAACCTTTATCCTCACACTAAACTTAAACCTAACCCTAACCCTCACACTAACCCTAACCCACACCCTAACCCTATCCCGACAACTCACCCTAACTCTCAAACTAACCCTAAAACTAACCCTAAACCTCACACTAACCCTAACCCTAAGCCTAACACTCACCCTCACCGTAACCCTCACCATCACCCTAACCCTCACCCTAACCCTAAATTTCAACCACACCCTAACCCTCACCCTCACCAGAACTAGACCCTCACCCGAACACTAACCCTCACCCTAAACCTCACCCTCACAATAAACATCACCCTAAACATAAATCTCACCCTTACACTAACCCAAAACCACAAATTAATCGTAACCCTCAAGCTAACCCTAACGCTCAACCTAAAACTAACCCTCACCCTAACACTAACCCTTACACTAAACCTAACCCTAACACTCACCCTCATCCTCAACCTCACCCTCACCCTAACCCTCATCCTAACACTAACCTTAAACCTAATGCTAACCCTAATCCTCACCCTCACCCTAACCCTAACCCTCACACTAAACCTAACCCTCACCATAAACCTTTCCATCACCCTAACCCTAACCCTCACCCTCACCATAAACCTCACCCTAACACTTACCCACAAACTAACCCTCACCTTAAATCTAAAACTACCTCTAACCCTTAACCTCACCCTAACCCTAACCACAACCCTAAGCCTAACCCTGATCCTAACCCTCACCCTAACCCTAAACCTCAACCTCACCCTAACCCTCACCCTAAACTTTACCCTCAACTTAACCCAAACCCTAACCCTAAACCTAACACTCACACTAACCCTTACCGTAACCCTCAGCCTAACCCTTATCCTAACCCTTACCCTAACCCTCATCATAACCGTAACCCTAACCTTCACACTAGCCCTAACCCTAACCCTCAGCCTAACCCTCATCCCAACCCTAATTCTAACCCAAACCTCAGCCTCACCCTAACCTTAACACTAACCCTAATCCTCACACTAACCCTAACCCTCACCCTCACCCTCACCCTAACCCTCACCCTAAGCCTTACCCTCAACATAAATCTATCCATAAACCTAAACCTAACCCTAACTCTCACACGAACACTCAGCCTCACCCTAACCCTCACCCTAACACCAACAATCACCCTAAACCTAACCCTCAAACTAACCCTAACTCTCAAACTAACCTTAACCCTCACACTAACCCTAACCCTAAACCTAACCCTCATCCTAACCCACACCCTAACCCAAACCCTAACCCTCATCCTAACAATAACCCTCCCCCTCCCCCTCACCCTCACCCTCCTCCTCACCCTAAACCTCACCCTAACCCTAACCGTAAACCTTACCTAAGAGAAAACCTCACCATCACCCTCACCCTAAATCTCACCCTGACAATACCCTCACCCTAACTCTAACCATCACCCTAACACTAAAACTCACACTAAACCTAACCCTAACACTCTCCCTCACCCTCAAATTCACACTCACCTTCACCCTAAAACTCATTCTAAACCTAACCCTAAACCTAATGCTAACCCTAAACCTCACCCTCACCCTAACCCTAACCGTCACACTAAACCTAACCATCACCCTAAACCTTTCCTTCACCCTAACCCTAACCCTCACCCTCATCCTACACTCACCCTAACACTGACCCACACGGTAACCCTCACCCTAACCCTAAAACTAACTCTCACCCTAAACCTATCCACATCCCTAAGCCTAACCCTGAACCTAACCCTAACTCTAAACCTAAACCTCACCCTCACCCTAACCCTCACCCTAAACTTTACCCTCAACCTAACCCAAACCCTAACCCTAAACTTAACACTCACACGAACGCTTACCCTAACCCTCAGCCTAACCCTTATCCTAACCCTAATCCTAAACCTAACCATAACCGTAACCCTAACCATAACTCTAACCCTCACACTAACCCTAACCCTAACCCTCAGCCTAACCCTCATCACAACCCTTATCCTAACCCTAAACCTCCCCCTCCCCGTAACCCTACCCCTCCCCTAATTCTCACCCTAACCCTAAACCTTACCTAACAGAAACCCTCACCCTCACACTAACCCTCACCCTCACCCTAGCCCTCACCCTAAACCTAACCCTAACCCTAATCCTCACCCTCAACCTCCCCTTCCCCATCAGCCTTACCCTAAACCTAACCTTAATCCTAACCCTAACCCTCAACCCCACCCTCACCCTAACCCTAACCCTAACCATAACGCTAAACCTCACCCTCACCCTCTCCCTAACCCTAAACCTAACCCTAAAAATTGCCATAACCCTAGCCCTAACCCTAACCCTAACCATAAAACTCACCCTAACACTAAACCTAACGCTAACCCTCACCCACACCCTCACCCTCATCCTAAGCCTCACCCTTACCCTGACCCTCACCATCACACTAAACCTAACCCTCACCATAACCCACACCCTCACCCTCAGCCTAAACCTATCCCTAACCCTACTCCTAACAGTAACACTCACCCTCGTCCTAAACCTAACCCTAACACTCACCCTCAACCTGAACCTCACCCTCACCCTCACCCTCACACTAACTCTCAAGCTCACCCTAAACATCTCCCTAATACTAACCCTCAACCTAACCCTAATCATAACCCTCACCCTAACCCTAACCCTCACCATAACCCTAACGTTAACCCTAACACTCACCCTCTCCCTAACCCTCACCCTAACCTTTATCCTCACACTAAACTTAAACCTAACCATAACCCTCACACTAACCCTAACCCACACCCTAACCCTATCCCGACAACTCACCCTAACTCTCACCCTAACACTAAAACTAAACCTAACCCTCACACTAACCTTAAACCTAAGCCTAACCCTCACACTCATCGTAACCCTCAACATCACCCTAACCATCAACCTAACCCTAAATTTCAACCACACCCTAACCCTCACCCTCACCAGAATTAGACCCACACCCTCACCCACACCCTCACCCTCAACTGAACCATCATCCTCTCCCTACCCCTCAACCTCAACCTAAATATCACCTTAACCCTAACCCTCACCCTAATCCTAACCCTAACTCTAACCCTCACCCTAACCCTCAACCTAACCCTTACCCTCACCCTATCCCTAATTGTAGCCCTAACCATAACACTCAGACTAACTGTAACCCTCACTCTAACCCTAATCCTAACCCTAACCTTAACCTTCACCCTCACGCTGACACTCACACTCAGCCTAACCCTAACCCTAACAGTAATCCTAATTCTAACTCTCAGCCTCACCCTCACTCTAAACCTCAACCTCACCCTCACATTAAACATCACCCTCACCCTAAACATCACCCTAACCCTAACCCTCACCCTAAACCTAACCCTAACCCTCACCCTAATGCTAACCCTCACCCTAACCCTCACTGTAACCCTAACACTAAAGCTAACCCTCACCCTTACCTTAAACCTCATCCTAAACCTTTTCCTCACACTAACCTTAACCCTAAGACTAACCCCCACACTAACCCTAACCCTCACCCTAACCCTATCCCGAAACCTTACCCTAAATCTCACCTTAACCATAACCCTTACCCTAAACCTCAACCTAACCCTACATCTAGACTTAACCCTCACCCTCACCCTAACCCTCACCGACACCCTAACCCTCACCCTAACACTAACCCTCAACCACACCCAAACCCTAACCCTCACCCGAACCCTAACCCACACACGAACACTCACCCTCACCCTAACCCTCAACCTTATACTAAACTTCACCCTAACCCTAACTCTCACCCTAACCCTAGCCATAACCCTTACCTTAACCCTAACCCTCAACCTAACACTAACTCTCACCCTGACCCTCACCTTAACCCTAACCCTAACCCTAACCCTAACACTTACCCTAAACCTAACCCTCACCCTAAACCTAACCCTCACCCTAACACTAACCCTCACAGTGACCCTAACCCTTACCCTCACCCTCACCCTAAACCTAACCCTCATCCTAACCCTAACTGTAAACCTAATGCTAAAAATAAACCTCATCCTCACCCTAAGCCTCAGCATAAACCTTACCCTCAACCTCACCCTAACAATAACCCTCAACCTCACCCTAACCCTCACACTAAACCTAAAACTCACCATGACCCTAACCCTAACAGTCACACTAAACCTAAACCTCACCCTCCTCCTAACCCTCACCCTAAAACTTACCTACACCCTAACCCTCACCCTAAGCCTAACCCTAAATCTAACCCTCACCCTAACACTCACCCTAACCCTAAACATAACCCTAACACTCACCCTCACCCTAACACTCACCCTAAACTTTACCCTCAACCTAACCCAAACCCTAACCCTAAACCTAAAACTCACACTGACACTAACCCTAACCCTCAGCCTAAACCTAAAACTAACCCTAAACCACACCCTAACCCAAACCCTAACCATAACCCTAACCCTCACACTAACCCTAACACTAACCCTCAGCCTAACCCTCACCCTAACCCTAACCCTATCCCTAACCCTGACCCTCACCCTCACCTTAACCCTAACCCTAAACCTAAAACTCACCCTAACCTTAACCCTCACACTAGCCCACACCTAACACTAAACCTCAAACGAACCCTGACCCTAAACCTCACCCTCATTCTAATCCTAACCCTAAACTTAACCCTAACACTCATCCTAACCCAAACCCTAAACCTAATTCTATCCCTAAACCTCACACTCACCCTAACCCTCACTGTAACCCTTACTGTCACCCTAACCCTAACCCTAACCCTCACACTAAACCTAAGCCTCACCCTAACCCTAACCCTACCCCTCAGCCTATCCCTCAGCCTAACTCTTACCCACACCCTAACACTCACTCTAACCCGAACCATAAACCTAACCTTCAACCTAACCCTCACCATAACCTTAAACTTCACCATCACCCTAATATTCACCCTAAAATTTACTCTCAACCTAGCAATTACCCTAACGCTAAACCTAAACCTCACACTAACCCTAACATTAACCCTCAGCCTAAACCTTATCCTAAACATAAACCAAAACTAACCCTCACCCAAAACTAACCCTAATCCTAACCCTAACAATAACAATCATCCTAACCCTAACCCTTACCCTAACCCTCCACATCACCCTCAGCCTAACCTTAATCCTAACCATAATCCTAACACTCACCCTCACCCTCACCCTAAATCTAACACTAAACCTAACCCTAACACTCAACATCACCCTCACCCTAACCCTAAATGTATCCCTAACCCTCACCCTAACCCTAAGCCTCAACCTATACCTCACCCTCACCCTAACCCTAACCCTAAACCTAACACTCACTGTAACCCTCACCCTATTTCTAACACTAACCCTCACCCTCATCCTCACACTAAACCTTACCCTAATCCTTAAATTCACCAGAACCCTAACGCTAATCCTAACCCTAATCCTCACCATAACCCTAAAACTCATGCACACCCTAACCCTCACCCGAAATCGAATCTGAACCCTCACCTAACACTCACCCTAACCCTAACCTTAACCCTAATCCTAAACCTAACCCTCACCTTCAATCTCACCCTAACTCTAACCCTAAACCTAACCCTCACTCTCACCCTCACCTTAATCCTCACACTCATCCTAAACCTCACCCTAACCCTAACCCTACCCTTCTCCATAACTCTCAACCTAACACTAACCCTATCCCTAACCTTCACGCTTACCCTGACCCTCAACCTCAGCCTAACCCGAACCTAACCCTATTCCTATTCCTAACACTTACCCTCACATGCAACCTAAAACTAAACCTAACCCTAACCCTCACCCTAAACCTAACCTCAGCTTAACCCTCACCCTCACCCTAATCCTCACCCTAACCCTAACCCTTACCTAAACGAAACCCTCATCCTCACGCTCACCCTAACACTAACCCTAACTCTAACCCTAAACCTAACCCTAAAACTCACCCTAAAACTAACCCTAAACCTCACCCTCACCCACACCCTCAAACTAACCCTCACACTAATCCTAACCTTAACACTCAGTCTAAACCTCATCCTAACACTAACCTAACACTAACACTCACCCTAACCCTAACCCTCAGCTTCACTTTCAACCTCACCCTCACCCTAACCCTAATGCTAACCATAACCCTCCACCTCATCCTAACCCTCACGCTAACCCTTTCCCTCATCCTAACACTAAACCTCACCCTCACCCTAACCCTCACCCTAAAAGTTACCCACATCCTAAACCTCATCCTAACCCTTACCCTAAACCTAACCCTCACCCGAACCCTCAACCTAACCCTAAACATAACCCTAAACATAACCCTGACCCTAACACTCACCCTAACCCTAACCCTCAAACTCACCCTAAAACTCAACCTAAACTTTACCTTCAATCTAACCAAAACCCTAACCCTAAACCTAACACTCACACTAACCTTAAGGCTAATAGTCAGCCTAACCCTTATCCTAACCCCAAACCTAACTCTAACCCTCACACTCACCCTAACCCTAAACCTAACCCTAACCCTCACCCTAAACCTAACCATCACCCTCACCCTCACCCTAACCCTAATCCTAACACTTACACTCAAACTATCCCTATCCTTAACCATCACCCTAATCCTAAACCTCAAACTAATCCTAACCCTCATCCTGACCCTCACCATCACCCTACCCCTAAACCAAACCCTTACCCTAACCCTAAACCTCACCCTAAACCTAACCCTTACAATAACAGTAACCGTCACACTAACCCTAACACTAACCCTCACCATAACCCTCACCCTCACCCTCACCCTTACACTAAACCTAACCCTCATCCTAACCCTAATGGTAAACCTAATGCTAACCTTAATCCTCACCTTCACCCTAACCCTCACCCTCACCCTAAACATCACCCTAATCCTAGACCTCACCCTAACCCTAACCCTAACCCTCACCCTAAACCTAACCTCAGCTTAAGCCACACCTTCACCCTAATCCTCACCCTAAACCCAACCCTTACCTAAGGGAAACCCTTATCCTCACCCTCACCCTAACCCTAACCCTAACCCTAACAATAACCATAACTCTAACCCTAACCCTAACCCTTAAACTCACCCTAAACCTAATCCTAACCCTAACCCTCACCCTCACCCTCACCCTCATTCTAACCCTCACTCCCACTCTGAGCCTCAACATCAACTAACCCTACCACTAACACTAAGCATCACCCTAACCCTAACCCTCACCCTCATTTTCACCCTCACCCTCAGCCTAACTGTAACCCTAACTCTAATCCTAACACTAACCCTCATCTTGACCCAAACCCTAAACCTAACCCTCATCCTCAGCCTCACCCTCACCCGCACCCTCACCCTAACCCTCACCCTCACCCTCACACTAACCCTCAACCTCACCCTAAACATCACCCTAACCCTAACCCTCACCTTAACCCTAACCCTCACGCTAACCCTAATGCTAACCCTAACCCTCACCCTCACCCTAACCCTCAACATAACCATTATCCTCACACTAACCCTAACCCTAAACCTCAAACTAACCTTACCCCTAACCCTAAACCTATCCTGACACCTCAAACTAATTCTCAACCTAACCCTAACCCTAATCCTAACCCTCAACCTAATCCTAACCGTAAACCTAACCCTCACCCTCACCATAACGTCACCCTATCACTAACGCTAACCCTACACCTCATCCTCACCCTAACCCTCACAATAACCCTTATCCTCACACTAACCCTAACCATAACCCTAACACTAACCCTCAAACTAAACCTAAGCCTCACCCTAACCCTAACCCTACCCCTCAGCCTAACCCTCACCCTAAACCTAACCCTAACCCAAATCCTTATCCTATCCTTAACCTTAACCCAAACCCTCACCCTATCCCTCACCCTCACCCTAACCCTCACCCTTATCCTTACCCTCACCTGAACCCTAATCCTCAGCCTCAACGTAACCCTCACCCTAACACTTACCCACACGCTAACACTCACCCTAACCCTAACCATAAACCTAACCTTCACCCAAACCCTAAACTTCACCGTCACCCTAATATTCACCCTAAACTTTACCCTCACCTTAACACTTACCCTAACCCTAAACCTAACCCTCACACTAACCCTAACCCTAACCCTCAGCCTAACACTTATCCTAACCCTAAACCTAACCCTAACCCTCAACCTCAACCTAGCCCTCACCTTAACCCTCACCCTAACTTTAACCCTGATTCTCAACCTCAACATCAGCCTAATCCTAACCCTCAACCTCACCCTCACCCTCAGCCTCAGCCTAACACAAACCCTAACCCTAATCCTAAACCTAACCCCCAACCTCACCCTAACCCTGACACTAACCCTAACGCTAACCCTCAACCTCACACTCATCCTCACCCTAACCCTCACCTTCAAACTCACCCTCACCCTAACCCTCACACTAACCCTAACCCTCATCCTAACCCTAACCCTAGTACTCACCATAACCCTCACCCTATCCCTAACACTAACCCTAACCCTCATCATCACACTAAACCTGACATTAATCCTTAAGCTCACCAGAACCCTAACCCTAATCCTAACCCTAATCCTCACCATAACCCTAACCCTCATGCACACCCTAACATTCACCGGAACCCTCACCCTCACCCTAACACTCACCCTAACCCTAACCTTAACCCTAATCCTAAACCTAACCATCACCTTCAAACTCACCCTAAATCTAACCCTAACCCTAACACTAACCCTCACTCACCCTCACCCTAATCCTCACACTCACCCTAAACCTCACACTAACCCTAACCCTACCCCTCTCTGTAACTCTCAAATTAACCCTAACCCTAACCCTATACTTCACCCTCACCCTGACCCTCAAGCTCAGATTAACCCTAACCCTAAGCCTATTAATAATCCTAACGCTTACCCACATATTCAACCTAAACCTAACACTAACCCTAAACCTCACCCACACCCTCACCCTAACCCTCACCCTCACCCTAAACATCAACCTAACCCTAACCTTCACTCTAACCTTAACCATAACCCTCACCCTAACCCTAAACTCAGCTTAACCCTCACCCTCTCCCTAATTCTCACCCTATACCTAACCCTTACCTAAACGAAACCCTCACCCTCACCCTCACCCTAACCATAACCCTAACAATAACCCTAACTCTAACTCTAACCGTAACCCTAAAACAAACCCTAAAATTAAACCTAAACCTCACCCTCACCCGCAAACTAACCCTAACCCTCACACTAACCATAACCTTAACACTCAGCATAAACATCATCCTAACCCTAACCCTAACCCTAACCCACAACCTAACCCTAACCCTCACCTTCACTTTCACCCTCACCCTCACCCTAACCCTAACCGTAATTCTCATCCTCAACCTCACCCTCACCCACACCCTCAGACTAACCCTCACCCTCACCCTCACCTTCACACTAACACTAAACCTCACATTAAACAACACCATAACCCTAAACATCACCGTCACCCTGTCCCTAACCCTAACACTAACACTAACCCTAAACCTCACCATCACCCTAACCCTCACCCTAATCCTTAACCTCACAATAACCATAACCCTAACCCTAAACCTCAAACTAACCCTAACCCTTACCCTAACCCTATCCCGACACCTCACCCTGCCAGCATAACCCTAACCCTAACCCTAACCCTCACCCTAACCTAACCGTAAACATAACCCTCACCCTCACCCTAACCCTCACCGTCTCCCTAACCTTCACCCTAACCCTAAGCCTCAACCACACCCTATCCCTCACTCTCACACGACCCCTCACCCTCACCCGAACACTCACCCTTACCCTAACCCTCACCCTCACAATAAACATCACCCTAACCATAACTTTCACCCTAACACTAACCCTAACCCTCACCCAAACCCTAAGCCTCAACCTAACCTAACCTTCACCCTGAAAATCACCCTAACCCAACCCTACCCCTAACCCTCACCCTAACCCTTACTCTAAATCTAACACTCACCCTAAAACTAACCCTCACCCTACGACTAACCCTGACACTATACCTAAAACTAACACTCTTCCTCACTCTCTACCTCACCCTCACCCTAACCCTAACCCTCATCCTAACCTTAACCCTAAACATAAAGCTAACCCTAAATCTCACCCTCAGCCTAACCCTCACCCGAAACCTTACCCTCACCCTAACCCTAAACCTAACCCTCAGACTAAACCTATCCCTCTCCCTAACCCTAACACTAAACCTCACACTAAACCAAACCCTCACCTAATCCTAACCCTCACCCTAAACCTAACCCTAACCCTAATCCTCACCCTGTCCCTAATCTTAACCCTAACCCCAACCCTCACCCTCACCCTATCCCTAATGCTAACCCTAACCCTCCACCTCACCCTAACCCTCAACCTAACCTTTCCCTCACCCTAATCCTAACCCTTACCATCACCCTAACCCTCACCCTAAAAGTTACCCACACCCAAAACCTCCCCCTAACCCTAACCTAAACATAACCCTCACCTTAACCCTAGCCCACATCCTTAATGTCACCCTCACCATCATCCTAACCCTAATACTTACCATATTCCTAACCCTCACCCTCACCCTCACCTGAACTCTAAACCTAACACTCACCCTCACCCTCACCCTAACCCTATCCCTAACCCTCACCATAGCGCTAACCGTCACCCTATACATCAACCTCACCCTAAAACTAAATGAAAGACTAAGCCTCACCCTAACCCTCACCCTAACCCTAACACTAACCCTAATCCTCATCCTCACACTATACATCACCCTAACCCTTAACTTCACCATAACCCTAACCCTAAACCTAACCCTAATTCTTGCCCTAACACTAACCCTCACCCGAACCCTCACCCTCACCATAACGCTCAACCTAATCCTAAACCTAACCCTAATCCTAAACCTAACCCTCACCCTCAAACTTACTCTAACCCTAACCCTAACCCTCACCCTCACCCTGACAATAACCCGGACCCTAACCCTAACCCTCACCGTAACACTAACCCTAACCCTAACCCTCAACCTAATTCTAACCCTCACCCTACCCCTAAACCTAACCCTTACCCTAACCCTCATCCTCACAATAAACATCAACCTAACCCTAAATCTAACCCTAAAACTAACCCTAACCCTCACCCTAACCCTAAGACTCAACCTAACCCTGACCTTCACCCTGAAACTCAACCTAACCCAACCCTAACCCTAACCCTCACCCTAAACCTTACCCTAACCCTAACACTCACCCTAAAACTAACCCTCACCCTAGCACTAACCCACACACTATACCTAAAACTAACACTCTTCCTCACCCTCTACCTCACCCTCACCCTAACCCTAACCCTCATCCTAACCCTAACCCTAAACATAATGCTAACCCTAAATCTCACCCTCAGCCTAACCCTCACCCGAAACCTTACCCTCACCCTAACCCTAAACCTAACCCTCAGACTAAACCTATCCCTCTCCCTAACCCTAACCCTAAACCTCACACTAAACCTAACCCTCACCCTAATCCTAACCCTACCCCTCATCCTAACCCTCACCCTAACCCTAACCCTAACCCTAATCCTCACCCTATCCCTAATCTTAACCCTAACCCCAAACCTCACCTTCACTTAACCCTAATGCTAAGCCTAACCCTCCACCTCACCCTAACCCGCACCCTAACCCTTTCCCTCACCCTAACCCTAACCCTTACCCTCATCCTAACCCTTACCCTAAAAGTTACCCACACCCTAAACCTCCCCCTAACCCTTACCCTAAACCTAACCCTCACTCTAACCCTAACCCACACCCTTACTGTCACCCTCACCATCATCCTAACCCTAAAGCTTACCCTATTCCTAACCCTCACCCTCACCCTCACCCTAACTCTAAACCTAACACTCACCCTCACCCTCAATCTAACCCTATCCCTAACCCTCACCATAGCGCTAATCCTCACCCTATACCTCAACCTCACCGTAAAACTAAATGTAAGCCTAAGCCTCACCCTAACCCTTACCCTAACCCTAACACTAACCCTAATCCTCATTCTCACACTATACATCACCCTAACCCTTACCTTCACCATAACCCTCAGCAAAATTCTCACCCTAAATCTCAACCTAACCCTAACCCTCACCCTCACCCTCACCCTCACCATAACACTCAACCTAACCCTAAACCTAACCCTAATTCTAAACCTAACCCTCACCCTCAAACTTACCCTAACCCTAACCCTCACCCTCACCCTGACAATAACCCGCACCCTAACCCTAACCCTGACCCTAACACTAACCCTAACCCTAACCCTCAACCTAATTCTAACACTATCCCTAACCCTCACCCTCCCACTAACCCTAACCCTAACACTAACCCTCAACCTAACCCTAATCCTCACCCACACCATAACCCTCTCCTTCACCGGAACCCTCACACTTCCCCGAACACTCATCCTCACCCTAACACTCACGTTCACCCTAAACATCACCTAAACCCTAATCCTTACCCTAAACCTAACCCTAACCCTCACCCTAACCGTAACCCTCAACCTAACCCTAAACCTCACGCTAAATCTCACCATAACCCTAATCCTTACCTAAACGAATCCCTCACCCTAACCCTCACACTAACCCTCTCCTCACCCTAGCCCTCAGGCTAAACCTATCCCTAACCCTAACACTCTCCCTCACACATAACCTCACCCTAACCCATACCCTCAGCCTAACACTAACGCTAACCCTATTCCTAATCCTAACCCTCATACGTACCCTCACACTAAACCTAACCCTAACACTAACCCTCACCCACACCCTCACCCTCACCCTCACCCTCACCCTCACTGAACGCTCACCCTCACCCTAAACATCACCCTAACCCTAACCCTCACCGTAAGCCTAACCCTAACCCTCACCCTAACCCTAACCTCAGCTTAACCCTCAACCTCAACCTAAACTTCACCATAACCCTAACCCTAAGGTAAATGAAAACCTCACCTCCACCCTCACACTAACCCTCACACTCACCCTAACCCTCACCCTAACCCTTAACCTAACCCTTACCCTCCACCTCGCCCTCCCCCTCCCCCTCAGCCTAAACCTAACCCTAACCATAACCCTAACCCTAACACTCACACTAACACTAACCCTCACCCTAACCCTTACTCTAACCCTAACGCTAAACCTAAACCTTAACCTCACCCTAAACCTCAGCCTAAAGCTTATCCTCACACTAACCCTAACCTAACCCTAACCCTCTCACTAACCCTAACCCTATACCGACACCTCACCCTAACAATCACCCTAACCCTAAACCTAACCCTAACGTTCACTCTTACCCTAACTCTCAACCTAACCCTAACCCTCACCATAACACTCAACGTCACCCTATCCCTCAATCTAACCCTAACCCTCAACCACACCCTAACCCTCACCCTCACCCTAACCCTCACCCTCACCTGAACACTCACCCTCACAATAAACATCACCCTAACCCTAATTCTCACCCTAAACCTAACCCTAACCCTCACGCTAACGCTAAACCTCAACCTAAACCTAACACTCACCCTGACCCTCAACCTAACCCTAACCCAAACCCTTACACTAACCCTAACCCTCACTCTAACAGTAACCGTCACAGTAACCCTAACACTAACCCTCACCCCCACCCTCAACTTCACCCTCACCCTAAAACTAACCCTCATCCTAACCCTATCCATAAACCTAATGCTAAAGCTAAAGCTCATCCTCACCCTTAACCTCACTCTAAACCTTACACTCACCCTAACCCTAACCTTAACCCTCACACTAAACCTAACACTCAACCTAACCCTAAACCTACCCCTCAGCCTAACCCACACAATAAACCTAACCCTAACCTTAATCCTCACCCTATCCCTAAAGTTAACACTACCACTCACCCTAACCCTCACCCTCACACTAACCCTCATGCTAACCCTAACCCTAACCCTCACCCTAACCCTCACCCTAACCCTTACCCTAACCCTAACCGTGAACCTCACCCTCATCCTAACCCTCACACTAAACCTTACCTACAGCCTAACCCTCACCCTAAGCCTAACCCTAAACCTAACCCTCAACCTAACCCAAAACATAACCCTCACCCTCACCCTCACCCTCATCCTAACCCTAACCCTCACCCTCACCCTCATCCTAAATCTAACCCTCATGCTCAACCTCACCCTCACCCTCACCCTAAACCTCACCCTCACCCTAAACCTCAACCTCACTCTAAACTTCACCCTAACCCTAAACCTAACCCTAAACCTAACCCTCTACCTCCTCTTCCCCCTCAGCCTTACCCTAAACCTAACCATAATCATAAGCCTAACTCTCAACACCACCCTCACCCTAACCCTAACCATAATCCTAACGCTAACCCTTGCCCTCACACTCACCCTAACCCTAACTGTGACCCTAACAATAAACCAAAATCTAACCCTAACCCTAACCCTAAAATCACTCTAAACCTAATCCTAATCCCAACCCTCACCCTCATTCTAACCCTCACCCTCAACTGACCCTCACCATCACACTAACCCTCACACTAACACTTACCCTCAACCTAACCCTAACGCTAACCCTCACGCTCAACCTCACCCTCACCCACACGCTCACCCTAATCCATACACTCACACTCACCCTCACATTAACACTCAACCTCACCCTAAACATCACCGTAAACCTAATCCTCACCCTAACCCTAACCCTAACCCTCACCCTAAAACTAACCCTCACCCTAACCCTAACGCTAACCCTAATTCTCACCCTCAACCTTACTTTCACCCTAACCCTTATCCTCAAACTAACCCTAACCCTAAACCTAACCCTTGCCCTCACACTAACCCTAAACCTCACCCTAAACCTATCCCGACACCTCACCCTAAATCTCACCCTAAACCAAACCCTAACCCTAACACTCACCCTAACACTAACCCTAACCCTCACCCTAAAACTAACCCTCAACCTAACCATAACCCTCACTCTTACCCTCACAGTAACCCAATCCTAACCCTAACGCTCACCCTCACCATCAAACTCACCCTAACCCTAACACTAAACCTAACCCTTACCCTCACCCTCACCCTCACCCCAAATCTCACACTCACCCAAAACCTCACCCTAATCCTACCCCTTCCCCTCTCCCTAACCCTCACTCTAAACCTAACCCTAACCCTAACCCTACCATTAAACCTAAACCTCACACTAACCCTAAACCTATCGTTAACCCTCATCCTAAACCTAATCCTCACCCACACCCTAAACCTCACCCTCAGCCTAACCCAAACGCTCACCTGAACCCTCAGCCTCACCCTAACCTTCACCCTAAACATCACCCAAACCTTAACCCTCACCCTAACCCTAACCCTAAAACTAACCCTCCCCTTAACCCTCACCCTAACACTTATCCTCACCATAACACTAAACCTAAACTTCACCCGCACCCTGACCCTCACCCTCAGCCTAAATCTAACCCTATTCCTAATCCTGATCCTCACACTCACCCTCACCCTAACCCTAACCCTAAAACTGACCATGACCCTCACACTAGCCTTAACCCTTAACCTAATCCTAAACCTAACCATAACGTTCACGCTCACCCTGACCCTCACCCTCAGCCCAACACTAATGCTCACTCTATTTCTAATCCTAACCCTCACCCTCACCCTCACACTAATACTAACCCTAACCCTAAACCTCACCCTCACCCTAACCATCACCCTTACCCTAAACATCACCCTAACCATAACAATCACCCTAACAGTAATCCTAACCCTCACCCTAAACCTAACGTCAGCTTAACCATCAACCTCAACTAATCCTCACCCTAACCCTAACCCTTACCTAACCCAAACTCTCACCCTCAACTTCACCCTAACCCTCACCCTCACCTTAGCCCTCACCCTAACCCTAACCCTCACCCTCAACCTCCCCTTCCACCTCAGCCTTACCCTAACACTAACCCCAATCCTAACCCTAACTCTCAACCCCACCCTCACCCTACCCCTAACCCTAACGCTAACCCTAACCCACACCATCACCCTTACCCTACGGCTAACGCTAACAATAAGTCTAAACCTAACCCTAAACCTAAACTTAAAACTCAACCTAACCCTAATCCTAAACCAAAACATCACCCTCACCCTCATTCTAACCCTCGCCCTCACCCTCACCATCACCATCACACTAACCATCACACTAACCCTAACACTCACCCTAACCCTAACCCTCACCTTCAATTTCACCCTCAGCCTCAGCCTAACCCTAACCCTAACCCTAATACTAACCCTAAACGTCACCCTCAACCTAATCCTCAGTCTAACATTTATCCTCACACTAACCCTAACTCTAACCCTAACCATTACACTCACACTAACCTTAACCCGAACCCTAACCCTAAACCTACCCGTCACCGTAACCCTGACCCTAACCCTAAACCTAAACCTTTCCCTAAAGCTAACCCTAACAGTAACCCCCACCCTCATACTAAACATCACTCTAACGCTAATCCTCACCCTAAACATAACCCTAAACCTCACCCTAAACCTAACCCTCAACCGAACCCTCACCTTTCCCTAACCCTCACACTAAGCCTAACCCTCACCCTATCCCTAACCCTCACCCTCAATTTCACCCTCACCCTCAGCCTAACCCTTACAATAAACCTAATCCTAACACTAACCCTAACCCTCACCCTCAACCTCACCCTCACACGCACCCTCAATGTAACCCTCACCCTCACACTCACCCTCACACTAACACTCAACCTCACCTTAAACATCACCCTAACCCTATCCCTCAAACTAACCCTAAACTTAACCATCAACCTAACACTAACCCTAAACCTAACGCTAACCCTAACTTTCACCCTCACCCTAACCCTCACCCTAACCCTTATCCTCACACTAACCCTAACCCTCACCCTAATCCTATCCTGACACCTCAACCTAACTCTCACCCTAACCCTAACCCTAACCCTAACCCTCACCCTGACCCGAGACCTAAACCTAACGCTCACCCTCACCCTAACCCTCACCATCACCCTAACACTCATCCTAAACCTAACTCTCAAACACACCCTAACTTTCACCCTCACCCGAATCTTCACCCTCACCCGAACACTCACCCTCACCCTAATCCTCATCCTCACAATAAACATCACCCTAACCCTCACCCTTACCCTAACACTTATCCTCACCCTAAAACTAACCCTAACCTTCACCCTCACACTGACTCTCACCCTCAGCCTAACCGTAACACTCACCCTATTTCTAATCCTAACTTTCACCCTCACCCTCACCCTAACCCTAACCCTAACCTAAGCCTAACCCTCACCCTCACCCTCACCCTAACCCTCACACTAATCCTAACAGTAACCTGACCACTCACCCTCACAGTCAACCTCAACTTTCCCCTCAGCCTTACCCTAACCCTAATCCTAAACCTAACACTCAACCCCAACCTCACCCTAACCCTAACCCTAATCCTAATGCTAACCCTTGCCCTCACCCTCTTCGTAACCTTAAACTTAACCCTAACAATAACCCTAACTGTAACCATAACCCTAACCATAAAACTCACCCTAAGCCTTATCCTAACCCTAACCCTCACCCTCACCGTCTTTCTAAACCTCACCCTCACCTGACACTCACCATCACAGTAACACTCACACAAACCCTAAACCTCACCCTAACCTTAACCCTAATCCTTACCCTCACTTTCACCCTCACCCTCAGCTTAAACCTAACCCTAACCCTAATCCTAACCCTAACCCTCACCCTCTCCCTAAACCTAACCCTAACACTACCCTAAAACTAACCCTAACCCTCACCCTCAATCTCACCCTCACCCGCACCCTCACCCTAACACTCACATTCCCCCTCACCCTCACCCTCACACTAACCCTCAATCACACCCTAAACATGACTCTAAACCTAACTCTCACCTTAAACCAAAGCATAACCAAAGCCCTAACCCTAACCCTCACACTAACCCTAACGTTAACCCTAACCCTCACCCTCACCCTAACCTTCACCATAACCCTTATCCTCACACTAACCCTAACCCTAACCCTAACCCTAACCCTCACTCTAAACCTAAACCTCACCCTAACCCTATCCCGACACCTCACCCTAATTCTCACCCTAATCCAAACCCTAACCCTAACCCTCACCTTAACCCTAACCCTAAACCTAACCCTCATGCTCACCCTAACCCTCACCGTCACCCTAACCCTAATCCTAACCATCACACTCACCCTAACCCTTATCCTCACTCTAACCCTAAACCTAATACTGACCATAAACCTCACACTAACCATAACCTTTACCCTTACCCTAACCATAATCATAATCTTCACCCTCACCCTGACCCTCACCTTCATACCAAAACTAACGCTAACCCTGTTTCTAATCCTAACCCTCACCCTAAAACTAACCCTAACCCTCACCCTCAACCTCACCCTCACCCTCACCCTAGCCATCAACCTCACCCTAAACATCACCCTAACCCTAACCCTCACCCTAACCGTAATCCTAACCCTCACCCTAAACCTAACCTCAGCTTAACCATCACCCTCACCCTAATCCTAATCCTAACAATAACTCTTACCTAAGCGAAACGCTCACCCTCACCCTCACCCTCACAATAACCCTCACCCTCATCCTAACTCTCACCCTAACACTAAACCTAACCCTAACCCTCAACCTAATTCTAACCTTATCCCTAACCTTCACCCCCACTAACCCTAACCCTCACATTAACCCTAATCCTCACCCACACCCTAACCCTCTCCCTCACCTGAACCCTCACCCTAACCCTCACCCTCACCCTAAACATCACCCAAACCCTAACCCTTACCCTAAACCTAACCCTAACACTCTCCCTAACCGTAACCCTCAACCTAACCCTCAACTTCACGCGAATCCTCACCATAACCCTAACCCTTACCTAAAAGAAACACTCACCCTACCCTCACATTAACCCTCTCCCTCACCTTAGCGCTCAGCCTAAACCTATCCCTAGCCCTCACACTCACCCTCACCCTTAACCTCACCATAATTCTTACCCTCACCCTAAACCTAACCCTAACACTAATTGTAATCCTCACACTAACCATAACACACACCCTAACCCTAAACCTAACCTTAACCCTAAACTTCACCCTCACCCTGACCCTTACCCTCAGCCTAACTCTAACCCTAACCCTATTCCTAATCCTAACCCTCACAACTAACCTCACCCTAAACCTAACCCTAACACTAACCCTCCCCCTGACACTCACCTCAGCCTTAACGAACACTCACCCTCACCCTAAACATCACCCTAACACTAACGATCACCCTAAGCCTAACCCTATCTCTCACCCTAACCCTAAACTCAGTTTAACCCTCACCCTCAACCTAATTTTCACCCTAACCGTAACCCTAAGGTAAATGAAACCCTCACCCTCACCCTCTCACTAACCCTCCCCCTCCCCCTAGCCCTCACCCTAACCATAACGCTAACCCTTACCATCTACCTCCCCCTCCCCCTCCCCCTCAATCTAAAGGTAACCCTAACCATAACCCTAACCCTAACCCTCACCATCAAACAAACCTTCACCCTAACCCTTACCCTCACCCTTACCCTAACCCTAATCCTAACCCTCACACTCACCCTAATCCTAACCCTAACACTAACCCTAACCATTATCCAAATCCTAAACCTAACACTAACCTTAACCCTCACCCTCATCCTAAAGCTCACCCTAACACTTACTCTCACCCTCAACCTAAACGTAACCCTAAACCTATCCATAACCATAACCCTCACCCTAACCCTAACCCTCACCCTAACCCTACCACTCTCCCTCACCCTCACCCTATTCCAAAACCTAACAATAACCCTAACCCTCACCCTCACACTAACCCTCACGCTAACTCTCGCCCTCACCCTCACCTTTACCATAAACCTCACCCTCAACCTCACCCTAACCCTAACCCTTACCCTCACCCTAACCCTAACCGTAACCCTAAACCTAACCCATACACTAACCATAACCTTCAGCCACACCCTAACCGTCACTCTCACCATCACCCTCACCCTAAGCCTTACCCTCTCCCTAAACCTAAATCTAACCCTAACCCTAATCCTAACCCTCACGCTCACCATACCACTCACCCTAATGCTAACTCTAACCCTAACCCTCACCCTCATCCTAACCCTCATCAATCACCCTAACCCTAACCCTCACTCAAACAATAAACATCACCCTAACCCTAATCCTCAACCTAAATCTAACGCTAACCCTCACCATAACCCTAACACTCACACTAACCCTACGCCTACCCCTCACACTAACCCTTACCCTAACCCAAACCCACACCATAAACCTAGCCCTCACACTTACCCTAACTCTAACCCGAACCCGAACCCTCACCCTCACCCTAACCCGAACCCTATCCTTAATTCTATCACTAACCCTTTCCCTCACCCCCACCCTAACACTAACCCTAATCCTAACACTCACCGTAACCCTCATTGTAAGCCTACCGCTCACTCTAACCCTAATCCTTACCCTCACCCTTACCCTAAACCTACCTCTAACCCTAACCTTCACCCTAACCCTCACACTAACACTCACACTAATCCTAACCCTCACTCTAACCCTAACCCTCAACCTAACATTTACCCGCACCCTAACCCTAACCCTAACTCTCACTCTAACTGTAACCCTAAACCTTACCATAATCCTAAACCTAAGCCTCACACTCACCCTCACCCTAAGCCTAATCCTCACCCTCACCTTCACCCTCAACCTAACTCTCACCCTCAACCTAAATATCACCCTAACCCAAAACCTCACCCTAAACCTAACCCTAACCCTCACGTTCACCCTAGCCTTCATCCTAACCCTAATACTAACAATAACCCTAACCCTAATCCTAAAACTCACCCTAACACTGATCCTAAGGCAAACCCTCACACTCTTCCTCACCCTCACCCTAACCTTCACCCTCAACCTCACCCTCACCCTAACCCTCACACTAACCCTAACCCTCAACCTAAACCTATCCCTAACCCTCACCCCTAAACCTAACCCTAACCCTCACCCTCACCCAAAACCTCAACCTCAGCCTAACCCCAAACCTAACCTTAAACCTAAACTGAACCCTAACACTCAACCTAACTCTCACCCTCACCCTCAACCTAACCCTCACCCTCACACTAAATGTGACCCTAACCCTAACCCTCACCCTAACCCTAACCCTAATCCTAACCCTCACCCTAACCCTAACGATAACCCTAACCCCTAATCCTAAACCTAACCCTCAACCTCACCCTCTCCCTAAGCCTAACACTCACCTTCACCATAAACATCACCCTAACCCTAACCCTCACGCTAAACCTAACCCTAACCCTCACCCTAAACTTAACCCTCACCCTAACGCTCACACTATCCCTAACGCTAACGCTACACCTCACCCATAACCTAAACCTGATGCTAACCCTTATCCTCACACTAACCCAAACACTAACCCTAACCCTAAACCTCACACTAACCCTAATCCTCACCGAATCCCTAACCATAACCCTAACCCTCACCCTCAACCTAAGTCTAATGCTAACCCTAAGTCTCACCCTCACCCTAACCCTCACACTAAACGTTACATTCATCCTAACCCTAACCCTCACCCTCACCCTAAATCTCACCCTAACCCTTATTCTCACCCTGACCCCCAGACTACCCCTAACCCTAAACCTAATGCTCACCCTCACCCTCACCCTACACCTCACCCTAACACGTACCCTCACACTAACCCTATCCCTGTCCCTAACCCTAACCCTAAATCTCACCAGAACACTCACCCTCACCATAACTCTCACTCTCACTCTACACATCACCCTAAACCTAACCCTCACTCTATGCCTAACCCTAACCATCACCGTAACTGTAACCCTCACACTAAGCTTAACCCTCAACCTCACACTCACCCACACCCTCACCCTAACAATACCCTCATCATAACACTCATCCTCACCCTCACCCTCACTTTCACCCTAACCCTAACCCTAATACTAAAACACACCCTCACCCTAATTCTCACCCTGAACCTGACCCTAAATCTTACCTAACGAAAAACCTCACCCTCACCCTAAAACTCACGATCACCCTAGCCCTCACACTAACACTAACCCTCACCGAACCCTAACCATACCCCTCACCCTCACCCTAACCTTAAACCTAATCCTAACCCTAACACTCATCCTAACACTAAACCTAAACCTAAAGATAACCCTAAACCTCAAACTCACCCTAACCCTCAACCTAACCCTTACCGTCACCCTAACCCTAACCCTAACCTCCACACTAAACCTAAGACTCACTGTATCCTTAACCCTAACCCTCGGCCTAACCCTCACCCAAAACCTAACGCTAACCCTAATCTTCACCCTATCCTTAACCTTAACCCAAACCCTCACTCTAACCCTCACCCTGACCCTAACTCTCACAGTAACCCTTACCTCACACTAACCCTAACCCTATCCGTCCCCCCAAACCTCACCCTAACACTCACCCTCACCCTAAACCTCACACTAACACTCATCCTAGCCCTCACCCTCACCCTACCTCTAATGTTAACCCTATCTCTCACCCTCACCCTAACCCTCACCCTAACCCTCACCCGAAACCTTAATCTCACCATAACCCTAATCCTAATTCTAAACCATAACCTCACCCTCACCCTAACACTCGACGACACCCTAACGCACACCATCACCCGAACCTTCATCCTCATTCTAACACTCACACTAACACTAACCCTAACTCTAATCCTAAACCTAACCCTCACCCTCACCCTCAACCTAACCCTAACCCTATCCCTAAACCTAATCTTCACTCTCACCCTCACCCTCACCCTAAAACTCACGCTCACCATAAACATCACCCTAACCCTAACCCTCACCCTAAACCTAATCCTCACCCTCACCCTAAACCTAACCCTCACCCTAACGCTCAACCTATCCCTAACGCTAACCCTACACCTCACCCTCACCCTAACCCTCACACTAACCCTAATCCTCACCCTATCCCTAACCCTCACACTAACCATCTCCCTCACCCTAACTCTAATGCGAACCCTAACTCTCACACACACTAACCCTCACCCTAAACCTCACCCTAACCCTTACCCTCACCCTAACCTGCAAACTAACCCTAAACCGAACCCTAACGCTCAACCTAAACCTAAACCTATCCCTCACCCTAACCCTTACCCTCACCCTCAACCTAACCCTAACCCTAACCCTTTCCCTAACCGTAACCTTAACCCTAACTCTGACCTGAACACTCACGCTCATCCTAACCCTCACACTAAACATTACCTTAACCCTAACCCTCATGCTAACCCTTACCCTAATCCTAAACCATTCCCTAACCCTCACCCTCACCCGCAACTTCAACCTAACCCTAACGCTAACCCTAACCCTAAACCACACCCTCACCCTAATACTCACCCTAAAACTAGCCTTAACCCTTACCTAACAAAAAATTCACCCTCACCATTACCCTCTCCCTAACCCTCACCCTCACCCTAGCACTCACCCTAACACTAACCCTCACCCTAACCCTAACTCTAAACCTCACCCTCACCCAAACCCTAACCATAAACCTAACCCTAACACTCATCCTTAACCTAACCCTAAACCTAATTCTAACCCTAAACCTCACACTCACCCTAACCCTCACCCTAACACTTACCAACACCCTAACCCTAACCCTAACAAACACCCTAAACCTAACCCTCACCCTTAACCTAGCTATAGCCCTCAGCCTAACCCTCACCCTAAAGCTAACCCTAACCCAAATCTTCACCCTATCCTTAAACTTAACCCAAAACCTCACTCTATCCATCACTCTCACCCTAACCCTCACCCTTTCCCTTACCCTCACCCGAACCCTAACACTCACCCTCAACCTAACCCTCACCCTAACACTTACCCACACCCTAATACTCACCCTAAAGCTAAACATAAACCTAATTTTCACCCTAATCCTCAATTTAAACCTAAGCCTCACCCTCAACCTAACCCTCACCCTAACCTTTACCCTCACCCTAACACTTACCCTAATCCTCCCACTAACCCTAACTCTAACCCTCAGCCTAACCCTTATCATAACCCTAAACCTAACCCTAACCTTCATCCTAAACCTAACCCTAACCCTAACCCTAACCCTCACACTAAACCTAACCCTAACCCTCAGTCTAAACCTCATTCTTACCCTAATAATAACCCTAACCCTAACCCTAACCCTAAACCTCATCCTAACAGGAACCCTCACCCTCACTCCCCACTTTACCCTCAGTCTAACCCTAATCCTAACCCTAATCCTAAACCTCACCCTCACCCTCACCCTAACTCTAACCCTAAACCAAACCCTAACACTCACTGTCACCCTCACCCTAAACCTGACCCCAACTCTAACCCTCACCCTATACCTCACCTTCACCCTAACCCCTATGTATCCCTAAACCTGACCCCAACTCTAACCCTCACCCTATACCTCACCTTCACCCTAATCCTATCCCTAACCCTAACCCTCACACTAACTCTCACACTAACCCTAACACTAAACCTAACCCTCATCCTCACACTAAACCTCACCTTAACCCTTATCCTCAATCATAACCCTAACCCTAACCCTAACCCTAACCCTTAAACTAACCTCAGCTTAAACCTCACTCTAATCCTTACCTAAATGAAACGCTCATCCTCACCCTCACCCTCACCCTCTCCCTGAACCTAGCCCTCACCCTAACCGTAACCCTAACCCTCACCCTCAACCTCCCGTTCCCCCTCAGCCTTACCCTAACCGTAACCCTAATCCTAACCCTAACCCTCAACCCCACCCTCATCCTAACGCTAACACTAACCCTAAACTAACCCTCACCCTCATCCTCACCCTAACCCTAACCCTAAAAATAACCCTAACCCTAACCCTAACCCTAACCCTAAAATTCACCCTAACCCTAATCCTAACCCTATCCCTCACTCTCACCCTCACCCTAATTCTAACCCTCAATCTCATCCTTACCCTCACAATCACACTTATTCTCACACTAACCCTAACCCGCACCTAAACCTCACCCTCACTTTCTCCCTCAACTTCAGCCTAACCCTAACACTAACCATGACCCTCACCCTAAACCTAACCCTAATCCTCATCCTCAACCTCACCCTCACCCGCCCCATGACCCTAACCCTCACCCTCACCCTCACCCTCGCACTTACATTCAACCTCACCCTAAACATCACCTTAAAACTAAACTTCAGCCCAACCCAAACCCTAACCCTCACTCTTACCCTAACCCTCACCCTAAAACTAACGCTAACCCTACCCATCACTTTAACCCTCATCCTAACACTAACACTAAACTTAACTCTTTCCTGAAGTCTTACTCTGACAGTAACCCTCACCCTCATACTAAATATCACCCTAACGCTAACCTTCACCCTAACCCTAACCCTAACACTCACCCAAACCCTAACCCTCAACCTAACCCTCACACTCCCCTAAAGCTCATCCGAACCCTAACCCTAACCCTTACCTAACCGAAAACCTTACCCTCACCCTCACCCTCAAGCTAAATCTCACCCTCACCCTAGCCCTCATCCTAATCCTAAAACTACCCCTCACCCTAACTTTCAACCTAACCCTTACCCTCACTCTAACCCTAACACTACCCCTCTCCCTAACCCTCACCCTAACCCTAAACCTAACGCTAACCCTCACCCTAACCCTAATCCTCACCCACACCCTAAACCTCAACCTCATCCGAACCCTCACTCTCATCTGAACCCTCATCCTTACCATAACTCTCACCCTCACCCTAAACATCACCCAAAACCTAACCCTCACCTTAAACCTAACCCTAACCCTGAACCTCACACTCACCCTAAACCTCACCCTAACACTTACCCTCACCCTAACCCTAATCCTAACCATAACCCTCACACTAACCGTAACCCTCACCCTAACCCTAACCCTAATGCTAATCCTAACCCTAAACTTCAACCTCACCCTGACACTCAACCTCAGCCTAACCCTAACCCTAACCCTATTCCTAATCCTAACCCTCACCCTCACCCAAAACCTAACCCTAACCCTAACCCTCACACTCACACTCACCCTAACCCTCACCCTGACAATAAACATCACCCTAACCCTAACTCTCTCCCTAACACTAACCCTAACCCTCACCCTAAAATTAACCCTCAACCTAACCATAACCCTCACCCTGACCCTCACCCTAACCCTAACCCTAACCCTCACCCTCACCCTCACACTAACCCTAACCCTAACCCTCACCCTCACCCTCACCCTAACCATAACCCTAACCGTAACCCTAACCCTCACCCTAAAACTAACCTCAGCGTAATAATCACCCTCAACCTAATCTGCACCCAAACCCTAACCCTTACCTAACCGAAACACTCATCCTCACCCGCACCCTAACCCTCACCTCATCCTAGCCCTCACCCTAACCCTAAACCTAACCGTCACCCTCAACCTCCCCTCCCCCTCAGCGTTACCCTAACGCTCAACCCCACCCTCACCCTAACCTTAACACTAACCCTAACGCTAAACTTCACCCACACCCTCACCCTCACCCTAAGGCTAACGCTAACATTAAGCCTAATCTTAACCCTAAACCTAACCTTATAACTGAACCTAACCCTAATCCTAACCCTAAACATCACCCTCACCCTCACCTTCATTCTAACCCTCACCCTCACCCTCACCATCACCATCACACTAACCCTCAAACTAACCCTAACACTCACCCTAACCCTAACCCTCACCTTCACTTTCACCCTCACCTTCATCCTCACCCTAACCCTAACCCTAATCCTAACCCTAAACCTCACCATCAACCTAATCCTCAGCCTAACACTTATCCTCACATTAACCCTAAATCTAACCCTAACCCTTAACCTAACCCTAAAACTTTCCCTAACACTAACCCTAACAGTAAACCCCACCCTCATACTAAACATCACTCTAACGCTAATCCTCACCCTAATCATAACCCTAACCCTCATCGTAAACTTACCCGTCAACCTAACCCTCACCTTCCCCTAACCCTCACACTAAGCCTAACACTCACACGAACCCTAACACTCACCCTCAATTTCACCCTCACCCTCAGCTTAACCCTGAACCTAAACCTCATCCTTACCCTAAGCCTAACCCTCACCCTAACCTAACCCTAACTCTCACCCTCAACCTCACCCTCACACGCACCCTTAACCTAACCCTCACCCTCACACTCACTAACCCTCAAACTCACCTTAAACATCACCCTAACCCTAACCCTCAAACTAACCCTAAACCTGACCGTCACCCTAAACCTAACCCTAACCCAAAACCTAACGCTAACCCTAACGCTCACCCTCAAACTAACCCTCACCCTAACCCTTATTCTCAGACTAACCCTAACCCTCACCGTAACCCTCATCCTAACCGTAACCCTAAACCTCAACCGCACCCTTAACCTCACACTCACCCGAACCCTCACCCTCACCGCAACACTCATGTTCCCCCAAACCCTCACCCTCACAATATTCATCACCCGAACCCTAACCCGCAGCCTAACCCTAACGGTCACCTTAACCGTAACCCTAATCCTAACACTAACCCTCACCCTCAACCTCACCCTCACTCTAACACTAACCCTAGCCCTAACCCTCACCCTAACCCTCATTCTAACTCTCACCCTCACCCTAACTCTAATGCTAAACCTACCTCTCACCCTCACCCTAACCCTCACTCTAAACCTCACACTAACCCTTCCCCTACTCTAAGCCTAACCCTCTCCCTCACCCTCACACTCACCCTATCCCTCACACTAATCCTAACCTTAAACCTAACACTAACCCACACCGGCAACCTCCACTTCCCCCTCAGCCTTACCCTAACCCTAATCCTAACCCTAACACTCAACCACACCCTCACCCTAACCCTAACCCTAACCCTAATCCTAATGCTAACCCTTGCCCTCACCCTCTTCGTAACCGTAACCGTAACTCTAACAATAACCCTAACTCTAACCCTAACATTAACCCTAAAACTCACCCTAAACCTAATCCTAACCCTAACCTTCATCCTCATCCTCACCCTCGTTCTAAATCTCACCCTCACCTGACCCTCACCATCACACTAACCCTCACACTAACCCTAATCCTCACCCTAACCCTAACCCTAAACCTTACTCTCACTTTCACCCTCACCCTCAGCCTAACCCTAAACCTAACCCTAATCCTAATCCTAATCCTCCCCCTCCCCCTAAAACTAACCCTAACCCTCAACCTAACCCTAACCCTCACCCTCAACCTCACCCTCACCCGCACCCTCAACCTAATCCTCAACCTCACCCTCACCCTCACCCTCACCCTCACACTAACCCTCATCCACACCCTAAGCATGACCCTAAACCTAACTCTCACCCTAAACCTTACCCTAAGCGAAACCCTAACCCTAACCCTCACCCTAACGCTAATGCTAACACTAACCCTCACCCTCACCCCTACCATCACCCTAACCCTAAACCTATACCTAACCCTCACCCGAACCCTCACCCTAACCCTAATCCTCAACCTAACCCCCACCTTCACCCTAATCCTCACCATAACCTTAAGCATAACCCTTACATAACAGAAACTCTCACACTCACCCTCCCCTTAAACCTCCCCCTAACACTTATCCTCACACTTAATCTAACCCTAACCCTCACACTAACACTAATCCTCACCCTATACCAAACCCAAATCCTAACCCTCACCCTAACCCTCACTCTCACCCTAACCCTAATGCTAAACCTAACACTCAAACTCACCATAACCCTCACCCTAACCCTTATCATCACCCTAACCCTAAACCTAACCCTCCCCCTAACCCTAACTCTAAACCTCACTCTCACCCTAACCCTAAAGCTAACCCTAACCCTTACACTAACCCTCACCCTAACCCTTACGCGAACCAAAAACCTCAACCTCACCCTAAACCTCACCCTAATACTTACCCTCACCATAAACCTAACCCTAACCCGAATCCTCACCTTAAACCTAACCCTCACCCACAACCTAAAATTTACCCTCATCCAAATCCTTACCTTCACCCTAACACTCACCTTACTATAAACAAAATCCTAAACCTAAACCTGAACATCAACCTCATCCGCACACTTATGCTAACCCTAAACCTAACCCTCATCTTCATCTTCACCCTAACCCTCATCTCACCCTAAACATCACCCTAACCCTAACCCTCACCCTAACCCTCACCCTCACGCTAAACAGTAACTTAACCCTAACTCTCACCCTAACCCTAAACCTAACCCTCACCATAAACCTAACCCTAACCCTAACCCTCACCCTAACCCTAATGAGAACCCTAACCCTCACCCTCACCCTAACCCTCACCCTAAACTTTAACCTCACATTAACCCTAAACCTAACCCACACTGTCAACTTCACCCTAACCCTCACCCTCACCCTAGCCCTCACCTTAAACTGAACTCTCACCCTAAACTTAACCCTCACCCTAACCCTCACCCTAATCCTTATCATCACTGCAACCCTAAACCTAAGCTTCCCCTATCCCTAACTCTAAACCTCACCCTCACCCTAAACCTAAACCTAACCCTAACCCTCACACTAACCCTCACCCTAACCCGAACGCTAACCCAAAACCACAACCACAACCTAAACCTAACCCTAATACTTACCCTCATCATAACCCTAAACCTAACCCTAATCCTCACCCTAAAACTAACCCTCACCCACAACCTAAAATTCAACCTCAACCTAATCCTTACCCACACCCTAACACTCACCTTACCCTAAACCTAATCCTAAACCTAACCCTCAACATCACCCTCACCTGAACGCGAGCCCTAACCCTAACCCTAACCCTCACCCTCATCCTCACCGTAACCCTGAACTCACCCTAAATATCACCCTAAGCCTAACCCTCACCCTAACCATCACCCTCACGCTAAACAGTACCCTCAACCTAACTCTCACCCTAACCCTAAACCTAACGCTCACACTAAACCTAACCCTTACCCTAAGCCTCACCCTAACCCTAACGATAACCCTAACCCTCACACTCACCCTAACCCTCACCCTAAACTTTAACCTCACACTAACCCTAACTCTAACCCAAACCCTCACACTAACCCTAACCCTCACCCTAACCCTAACACTACCCCTCACCCTAACCCTCACCCTAACCCTAACTCTAAACCAACCCTCACCCTAAAACTCACCCTCACCCTAGTCCTCAACCTAACCCTAACCCTCAACATAACCCTAACCCTAACCCTCACCCTCACCTTCAACCTAATCCTAACCCTAACCCTAAACCTCACCTTAACCCTCACCCTAGCCCTAACCCTGAGCCACAACCTAAACCTAACTCTCACCCTCGCACTCACCCTTACCCTCACCATCACCAGAACCCTAACACTCAGCCTCATCCTAAACTTCAACCTAACCGTAACCCTCACTCTAACCCTAACCCTAACCCTAACCCTCACCCTAACCCTAACCCTCAACCTCACCCTCACCCTCACCCTAGCCCTCACCATAATTCTAAACCTAAACCTAACACTAAAACTCACCCTCCCTCTCTGACTCCCCCTCAGCCTAACCATAATCCTAATCCTAAACCTACCCTTCACCCCCACCATCACCCTAAACCTAACCCTAACCCTAACGCCAACCCTGACCCTAACGCTCACCCTAACCCTAATGCTTACCTTAAACCTAACGCTAAACCTAAACATCACCCTCAACCTAACACTCACCCTAACCATTATCCTCACAGTAACCCTAAACCTAACCCTAACCCTAACCCTCACACTAACCCTAACCATCACACTAACCCTAACCCAAACGCTCACACTAACCCTCATCCTATCCCTCACCCTAACCCTAACCCTCAAGCTAACCCTCACTCTCACCCTAATCCTCACCATAACCCTAACACTAACCCTTACATAACCGAAACCTTCACCCTCACCCTAACCCTAACGCTCACCCTCACCCTCACCCGAAACCTAACCCTCACCGTCACCCTCACTGTCTCCCTAACCCTAACCCTAACACTAACCCTAACACTAACCGTCAACCTCACCCTCACCCTAACACTCACCTTCACCATAAACACACTCTAATCCAACCCTCACCCTAACCCGAACCCTCACCCTCAACCTAACCCTCAACCGCACCCTAACCATCACCCTAACCCTGACCCTCACCCTAACCCTAACCCTAACTCTCACCCTTACCCTAACCCTCAACCTAACGCTCACCCTCACATTAATCCTCACTATAGCCCTAACCCTAAACCTTACCTAACCGAAACCCTCACCCTCACCCTCACCATAACCCTCACTATCACCCTAGCCTAAACCCTAACCTTAACTCTCACCCTAACCCTAACACTAACCCTCACCCTCACCCTAACCCTACCCCTAACCCTAACCCTCACACTAACCCTCACCCTAACCCTAACCAAAACCCTAACCATAACCCTCACCATAACGCTAACACACAACCTAAACCTCAGAATCACGATAATCCTCACCATAAGCCTAACCCTAACTTTTACCTAACCGAAACCCTCAAACTCACCCTCACCCTAACCCTCACCGTCACCCGAGCCGTCAATCTAACATTTACCCTCACCCTAAACTTCACCCTCACCCTAACGCTAACAGTAACGCTCACCCTCACCCGCTCCCGAACTCTAAGCCTCGCCCTCACCCTCACTCTCACCCTAACCCTAAACCTAACCCTAACCCTAAACCTAACCCTCAACCTCACCCTCAGCCTAACACTCACCCTCACAATAAACACACACTAACCCTAACAATCACCCTAACTCTCACCCTCAATCTAACCCTAATGATAAGCCTAACCCTCAACCTCACCCTAACCCTCACCCTAACTCTTACACTCACCCTAACCCTAACCCTAAACCTCACCCTAACCCTAATTCTAATCTTCATCCAAACCCTAACCCTAACACTAACACTCACACCAACCCTCACGCTTACCCTTATGCTAAACCTAAACCTCAACCTCACCCTAAACCCCATCCTAAGAATTACCCTCACTATAACCCTAACCCTAACCCTAATCCTCACCCTAACGCTAACCCTAACCCTCACCCTCACACTCACTCTCACCCTAAACCTAACCCTAACCCTAACCCTAACGCTAACCCTAACCCTAACCCTCACACTAACACTCACCCTCACCATAAATATCACACTAAACCTAATCCTCAACCTAAACATAACCCTAACCCTCACCCTAACACTAACCCTCACGCTAAGGCTCACCTTAACACTAAGTCTAACCCTAACCCTCACCCTCACCCTATTCCTCACCCTAACCTTAATACTTACCTAACCGAAACCCTCACACTCACCCATACACTAGCCCTCAACCTAACACCAATCCTAAACTTAAAACTCACCCTCGGCATCACCATCACCCTCTCCCTCAGCCTAACCCTAACCCTAACCCTAACCCTATCCCTAAGCCTTATCCTCACACTAACTCTAAACATAACCCTAACCCTATCCATCACACTAATCCTAACCCTCACCCTAACAATAACCCTTCCCCTCACACTAACCCTGACCCTAACCCTAACCCTAACCCTAACCCTAACACAAACCCTCACCCTCACGTGAACACTCACCAGAACCCGAACCCTAAACATCACCCTAACATTAACACTCACCCTAACCCTAACCCTAACCCTCACCCTAACGCTAACGCTCAAACTAACACTCACCCATACCCCAATGCTCAACCTAACCCTAACCCTAAGATTTACCTAACTGAAACCCTCACCCTCACCCTCACCCTCACCTTCAACCTAACCCTCACCATTACCCTAGCCCTCATCCTAACCCTAAACCTCAACCTCACCCTCAACCTAACACTAACCCTAACACTCACCCTAATCCTTACCCTAGTCCTAATGTTACAACTAACCCTCACCCTCACCCTAAACATCACCCTAACCCTCAGCCTCACCCTAGACCTTACACTGACCCTAACACTCACACTAAAGCTAACCCTCACCCTAACCCTAAACCTACACCTCATCCTAAACCTCACCCTAACCTTAACCCTAAACCTAATCCTCACCCTACATGTCACCTAAACCCTTACCCAAACCCTAATACTCAACCTATCACTAATCCTAACCCTAACCCTAACCCTAACCCTCACCCTCACCCTAAGCCTCACCCTAACACTTAGCCTCACCCTAATGCTAACCCTAATCCTAACCCTCAGCCTAAACCTAACCCTCACCCTCACCATAAGCATAACTTTAACACTAAACGTAATCCTAAATCTAACACTCACAGTCACCCTAATCCTCACCCTAACCCTAAATGAAACCCTCACCCTCAGCCTCACCCTAGCCCTCACCCTAACCCTAAACCTAACCCTACCCTTCAACCTCACCCTCACCCTCACCCTCAGTCTAACAGTAAACTTAACCATAAACCTAACCCTCACCCTCACCCTAAACCTAACACTAACCCTAACCCTAACCCTCACCCTAACCCTAACCCTGAACTTAACCCTAACCCTCACCATCACCCTAATCCTAAACCTAACCCTAACCCTAATCCTCACCCTCACCTTACCCTCATCCTAACCCTTACCCTCACACTAACGCTAACCCTAACCCTAACCTTCACCCTGACCCTAACCCTCACTGTATCCCTAACCCTCATCCTAAGCCTAATCCTCACCCATACCCTAACCCTCACCCTAAGCCTAAACCTAACCCTAACCCTAATCCTAAACCTAACCTTCACCCTCAACTTAAACCTTACCCTATCCCTAAACCTAACCCTCACCCTCACCCTAATCCTAACCCTAACCCTAACCCTAACCCTAACCCTAACCCTAACCCTAACCCTAACCCTAACCCTCAACCTAAGCTTCACCCTAACCCTAACCCTAATCCTAATCCTAACCCTGATCCTCACCCTAAATCTCACCCCAACCCTAACCCTAAGCCTAACCCTAACCCTAACCCTCACTGTCACCCTAACACTCCCCCGAACACGAAACCTCACCCACACCCTAACCCTCACAATCTCCCCAACCCTCAAGCTCACCCTCAACCACACCCTCAACCAAAATCTCACCCTCACTCTAAACATAACCCTCAACCTAACCCTCACCCTAACCCTAACCCTAACCCTCATCCTAACCCTAACACTCAAAATAACCCTCAACCTCACCCTATTCCTCTCCGTAACCCTAACCCTTACCTAAGTGAATATCTCACCCTCACCCTCAACCTCAACCTATCCCTTACCCTCACCATAGCCTTCACGCTAACCCTAAATATCACTAACCCTAACCCTAACCCTCACCCTCACACTTACCCTAAACCAAAGCCTAACCCTAACCCACACCCTAAACCTAACCCTAAACCTAATGCTAACCCTAATCCTCACCCTCACCCTAACCATCACCCTAAACCTTACCCTCAACCTAAACCTTACCCTAACCCTAACACTCACACTAAACCTAACTTTCACCCTAACCCTAAACCTAACAGTCAGCCTAAACTTCAACCTAACCCTAACCTTAACCCTATTCCTTACCTTATCCCTAACCCGAAACCTAACCCTCACCCTAACTCTCACCTTAACACTTACCCAAACTCTAATCCTCACACTATCACTAATCCTAACACTAAACCTCAACCTCACACTAAACCTCACCCTAACCCTTACCCTCACCCTAATGCTAATCCCAACCCTAACCTTCACCATAATCCTAAACCTCACCATCACCCTCAGCCTAACCCTAACACCAATCCTAAATCTAACCCTCTCCGTCACACTAACCCTAACCCTAACCCTAACCCTCACCCTCACCCTAACCCTAACCCTAACCCTCACCCAAAAAATCACCCTAACCCTCACACTAACCCTAACGCTAACCCTAACCCTCACCATCACACTAACCGTCACCCTAACCCTTATATCACACTGAACCTAACCCTATTCCTAACCCTAACCCTCACACTAACCCTAACGCTCACCCTAACCCTAACAATACCCCTCACCCTAACCCTCACCCTAACACTCAATCTAACGCTCACCCTAAACCTAACCCTGAACTTCACCCGAACCCGAACCCTAAACCTCACCCTAAAACTCACCCTCACCTTAAATATCACGCTAACCCTAACACTCACCCTTACTCTAACCCTAAGCCTCACCCTAACCATAACCCTAACCGTAACTCTCACCCTCAACCTAAACCTCACCCTCACCCTTAGACTCGCCCTTACGGTAAACATCACTCTAACCCTAACCCTCACTCTAAGCCTAACCCTCACCCTAACCGTTATCCTCACACTAACACTAACACTCACACTAACCCTAAACCTCACCCTATCCCTAAACCTAACCCTATCCCTAAACCTAACCCTATCCCTCACCCTAAAACTAATGATAACCCTAACCCACACCCTCACCCTAAACCTCACCATAACCCTTACCCTCATCCTAAACCTAAGCCTCATCCTCAAACTAAACCTCACCCTAACCTTACCCTCACTCAAACCCGCACTCTAAGCCTAACCATATCCCTCACCCTTACCCTCACCCTAACCCTAACTGTAATCCTAACCCTCACCCGAACCCTAAGCTCACACTCACCCTCATTCTCAACATCAGCCTAAGCCTAACCCTAACCCTAACCATAATCCTAAACCTAACCCTCGCCCTCAGACTCACCCTAACCCTAACCCTAACCAACACCCTCACCCTCACCCTAAGCCTAACTCTATCCCTAACACTCACCTTAAATCTAACCCTCACTCTAACCTTAACTCTAACCCTCAGCCTCACGCTAAGCCTAATCCGAACCCTAAACCTCACCCTATCCCTAACCCTAACACTAACCCTCACCCTAACACTCACCTTAACACTTACCCAAAACCTAACCCTCACCCTATCCCTAACCCTAACTCTATCATTCACCCTAACCCTCACGCTCACCCTAACACTAATGATAACCCTAACCCTCACCCTAACCATAAACCTTACCCTCATCCTAACCTTAAGCCTCACCCTCAACCTAAACCTCACTCTAAACCTTACACTCACCCTAAACCTAACCCTAACACTAACCTCACCCTCACCCTAAGCCTCAGCCTCAGTCTAAGCATAACCCTAACCTTAACCATAATCCTAACCCTAACCCTCACCCTCAGCCTCACCCTAACTCTAACCCTAACCAACAACCTCAACCTCACCCTGACCCTAACCCTATCCCTAACACTCACCCTAAATCTAACCCTCACACTAACCCTAACTCTAAAACTCACCCTAACCCTCATCCTAACTATAACGCTATCCCTAAACCTCAACCTCACCCTAAACCTCATCCTAAACCTCACCCTCAACATAACCCTAACCCTAACCCTAACCCTAATCCTCACCCTAACCCTAACCCTAACCCACACCATAACACTCACCCTCACCCTCACCCTCACCCTAACACTCACCCAAACCTTAACCCTAACCCTAATCCTAAGCCTAACCCTCAAGCTCACCCTCACCCTAAACCTAACCCTAACCCTAACCGTCACTCTAACCCTAACCGTAACCCTCACCCTAACCCTAACCCTCACCCTAACCCTAACACTAACCCTAACCCTCACTCTCACCCTAAACCTCACCCTATCACTTAACCTCACAATAACCCTAACACTAACCCTAACCCTCACACTATCACTAACCCTCATCCTAACCCTAACCCTACCCCTCAACCTAAACCTCACCTTAAACCTAAACCTAACCCTAACCCTCAACTTAACCCTAACCCTAACCCTAAAGGACACCTTCACCCTAACCCTCACCGTCACCCTAACACTCACCCGAACCGGAACCCTCACCCACAACCTAACCCTCACCCTCTCCTGAACCTCACCCTCACCCGAAACCACACAGTCACCCTAAACCTCACCCTCACCCCAAACTTCATCCTAATCCTAAACCTCACCTTAACCCTAACCATCAAACTAAGACTCACCCTCACCCTAATCCTCACCCTAACCCTAACAGTAACACTTAACTAACTGCAACCCTCACCCTCAACCTCACCATCACCCTCAACCTAAATCTCACCCTCACCCTCACCCTCACCCTAACCCTTACCCTAAGCCTAAATCCCACCCTAACACTAGCCCTAAACCTAATGCTTACCCTAACCCTCACCCTCACCTTACCCTCACCCAAACCCTTACCCTCACTCTAACCTGTACCCTAACACTAACACTCACGCTAAACCTAACACTCACACTAACACTAAACCTACCCCTCAGCCTAAACCTCAACCTAACCCTCACACTAACCTCCACCTTAACCGTTACCCAAACCCTAATCTTCACCATATCACTAATCCTAACTCTAGCCACACATCCTAAACCTCACCAGATGCCTAACCGTAACCCTCACACTAACCTTAACCGTAACCCTCACCTTAACCCTGACTCTAACCCTCACCCTCACCGTAAGCCTAATCCAAAACCTAACCAGCACCCTAACCCTCAACCTAACTCTATCGCTTTCCATAACCCTCACCCTAAACCTAAACCTCATCCTAACCCTTACCCTCACCATAACCCAAATCATAAACCTAATATTCACCCTATCCCTAAACCTCACCTATCCCCTAACACTCACCCTCACCCTCACCCTAACACTCACCCTTACTCTAACCCTAACCGTAATCCTAAACCTAACCCTCATGATCACCCTCAACCTAACCCTAACTCTAAACCGAACCCTAAACCTCATCCTCAGCCTAACCCTCACCCTCACCCTAAACATCACCCTAATCCTAACCCTCACCCTAACCCTAACTGTAACCCTCACCCTAACGCTAAACATAACCCTCACCCTGAACCTAACTCTCACCCTAACCCTAACGCTAACCCTAAACCTCACCCTCAACCTAAACCTCACCCTAACACTTATCCTCACACTAACCCTAACCCTAACCCTAACCCTACCCCTACCCTCAAACTAAGGCTCACGCTAAACCTAACAACAACCCTAACCCTCACTGTAACCCTAACCCTAACCTTAAACCTCACCCTATCCTTAACCCTCACCCTAACGTTAACCCTCACTCTAACAATCACCCGAACCCGAACCCTCACACACACACTAACCCTCACCATCTCCCGAAACCTCACCCTCACCTGAAAGCTCATCTTCACCCTAACCCTGACCCTCACCTTATACATCACCCTAACCCTAACCCTTACCCTAACACTACCCCTCACCCGAAACCTAACCCTAAAACTAAGCATCACCCTCAACCTAATCCTCATGCTAACCCTAACCTTAACCCTTACCTAATTGAAACCCTCACTCTCAACCTCATCATCACCCTCAGCCTAACTCTCACCCTCACACTAGCCCTGACCCAAAACCTAACCCTCATCCTAACCCTAATCCTAACCCTCACCTTCACCCTCACCCTAACTCTCACCCTCACCATAAGCCTTACAGTAACCCTTACCCTCACCCTAACCCTTACCTTAACCCTTACCCTCACACTAATGCTAACCCTAGCCCTAACCCTCACCGTAATCCTAACCCTCAAACTCACCCTCACCCTCACCGTAAACCTAACCCTCACCCTAATCCTAAATCTAACTCTCACCATCAGCCTAACCCTAAACCTGACCCTCACCCTCACCCTAACCCTAACCCTAACTCTCAAACTAACCCTCACCCTAACCCTATCGCTAACCCTAACACTCACCATCACACTAACCCTCACCTTAACACTTATCATAACACTAACCCTACCCCTATCCCTAACCCTAACCTTGACACTAAACCTAATGCTCACCCTAACCCTAACCCTACCCCTCAGCCTCACCCTCACACTAACACAAAACCCCTCACCCTCACCCTAAACATCACACTAATCCTAACCCTCACCCTAACCCTAACCATAACCCTCACCCTAAGCCTAACCATAATCCTCACCCTAACCCTAACCCTCACCCTAGCCCTCAACCTAAACCTAACGCTAATCCTAACCCTCACCCTCACCCTAAACCTCACCCTAACACTTATCCTCACACTATCCCTAACCCTAACCCTCAAAATAAGCCTCACCCTAAACCCAACACTATCCCTAATCCTCATTGTAACCCTAACACTAACCTTAACACTAAACCTCACCCTAACCCTCACTGTCAACCTAACACTCACCCGAACCCAAACCCTCACACACACCCTAACCCTCACCCTCTCCCGAAACCTCACCCTCACCCGATACCTCTCCTTCACCCTAACCCTGACCCTCACCGTAAACATCACCCTAAACCTATGCCTAACCCTTACCTTAAACCTCACCCCAACCCTAACACTCAAATTAAGCCTAATCCTCAACCTAATCCTCATCCTAATCCTAACCCTAACCCTTACCTAAATGAAACCCTCACCCTCAAACTCACCATCACTCTCAGCCTAACTCTCACACTCACCCTAGCCCTGAACCTAAACCTAACCCTCACACTAACGCTAAACCTAACCCTCACTCTCAACCTAACCCTAACCCTCACACTCACACTAAGCCTCACCCTAAACCTTACCCTCACTCTAAACCTTAAACTAACCGTTACCCTCACACTAATGCTAACCCTAACCGTAACCCTCACCCAAATCAGAACCCTCACCATCACCCTCACACTCACCATAATCCTAACCCTAATCCTAATCCTAAATCTAACCCTCACCATCACCCTAACCCTAACCATAACAATAACCCTCACCCTCAGCCTAACACTAACGCTAACCCTCACCCTAACTCTCACCCTAACCCTAACGCTAAACCAAAACCTCACCATCACGCTAACCTTCACCCTAACCCTTATCATCACACTAACCCTACCCCTATCCATTACCCTAACCCTCAAACTAAACCTAATGCTCACTCTAACCCTAACCCTACACCTCAGCCTAAACCTCACCCTAACACTCACCCTAACCCTCATCCTTACCCTAAACATCACCCTAAACCTAACCCTCACCCTAACCGTAACCGTAACCCTCATCCTAACCCTAGCACTCACCCTAACCCTAACGCTAACCCTAACCCTCACCCTCACCCTAAACCTCACCCTAACACTTATCCTCACACTAACCCTAACCCTAACCAATAACCCTAACCCTACCCCTCAAACTAAGCCTCACCCTAAACCTAACAGTAACGCTAACCCTCACTGTAACCCTAAACCTAACCTTAACCCTAATCCTAAATCCAACTCTCACCATCATCCTAACCCAAACCCTAACCCTCACCCTAAACCAAACCCTAACCCTCACACTAACACTCACAATAACCCTTAATGCTAACCCTAACCCTCACCATCACACTAACCCTCACCCTAACACTTATCATCACACTAAGCTTACCCCTATCCCTAACCCTAACCCTCACTCTAAACCTAATGCTCACCCGAACCTTAACCCTAAACCTCAGCCTACCCCTCTCACTAACACTCACCCTAACCCTCACCCTAAACCTAACCCTAAACCTCACCTTCACCCAAAACCTAAACCTCACCATAAACCTCACCCTCACCATAAACAACACCCTAACCCTAACACTCACCCTAACTCTAACCCTAAACCGCACCCTAACCCTAAGCCTAACCGTAAACCTCACCCTCACTCCCACCCTCTCCCTAAACCTCACCCTAACACTTATCTTCACATTAACCATAACCCTAACCCTAAACATAACCCTACCCCTCAAACTAAGCCTCATCCTAAACCTAACACTAACCCTAACCATCACTGTAACCCTAACATTAACCTTAACCCTTACCCTCAACCTAAACCTCACTGTCACCCTAACACTCACTCAAAACCGAACCCTCACCCACCCCCTAACCCTCACCCTCTCCCGAACCCTCAACCTCTCCCGAAGCCTCACTCACACAAGAAAATTCACCTTCACCCTAACCCTGACCCTCCCCCTAAACATCACCTTAACCCTAACTTTTACCCTAATCCTAACCCCCACCCGAACCCTAACCCTCAAACTAAGCCCCACCCTCCACCTAATCCTCATGCAAACCCTAACACTAACCCATACCTTATTGAAACCCTCACCCTCAACCTTACCATCACCCTCAACCTAACTCTCACCCTCACCCTAACACTGAACCTAAACCTAAACCTCACCCTCACCCTAAACCTAACCCTCACTCTCACCCTAACCCTAACCCTCAACCTCACCCTAAGCCTCATCCTAAACCTTTTCCTCAACCTAAAACTTACCCTAACCCTTACCCTCACCCTAATGCTAACCCTGACCCTAACCCTCACACTAATCCTAACCCTCAAAGTCACCCTCACCCTCACCCTAAGCCTAACCCTAACCCTAATCCTAAACCTACCCCTCACCATCACCCTAACCCTAACCCTAAATCTAACCCTCACCCTCACCCTAACCCTAAACC
Source organism: Dipodomys merriami (assembly GCF_024711535.1). Taxonomy (NCBI): domain Eukaryota; kingdom Metazoa; phylum Chordata; class Mammalia; order Rodentia; family Heteromyidae; genus Dipodomys; species Dipodomys merriami. The sequence goes on from NW_027203182.1 coordinate 971,062, forward strand.
TAATCCTCAACCTAATCCTCACCCTAACCCTAACGCTAACCCTAACCCTCACAATCACACTAACCCTCACCCTAACACTTATCATAACACTAACCCTAGCCCTATCCCTAACCCTAACCCTGACACTAATCCTAATGCTCAACCGAAACCTAACCCTACCCCTCAGCCTACCCCTCACCCTAACACTTACCCTAACCCTCACCCTAAACCTAACCCTAAACCTCACCCTCACCCGAAATCTAAACCTCACCCTGAAATTCACCCTCACCATAAACATCAACCTAACCCTAACACTCACCCTAACTCTAACCCTAAACCTCACCCTAACCCTAACCCTAACCGTAATCCTCACCCTCACTCTCACCCTCACCCTAAATCTCACCCTCACCCTAACCTTCACCCTTACACTCACCCTCACCCTAAACATCACCCTAACATTAGCCTTCACTCTAACCCTAAACCTAACCCTCACCCTAACCCTAGCAATTACCGTAACTCTCACCCTCACTCTCATCCTCACCCTAAACGTCACCCTTACCATCACCCTCACCCTTACACTCACCCACACCCTAAAAATCACTCTAACCCTAACTTTCACTCTAACCCTAAACCTAACCCTCACCCTAATCCTAACACTCAGCCTAACCCTCAACCTAACCCGAATGATAACCTAACCCTCAGCCTCAACCTAAACCGCACCCTAACCCTTATCCTCACACTAACCCTAACACTCACACTAACCCTATCCCTCAACCTATCCCTAACCCTAACCCTATCCTTCAACCTAACTCTCACCCTCACCCAAACACTAATGCTAAACCAAACCCTAACCTTCACCCTAACCCTCACCCTAACCCTTACCCTCATCCTAAACCTAAGACTCACCCTGAACCTAAACCTCACCCTAACCATTACCCTCAGCCTAACCCGCAGCCTAACCCTCACCCTAAACCTAAACCTCACCCTTACCCTGACCCTAAACCTAACACTAACCCTAACCCTCACCCTAACCCTAACCTCACCCTCACCCTCAGCCTCAGCCTCAGCCTAAGCTTAACCCTAAACCTAATCCTAATCCTAACCCTAATGCTCACCCTCAGCCTCAACGTAACTCTAAACCTAACCCTTACCCTAACCCACACCTTCACCCTCACACTAACCCGAACCCTACACCTATCCCTCACCCTAATCATGACTCTAAACCTCAACCTCACCGTAAGCCTAACCTGAAACATAACCCTCAACCTAACCCTCACCCTAAGTCTAACGCTATCCCTAAATCTCACCCTCACCCTAAACCTCAGCCTAAACCTTACCATCACCATAACCCAAACGCTAACCCTAAACCTAATCCTCACCATAACCCTAACCCTCACCCATCACCTAACACTCACCCTCACCCTCAACCTCACCCTAAAACTAACCCTAACTCTAAACCTAACCCTAATCCTAAACCTAACCCTCACGCTCACCCTCACCCTAACCCTAACCCTAAATCTAACACTAACCCTCACCACACCCTAACCCTCAACCTTTCCCTAAACATCACCCTAATCCTAACCCTCACCCTAACCCTAACCGTAACCCTCACCCTAACTCTATACTTAACCCTAACCCTAACCCTAACCCTCACCCTAGCCCTCACCCTAACCATAACGCTAACCCTAATCCTCACCCTCACCATAAACCTCACATTAACACTTATCCTCACACTACCCCTAACCCTAAAAATAACCCTACTCTATCCCTCAAACTAAGCTTCACCCTAAACCCAACACTAACCCTAACATTCACTGTAACCCTAATCATAACCTTAACCCTCATCCTCAACCTAAACTTCACCGTCACCCTAACACTCACCAAAACCCGAACCCTCACACACAACCTAATCCTCAACCTCTCCAAAACCCTTACCCTAATCCTAAATCTAACCCTAACCCTCTCCCTAACCCTCACCCTAACACTAAGGCAAACCCTAACCTCAACCTCACCCTCACCCTCAACCTAACGCTTATCCTCACACTAACCCTACCAGTAACCCTAACCCTAACCCTCACACTAAACCTAATGCTCACCCTAAACCTAACCCTACCCCTCAGCCTAACACTCACCCTAACACTCACCCTAACACTCATCCACACCCTAAACATCACCCTAAACCTAACCCTCACCCTAACTTTATCGGTAACCCACATCCTAACCCTAAACCTTAACCCAACCCTAACGCTAACCCTAACCCTCACCCTCACAGTAAACCTCACCCTAACACTTATCCTCACACTAACCCTAACCCTAACCCTAACCCTAATCCTAACCCTACCCCTCAAACTAAGCCTCACCCTAAACCTAACAGTAACCCTAACCCTCAATGTAACCCTCTTAACCTCACCCTAGACTTGATCCTAAACCTAACCCTCACCCAAAGCCTAACCCTAACTCTCACTCTCACCCTCACCCTAACCCTAACCCTCAACCTAAGCCTCACCCTAACCCTTTCCCTCACCCTAACCCTTACCCTAATACTTACCCTCACACTAATGCTAACCCTAACCCTAACCCTCACCCTAATCCTAACCCTCAGCCTCAACCTCACCCTCATCCTAACCCTAAACCTAACCCTAACGGTAACCCTAACCCTCAACATCACACTAACTCTCACCCTAACACTTATCATCACACTAACCCTACCCTATCACTAACCCTAACCCTCACATTAAACCTACTGCTCAACCTCACCCAAACCCTCACCCTAACCCTTATCCTCAAACTAATCCTACCCTTACACCTAACCCTAACCCTCACACTAAACCTAATGCTCACCCTAACCCTAACCCTACCCCTCAGCCTAATCCTCACCCTAACACTCACCTAACCCTCATCCTCACCCTAAACATCACCCTAAACCTAACCCTCACCCTAATCCTAACCGTAACTCTCACCCTAAACTTAAACCTCACCCTCATCCTAACGCTAACCCTAACACTCACCCTCACCCAAAACCTCACCCTAACACTTATCCTCACACTAACTCTAACCCTAAACCTAACCCTGACCGTACCCCTCAAACTAAGGCTCACCCTAAACCTAACAGTAACCCTAATCCTCACTGTAACCCTAAACCTAACCTTAACCCTCACCCTCATCCTAATCCTCAGTGTAACCCTAACACTCACCTGAACCCGAACCCTCACCCACACCTAAACCTTACCCTCTCCCTCACCCTCATCCTCACCCGAAACCTCACCTTCACCCTAACACTGACCCTCACCCTAAACATCACCCTACCCCTAACCCTTACCATAACACTAACACTCACCCAAACCCTAACTCTCAAACTAAGCCTCACCCTCAACCTAATCCTCATCCTAACCCTAACCCTAACCCTTACCTTACTGAAACCCTCACCCTCAACATCCGCATCACCCTCAGCCTAACTCTTAACCTTACCCTAGACTTGATCCTAAACCTAACCCTCACCCAAAGCCTAACCCTAACCCTCACTCTCACCCTCACCCTAACCCTAACCCTCAACCTAAGCCTCACCCTAACCCTTTCCTTCACCCTAACCCTTACCCTAATACTTACCCTCACACGAATGCTAACCCTCACCCTAATCCTAACCCTCACCCTCCCCCTCCCCCTCCCCCAAACCCTCACCCTAACCCTAATGGTAACCCTAACCCTCAACATCACACTAACTCTCACCCTAACTCTTAGCATCACACTAACCCTACCCTATCAATAACCCTAACCCTCACACTAAACCTAATGCTCAACCTCACCCAAACCCTCACCCTAACCCATATCCTCACACTAACCCTACCCCTAACCCTAACCCTAACCCTCACACTAAACCTAATGGTCACCCTAACCCTCATCCTACCCCTCAGCCTAATCCTCACCCTAACACTCACCTAACCCTTATCCTCACCCTAAACATCACCCTAAACCTAACCCTCACCCTAACCCTAACCGTAACCCTCACCCTAAACTGAAACCTCACCCTAACCCTAACGCTAACCCTAACCCTCACCCTCACCCTAAACCTCACCCTAACATTTATCCTCATACTAACCCTAACCATAAACCTAACCCTACCCCTCAAACTAAGCCTCACCCTAAACCTAACAGTATCCCTAACCCTCACTGTAACCCTAAACCTAAACTTAAACCTCACCCTCATCTTAACCCTCACCGTCACCCTAACACTCACCCGAACCCGAACCCTCACCCACACCAAACCTCACCCTCTCCTAAACCCTCACCCTCACCCGAAACCTCAGCTTCACCCTAACCCTGACCCTCACCTAAACATCACCCTAACCCTAACCCTTACCCTAACACTAAACCTCACCCAAAATCTAACTCTCAAACTAAGCCTCAACCTCAACCTAATCCTCATCCTAACCCTAACCCTTACCTTAATGAAACCCTCACCCTCAACATCCCCATCACCCTCAGCCTAACTCTCACCCTCACCCTAGCCTTGACCCTAAACCTAACCCTCACCCTAACCCTAAACCTAACCCTCACTCTCACCCTCACCCTAACCCTCACCCTCAACCTAAGACTCAAGCTAACCCTTTCCCTCACCCTAACCCTTACCCTAATCCTTACCCTCACACTAATGTTAACCCTAACCCTAACCCTCACCCTAATCCTAACCTTCACCCTCACTCTCACCCTCACCCTAACCTCACCCTAACCCTAACGGTAACCCTAACCCTCACCATCACACTAACCCTCACCCTAACCCTTATCCTCACACTAACCCTACCCCTACCCCTAATCCTAACCCTCACACTAAACCTAATGCTCACCCTAATCCTAACCCTACCCCTCAGCCTAACCCTCACCCTAAAACTCACCTAAACCTCATCCTCACCCTAAACATCACCCTAACACTTATCTTCACACTGACCCTAACCCTAACCCTAACCCTCAAACTAGGCCTCACCCTAAACCTAACAGTAACCCTAACCCTCACTGTAACCCTAAACCTAACCTCAACCCTCACTCTCATCCTAACCCTCACCGCCACCCTAACACTCACCCGAACCCGAACCCTCACCCACACCTAAACCTCACCCTCTCCCGAAACCTCACCCTCACCCGAAACCTCACCTTCACCCTAAACCTGACCCTCACCCTAAACATCACCCTAACCCTAACCCTTACCCTAACACTAACCCTCACCTGAACATTAACTCTCAAACTAAGCCTCACCCTCAACCTAATCCTCATCCTAACCCTAACCCTAACCCTTACCTTACTGAAACCCTCACCCTCAACATCCCCATCACCCTCAGCCTAACTCTCACCCTCACCCTAGCCTTAACCCTAAACCTAACCCTCACCCTAACCCTAAACCTAACCCTCACTCTCACCCTCACCCTAACCCTCACCCTCAACCTAAGGCTCAGCCTAATCCTTTCCCTCACCTTAACCCTTACCCTAATCCTTACCCTCACTCTAATGCTAAACCTAATCCTAACCCTCAACCTCACCCTCACTCTAAGCCTAACCCTAACCCTAATCCTAAATCTATCCCTCACCATCACCCTAATCCTAACCCTCACTCTCACCCTCACCCTAACCCTCACCCTCAACCTAAGCCTCAACCTAACCCTTTCCCTCACCCTAACCCTTACCCTAATCCTTACCTTCACAATAATGCTAACCCTAACCCTAAGCCTCACCCTAATCCTAACCCTCACCCTCACCCTAACCCTCACCCTAACAATAACTGTAACCCTAACCCTCACCATCACACTAACACTCAACCTAACACTTATCATCACACTAACACTACCCCTATCCCTCACCCTTCCCGTAACCCTACCACTCAGCCTACCCCTCACCCTAACACTCACCCTAACCCTCACCCTAAACCTAACGGTAAACCTCACCCTCAGCCGAAACCTAAACCTCACCCTAAACCTCACTCTCACCATAAACATCAACCTAACCCTAACACTCACCATAACTCTAAGCATAAACTTCACCCTAACACTTATCCTCACACTAACCCTTAGCATAACCCTAACCCTAAACCTACCCCTCAAACTAAGCCTCACCCTAAACCCAACAGTAACCCTAACCCTCACTGTAAACCTAACCCTAACCTTAACCTCACCCTCACGCTAATCCTCACCGTCACCCTAACACTCACCCGAACCCGAACACTCACACACACCGTAACACTCACCCTCTCCTGAACCTTCACCCTCACCCAATACCTCACGTTCACCGTAACCCTGACCATCACCCTAAACATTACCCTAACCCTAACCCTTACCCTAACCCTAACACTCACCCGAACCCTAAACTTCAAACTAAGCCTCACCCTCAATCTAATCCTCATCCTAACCCTAACCCTAACCCTTAATTAATTGAAAACCTCACCCTCAACCTCACCATCACTCTCAGCCTAACTCTCACACTCACCCTAGCCCTGAGCCTAAACCTAACCCTCACACAACCCTACCCCTAACCCTCACTCTCACCCTCACCCTAACCCTCACCCTCACCCTAAGCCTCACCCTAACCCTTACTCTGACCCTAAACCTTACCCTAACCCTCACCCACACACTAAACCTCACCATCACCATCACCCTCACCCGCAACCTAAAACTCACCCTCCCCCTAACCCTAAACTTAACCCTAATCCTCATCCTAACCCTAATATTCACCATCAACCTCACCCTCACCCTAAGCCTAGCCGTAAACCTAACCAAAATCCTAAACCTAACCCTCAACGTCACCCTCACCCTAAACCAAACCCTAACCGTAACCCTCACCCTAACCCTAACACTCACTCTAAACCTAACCATTAACCTCACACTCACCCTAAACCTAACGCTAACCTTCACCCTCACCCCAACCCTCACCCTAACCCTATGGCTAACCCTGACCCTCACCATAACCCTAACACTCACCCTAACATTTATCCTATCACTAACCCTAAACCTAACCCTAACCCTCACAATAACCCTAACCCTCACCCTAACCCTGACCCTACCCATCAACCTAAACCTCAACCCAAACTTAACCCTAACCCTAAACCAAACCCTAACCCTACCCCTAAACCTAACGCTCACCCTCACCCTAACACTCACCGTCACCCTAACACTCACCCTAATTCTATCCCTCACACACAACCTAACCCTCACCCTCACCCGAACCCTCACGGTTACTCTAACACTTACCCTTACCCTAAACATCACCATAACCCTAAACCTCACCCTCACCCTAACCAAAACACTCACCATCACCCTAACCCTAGCCCTGAAACTCACCCTAACCCTCACCCTCACACTCACGCTAACCCTATCCCTCACTCGCAACCTAACCCTCAGCCTAACCCTTACACTTACCCTAAACCTAAGTCTAACCCTAAACCTAAACCTAATGCAAAGCCTAACCCTCACTCTCACCCTCATCCTCACCCTCATCCTTACCCTTACCCTCACCCTAACCCTCTCCCTAACCCTCAACCTAAACTTAACTCTTAACCTAACCCTAAGACTAAACCTCACCCTCACCTTCACCCTAACCCTAACCCTAAACCTAACCCTGATCCTAACCCTAATCCTCACACTAAACCTAAGCCTAAACATAACCTTAAACCTCACCTTAACCCTTACCCTAATGCTAAACCTAACCCTGACCCTCACCCTCACCCTAACCCTCACCCTAAATCTAACCCTAACCCTCACTCTCACCCTCAGCCTCAACCTCAAAATAACCCCCACCCTCATCCTCACCCTAATCCTAACCTTAACACTAATCCTCACCCTAACCCTAACCCTCACACTCACACTCATCCTTAGCCTAACCCCAACCCTAAACCTAATCCTAAACCTAACCCTCACCCTCACCCTAAACCTAAAACTAACCCTAACCCTCACCCTCAACCTCACCCTCAACCTGACCCTAACCCTAACCCTAACCTTCACCTTAACCCTAACCCTCACCCTAAAGCTAACCCTAAACCTAACCCTAATCCTCACGCTAAACCTCACGCTAACACTAATGCTAACCCTAACCCTCATCTTTACCCTAACTCTCTTCCTAACCCTTACACTCACACTAACCCTTAACTTAACCCTAATCCTCACACTAACCCTAATCCTAACCCTAAACCTCAAACTCACACTAACCCTCACCTTCACTCTAACCCTCACTCTAATCCTAACCCTCACCCACACCCTAATCCTCACCCTAACACAAACATGAAACCTCACCCTAACCGTCACCCTCAAACAAAACATCACCCTAACCCTAACCCTCACCCTAACACTAACCATAAACCTCAACCTCACCCTAACCTTAACCCTAACCCTAACCCTAAACCTAACCCTCACCGTAACCCTCACCCTAACACTCAGGCTAACCCTAACCCTCACTCTCAACCTAACACTCACCCTAAAACTTACACTCACCCTAACCATAAGCCTAACACAAACCCTCACTCTAAACCTAACCCTCACCCTAACATTAGTGCTAACCCTATCCCTCACCCTAACCCTAACCCTCACCCTAATCCTAACCTTAACCCTACCCCTCAGCCTCACCCTAGCCCTCACCTTAACCCTAAACGTAACACTAACCATACAACTAAACATAAACCTAACTCTAACCCTCACCCTCACTCTCACCATCACCCTCACCCTCACCCTCCCCTAACCTTAATCCTCACCCTGACCGTCACCTTAACCCTAACCTTAACCCTCACCCTAACCCTAACCCTAAACTTAACTCTAACCCTCAACATAAACCGCACCCTCACCCTAAACGTAACCGTAACCCTAAAACTCACCCTAACCGTAACCCTAAACCTAATGCTATCCCAAATCCTCACCCTCACCCTAACACTCACTCTAAACCTTAACCTCACCCTATCCCTAACCCTAACCCTAAACCTAAACCTCAATGTAACCCTAACCCTAACAATAGCCCTCAACCTAACCCTTACTCTCACCATCCCTCTAAACCTCATTGTAACCCTAACCCTCATCCTAAGCCTAACCTTAACCCTCACCCTCAACCTCACCTTAACCCTAAGCCTAATTCTAATACTCACCCTAACCCTAACCCTAACCCTAACCCTCAACATAACCCTCACCCAAACCCTCACCCTAAACCTAACTGTAACCCTAACCCTCACCCTCACCCTAACCCTAACCCTAATGCTATCCCTAACCCTCACCCTCACACTAACCCTCACTCTAACTCTTACCCTCAACCTGACCCTAACCCTAAAACTAAACCTCATCCTAACCCTCACCCTAAACCTAACCCTAACCCTGACCCTTGCCCTAACCCGAACCCTCAACCTAACCCTAAACCTTTCCCTCATCCTAATCCTAAACCTAACCCTAAGCCTCAGCCAAACCGTCTTCCTAACCCTAACCATAACACTCAACCTAATCCTAACGATAACCATAACCCTAAACCTCACCGTATCCCTAAACTTCACCTTCACCCTCACCCTCACCCTCAGCCTAACCTTAACCCTAACCCTATTCATAACCCTAACCCTCACACTCACCCTCATCCTAACTCTAACCCTAACCCTAATCCTGACACTCACCCTAACCCCAACCCTATCCCTAACCCTCAACCTATCCCTAACCTTCAAGCTAACCCTAACCCTAACCCTCACCCTCACCCTAACCCTAACCCTAATGCTATACCTAAACCTCACCCTCACCCTAACCCTCACTCTAACCATTACCCTCACCCTAACCATCACCCAAACCCTAACCTTAACACTAACACTAAACCTCACCCTAACCCTAAACCTAAACATAACCCTCACCCTAACGCTCACCCTAACCTTCAACCTGACCCTAACCCTCACCCTCACCCTAAACCTCAACCTGAAGCTTATCCTCACCCTAACCTTAACCCTAACCCTAACCCTAACGCTCACCATCACCCTAACCCTAACCTAAACCCTAATCCAAACCCTAAACCTCACCCTAATTCTAACTCTCTCCCTAAATCTCATCCTCACCCTAAACTTCATCCTAACCCTTACCCTCATCATAGCCCTAACTCTAACCCTAACCCTATTTTCACCGCAAACCTAACCTTCAACTTCACCCTAAACCTCACCGTCACATTACCCTCACCCTAACACTAACCGTCACCCACACACTAAAACTCACCTTCAACTGAAACCTCACCCCCACCCTTAATTTTCCCTGAACCTCATCCTAAACCTAACTCTAACCCTCACTCTTATACTAACCGTAACCCTCACCTTAACCCTCACCCTAACTCTCACCCTAACTCTAACGCTAACCATCACCCTCACTCTCAACTTAAACCTAACCCTAATCCTTATCCTCACACTATCCCTAACCCTAACCCTAACACTCACATTAACACTAAACCTCACCCTAACCCTAACCCTACCCCTCACCCTACCCCTCACCATAACCCTAACCCCTAACCCTCAACCTAACCCTAACCCTAACCCTCAACTTCACCCTAAGCGTCACTGTCACCATAACCCTCACCCTAACCCTAAACCTCACCTAAACCCTCACCCTCAACCTAACCCTCACCCTCACAATAAACATCACTCTAACCCTAACCCTTTCTCTAACCCTAACTTCACCTTAACCATAACCTTCACTTTAAACCTCACCCTAACCCTAATCCTCACCCTAACCCTAACCCTAAGCCTTTCCTAACCGAAACCCTCATCCCCACCCTGACCCTCACCCTCACCCTAGCCCTCACCCTAAAACTAACCCTAACCCTAACCCTCACCCTTAACATCACCCCCCCTCAACCTAACCCTAAACCTCAACCTCAGCCTAACCCTCACCCTAACAACCTCACCCATAGCCTCAACATCAACCTCAACACTAACCCTAACCCTAACCCTAATTCAAACCCTAACCCTCACCCTCAACTTAACTCTAAACCTAACTCTAACCATAACATTCACCCTAACCCTAAACCTGTCCCTAAACCTCACCCTTACCCTAACCCTAATCCTAAAATTAACCCTCACCCTCAACCTAAACCTTACCCTCACCCTATCCCTAAGCCTAACCCTCAGTCTAACCCTAATCCTAACCCTAAACCTAACCCTAAACCTCACACTAAACTTAACCCTAACCAAAAACCTAACCCTCACCCTCACCCTCAACCTCACCATCACGCTCCCCCTAACCGTCAACCTCACCCTCACCCTAACCCTAACTATAACCCTAACCCTCACACTAAACCTAACCCTGAGCCTAACGCTCACCCTAACCCTCGACCTAACCCTAAACCTCACCCTAACCCTAACCCTCACCCTAAACCTTACCCTCAAACTACCAATAACCCTAAACCTAACTCTAACCCTCACCCTCACCCTAAGCCTAACCTGAACCCTAACCCTCAACCTCACCCTAACTCTAACGCTATCCCTAAACCTCACCCTCACCCTAAACCTCATCCTAACCCTTTCGCTCATCATAACCCTAACTTTAACCCTAACCCTAATCCTCACCATAACCCTAACCCTCACCCTCACCCTAACACTTACTGTCACCTTAACCCTCACTCCAAACCTAACTGCCGTCCACACCCTAAAACTCACCCTCATCCGAACCCTCACCCTCACCCTAACACTACCCTAAAATTCACCCTAACCCTAAACCTCACTCTAAACCTAACTCTAACACTCACTCTCATACTAACCCTAACCCTCAACTTAACAGTCACCCTAACTCTCAACCTAACTCTAATGCTAACCCTAACCCTCATTCTCACCCTAACCCTAACCCTAATCCTTATCCTCACACTATCCCCAAACCTAACCTGAACACTCACATTAACCCTAACCCTCACCCTAACCCTAACCCTAATACTCCACTTCACCTTAACCCTCATTGTCACCCTAACCCTCACCCTAACCCTAACCCTCATCTACACCCTCACCCTCACCTTCACCCTCACCATCGCCCTAAAACTCACCCTCACCCTAAACATCACCCTATCATTAACCCTACCCTAACCCTAACCCTAACCTCACCTTACACCTAACCCTCACCTTAAACCTCACCTTCACCCTAACCTTCACCCTAACACTCACCCTCACCCTAGCCCTCACCCTAAAAGTAACCCTAACCTTAACCCTCACTCTCAAGTACACCCCACCCTCAACCCAACCCTTTCCCTAACGCTCACACTAACCCTAACCCTAACCCTAATGCTAACCCTAAACCTCAACCTCACCCTAACCTTCATCATAACCCTTAACCTCACCCTCAACCTCACCTTAACCTTAACACTAACCCTAACCCTAACCCTCACCCTAACCCTCACTTTAACCCTAACACTAACCATCACCCTAATACTCACCCTAACCCTAAGCCTAACCCTAACCCTCAACCTCACCTTAACCCTCACACTAACCCTCATACTCCCCTGAACCCTAACCCTAACAATCAGCCTAACCCTCATCCTAAACCTAACCCTAACCCTAACCCTCAACCTAACTTTAACCCTAACCCCAATCCTAACCCTCACCCTAACCCTAACCCTCAACCTCAGCCTCAACCTCAACCTCAATCTAACCCTAACCCTAAAACTAATTAAAACCCTCACCGTCACCCTCACCCTAACTCTAAACCTACCCTTAAGCAAAACTCTCACCTAATCATAACCCTGTCCCTAAACCTCACCCTAACCCGAATCCTAATCCTAAACCTAACCCTCAGCCTCAACCAAACCTTAACCTCACCCTATCCCTAAGCCTAACCCTCAGCCTAACCCTCATCCTAACCCTAACCCTAACCCTAACCCTCACCCTAACCCTCACTTTAACCCTAACACTAACCATCACCCTAATACTCACCCTAACCCTAAGCCTAACCCTAACCCTCAACCTCACCTTAACCCTCACACTAACCCTCATACTCCCCTGAACCCTAACCCTAACAATCAGCCTAACCCTCATCCTAAACCTAACCCTAACCCTAACCCTCAACCTAACTTTAACCCTAACCCCAATCCTAACCCTCACCCCAACCCTAACCCTCAACCTCAGCCTCAACCTCAACCTCAATCTAACCCTAACCCTAAAACTAATTAAAACCCTCACCGTCACCCTCACCCTAACTCTAAACCTACCCTTAAGCAAAACTCTCACCTAATCATAACCCTGTCCCTAAACCTCACCCTAACCCGAATCCTAATCCTAAACCTAACCCTCAGCCTCAACCAAACCTTAACCTCACCCTATCCCTAAGCCTAACCCTCAGCCTAACCCTCATCCTAACCCTAACCCTAACCCTAAACCTCACCCTAACCTTAACCCTAACACTTACCCTCACCCAAACCCTAACCCTCACCCTCAACCTCAACTTCACCATCACCCTCACCCTAACCATAACCCTAAATCTCACCCTAAACCTAACCCTAACACTCACATTAACCCTAAACCTAAACCTAATGCTATCCCTAACCCTCACCCTCACCCTAACCCTAATTTTAACCCTTACGTTAATCCTAACTCTCACCCTCACCCTAACCCTAACCCTAACACTAAACCTCACCCTAATCCTGACCCTAAACTTAACCTAAAACTAGCCCTCACCGTAACACTCACTCTAACCCTCGACCTAAACTTAACCGTCACCCTCACCCTAACCCTCAGACTAAACCTTACCCTCACCCTAACAATAACACTAAACCTAACTCTAAACCTCACCCTCACCCTAAGCATAAGGTGAAACCTAAACCTCACCCTCAAACTCACCCTAACTCTAACGCTGTCCCTAAAACTCACCCTCACCCTAAAACTCATCCTAACCCTTACCTTCACCCTAACACTTACCATCATCATAATCCTAACCCTAACCATAAACCTAACCCTCACCCTCATCCTAACCCTTACCGTCACCTTAACCCTCACTCTAAACCTAACGGCCACCCACACCCAAAAACTCACCCTCACCGGAACCCTCACCCTCACCCTAGCCCTAACCTAAACCTCACCCTAACCCTAAACCTCACCCGAAACCTATCTATCCATCATCCTCATACTAACTCTAACCCTCACCTTAACCCTCACCTTAACCCTCAACCTAACCCTAGTGCTAACCCTAACCCTCAGTCTCACCCTAAACCTCACCCTAAACCTTATCCTCACACTAACCATAACCCTAACCCTAACCCTCACATAAACCCTAACCCTCATCCTAACTCTAAACCTACACCTCACCTTAACCCTAATCCTAACCCTCATTCTAACACTAACCCTAAACCTCTCCTTCACCCTAACTCTCACGGTCACCCTAACCCTCACCCCAACCCTAACCCTCAACAACACCTTCACCCTCATCCTCAACCTAATCCTCACCCTAACCCTAAACTTAATCCTCACATAACCCTAACCCTCACCATAAAACTCACCCTCACCCTAATCCACACCCTAACCTTATCCCTAAGCCTTTCCTAACCTAAACCCTCACCCTCATCCTAAACCTCACCCTAACCCTAACCCTCACCCTAGACCTCATCCTAAAACTATCCCTAACCCTAACCCTCACCCTCAACCTCACCCCCAACTTCAGCCTAACCCTAACCCTAAACCTAATCCTAACCCTAACCTTAGCCCTCACCCTCACCCTCACCTAACCCTAACCCTAACCCTAAATCTAATGCTAAAACTACCCCTCACACTCACCCTAACCCTAATCCTATCCCTAACCCTCACCCTAACCCTAATACTAACCCTAAACCTCAACCTCAACCTAACCCTCACCCTAACCCTTACCCTCACCCTCAACTTCACCCTAACCATAAATCTAACCCTAACCCTAAACCTCACCCTAACCCTCACCCTAATCCTACCACTCAGCCTAACCCTCAACCTAAACCTAACCCTAACCCTAATCATCAACCTATCCCTAAAACTAACCCTAACCCTTACCCTAACCCTCACAGTAACCCAAATGCTAACATTAACCCTCAACCAAACCCTAACACTCAACCTAACCCTTACACTCACCCTAACCCTAACCCTAGCCCTAACCCTCACACTAAACCTAACCCTCACCCTAACAATAAAGCTAACCCTAACCCTCACACTAACACTCACCATAACAATAAACCTCACCCTAATCCTGACCTTAACCCTAGCCCTCAGCCTCACCCTAGCACTCACCCTTACTCTAAACCTAACACTAACCATAAAACTAACACTAACCATAACTCTCACCCTCACCCTCATGCTCACCATCAACCTCACCATAACCCTCACACTCACCCTCACCATAAACCAAACCATAACCCTAAACCTCACCCTAAAACTAACTCTGACCTTCACCCTCACCCAAACCCTACGCCTAACCCTAAACCTAAGCCTAAACCTAAACCTAACCCTCAACCTCATACTCACACTAAACCTAAACCTTACCCTAAACCTAACCATAACCCTAACCCTCACCCGAAAACTTACCCTCACCGTCACTCTAACCCTCACCATAACGCTAACCCTCAACCTAACCCTAAACCTAACCCTCATCTTCACCCTCACCCTAACCCTAACCCTAACCCTAAACCTCACCCTAACCCTGTGTCTATCCCCAAACCCAACCCTCAACATAACCCTCACCCTTACCCTCACCCTAACCCTAACTGCAAACCTAACCCTCACCCCCACCCTAACCATAACCCTAATGCTATTTCTAACACTCAAACACACCCTAAACCTCACTCTAACCCTTACCCTCACCCTAATCTTAACCCTTACCCTCAACCTAAACCTAACCCTCCCTCTAACCCTCACACTCACCCTAACCCTAACCCTACCGCTCAGCCTAACCCTCACTCTAAACCTAACCCTAACCTTAATCCTCACCCTATACCTAACCCTAATCCTTACCCTCACCCTAACCCTAACCCTAAACCTAACCCTCAAACTAAACCTAACCCTCACCCTAACAATAACGCTAAATCTACCCCTCACCCCAACACTAACCCTTAACTTAATCCTCACCCTAATCCTAACCTTAACCCTAGACCTCAGCCTCACCCTCGCCCTCACCCTAACCCAAACCTAAAACTAACCATAAACCTAACCCTAAACCTAAATCTCACCCTCACCCTCATCCTCCCCATCACCCTCACCCTAAACCTCACCCTCACCCTATCCCTAAGCATAACTCTAACCCTCACCCTAAACCTAACTTTGACCCTCAACCTCACGCTCATCCTAAGCCTAACACTAAACCTAACCCTATCCCTCACCCTAACCCTTAACCTCACCCTCACTCTAACCATCATATTAACCCTAACCCTCACCCTAACCGTAACCCTAACCCTAACCCTACACCTCAACATAACCCTCACACTCAACCTAAAACTAACGGTAACCCTACCCCTCACCCTAACCCTTACCCTAACCCTAATGCTATCCCTAACCTTCACCCTCACCCTAACCCTCAATCTAACCCTTACCTTCACCCTAAACCTAAACCTAACCCTAAACCTTAATCTCACCCTAAACCTAACCCTAACCCTATCCCTCACCCTAACTCTTACCCTCACCTTCACTCTAACCCTCACCCTAACCATTAACCTCAGCCTAACCCTAACGCTAACCCTCACCCTCACACTCACCCTAAACCTAAACCTAAACCTAACCCCACGCTAACCTTAACCTAACCGTAACTCTCAACATAAACCTCACCCTCACCCTCACCCTAACCCTAACCGTAACCCTAACCCTCACCCTAACGCTACCCCTAACCCTAATGCTATCCTTCACCCTCAGCCTCACCCTAAATCTCACTCTAACCATTAGCCTCACCTTAACTCTAACCCTAACCCTAAAACTAAACCTCACCCTAACCCTCATCCTAACCCTAAACCTAAACCTAACCCTCAACCTAACGCTCACCCTAATCCTCACCCTAACCCTAACACTCACTGTCTCCCTAACCCTAACCCTAAACCTTTCCCTCACCCTAATCCTAACCCTAACCCTAAGCCTAACCCTCACACTAAACCTATCCCTCACCCCACCCCTAACCCTTAACCCTCAGACAAAGCCTCTTCCTAACCCTAACCCTAAGCCTAACTCTAAGCCTCACCCTCACCCTAAGCCTAACTTTAACCCTAACCCTCACCCTCAACCTCACCCTAACTCTAACGCTATACCTAAACATCACCCTCACCCTAAACCTCACCTAACACTTACCCTCACCATAATCCTAACCCTAACCCTAATCCTCACCACAACCCTAAACCTCACCTTCACCCTTAACCTCACAGTCACATTAACCCTCACCCTTACCCTAAACGTCACACCCTAAAACTCACCCTCACCCATACCCTCATACTAACCCTAACCCTCAACTTAACCCTCACCCTAACCCTCACCCTAACCTTAAAGCTAACACTAACCCTCACACTCACCCTAACGCTAAACCTATCCCTCACCCTAACCCTTAACCTGACATTAACCCTAAATCTCACCCTAACCCTAACCGTAACCATAACCATCACACTAAACCTAACCCTCACCGTAACCCTCAGCCAAACCCTCTTACTAACCCTAACCCTAACCCTCAACCTAACCCTAACCCTAACACTAAACCTAACCCTCACCCTAAATCTAAACCTCACACTCAGCTTCACCCTCACCCTCATCCTAACCCTAAACATAACCCTAATCTTAACCCTAACGCTCACACTCACCCTCAACCTAACTCTAACCCTAACCCTAACCCTGACCCTCACCCTAACACCAAACCTATCCCTAAACCCTCAACCTAACACTAACCCTCACCCTTACCCTAACCATAACAATAACCCTAACCCTAATGATAATCCTAAACCTCACCCTCACCCTAACTCTAACACTAACACTCAACCTCACCCTAACCCTAACCCTAACCCTAAACCAAAACCTATCCCTCTCTCTAACGCTCACCCTAACCCTCAACTTAATCCTAACCCTCACCCTAACACTAACCCTTACCCTAAACCTTACCCTCACCTCAACACTAACCCTAACCTTAACTCTAACCCTCATCCTCACCCTGAGCCTAACCTGAACTCTAAACCTCACCCTAACTCTAACGCTATCTCTAAACCTCACCCTCACCCTAAAACTCATCCTATCCCATACCCTCACCATAACCATAACCCTAACCCTAATCCTAATCCTCACTGCAACCCTAACCCTCACCCTCAACCTAACCCTCACCGTCACCTTAACCCTCACCCTAACCCTAACTTTCACCCACACCCTAAAACTCACCTTCACCTAAACCCTCACACTCACCCTAACCTTACCCTAAACCTCATCCTAACCCTAACCCTCACACTAAACCTAACTCTAACCCTCACCCTCATACTATCCCTAACGCTCACCTAATCCCTCACCCTAATCCTCACCCTATAACCCTAACACTAACCCTAATGCTCACTCTCACCCTAACCCTCACCCTAACCCTTATCCTAACTCTAACCCTTACACTACCCCTAAGCCTTACATGAACCCTAACCCTCACCCTAACCATAAGCCTACCCCTCACCCTACCCCTCACCCTACCCCTCACCCTAAACCTAAACCTAAAACTCACCATAACCCTAACCCTAACCCTCACCTTCACCCTAACCCTCACCTACACCGTCACCCTCACCCTCGGCTTAACCGTAACCCTAACCCAAAACCTAACCCTCAACCTAAACCTAAACCTCACCCTCACCCTCACCTTCATCCTCAGCTTAACCCTAACCCTAACCCTTATCCTAACCCTAAACCTCACACTCACCCTTACACTAACTCTAACCCTAACCCTAACTCTGACCCTCACCCTAACCCCTACCCTGTCCCTAACCCTCAACCTAACTTTAACCCTCACCCTAACCCTAAACCTAACCTGCACCCTAACCCTAAACCTAACCCCAATGCTATCCCTAACCCTCTCCCTCATACTAACCCTCAATCTAACCCTAAACCTCACCCTCACCCTAACCCTCACCCTAAATCTTACCCTCACCCTAACCCTAACCCTAATCCTAACTCTAACTCTCACCCTCACCCTAAGCCTTACCTGAACCCTAACCCTCACCCTAACCCTCACCCTCACCCTAAAGCTATTCCTAACCCTTAGCCTCACCGTAAGCCGAACACTAACCCTAACCCTAATCCTCACTGCAACCCTAAACCTCACACTAACCCTAACCCTTAGCATCACCTTAACCCTCACCCAAACCCTAACCATCACCAACACCTTAAAACTCACCCTCAGCCGAAACCTCACACTCACCCTAAACTTACCCTAAACTTCATCCTCACACTAACCCTCACCCTAATTCTAACTCTAACCCTCACCCACATACTAAGCCTAACCCTCACCTTAACCGTCACTCTAAACATCACCGTAACCCTAACGCTAACTCTAACCCTCAATCTCACCCTAAGACTCACCCGAACCCTTATCCTCACACTAACCCTAAACCTAACCCTAAACCACACATTAACGGTAACCCTCACCCTAACCCTAACCCTACACCTCACCCTAACCTTCACCTTAACCCTAACCCTAACACTCACCCTAACTCTAACCCTAACCCTCACCTTCCACCTAACCCTCACAAACACCCTGACCCTCACCATCAGCATAACCCTAAACCTAACCCTCACCGTAACCCTAAACCTCACCCTTACCCTCACAATAACCCTCAGCCTAACTCTAACACTAACCGTAATCCTAACCTAAACCTCACCCTCACCCTCACCCTAACCCTAATGCTATCCCTAACCCTCACCCTCACCCTAACCCTCAGTCTAACCCTTACCCTCACACTAACCCTAAACCTAACCCTAACCCTAATGCTATCCCTAACCCTCACCCTCACACTAACCCTAAACCTAACCCTAACCCTAATGCTATCCCTAACCCTCACCCTCGCCCTAAACCTCACTCTAACCCTTACCCTCACCCTAACCCTTACCCTAACCCTAACCCTAACACTAACACTAAACCTAACCCTAACCTCACCCTCACCCTAAACCTCACCCTAAAACTTACCCTAACCCTAATGCTAATGCTAACACTAACTCTAATCCTCAACCTTACCCTAAGTGAAACCTGAACCCTAACCCTCACCCTAACCCTCACCCTAACTCTAACGCTGTCCCTAAACCTCACCCTCACCCTCACCCTCATTCTAACCTTTGTCCTCACCATAACCCTAACCCTAAACCTAACCCTAATCCTCACCACAACCCTAACCCTCACCCTCACCCTAACCCTCACTGTCACCTTAACACGCAACCTAACCCTAACCGCCACCCACACCCTAAAATTCACCCTCATCCTCAAGTTCATCCTCACCATAACCTTACCCTAAACCTCACCCTAAACCTAACCCTCACCCTAAACCTAACTCTAACCCTCATCCTCATACTAAACCTAACCCTTACCTTAAACCTCACCCTAACTCTCAACCTAACCCTAACCCTAATCCTCACCCTAAACCTAAACCTCACATTAAACCTCACCTTCACCATAATCCTCAACCTAACCCTAACAATAAACCTTTCCTAAACGAAACCCTCACCCTCACCCCAACCCTCACCCTTAGCCTCACCCTAAGCCTAAACTTACCCCTAAGCCTAATCCTAAACCTAACCTTCAACCTCAACCTAACCCTAAACCTAATCCTCACCCTAACCCTCAACCTCACCCTAATCCTAACCCTCACCCTAAACTTTACCCTCAGCCTAACCCTAACCCTAAAACTAACTGTAACCCTCAACCTCACCCTAAGGCTCACCCGAATCCTAACACTCACACTAACCCTCACCCTAACTTTAACGCTATCCCTAAACCTCACCCTCACCCAAAACTCATCCTAACCTTTACCCTCACCATAACCCTAACCCTAACCCTAAACCTAATGCTTAATGTAATCCTAACCCTCACCCTCACCCTAACCCTAAACGTCACCTTAACCCTCACCCTAACCATAACCATCACGCCCACACTAAAACTCACCCTCACCTGAACCCTCACCCTGACCCTACCCTAAACCTCACCCTAAAGCTAACCCTAACCCTAAACCTAACTCTAACCTCAACCGAATACTAAAACTAAAACTCACCTTAACCCTAAACCTAACTCTAACCCTAAACGTAAATCTCAACCGAAACCTCACCTTAAACCTTATCCTCACACTAACCCGAACCCTAACCCAAACCCTCACATTAACCCTAACACTCACGCTAACCCTAAACCTACCCCTCACCCTACCCCCCACCCTAAGCCAAACCCTAACCCTCAGCTTAACACTAACCCTAACACTCACCTTGACCCTCACCCTCACCATCACCCTCATCCTCAGCCTCACCCTCAACCTAACCATCACTCTAACACTTACCCTCACCCTAAACCTCATCCTAACCCTAACCCTAACACTAACACCAAACCTGACTCTAACCCTCACCCTAAAACTCACCCTAAAACTAACCCTCACCCTAACCCTCAGGATAACCCTAACTCTAACCCTAAACTTAACCCTAACCTTCACCATCACCCTAAATCGAACACTAACACTAACCCTGACACTCAACCTAACCCCAACCCGCAACCTAACCCTAACCCTCACCCTCAACCTAACCCTAACACTCACCTTAAACCTCACCCTTACTCTAATGCTAGCCCTAACTCTCACCCTCACCCTAAACCTCACCCTAACCCTTACCCTCTCCATAACCCTAAACCTAACCCTAATCCTCACACTAAGCCTCACCCTAACACTCACCCTAAAAATAACCCTAACCCTCACCTTCACCCTAACCCTCACCGTCACCCTATCCCTCACCCTAAACCTAAACCTCACCTACACCATAACCCTCATCCTAACCCTCACCCTCACCCTCACCCTAAACCTCAACCTAAATATCACCCTAACCTAATCCTCATCCTAACCCTAACCCTAATCCTCACCCTACCCCTAACCCTAAGCCTTTCCTAACCGAATCCCTCACCCTCACCCTAAACCTCACGCTAACCCTCACCCTCACCCTAGCCCTCACCCTAAAACTAACCCTAACCCTAACCTTCAACCAAACCATCACTCTCACCATAACCCTCAACCTCACTCTCACCCAAACCCTAACCATAAACCTAACCCTCACCCTAAACCTAACCCTCACCCTCACCCTCACCATTACCCTCACCCTCACCTTCAACCTCACCCTCACACTAACCCTAACCACAAGCCTAAACCACACCCTAAACCTAAATCTGACCCTCACCCTCAAGCTCACCCTAAGCCTAACCCTACACCTGAGCCTAATAATAAACCTCACCATCACACTCACCCCAACCCTAAACATAAACCTCTCACTAACACAAACCCTAACCCTAGCCCTCACCCTAACCCTTACACACACCTCACCCTAAACCTAACCCTCACCCTATCCCTTACACTAACCCTAACCCTCACCCTCACCTCACCCTAAGCCTGAAATTAACCCTCACCCTCACCCTAACCCTAACCCTAAGGTTAACCCTAATCCTCACCCTCAGCCTAACCCTCATCTTAACCCTAAATCTAACCCTAACCCTCAACCTAACCTTAACCCTAACCCTAACCCTCACCCAAACCATAACCCTAACCCTCACCCTCAACCTCACCATCACCCTCACCCTAAACCTCACCCTCACCCCCACCCTAACGCTAACCATAACACTAACCCTCAACCTCACCCTCAACCTCACCCTATCCCTTAAACTCATGCTAACCCTAAGCCTAAACTGAAACCTAACCCTCACCTTAAATCTAACCATATCTGTAAACCTCACCCTCACCCTAAACCTCATCTTAACCCTTACTGTCACCATAAACCTAAACCTAAACCTAAACGTAATCCTCACCAAAACCCTAACCCTCACCCTCACCCTAACCCTCACCATTACCTTAACCCTCTCTCTAACCCTAACCGCCACCCACACCCTAAAACTCACCCTAACTCGAACCCTAACCCTCATTCTAACCCTACCCAAAACCTCACCCTAAACATAACCCTCACCCTAAACCTCTCTAACCCTCACCCTCATATTAACCCTAGCCCTCACCTTAGCCCTCACCCTAACCCTCACACTAACCCTAAAGCTCACCCTAACCCTCAGTCTCACCCTATCCCTCACCCTAACCCTAACCCTAACCCTCACCCTAAGCCTAACCCTCACCTTCACACTCACCTTCACCCGCACCCTCACCCTAACACTCACCCTCACCCTAAACATCACCCTAACCCTAACCTTCACCCTAACCCTAACCTTAATCCTCACGTAAGCCTAACCCTCACCTTAAACCTCATTCTCTACCTAATCCTCACCCTAAACCTAACACTAAGCTTTTCCTAACCGAAACCCTCACCCTCACAATGACCCTCACCGTAACACTCACCCTCACCCAAGTCCTCACCCTAAAACTAACCCTAACCCTAACCCTCACCCTCAACCTCACCTCCAACTTCAGCCTAACCCTCACCCTAAACCTAAACCTAAACCTAACCCTAAACCTCACCCTCACCCTCACACTAACGCTAACCCTAACCCTAACATAAATGCTAACATTAGACGTCACCCCAACCCTAACCCTAATCCTAACCCTAACACTCACCTTAAATATAATGCTAACCCTAAACCTAAAACTCACCCTAACGCTCACCCTAACCCTTACCCTCACCCTCAACCTCAAACTAAAACTAATCTTAACCCAAACCCTAACCCTCACCCTAACCCTCACCCTCACACTAAGCCTAACACTACACCTCAGCCTAAACCTCCCTCTAAACCTAACCCTAACCCTAATCCTCACTCTATAGCTAACCCTAAAACTAACCCTCACCCAAAACCTCCCCCTCACCGTATCCCTAATGCTAACATTAACCCTCAACCTCACCCTAAACCTCGCCCTAACCCTTACCCTCACCTTAACCCTATCCCTCACCTTCACCCTAAGCTTAACCCTAACCCTAACCGTAATCCTCACACTTACCCTAATCCTTACCTTAAACGTAACCATACATGTCACCCTAATGCTAACTTTAACCTAACCCTAACCCTAACCCACAACCTAACACTAACACTAACCCTCACCCTAATCCTCACCCTAAACCTAAGCCTAACCTTAACAATCACATTACACTCACCCTTAACCTTACCCTCCCCTGAACCCTAACCCTAACCCTTAGCCTAACCCTCATCCTAACCCTAAACCTAACCCTAACCCTTACCCTAACCTTAACCCTAACCCTACTCTAATCCTCACAAAAACCCTAACCCTCACCCTAAACCTAACCGTACACATCACTCTAACCCTAACTTTAACGTAAACCTAACACTAACCCTCAGCCTAACCCTTAACCTAACCTTAAACGTCAAACTCAACCTAACCCTCATCATCACCCTAACCCTCACTCTAACCGTAAACCTCACCCACACCCTAACCCTCACCCTAACCTAAACCTAACCCTAACCCTTACCCTCACCATAACCTTAACCCTAACCCTAAACCTAAACCTCACCCTAACCCAAACCCTAACCTTATCCCTCAGCCTAACCCTTACCCTCACCGCCACTCTAACACTCACCATAACCATAACCCTCATCCTCAACCTAACCCTAACCCTAAACCTCACCCTAACCCTAACCCTAACCGTAACCCTAACCCTCAATATAACACTCAACCTCACACTCACCCTAAACCTCAGTAACCCTAACCCTCACCCTAAGCATAAGCCTAATCTAATGCTATCCTTAAACCTCACCCTCATCCTAAATCTCACTCTAAATTTTACCCTCACCCTAACCCTAACCTTAACCCTAAAATTAAACCTCAACCTAACCCTCACCTTAAGCCTAAACCTAACCCTAACCTTCACCCTAACGCTCACCCTAAACCTCAACCTAACTCTAACACTCACCGTCAACCTAACCCTCAACCAAAAACTTTCTATCACCCTAATCCTAACCCTAACCCTAAGCCTAACAATCACACTAACCCTATCGCTCACACTAACCCTAACCCTAACCCTTCAGCCAAACCCTTTTCCTAACCTTAAACCTAACCCACAACCTAACCCTAAACCTAAACCTAAAACTAATTCTCACCCTAACCCTAAACCTCACCCTCACCCTAACCCCAACCCTATCCCTAACACACAAACTAACACTAACCCTCACCCTAACCCTTACCCAACCCTTACCCTAACCCTAACCCTAACCCTAATGCTATCCCTAACCCTCACCCTCACCATAACCCTCACGTTAAATCTTACCCTCACCCTAAGCCTAAACCTAAACCTAATCCTCACCCTAACGCTCACCATATACCTCAACCTAAACCTAACGCTAAACCTAAAACTCACTCTCACCCTAATCCTCACACTAACCCTTATGCTCACAGTAACCCTAACCCTAACCCGCACATTAATGCTAACCCTCACCCTAACCCTAACCCTAACCCTCACCTTCAAACTAAACCTCACCTACACCCTCACCCTCATCCTCAGCCTAACCCTAACCCTAACCCTAAACCTGACCCTCACCCTAACTCTAAACCTCACCCTCACCCACAACCTCACCCTCAGCCTAACCCTAACCCTAATCCTAACCCTAACCCTCACACTCCCCCTCATGCTAACTCTAACCCTAACCCTAATGCTGACTTTCGCCTTAACACCAACCCTATCCTTAACCCTCAACCAAACCCTAACCCTCACCCTAACCCTAACCCTAAACCTCACCCAAACCCTAACCCTAACCGTAATGCTAACCCTAAACATCACCCTCACCCTAAGCCTCACTCTAACCCTTACTCTCACCCTAACTTTCACCCTAATTCTAACCCCAATTCTAACACTAAATCTAACCCTAACCTCACCCTAACCCTAAACCTAACACATTCCTTAACGCCCACGCTAAGCCTCAACCTAACCCTAACCCTCAACCTCACACTAACCCTCACCCTAAACCTTACCCTAAACCTAAAACTAACCCTAACCCTAACTCTAACCCTCACCCTCAACCTAACCCTAACCTGAACCCCAACCCTCACCCTAAATCTCACCCTAACTCTAACGCTGTCCCTAAACCGCACCCTCACCCTAAAACTCATTCTAATCCTGACCCTCACCATAACCCTAACCCTAACCCTAATCCTATCACAACCCTAACCCTCACCCTCACCCTAACCCTCATCGACACCTTAACCCTCACCCTAACCCTAACCATCACCTACACCCTAAAACTCACCCTCACCTGAACCCTCACCATCACCATAACCGTACCCTAAACCTCACCCTAAAACTAATCCTCACCCTAAACCTAACTCTAACACTCACCCTCATACTAAACCTAATGCTAACCTTCACCTTCACCCTAACCCTAACGGTAACCCTAACAATCAATCTCACCCTAACCCTCACCCTAACACTTATCCTCACACTAATCCTAACACTAACCCTAACCCTCACATTAACCCTAACCCTCTCCCTAACCCTAACCCTACTCCTCACCCTCGCCCTCACCCTAAACCTAACCCTAACCCTCACCTTCACCGTAACCCTCACCCTAAAACTCATCCTCACCCTAAACATCATCCTAACACTAACCCTCACCATAACCCAAACCCTAACCCTAATGCTATTTCTAACCCTCACCCTCACCCTAACCCTCACTCTACCCCTTACCCTCACCCTAACCCTAACTCTTACCCTCACCCTAAACCTAACCCTCACCCTAACCCTCACACTAACCCTAACCCTGAACCTACCCCTCAGCCTAACCCTCACCCTAAACCTTACCCTAAACCTAATCCTCACCCTATACCTAACCCTAAACCTTACCTTCACCCTAACCCTCAGACTCACCCTCACAATAACTCTAACACTAACCCTAACCCTGACCCCCACTCTAATTCCAACCCTATCCCTAACCCTCAACCTAACACTAAACCTCACCCTTACCCTAAGCCTAACCCTCACCCTAACCCTAACCCTAACCCTAATGCTATGCCTAACCCTCACCCTCACCCTAACCCTAACACTAGCACTAAACCTCACCCTAACCCTAAACCTAAAGCTAACCCTCACCCTTACGCTCACGCTAACCCTCAACTTAACCCTAAATCTCACCCTAAACGTAACCCTCACCCTAAATCTTATCCACACCCTAACACTAAACCTAAGACTAACTCTAACCCTCACCCTCACCCTAAGCCTAACCTGAACTCTAAACCTCACCCTAACTCTAACACTATCCCTAAACCTCACCCTCACCCTAAACCTCATCCTAACCCATACCCTCACCATAACCCTAAACCTAAAACTAACCCTCACCTTCACCCTAAATCTCAGCGTCACCCTAACGCTCACCCCAACCCTAACCCTCACCTACACCCTCAGCCTCACCCTCACCCTCACCCACACCATAACACTCACCCTCACCCTAAACATCACCCCAACCCTAACCCTCACCCTAACCCTTACCCTAACACTACCCCTCAGCCTAACCTTCACACTAAACCTAACCCTAACCCTAATCTTCACCCTATAGCTTACCCTAACCCTAACCCTCACCTTAACCCTCCCCCTCACCATAACAGTAATGCTAACATTAACCCTCAACCTCACCCTAAACCTCACCCTAACCCTTACCCTCACCTTAACCCTATCCCTCACCTTCACCCTAAGTTTAAACCTAACCCTAACGCTAATCCTCACAGTAACCCTAAACCTCACCCAAAACCTAACCATACATGTCACCCTAACCCTAACTTTTACCTAACCCTAACCTTAACCCACACCCTAACCCTAAAACTAACCCTCAACCTAATCCTCACCCTAACCCTAAGCCTAACCTTAACCCTCACATTAATCTCACCCTTACCCTTACCCTCCCCTGAACCCTAACCCTAACCCGCACCCTCACCCTCATCCTACCCTAACCCTAACCCTAACCCTCACGCTAACCTTAACTGTAACCCTAACACTAATCCTCACACTAACCCTAATCCTCACCCTAAACATAATCTTACACGTCACCCTAACCCTAACTTTAACCTAAACCTAAACCTTACCGTCATCCTAACCCTAACACTAACCCTAAACTTCAAACTCACCCTAACCCTCACCGTCACCCTAACCCTCACTCTAACCCTAACCCTTACTCCCACCCTAATCCAAACCCCAACCCTCAACCTAACCGTCACCCTCAACCTAAATATCACCTTAACCCTAACCCTCACCCTAACATTAAACATAATCCTCACCCTCACCCTAACCTTAACACTAACCCTAACCCTAAACCTAACCCTTACTGTAACTCTCACCGTAACACTCAGGCTAACCCTAACCCTCACTCTCACCCTCACACTCACCCTCACAATCACCCTCACCCTAACTCTTACCCTCATCCTCACCCTAACAGTAACCCTAACCCTCACACTAAACCTAACCCTCACCCTAATCCTAAACTTGACCCTAGACCTCAACCTCACCCTAGCCCTCACCCTAACCCTAAACCTAAAACTAACCATAACCCTCACCCTCACCCTCAACTTAAACCTAAACTACACCTTAACACTAACCCTAAACCTAGCCCTCACACTAACCCTTACCCTCACAGTCACTCTAACCCTCACCCTAACCCTAACCCTAAGCCTCACCCTCACCCTCACCCTAACCCTAAACCTCACCCTATCCCTAAACCTAACCCTAACCCTACAACTCAACATAACCCTCACCCTCACCCTAACCCTAACGGTAACCGTAACACTCACCCTAACCCTAACACTAACACTAATGCTATCCTTAACCCTCACCCTCTCCCTAAATCTCACTCTAACACTTACCCTCACCCTAACCCTAACCCTAACCCTAAAACTAAACCTCAACCTAACCCTCACCTTAACCATAAACCTAACCCTAACCCTCACCCTAACGCTCACCCTAACCCTAACACTCACTGTCACCCTAACCCTCAACCTAAAATTTCCTTCACCCTAATCCTAACCCTAAACTTAAGCCTAACCCTTACACTAGCTTTAAACCTTACCCTTACCCTCCCCCGAACCCTAACCCTATCCCGCAGCCTCACCCTAACCCTAACCCAACCCTCAGCCAAACCCTCTTCCTAACCCTCACCCTAATCCTCAACCTAACACTAAAACTAAACCTAATTCTCACAATAACCCTAAACCTCACCCTCACCCTCACCC
The DNA here is from genome assembly GCF_024711535.1 of Dipodomys merriami. NCBI lineage: Eukaryota > Metazoa > Chordata > Mammalia > Rodentia > Heteromyidae > Dipodomys > Dipodomys merriami. The sequence goes on from NW_027203182.1 coordinate 1,000,330, forward strand.
TCACCCTCAGCCTAACCTTAACCCTAACCCAAATCCTAACCCGAACCCTCACACTCACCCTCACCCTAACTCTAACCCTAACCCTAACACTGACCCTCACCCAAACCACAACCCTATCCCTAACCCTCAACCTAACTCTAACCCTTACCCTAAACCTTACCCTAACCCGCACCCTAACCCTTACCCTAACCCTAATGCTATCCCTAACCCTCACACTCACCCTTACCCCCACTCTAAATCTTACCCTCACCCTAACCCTCACCCTAACCCTAAAGCTAAACCTAACCCACACCCTAACGCTCACCCTATCCCTCAACCTAACCCTAACGCTAACCCTAAACCTCACTCTCACCCTAATCCTCACACTAACCCTTATCCTCAGAGTAACCCTAACCCAAACCCTAACCCGCACATTAACGTTAACCCTCACCCTAACCCTAACACTACCCTTCACCCTACCCCTCAACCTAACCGTAACCCTAACCCTCAACGTCACCCTAACCCTCACTTACATGCGCACCCTCAACTTCAGCCTAACCCTAACACTAAACCTGACCCCCACCCTACACCTAAACCTCACCCTCACCCACACCCTCACCCTCAGCCTAAACCTAATCTTAACCCTAATCCTAACCCTAAGCCTCACACTCCCCCTCAACCTAACTCTAACCCTAACCCTAAGGCTGAATTTCACCCTAACACCAACCCTATCCATAACCCTCATCCTAACCCTGACCCTCACCCTAATCCTAACACTAAACCTCACCCGAACCCTAACCCTAACCCGAATGCTAACCCTCACCCTCACCTTAACCCTCACTCTAACCCTTACCCTCACACTAACACTAACACTAAACCTCACCCTATCCCTCACCCTAACCCTAAACCTAAACTTAACACTCTCCTTAATGCCCAACCTAACACTCAACCTAACCCTAACCCTCACCCTCACCCTAACCCTCACCCTAAACCTTACCCTAACCCTAACCCTAACCCTAACCCTAACCCTAACTCTAACGCTAACTTCAACCTAACCCTAACCTGAACCCTAACCCTCACCCTAACACTCACCCTAACCCTAACGCTGTCCCTAAACCTCACTATCACCCTAAACCTCATTCTAACCCTTACCCTCACTATATCCCTAACCCTAACCCTAATACTAACACAACCCTAAAGCTCACCCTCACCCTAAACCTCACCGTCACCTTAACCTTCACCCTAAACCTAACCGTCAACCACACCCTAAAACTCACCCTCACTGGAACCCTCACCCTCACCATAACCTTACCCTAAACCTCACCCTAAACCTAACCCTCACCCTAAACCTAACTCTAACACTCACCCTCATACTAACCTTAAGCCTAGCCTTAACCCTTACCCTAACCCTCACCTTAACCCTAACGCTAACCCTAAACCTCAATCTCACCTTAACACTAACCTAAGTCTTATCCTCACACTAACCCTAACCCTAATCCTAACCCTCACATTAAACCTAACCCTCACCCTAACCCTAACTCTACTCCTCACCCTAGCCCTCACCTTAACCATAACCTTAAACGTCACCCTAACCTTAACCCTAACCCTCACTTTCACCCTAACCCTCACCGTCACCCTACCCTCACCCTAACCCTAACCCTCACCCTCACCCTAACCCTCACCATAACCCTCACCGTCAACCTCACCCCCACCCTCAACCTAACCCTAACCCTAACCCTAACCCTCACTCTAAACCTAAACCCAATGATAACCCTAAACCTCAACCTCACCCTAAACCTCACCCTAACCCTTAACCTCAACCTCAACCTCAACCTAACTCTAACACTAACCGTAATGCTAAGCCTCCCCTAACCCTCAGCCTAACCCTAACGCAAACACTAATCCTTACCCTATACCTAAACCTAATGCTAACCCTCACCCTAACCCTCAGCCTCACAATAAATCTAATGCTAAGATTAACCCTTAACCTCACCCTAAACTTCGCCCTAAACCTTACCTTCATCTAAAACCTATCCCTCACCCCCACCCTAACCCTGACCCTAAGCCTAAACCTCACCCTCAGCCTCAAGCTCAACCTCAGCCTAACCCTAACCCTAACCCTAACTCAAACCTTAACACTAAACCTCACACTAACTCTAAACCTAACCCTAACCCAAACCCTCAGGCTAACACAAACTCTATCCCTAACCCTCACCCTAACCCTAAACCTAATCCTAAACCTAACCCTCACCCTCCCCCTAACCCTTAACCTCACCCTAACCCTAAGCCTAACCCTCGGCCTAACCCTCATACAACACTAACCCTAACCTTAACCCTCACCCTTACCTTAACCCTAACCCGAACCCTAACCCTAACCCTCAACCCAACCCTAAACCTCACCCTCACCATCAACCTCACCATCACACTCATCCTAACCCTCACACTCACCCGAACCCTCACCCTAACCCTCACCCTAAACCTAACCATCACACTCAATCTCACAATGACCCTCACCCTAACCCTCACCCTCACCCTCACCCTAACCCTAAACATAACCCTAACCCTCACCCTAAACCTAACTCTGACCCTCACCCTCACCCTCACACTAAGCCTAACCCTACAACTAATCCTAATACTAAACCTAACCCTCACCCTCACGCTTACCCAAACCTAAAACCCCACCTAAGACTAAGCCTAACCCTAGCACTCACCTAACCCTTATCCTCACCATCACCCTAACCCTAATCCTTAACATAACCTAACCCCCATCGTAACCCTAACCCTCACCCTCACACTAACCCTAAACCTAACCCTAGCCCTCACCCTAACCCTTACCCTCGCTGTCACTCTAAACCTCACCCTAACCCTAACCCTCACCCTAACCCTAAACCTAACTCTAACCCTCACCCTCAACCCTAACCCCCAAACTCACCCTAACCCTATTCCTAACCCTAAAACTAACCCTCAACTTAACCCTCACCCTTACCCTCACCCTAAGCCTATCCACAACCCTAACCCTCACCCTACGCCAAACCCTAAACCTAATGCTATTTCTAATCCTCACCCTCACCCTAACCCTCACTCTAACACTTACCCTCACCCTAACCCTAACCCTTACCCTCACCCTAAACCTAACCCTCCCTCTAACCCTCACACTCACCCTAACCCTACCCCTCAGCCTAACCCTCACCCTAAACCTAACCCTAACCCTAATCCTCAACCTATACCTAACCCTAACCATTACCCTCACCCTAACACTAACCCTAACCCTCAAACTAAACCTAACCCTCACCCTAACAGTAACACTAACCCTACCCTTCACCCTAACACCCACCCTAACCTTAATCCCCACCCTAATCCTAAACTTAAACCTAGACCTCAGTCTCACCCTATCACTAACCCAAACCCTAAACTTAAAACTAACCATAACCCTAACCCTAAACCTAACTCTCAGCCTCACCCTCATCCTCACCATCACCCTCACCCTAATCCTCACCCTCACTCTCAACCTAACACTTACCATAACATTAACCCTCACACTAATTTTAACTCTGACCCTCACCCTCACCCTCACCCTAAACCTAATGCTAAACCTAAACCTGAACCTCACCCTAACGCTCACCCTAATGCTTACCCTCACCCTCAACCTCACCCTAAACCTAACCCTAACCCTAGCCCTCACCTTAACCTTACTCTCACCGTCACTCTAACCCTCATATTAACCCTAACTCTCATCCTAAACCTAACCCTAACCCTCACCCTCACTCTCACTCTAACCCTAACCCTAACCCTCACCCTAACCCTAAACCTAACCCTAACCCTACAACTCAACATAACCCTCACCCTCAACCTAATCCTAACGCTAACACTAATCCTTATCCGAAATTTAACCCTAATCCTAATGCTATCGCTAAACTTCACCCTCAACCTAACCCACACTCTACCCATTACCCTCACCCTAAACCTAAACATAACACTAAATCTAAACCTCACTCTAACCCTACACCTAATCCTGTCACCCTAACTCTTACCCTCACCGTCACTCTAACCCTTACCCTAACCATCACCCTCACCCTAACCCTAACCCTAACCTTCACCCTAACCCTAACCCTAACCCTCACCCTAACCCTAACCATAACTTTAACTCTCAACATAACACTCACCCTCACCCTCATCCTATCCCTCACCCTAACCCTAATCCTAACCCTAAACCTAATGCTAAACGTAACCCTCACCCTCACCCTAAATCTCACTCTAACCATTACCCTCACCCTAACCCTAACCCTAACCCTAAAACTAAACCTCACCCTAACCCTCACCCTAACAATAAATGTAACCCTAACCCTCACCCTAATCCTAACACTCACCATCACCGTAACCCTCACCCTAAACCTTTCCCTCACCCTAATCCTAACCCTAACTCTAAGCCTAACCCTCACACTAACCCTATCCCTCACCCTAAATCTACCCCTAACCCTCAGCCAAACCCTCTTCCTAACCCTAAACTTAACCCTAATTCTAAACTTCACCCTCACCCTAAGCCTAACCTGAAACCTAACCCTCACTCTCAACCTCACCCTAACTCTAACGCTATCCCTAAACCTCACACTTACCCTAACTCTCATCCTAATCCTTACCCTCACCATAACCCTAACCCTAACCCTAACCCTAATCCTCATGGCAACCCTAAGCCTCACCCTCACCCTAACACTCACCGTCACCTTAAGCCTCACCCTTACCCTAACCGTCGCACACAACCTAAAACTCACGCTCACCCGAACCTGAACCCTCACCCTAAACTTAAACTAAACCTCAGCCTAACCCTAACCCTCACCCTAAACCTAAGTCTAATGCTCACCCTCATAATAACACTTACCCTCAACTTAACCCTCACCATATCCCTCACCCTAACCTAACGCTAACCCTAACCCTCACACTCACCCTAACCCTTACCCTCAACCTAACCCTAACCCTAACCCTAACCCTCACACTAAACCTAACCCACCCCCTACCCCTAATCGTAACACTAACCCTAACCCTCAACATAACCCTCACCCTCACCCTCACCCTAACACTCACCATAAATTTAATCCTCCCCCTAACTGTAACTTAAATCCTAATGCAATCCCTAAACCTCACCCTCATCCTAACCCTCACTCTAACCCTTACCCTCATCCTAACACTAACCCTAACCCTAAAACTAAACCTCATCCTAACCCTCTACCTAACTTAAAACTAACCCTAACAATGACCCTAACGCTCACCCTAACCCTGACCCTAACCCTAACCCTCACAGTGACCCTAACACTGACCCTAAACCTTTCCCTCACCCTAATCCTAAACCTAACCATAATCCTAACCCTCACTCTAAATCTAACCCTCACCCTAACCCTAACAATAACCTTCAGCCAAACCCTTTTCCTAACCCTAACCTCAACCCTCAACCTAATCTTAACCTTAAACCTCAAACTAACCCTAATCCTAACCCTAAACGTAACCCTCAACCTAAACCTAAACCTCACCCTCACCCTCAGCCTAAACTTAACTCTAACCCTAATCCTAACCCTAAACCTCACACTCACCCTCATCCTAACTCTAACCCTAACCCTAACCCTAACCCTGACCCTCACCCTAACTCCAACCCTATCTCTAACCCTCAACCTAACACTAACCGTCACCCTTACCCTAACCCTAACCCTCACCCTAACCCTAACCCTAACCCTAATTCTATCCCTAAACCTCACCCTCACCCTAACTTAACACTAACACTAAACCTCACCCTAACCCTCAACCTAACCCTAAACCTAAAACTATCCTTCACCCTAACGCTCACCCTAACCCTCAACTTAACCCTAAACCTCACCCTAAAACTAACCCTCACCCTAAAACTTACCCATACCCTAACACTAACCCTAGCACTAACTCTAACCCTCACCCACACCCTAAGCCTAAGCTGAACCCTAACCCTCACCCTCACGCTCACCCTAACTCTAACACTATCCCTAAACCTCACCCTCACCCTAAGCCTCATCCTAACCCGTACCCTCACCATAACCCTAACACTCACCCTAACCCTAACCCTAACCCTCACCTTCACTCTAACCCTCACTGTCATCCTAATGCTCACCCCAACCCTGACCCTCATCTACACCCTCACCCTCACCCTCACCCTAACACTCACCCTCACCCTAACCATCACCCTAACCCTAACCCTCACCCTAACCCTAACCTCAATCCTCACATAACCCTAACCCTCACCTTAAACCTCATCCTCACCCTAATCCTCACCCTAAACCTAACCCTAAGCATTTCCTAACCGAAACCCTGACCCGCACCGTGACCCTCACCCTAACCCTCACCCTCAACCTAGCCCTCACCCTAAAACTAACCCTAACCCTCACACTCAAGCTCACCCCCAAATTCAGCCTAACCCTAACCCTAAAACTAATCCTAAACCTAACCCTAACCGTCACCCTCACCCTCACCCTAACCCTCACCCTAACACTAACACTAATGCTAACACTAGCCCTCACCCCAACCCTAACCCTATTCCTAACCCGAACCCTCACCCTAAACCTAATGTTCACCCTAAACCTAAACCTCACCCTAACGCTCACCCTAACCCTTACTCACACCCTCAACCACACCCTAACCCTAACCCTAACACTACCCCTCTGCCTAACCTTCACCCTAAACCTAACAGTAACCCTAATCCTCACCCTATAGCTAAACATAACCCTAACCCTCACCCTAACCCTACCCCTCACCATAACCCTAATGCTAACATTAACCCTCAAAATCATCCTAAACCTCACCCTAACCCTTACCCTCACCTTAATCCTATCCCTCATCTTCACCCTAACCTTAAACCTAACCCTAACCCTAATCCTCACATTAACCCTAAACCTAACCGTACATGTCACCCTAACGCTAACTTTAACTTAACCCTAACCCTAACCCACACCCTAACCCTAACACTAATCCTAACCCTAACCCTCACCCTCATCCTAACCCTCACTCTAACACTTACCCTCACCCTAACCCTCAGCCTAACCCTTACCCTAACACTCCCCCTCAAACTAACCCTCACCCTCACAATAAACATCACACCAATCCTACCGCTCAGCCAAACCCTAACCCACTACCTAACACTAACCCTCAACCTGACCTTCAACCTAAACCTAATCCTAACCCTAACCCTCATTATAACCCTTATCCTAACCCTAAGCGTAACCCTAAACCTAACACTCACACTAAAACCTACCCTCACCCTAACCGTAACCCTAATCCTAATCCAAAAGCTAACCTTAACTGTCCACTTAACCCTAAACCTCACCCTAACCCTTTCCCTCACCATAACACTAACCATAACCGTAAGCCTACGCCTCAGCCTAAACCTCACCCCAAACCTAACCCTGACCTTAAGCCCTACCCTAACCTCACACTAACCCTAACCCTCACCATAACCCTAACCCTCACACTAATCCTAACCATAACCCTCACCCTCACCAACACCATCATCCTCACCCTAACCCTCATCCTAACACTCACCCTCACCCTCACCCTCACCCTAACCCTAACCCTAACCCTAACCCACACCCTCACCCTAAATCTCACCCTGAACCTGACCCTAAACCTTACCTAATCAAAAACCTCACCCTCACCTTCACCCTCACACTAAACTTCATCCTCACCCTAGCCCTCAACCTAACACTAAAACTCACCCTAACCCTAAACCTAAACCTAACCCTCACCCTAACCCTAACCCTCACCCTAACCCTAAATCTAACACTACCCATCATTCTAAACCTCACCCTACCCTAATGGTAACCCTAACACTTTCCCTAAGGCTAACCCTCACTTTAACCATCACCCTCCTACTAAACATCACCCTAACGCTAATCCTCACCCTAACCCTAACACTAACCCTCAACCTAACCCTAACACTCAACCTAACCCTCACACTCCCCTAAACCTCACCCTAACCCTAAACCTACCCCTCACCGTAATCCTAACCCTAACCCTTAACTAACCAAAACCCTCACCCTCATCATCACCCTCACCCTAACACTCACCCTAACCCATATCCTCACCCTAACCGTCAGCCTAAACGTAACCATAACCCTCACCGTCACCCTAACCCTCACAGTCACCCTAACACTCAGTCTAACCCTAACCCTTACCCACACCCTAACCCTCAACCGAACCCGAACCCTAACCCTAACCCTAAACGTCACCTTAAACTTCACCCTAACCCTAACCCTCACCCTAACCCTAACACTCACACTAACCCTAAACCTCAACCTAATCCTCACGCTAAAATTAACCCTAATCCTTACCTAACCGAAACCCCCACCCTCACACTGACCCTAACACTCACCCTATCCCCAACGCTAACCCTAACCCTCACTCTGACACTAACCCTCACCCTAACCCTATCGCTACACCTCACCGTAACTCTCACCATAACCCTAACGCTAACACTAAACCTCACCATAGCCCTAACCCTAAATCTAACCCTCACCCTCACCCTAACACTCACCCTCACCTTAACACTAACCCTCAGTCTAACCTTAACACTCACCCTAACCCTAAACCTAATCCAAACACTAATCCTCACCCTCACCCTAAACATAACCCTATCCCTAACCCTCACCATAAACCTCATCCTAAACCTCAGCCTCACCCTAACTCTAATGCTAACCCTACCTCTCACCCTCACCATAACCCTCACCCTAAACCTCACCCTAACTCTTACCCTCACCATAACCCTAACCCTAACTCTAACCCTAATCCTAACCCTAACCCTAACCCTTGCCCACACCCTAACCCTCACCCTCACAAAAACCCTCACCCTCAACCTAACCCTAACGCTAACCCTTACCCTAATCCTAAACCTAATCCTACCCTCACCCTCACTCTCACCCTAACACTCACCCTCACCATAAACATCACCCTAAACCTAACCCTCAACCTAAACCTAACACTAACCCTAACCCTAAACCTAACCCTCACCCTAACGCTCACCCTATCCCTAACGCTAATCCTACACCTCACCCTGATACTAACCCTCATCCTAACCCTTATCGTCACACTAACCATAAACCTAACCCTAACCCTCACACTCATCCTAATCCTCACCCTAACCCTCACCCTAAAACTCACCCTAATGCTTACCCTGTCCCTAACCCGCAAACTAACACTAACCCTAAAGCTAACGCTCACACTAACCATCACCCTAAACCTAACACTAACCCTAACCCTCACCCTCATCCTAACCCTCACCCTAAACCTATCCCTAAAAGTGACCCTAAGCCTAACTCTGACCTGAACACTCACACTCACCCTTACCCTCACACTAAACATCACCCTAACCCTAACCTTCACCCTCACACCACCCTAATTCTAACCCTCACCATAATCCTAACCAGCACATTAACCCTAACCCTAACCCTCACCCTCACCCTCACCCTAACCCTCATCCTAACACTAAACCTCAAACTCACCCTCACCCTCAACATAACCCTAACCCAAACCCTAACACTAATAGTCACCCTAAAACTAGCCCTAACCCTTACCTTACCAAAAACTTCACCCTCACCAATACCCTCCCCCTAAACCTCACCCTCAGCCTAGCACTCAACCTAACACTAACCCTCACCCTAACCCTAAACCTAACCCTCGCCCTCACCCTAACCCTAACCATAAACCTAAACCTAACACTCATCTTAACCCTAACCCTAAACCTAATTCTAACACTAAACCTCACACTCACTCTAACCCTCACCCTAACCCTTACCGTTCACCCTAACCCTAACCCTAACCCTCACACTAAACCTAAACCTCATACTTAACCTAACCCTACCCCTCAGCCTAACTCTAACCCTAAACCTAACCCAAATCCTCACCCTATCCTCAACGTTTAACCAAACCCTCACCCTATCCCTCACTCCCAACCAAACCCTCACCCTTACCCTTACCCTCACCCGAACCCTAACACTCACCATCACCCTAACCCTCACCCTAACATTTACCCACACCCTAACACTCACCCTAAATCTATCCACAAACCTAACCTTCACCCTAAACTTCAAACGAAACCTTAGCCTCACCCTCACCCTAACTCTCACCCTAAAATTTACCCTCAACCTAACACTTAGCCTAACCCTAAACCTAACCCTCACACTAACCCTAACTCTAACCCTCTGCCTAACCCTTATCATAACCCTAAACCTAACCCTAATCCTCACCCTAAACCTAGTCCTAAACCTAACCCTAACCCTCACACTAAACCTAACCATAACCATCAGTCTAAACCTCACGCTAACACTAACCATAACCCTAACCCTAATCCTAACCATAACAATTAACATAACCCTCAACCTCCCCTTCCTCCTCAGCCTTACCTTAACCCTAACCCTAATCCTAACCCAAACACTCAACCCCACTCTCACCCTAACCCTAAACCTAATCCTAATGCTAACCCTCACCCTCATCATAACCCTAACCCTAATCCTAACCCTAACACTCACCCTCACCCTCACTCTCACCCTCACCCTAAGCCTTAAATTAACCCTAACTCTCACCCTCATCCTTACCCTCAGCCTCTCAACTTCATCCTTACCCTAACACTAACACTAACCCTAACCCTCACACTAACCCTAAACCTCACCAAAAACCTAACGCTAAATCTAAACCTCACCCTCACCCTAAAACTCACCATCACCCTAACCCTCATCCTAACCCTAACCCTCAAACACACTCTAACCCTCACACTCACCCGAACCCGAACCCTCACCCTAACACTCACTCTCACCCTAACCCCCACCCTCACAATATACATCACACTAAACCTAACCCCCAGCTTAACCCTAACCCTCATCCTAACCCTAAATCTAATGCTAACACTAACCCGCACCCTCACCCTCAATCTAACCCTAACACAAAACTTAACCCTCACTCCAACCTTAACATTTACCCTAACCCTAACCCTAACCCTCACACTAACCCACACCCTAACCCTTATCCTCACACTAAACCTAACCCTAAAGCTCAACCTCACCCTCACCCTAACCCTAACCTTAAACCTAACCCTAACCGTAACCCTAACCCTTACACTAACCCTAACCATAACCCTCACACTAACTCTCACCCTAACCGTAACCCTAACCCTAACCCTCACCTTCACACTCACCCTCAACATAAACTTAACCCTGAACCAAACACTCACCCTAAACCTAACCCTTACTCTATCCCTAACCCTAACCCTCACCCTCACCCTAAACCTAACCCTAACCCTAACACTAACCCTAAACCTAACCCTAACCCTAATCCTCACCCTAACACTAACCCTATCCCTCACCCTATACCAAAACCTAACCCTCACGCTAAACCTAAGCCTAACCGTAACCTCACCCTAACCCTAACCCTAACCCTCACCTTAAACCTAACCCTTACCCTAAACTTAACCGTAAACCTAACCCACCCCTAACCCTAAACCTCACCCTAAACCTTACCCTAACCCTACCCCTAAACCTAACCCTCACCCTCACCCTAACCCTAACCCTTAACCCTCACATTCAACCTCAACCCTAACCCTAACACTAACCCTACCCGTCAACCTACCCTAAAGCTAATCCTAACCCTAATCCTCACCCTCACTGTCACCCTCAGCATCACCCTCACCCTCAAACTCACCTTCACCCTAACCCTCAAACTAACCCGAACACTCATCCTAAACCTAACCCTAAACCCTCACCCTCAGCCTAACCCTAAACCTAACACTAATCCTAATCTTAACCCTCACCCTCACCGTAAACATAACCCTCAACGTCATCCTCACCCTCACACACACCCTAACCCTAATCCTCAACCTCCCCCTCGCCCTAATATTCAACCTCACCCTAAACATCACCCTAACCCTAATGCTCAACCTAACCCTAACCTTTATCATAACCCTAAACCTAACACTCCCCATAACTTTTATCTTCAGACTAACCCTTACTCTAAACCGAACCCTAACCCTCACACTAACCCTAACCCTCTCCGTAACCCTAACAATACCCCGCACCCTAACCCTCACCCTAACTCTAACCCTAACCCTTAACCTCACCCTAAACTTAACCCTAACCCTCACCATCACCCTAACCCTCATCGTCACTCTAACCCTCACCCTAAACCTAACCCTAACCCACACCCTAAACCTCACACTCACCGGAACCCTCACCCTCACCTGAACCCTCACCCTCACCCTAACCCTGAGCCTCACACTAAACCTTACCCTTACCCTAACGCTCACCCTAACCCTGAACCTCACCCTAACCCTGAACCTCACCCTAACCATAAACCTAACTCTTACCTAAGGGAAACACTCACACTCACACTCACAGTCAACCTAACCCTCACCATCACCATAGCCCTCACCCTCAACATTAACCTCACACTAACCCTCACCCACACCCTAACCCTAACCCTAACCCTAAACCTCACCCTAACTCTTACCCTTACTCTAACCCTAACCCTAACCCTAAATCTCAAACTAACCCTAACATACCCTAACCCTCACACTCACCCTAACCCTAACCTTAATGCTAACTCCCACCCTAAACCTAATCCATACCCTAACCCTAATCCTAAGCCTCACCCTAACCCTCACCTTAACCCTAATCCTAACACTAACCCTCACACTAAACCTAACGCTAACCCTAACACTCACCCTCACCATAACACTCATCCTAACCCATATCCTCACACTAACCCTAACCCTAACCCTAACCCTCACCCTCACCATCACCCTAACCCTAACCCTAACCCTAACCCTCACCCTAACCCTAACACTTACAATATCCCCAACCCTAATCCTCACACTAACCCTCACCCTAACCCTAAACCTAATCCTAACTCTCACCCTGACACTCACCCTAACCCTAAACCTAACCCTCACACTAACCCAAACCCTTACCCTAACCCTAACAATAACCCTTAAACTAAGCCTCCCCCTCCCCCTAACCCTAACCCTAAACCTCACTGTAAACCTAACCTAACCTTTACCCTCACCCTAACCCTAACATTAAACCTCACCCTAACCCTAACTGTTATGCTAACCCTAACCCTAAACCTAACCCTCACCCGAACCCTAATGCTAACCCTAACACTCACCCTAACCCTAACCCTCACACTAACCCTCACATTCAACCTAATCCTCACCCTATCAATAACCCTAAGTCTTACCTAACCGAAACCCTCACCTTCACCCTCATTCTCACCCTAACCTTCACACTAACCCTAGCCCTCACCTTAACCCTAACACTAACCCTAACCCTTCCCCTCACCCTAAACTTCACGCTAACCCTAACCCTCTCCCACACCCTAAACCTCACCCTAATCTGAACCCTAAACCTCACCCTACCCTCAACCTCACCCTAAACATCACACTCACATTCAACCTAACCCTAACCCTACCCCTCAACCTAACCCTAACCCTCGCCCTCACCCTCACCATCAACCTAACCCACATCCTAAACCTAACTCTAAACCACAACATAACCCTCTAACTCACCCGAACCCTCAACCTCACCTGAAACCTCACCCTCACCCTAACCCACAGCCTCACCCTAAATATCACCCTACCCTAACCTTAACCCTCACTCTAACCCCAAAACTAACCCTAACACTAACACTAACTGAAAACCTTACCTAACCGAAAACCTCTCCCTCACACTCACACTCACCATAACCCTCACACTCACCGTAGCCCTCACCCTAAACCTAAACCTCACACGAAAGCTAACCCTCACACTAACCCTTACCCTAAACCACACCCTAAACGTCACCCTAACCCTAAACCTAAACGTAACCCTAACCCTCACCCTCACCCTCACCCTAACCCTAACCCTAACCCTCAACCTCACGCTCACCCTCATCCTAACAATTACCAAAACCATAACCCCAACCCTAAAACTCACCCTCACTCTAACTCTAACCTTAACCCCAACATTCAGCATCACCCTCACCCTCACACTCACCCTCACCCTCACTGTCACCCTAAACATCACCCTAAGCCTAACCCTCAACCTAACCCTAACCCTTACAGTAAAACTAAACCTAAACCTAATCCTCACCCTAAACCTAACCCTCACCCTAACCCTCACCCTCACCCTAACCCTAACCCTATCCCAAACCCTCAGCCTAACCCTAAACCTTACCCTAACCCTAATCCGAACCCTCACCCTCACTCTTACCCTAACCCTAACCCTAACCCTAACCCCGACCCTACACCTAATGCTAACCCTAACCCTCACCCTCACCGTAAACCTGACCCTAACCCTTATCCTCTCACTAACACTAACCCTAACCCTCACTCTCACACTAACCCTCACCCTAAACCTAATCCTCACCCTAGCCCTATGCCTTACCCAAACCCTCACACTCACACTAAGCCGAACGCTTAACCAAACCCTAATCCTAACCCTAACCCTCATACTCACGCTAACCCTAACTCTAACAATAACTCTCACCATCACCCTCACTCTCACACTCCCCCTAATCCTCACCCTCAACCTTACATTCACCCTAACCCTCAACGTCACCCTAAACTTAACCCTAAACCTAACTTTCACCCTAACCCTAAACCTAAACCTAACGCTAACCCTATCCCTAACCCGCACCCTAAACCTAACCCTAACCCTAATCCTCACCCTAACCCTAAACCTCACCCTCACCCTAACCCTCACCGTCACCCTCACCCTCACGATAAACCTAACACTAAACCACACACTAACATTCACCTTCAAGATCAACCTCACTGGAAACGTCACCTTCACCCTAACCCTCAGCCTCACCCTAAACCTCAACCTAACCCTACCCCTCAATCTAACCCTAACCCTAAAGCTCACCATAACCCTAACCCTCAAAAGAACCCTCACCCTCATCCTAATCCTCATCCTAAACTTAAACCTAATCCTTACCTTACTGAAAACCTCACCCGCACCCTCACATTCACCCTAAACCACACCATCACCGTAGCCCTCACCCTAAACCTAAACCTCAACCTAACCCTAACCCTAAACCTCACCCTCACCCTCACCCTAACCCTAACCCTAAACCTCACCCTAAACCTCACCCTCAACCTAACCCTAACCCTAACTCTAACCATCACCCTAACACTAACCCTCAACCTAACCCTTATCCACAACCTGACCCTAACCCTAATCCTAATCCTAACCCTCATACTAACCCTAACCCTCACACTAACCCTAACCCTACCTCTCACCGTAACCCTCACCCTCACCCTAACCCTAAACCTAACCGTAACCCTAACCCTCACCCTAACTCTGACCCTAACATTCACCCTAAACTTAACCCTCACACTACCCCTCAAATTCAACCTAATCCTCACCCTAAAAATAACCCTAACTCTTACCTAACCAAAACCCTCATGATCACCCTCATTCTCACCCTAACACTCACACTCACGCTAGCCCTCAACTTAACCCTAACCCTAAACCAAACCCTAATCTTCACTCTCACCCTCACCGTCACCTTCAGCCTAACCCTAACCCTAAACCTAAACCTAAACCTAACCCTCAACCTCACCCTCAACCTAACACTAACCCTAAACCTAACCTTCACCTGCACCCTCACCGTCACCCTAAGCCTTACCATTACCATAACCCAAATCGTAACCCTTACCCTCACACTCACCCTCACACTCACCCTTAACCTCAACCTAACCATAGCCCTCACCCTGAACCTAAACCTCACCCTAACCCTAATCCTAAACCTCACTCTTACCCTAACCCTAACCCTAACCCTAACCCTAACAATAACCCTAACCCTAAACCTAATCCTAACTCTAACCCTCATCCTAAATCAAACCCTATACCTAAAACTCACCCTAACTCTAATCCTAACCCTAACCCTCACCCTCACTTTCACCATCACCCTAATCCTGAACCTCAACCTCACCCTCACCCTAACACTCACACTAACCCTAGCCCTCACCCTAACCCTCACACTCAGCCTAACACTTAACCAAACCTTAATCCTAATCCTAACCCTCACGCTCACCATTACCCTAATCCTAACCATAACCCTCACCATCACCCTCACCCTCACCCTCACCCTAACCCTCACCCTCAACCTCACCCTCATCCTAAACCTCACCATCACCCTAAACTTCACCCTAACCATAACCCTCACTCTAACCCTAACCCTAAACCTAACCCTCTCCCTCACCCTAACCCTAAACCTCACACTAAACCTAACCCTAACCCTCAACCTAACCCTAACACTAACCCTCACACTAACCCTAACTCTTACCCTAAACCTAACCCTAACCATCACCCTAAACCTAACTCTAACCCTCACCCTAAAACTAATGCTGACCCTAACCCTAAAACTAACGCTTACCCTGAACTAACCCTAACCCACAACCTCACCCTCACACTAAACTTAACCTTATCTGTCACACTCACCCTAACCCTAATCCTAACCCTAACCCACACCCTCACTGTCACCCTCACACTAACCCTCACCGTCAACCTCACTTTCACGCCTACCCTCAAACTAACCCTAACCCTCACCCTCACCCTCACCCAAATCTTAACCCTAAAACTAACCCTAATCCTCACCCTAACCCTCATCCTCAACCTAGACCTAATCCTCAAGATCACCCTCCCCCTCCCCCTCATCCTAACCCTCACCCTCAACTTCACCCTCATCCTAACCCTCACCCTCACCGAAAACATAACCCGAACCCTAACCCGAACCCTAAACCTAACACTAACCTTAAACCTCACCCTAAACCAAAGGATAAACCTTACCCTCATGCTCACTCTAAAACTCACCGTAAGCTTTATCCTCATACTAACCCTAACTCTAACCCTAACGCTAACCATCACACTAACCCTAACCTTCTCCCTAACACTCATCCTACCCCTCAACCTAAACATGACCGTAAACCTAAACCTAACCCTAAACCTCACCCTAACAATAACCCTAACCCTAACCATAATCCTAACCCTAACCCTCACCCTAACCCTAACCCTAACAATAAAACTCACCCTAACCCTAATCCTAACCCTAACCCTCAACCTCACTGTCACCGTCACCCTAACCCTGAACCTCAACTTCACCCTCACCCTAACCCTCACACTAAACTTAACCCTCACATTAATCCTAAGCCTAAACCTCACCCTCAACCTCACACTCAGCCTAACCCGTAACCAAACCCTAATCCTAACCCTAACTGTCACACTCACCCTAACTCTAACCCTAACCCTAACAATAACCCTCACCATCATCCTCACTCTCACACTAACCTCACCCTCAACTTCACCCTCGCCCTAACACTCACCGTCACCCTAAACTTCAAACCTAACCATAACCCTCACCCTAACCCTAAACCTAACCCTAACCCTAACCCTCACCCTAAACCTCACCCTATCCCTCACCCTAACCATAACCCTACCCTCACCCGAATCCTCATCCTAACACTAACCCTAAACCTCACCCTAACAATAACCCTAACCCTAACCATAATCCTAACCCTAACCCTCACCCTAACCCTAACCCTAACAATAAAACTCACCCTAACCCTAATCCTAACCCTAACCCTCAACCTCACTGTCACCGTCACCCTAACCCTGAACCTCAACTTCACCCTCACCCTAACCCTCACACTAAACTTAACCCTCACATTAATCCTAAGCCTAAACCTCACCCTCAACCTCACACTCAGCCTAACCCGTAACCAAACCCTAATCCTAACCCTAACTGTCACACTCACCCTAACTCTAACCCTAACCCTAACAATAACCCTCACCATCATCCTCACTCTCACACTAACCTCACCCTCAACTTCACCCTCGCCCTAACACTCACCGTCACCCTAAACTTCAAACCTAACCATAACCCTCACCCTAACCCTAAACCTAACCCTAACCCTAACCCTCACCCTAAACCTCACCCTATCCCTCACCCTAACCATAACCCTACCCTCACCCGAATCCTCATCCTAACACTAACCCTAAACCTCACCCTCACCCTCACCCTCAGCCTAAACCTAAGACTAACCCTAATCTTAAACCTAACCCTCAACGCCTCCCTCACCCTAACCCTAACCATAAACCTAACGCTAACCCTCACACTCACACTCAACTTAACAATAACCCTAACCCTAATCCTAACCCTCACCCTAATGCTAAGCCTAACATTAACCCTCACCCTCACCGGAACCCTCACCCTCACCCGAAACCTCACCCTAAACATCACCTTAACACTAACCCTCACCCTAACCCTGACCCTAACACTCACCCTAACCCAAACCCTCAACCTAATCCTCACTGTCAAGTCAATCCTCACCGTAACCAAACACTAAACCTTACCTACCAGAAACCCTCAACCTCATCCACACCTTCTTCCTAACCCTCATCCTCACCCTAGCCCTCACCCTATACTTAACCCTCACCCTAACCCTAACCCTCAATTTCAGCCACACCCTAAAACAAACCCTAAAACTAACCTTCACCCTAACCGCCACCCTAACCCTCACCCACACCCTATCCCTCAACCTAACCCTAACCCTCACCCTCACACTAAACATCACCCTAACCCTCACTCTAACTCTAAAACTAAAGCTCACGCTAACCCTCATCCTCACCCTCAACCTAACCCTCACCCTAACCCTGATCCTCACACTAACCCTAACCCTAACTCTAACCCTCACCCGAACCCTAACCCTAACATTAACCCTAAAACTCACCCTAACACTCACCCAAACCCTAACCCACAAACTCAGCCTAAACCTCAACATAACACTTGCCATCACCCTAAACCTAACCCTCGCTCTAACCCTAACCCTCATCCTAACCTAACCCTAACTCTAACCCTGAACCTAACCCTTACCCTTACCCTAAACCTCAAACTGACGATCACCCTCACCCTCAGCCTAATCCTAAACCTAACCCTAATCCTAACCCTAACACTCAACCTCTGCCTCACCAAAACTCTAACACTAACCCTAATCCTAAACCTAACCCTCACCCTCACCCTATCCCTAAACCTAACCCTTATCCTAATCCTCTCCCTAACACTATTGCTAACCTTAAAACTCACACTCACCCTAAACCTCACTCTAACTCTAAAGCTCACTGTAACCCTCAAACTAACATTAATACTCACTCTAACCCTAAACCTCAACCACACCCTAACACTCAACCTCAACCTCACCCTCACCCTAACGCTCACATTCACTCTAACCCTAACCCTAACACTAACCCTACACCTAACCCTCAGAGTCACCCTCACCTCAACTTAACCCTAACCCTAACCCTCACCCTCACCCTAAATATCACCCTAAAGCTAACCTTCATCCTCACACTAACCCAAACCCTCAACCTAAGCCTAACCCTAAACCTAACCCTAACCCAAACACTAACCCTTACCCTAACCCTAAACCGAACCCTAACCCTCACCCTAACCCTAACCCTCAACCTCACCCTCACCTTAACCCTAACCCTAACCCTCACCCTACCCTAAACCGAATCAAAACCTAACCCTCACCCTCATCATCAACCTCACCCTAACGCTCACCCTTAATCTCACCTTCAGAGTAACCCTTAACAAACCCTAACCCTCACCCTAAACCTAAACATAAACCCCACCCTCACTCTCACCCTCAGCCTAACCCTAAATCTAATCCTAATCCTAACCCTAACCTTCACCCTCACCCTAAACATAACCCTCAACGTCAACCTCACCCTCACCCTCACCCTAACCCTCATCCTCAACCTAACCCTTACCTTCACCTCACACTCGCCCTCAGCCTAACCCTAACCCTAACCCTAACATTCACCCTCACCCTCACCCTCACCCTAATCCAAACCCTAACCCTTACCCTAACCCTCACCCTCACCCTAACCCTCACCCAAACCTTTAACCGCACACTAACCCTAACTCTAACCCTAACCCAAACCCTCACAGTAAACCTAACCCTCAACCTCACCCTACCCCTACCCTCACCCTAACCCTAACCCTAACCCTAACCCACACCCTATCCCTCACCCTCAACATAAACCTCACCCTCACCCTCACCCTCAACATAAACCTCACCCTAAATTTATCCTCATACTAACCCTAACTATCAACCAAACCTAACCTTCAAATTAACACTAAACTTTTCCCTAACCCTAATCCTACCCCTCACACTAACCCTCATCCTAAACCTAACCCTAACCCTAACCTCAACCTCACCCTAACCCTGACCGTCACCCTAACCCTCACCCTAATCCTAAGCCTCACCCACACCCTAACCCTCACCTTCACACTCACCCTAACCCTAACCCAATCCCTAAGCCTCAGCCTAACTGTAAACCTTACCCAAACCCTAACCCTCACTCTCATCCTAACCCTCACCCTAACCCTAAACTTTAACCTCACCCTCACCGTCGCCCTCAGCCTAACGCTAACCCTAACCCTAATCCAACCCTAACCCTCACCCTCACCCTCACCCTCACCTTAACCCTAAACCTCGCGCTAACCCTCACTCTCACACTAACCCTAACCCTCCCCCTAAACCTAACCCTCAACCTAAACCTCACCCTCAACCTAATCCTCACCCTAATCCTAACCCTAACCCTTACCTAATCGAAACCCTCACCCTTACACTCACTCTCAACCTAACCCTCACCCTCACCCTAAACCTAACCCTAACCCTCACCCTAACCCTCACCATAACCCTAACGCTAACCCTAACCCTTACCCTCACCCTAACCCTCACACTAACCTTTACCCTCAACCTGACCCTAACCCTAACCCTAACCCTCACAATCACCTTAACACTCACCGTCACCCTAACGCTCATCCTTAACCTAAACCGCACCCACAACTGATTGCTCAACATCACCCGAACCCTAACACTCACCCTAACCCTTACCTAACAGAAACCCTTAACCTCACACTCACCCTCACCCAAAACTTCACCCTCACCAAAATCATCTCACTCACTCTAGTCCTCCCACTATCCCTAAACCTCACCTACACTCTCCCCCTCCCCCTCAGCCTAACCCTAACCCTGACCCTAACCCTAACGCTAACCCTCACCCAAACACTAACCCTCACACTCACCCAAACCCTTTCACTCACCCTAACACTAACCCTCACTCTAACACTAACGTTAACACTAACCCTCACCCTCAACTTAACCCTCACCCTAACCCGTATCCTCACACTAACCCAAACCATAACCCTAAACCTAAACCTCACCCTAACAATAACCCTCACTCTATTCCTAACCCTAACCCTCACCCTAATCCTAACAGTCCTCCTAACCTTCACCCTCAACCTAATCCTCTCCCTAACCCTAACCCTAACCCTTACCTAACTGAAACCCTCACCCTCACTCTCACCCTAACTCTCACAGTAACCCTAACCCTAACTCTGACCCTCACCCTCATCCTAAACCTAACCCTAAACCTCAACATAACCTTCACCCTAACCCTAACCCTGACCCTAAACTTAACACTAACTCTCACACTCACCCTAATCCTAATCCTAACCCTAACCCAAACCCTCACTGTCACCCTCACCCTAACCCTCACCATCAACCTCACCTTCACCCTATTCCTCAAACTAACTCTAACCCTCACCCTAACCCTAAACCTATCCCTCCCCCTCTCTCTAACCCTAACCATAAAACTAACCCTAACCCTCCTCCTAACCCTTATCCTCATACTAACCCTATCCCTAAACCTAACCCTCAACCTCACCATCACCCTCACCCTAAACCTAACCCTCACCCTCACCCTCACCCTAACCCTAACCCTAACCCTCACTCTCACCCTTACCCTCACCCTAACCCTAACCCTAACTCTAACCCTCACCCTAAACCAAACCCTGAAAGATTAAAAATTGAGCATTACCATTACTAACTTGCTAACTGCTGATTCTGCTTCTGTAAACTTGCTTACGCCAGCATTGACCCTTCCCTTCCCAGAAATGAGTGAAGAAGTTTCAGGGACCAGATGCCGGCCCCAGGACAAGGTCAGTGGTTGTATATAAAGAATAGACAGTACGTGTTCCTCAGTTCCCATTTAGAAATTCCCCAGACAGGACCTTGAGATAACGACCACCTGGCAAGACAACAAGCTGAGCCAAGTGTCAACCAATCATTGCCCTGTAACCATGTAAACCCACCCTTAAACCAACCATGGGCCAGTCATTTTACAAAGAGTATTACAAAATTTCCCGCTTGGCAAAGTGATTGTTGGCGTATATGATGACCTTTAAATGGACCAATCATGGGATGCTTTGTGTTATGCATTAATCTTATGGTTTTTGCCTTTAAAAGAAGGCTTGTAACCGTTGCTCAGGGCTCCCTGACCACCCGGGGCAGGGAGTCCGTTTGCGCAAATGTCGAATAAACTCCTCTTGTTTATTGCATCTCCCAGCCTGGAGTCTGAGTTTTCTGGGGTGCCCTCCCATTGAAGAAAGTATCCTAGGGGACTAGGGTCGTTCAACCCTTACCCTAACCCTAACCCTCCCCCTCCCCCTAACCCTCACCCTCACCCTAACCCTAACCCTAAACCTCACTCTAAACCTCACACTAACCCTAACAATAACCCTCACCCTAACTCTTACCCTAACCCTAACCCTA
Organism: Dipodomys merriami; assembly: GCF_024711535.1. Lineage (NCBI taxonomy): Eukaryota > Metazoa > Chordata > Mammalia > Rodentia > Heteromyidae > Dipodomys > Dipodomys merriami. The sequence continues at coordinate 1,022,963 of NW_027203182.1, forward strand.
AAACTAAGCCTCACCCTAACCCTAACTCTAAACCTCAAACTAAACCTAACCCTTCCCCTAACCCTAAACCTAACCCTTACCCTCAACCCAACCCTAACTCTAACCCTAAAATTCAACCTCACAATCATACTAACCCTAACCTTAGAACCTAACCCTCACCCTCACCCAAAATATCACCCTAACCCTAACCCTTACCCTAACCCTAACCCTAACACTAACCCTAACCCTAACCTTCATCGTAACCTCAGCCTAACCCTAACGCTAACCCAAACCCTCACCCTCATCGTAACCCTCATCCTCACATTAACCCTAACCCTATACCTAACCCTAACCCTCACACTAACCTAACCCTCACCCTAACACTAACCATACCCCTCACCCTAAACCTCACACTAACCCTAAACCTAACGCTATCACTCACCCTAATCCTAAAACTAACCCTAACCCTCACCATCACCCTCAACCTAACCCTAAAATTAACCCTAACCCTCACCCTAACCCTAACCCTAACCCTCAGCCTCACCATCATACTCAGCCTAACCCTTAACCAAACCCTAATCCTAACCCTAACCCTCACACTCACCCTAAACTTAATCCTAAAAATAACCCTCATAATCACCCTTACCATCAACCTCAGCCTCACTCTCAGCCTCAGCCTAACCCTAACCCTAACCCTCACCCTAACAATAACGGTAAACCTAACCCTAAACCTAACCATAACGCTAACCCTCACACTAATCCTAAACCTAACCCTATAACTCACCCTAACCCTAAACCTAACCCTAACCCTCACCGTAACACTAAGCCTCACCCTAACCCTACACCTAACGCTCACCCTAAACATAACACTCACCCTAACCCTCACCCTAACCCTAAAGCTGACCCTAACACTCACCCTCAAACTAAACCTAACCCTAACCCTTATCCTCACACTAACCCTAAACCTAACCCTAACCCTAACCATCACACTAACCCTAACCCTCACCCTAAAACTAACCCTACCCCTCATACTAACCCTGACCCTAAACCTAAACCTAATCCTAACCCTCACCCAAACCCTAAACCTAACACTAACCCTCACCCTCACCTGAACCCTCACCCTCACCCTCACCCTAAACATCACCCTAACATTAACCCTCACCCTAACCCTAACCCTCACCCTCACCCTAACCCTAACCCTCAACCTAACCCACACCCTCAACCCAATATTCACCGTAACCCAAAGCGAAACACATTCCTACCCGAAATGCTCACCATCACCCTAAGCCTCCCCCTTACCCTAGCCCTCGCCCTAAACTTAACCTTCACACGAACCCTAACACAAACCCTCACCTTCACCCTCACTCTAAACCTAAACCTAAACATAATCCTTAACATAAGCCTCACCCTAACCCTAACCCAAACCCTTATAAAATCCCTCAGCCTAACCCTCACCCTCACCCTAAACATCACCCTAGCTCTAATCCTCACCCTAACCCAAAACCTCACCCTAACCCTCACCCTAAACCTAAACCTAAAGCTCAACCTAACCCACACCGTCACCCTCACCCTCAACTTAAACCTCACCCTAGCCTAACTCTCACCCTAACCCTAAACCTCACCCTAATCCTCACCCTAATCCAAACCCTAACCCTCTCCCTCACCCTCACCCTCATCCTAACTCTAATCCTACTTCTAACCCTCACCCTCACCCTAAATGTAACCCTAAATGTAACCCTAACCCTAAACCTAACCCTCACCCTCACCCTCACACTAACCCTAATCCTCACCCTATCCCTAACCCTAACCCTAAACCTCACCCTAACCCTCACCCTCAACCTAACCCTAATGCTAAGCCAAACCCTCATCCTCACCCAAACCCTCAACCTAACCCTTACCCTAACCCTAACACTAACCCTAACACTCACACTAACCCTAACCCTAAACCTAACCCTAACCTTCACCCTCACCCACACCGTCATCCTCACCTTAACCATAACCCTAACCCAAATACTAACCATTACCCTCACCCTCACACTCACACTCACCCTAAACCTCAACCTCATCGTAGCCCTCACCCTAAACCTAAACCTCATACTAACCCTAACCATAAACCTCATTCTCACCCTAACACTAACCCTAACCCTAACAATAACCCTAACCCTAACCCTAATCCTAATCCTAACCTTCACACTGACCCTAACCCTAACCCTAAAACTCACCCTAAACCTAATCCTATCCCTAACCCCCCCACACACTGTCACCTTCACCCTAATCCTGACCCTCAACCTCACCCTAACCCTAACCCTCACATTAAACCTAACCTTCACCATAACGCTAAGCCTAACCCACAACCTCACCCTCACACTCAGCGTAACCCTTAACCATACCCTAATCCTAACCCTAACCCTCACACTCACCCTAACCCTAACACTAACAATAACCCTCACCAAAGCCCTCAACCTCACCCTCACCCTCAACCTCAACCTCACCCTAACCCTTACCATCACCCTAAACTTCACCCTAACCCTAACTTTCACCCTAACCCTAAGCCTAAAACTAACGATAACCCTCACCCTAACCCGCACCCTAAACCTAACCCTAACCCTAACCCTATCCCTCACCCTAACCCCAACCCTAACATTAAACCTAAAACTCACCCTAACACTCACCCTAAGCCTAACTCTCAAACTCTGCCTAAGCCTCAACATAACCCTTGCCATCACACTAAATCTAACCCTCGCCCTAGCCCTAACCCTCATCCTAACTCTAACCCTAACTCTAACCCTAAACCTAACCCTCAACCTTACCCTAACCCTCACACTGACGCTCACCCTCACCCTCAGCCTAACCCTAACACTAACCCTAACCCTCACCCTCAACCTGAATATCACCCTAACCCTAACCCTCACTGTAACCCTAACCCTCACCCTAACCCTAACCCTAACATTAACCCTAAACCTCACACTACCACTCACCCTAACCCTAACTCTCTCCCTAACCCTAACCCTCATCCTAACCCTAACCCTAACGCTAATCATAACCCTAAGCCTCACCCTCGGCCGCACCAAAACTCTAACCCTAACCCTAATCCTAAACCTAACCATCATCCTCACCCTATCCCTAAACCTAACCCTTACACTAATCCTCACCCTAACCCTATTGCTAACCCTAAACCTCACCCTCACCCTAAACCTCACTCTAACTCTAAAGATCACTTTAACCCTAAACCTAACCCTAATCCTCACCCTAACCCAAACCCTCAACTACACCATAACACTCAACCTCACCCTCAACTTCACCCTCATGCTCACACTCACGCTAACCCTAACCCTAACACTAACAATACACCTAACCCTCACCCTCACCCTCACCCTCACCCTAATCCTAACCCTAAACCTCACCCTCACACTAAATATCACCCTAAGCCTAACCCTCACCTTAACCCTAACACTAAAACTAACTAACCTAACCCTCATTCTCACACTAACCCTAACCCTAACCCAAACCCTCACGCTAACCCTTACCCTAACCCTAAACCTAACCCTAACCCTCACCCTAACCCTAACCCTAACCCTAACCCTCAACCTCATGGTCACCCTAACCCGAACCCTAACCCTAACCCTCAACCTACCCTAACCCTAATCCTAAACCTAACCCTCACCCTCACCATCACCCTCACCCTAAACCTCACCCTCAAACTAGTTTCACCCTAACCCTCAAACGAACCCTAACCCTAACCATAACCCACACCTTCACCCTCACCCTCAGCCTAACCCTAACCCTAACCCGAATCCTATACCTAACCCTCGCCCTCACAATAAACATAACCCTCACCATCAACCTCACCCTCACCCACACCTAACCCTCATCCTCAACCTCAACCTCACCCTAACATTCACGCTCACATTAAATATCACCCTAAACCTAAACCTCACCATAACCCTAACGTTAAACCTAAACCTAAACTTAACCCTCACCCTAACCATTAACTTCAGACTAAACCTTACTCTAAAGCTAACACTAAGCCTCACACTAACCCTAACCCTCTCCCTAACCCTAACCCTACCCCTCACTCTAACCCTCACCCTAAACCTAAACCTAACCCTAACCCTTACCCTAACCCTAACCCTCACCCTAATCCTCATCATCACTCTAATCCTCACCCTAAACCTAACCCTAACCCAAACCCTAACCCTCACCCTCACCCTCACCCTCACCCTCAACTGAACCCTCACCCTCACCTGAACCCTCACCCTCACCCTAACCCTCACCCTAACCCTAACCCTCAACCTAACCCTCACCTAAACCTAATACTCACCCTAACCCTAAAGCTAACCCTTACCTAAGGGAAAACCTCACCCTCACCCTCACCCTCACCCTAACCCTCACCATCACGGTAGCCCTCAACCTAACACTAACCCTAACCCTAACCCTAACCCTCACCCTCACCCTAACCCTAACCCTAACCCTCACCCTAAATCTATCCCTTACCCTAACCCTAACCCTAACACTAACCCTCAATCTCACCCTAACCCTAACCTTAACCGTAACCCTCACCCTCACCCTAACTCTAAACTTAACCCTAACTCTCACCGTAACCCTAACTCTTACCGTAACTCTAATCCTAAGCCTCACCCTAACCCTCACCTTAACCCTAACCCTAACACTAACCCTCATCCTAAACCTAAGGCTAACCCTAACCCACACCCTTAACCTAACCCTCACCCTAACACTCACACTAAATCTAACACTAACCCTATAACTAACCCTCATCCTCACCCTCACCCTAAATCTTACCCTCACCATAACCCTAACTCTCACCCTCACCAAAACCCTCACTCTAACCCTTACCCTCATCCGAACCCTCACCCTAAAACTAACCCTAACCCTCACCCTAATCCTCACCCTAAACCTCCCCCTAACCTAACCCCAACACTAACCCTAAAGCTCACCCTCAGCCTAACGCTCATCCTAAACTTAACCCTAACCCTATCCCTCCCTCAAAACCCTAACACTCATCCACACCCTCAGCCTCAGCCTAACCTTAACCTAACCCCAATCCTAAACCTAACCCTAAACCTAACCCTCAGCCTAACCAAAAGTCTAACCTTATCCCTAACTCTCAACATCACCCTAACATTATTGCTAACCCTAACCCTCACCCTCACCCTCACCTTAACCCTTACCCTAACAATAACGCTAAACCTACCCCTAACCCTAATCCTCACCCTAACCCTAACCATCAACCACAACCTAACACTCAACCTCACCAGAACCCTCATGTTCACACTCACACTCACCCTAACACTAACCCTAACCCTAACCCTAACTTTAACCGTAAGCCTCAGTCTCACCCTAACCCTCACCCTAACCCTAACCATCACCCTAACCCTCACCCTAACCCTAACACTAACCCTCATCCTAAACAGCACCCTAACCTTAAAGCTAACCCTAACCCTCACCCTCATCCTAACCCTAACCCTAACCCTTATTCTCACACTAATAATAACCCTATACATAACCCTAACTCTCACACTAACCCTAACCCTCACCCTAACCCTAACCCTCATCCTAAACCTCACCCTAACCCTACTCCTAACGCTAACACACACCCTAATCATAACTTTAATCCTAACCCTCACCCTCACCCTAACCCTCACCGTCACCCTAAAACTCACCCGAACCCTAAACCTAACCCTCAACCTAACCCTCATGCTCACGCTAACCCGTACGCGAATCCTAACATTAACCCTCACACTCAACCTAAACCTTACCCTAAACATAACCTTCACCCTAACCAGAACACTAACCCTCACCCTAAATATAACACTGAACCTAACACTCACCCTCACCCTTATCCTCACCCTAACCCTAACCTTCACCCTCACCCTCAGACTCAACCTAAGCCTAACCCTAACCCTAACTCTAATGCTAAACCAAACCCTCACCCCCACCCTCCTCCTAACCCTAACCCTAACCCTAACCCTCACCCTCACTCTCACCCTAACTCTAAACCTAACCCTCAACCTCACCCTAAATCAAACCCTTACCCTAAACCTAAACCTAACCCTCACCCAAACCCTCAGCCTAACCCTAACCCCCAAGCTCACTCTAACCCTCACCCTCACCCTCACTCTAAACCTCACCCTAACTCTGATCCTCACACTAACCCTAAACCTAACCCTAAACCTCAACCTCACACAAACCTAATCCTAACCCTACACCTCACGCTCACCCTCACCCTCACCCTAACTCTAACCCTAACCCTAATCCTAATTCTAAACCTCACCCTCACTCTCACCCTAACTCTAACCCGAACCCTATCACTAACACTCATTCTCACCCTTACTCTCACCGTCACCCAAAAACTCACCCGAACCATAACCCTCACCCAAACCCAACCCTCATGCTCTCCCGAAAGCTCAGCCTCACCTGAACCCTCACCTTCACCGTAAGCCTAACCCAAACCCTAACCCTCACCCTCACCCTCAGCCTCAGCCGAACCCTAACCCTAACCCTAACACTCACCCTCACTCTCACCCTAACCATAAACCTAACCCTAATCCTAACAGTAACCCTCACACTAACCCTAACCCTAACCCTAACGCTAAACCTAACGCTTACCCTCACCCTAAAACTCACGCTAACCCTTTCCCTCAACCTAACCCTAACCCTAACACTAACACTAAACTTGAACCTCAACCTAATCCTAACCCTACCCTTCACCCTAAGCGTTACCCTAAACCTAACCCTTACCCTAACCCTAACCCTCATCCTAAACTTATCCCTAACCCTCACAGTCACCCTAAGCCTCACAGTCAACCTAAACCTCAACCTCACCCACACGCTAAGGCTCAACCTCACTCGAAACCTAACCCTCACCCTAACCCTAAGGATAACCCTCACCCTCACCCTAAACCTATCCCTAACCCTAAAAATAATCCTAACCCTAACCCTAAACCTAACCTAACCCTAACCCTAACCCTACCCGAAACCTCACCCTAACCATAACCCACAATCTATCCCTAACCCTAACCCTCACCCTAATCCTAACCGTCCACCTAACCCTCACCCTCAACCTAATCCTCTCCCTAACCCTAACACTAACCTTACCTAACTGAAAGCCTCACCCTCACTCTCACCCTAAACCTCACCCTTACCCTAACCGTAACCCTAGCTCTCACCCTAACCATCACCCTAAGCCTCACCCTAACACGCACCCTAACACTAATGCTAACTCTAAGGCTTACCCTCACCCAAAACTCACTCTAACCCTTACCCTCAAACAAACCCTAACCTAAACCTCACCCTCACACTAACCCTAAACCTCACCCTAACACTAAACCTAACCCTACCCCTCACCCTAACCATCACCCTAACCCTAACCCTAACTCTAAACCTAACCCTCACAGTCACCCTTACCCTCACCCTAAACCTAAACCTTCAACCTAACCATCATCCTTACCCACACCCTAACTCTCAAACTTACCCGAACCTTAACCATCACCCTAAACCTCACCCTCACCCTAAACCTCACACTAATCCTAACACTCACCAAAACCCTAACCATAACACTCACCCAACCCTAAATTTCACACTAACCCACAAGCTCAACCTAATCCTCACCCTAACAATAACCCTAATCCTTTCCTAACCGAAACACTCACCCTCACCCTAACTTACACCCTCATGCTAGCCCTCACCCTAACCCTAACTCTAAACCTTACCCTCCCCCTTCCCTCCCCTTCCCCTTAACCCTAACACTAACCCTAATCCTAAACCTACACCTCAACACCACCCTCACCTTTACCCTAACCCTAAAACTAACACTCACCCTAACCCTAAACCTCACCCTAACACTCACCCTAACCCTAACACTAACTCTCACACTCACCCTAACCCTATCGGAAACATTAACAATAATCCTAACACTAACCTTAACCTATTCCTAAACCTAACCCTGACACTAACACTAAACCTAACCCTAAAACTCACCCTAACACCAATCCTAAAACGAATCCTCACCCTAACCCTAACCCTCACCCTAACCCCAACCCTAACACTCACTTTAACCCTAAAACTCACCCTAACCCTCACCCTAACCCTTACACTAAACCTAACCCTCACCCTCAACCTAACCCTCAACCTAAACCTTATCCTCACACTATCCCTAACCCTATCCCTAACCGTAACCCTCACACTAACCCTAACCCTCACCCCAACCCGAACCCTAGCCCTCACACTAACCCTCACCCTAACCCTAACCCTAATACTAAACTTCACCCTAACCCAAACCCTAACCCTAACCCTCACAATTACCCTAACCCTGACCCGAACCCATACCCTACCCCTCATCCAACCCCTCACCCTATCCCTAAACCTAACCCCGACCCTCACCCTAACCTTCACCGTCACGCTAACACTCACCCTAAAATAAACCCTCACCTAAACCCTAACCCTCACACTTGCCCTCACCCTAAAACTCACCCTCACCCTAAACATCACCCTAATCCTAACCCTCACCCTAACCCTAACCCTAATCCTCACCCTAAACCTAACACTCACCTTAAACCTCACCCTCACCCTAATCCTCACCCTAATCCTAATCCTAAGCCTTTCCTAACGCAAACTCTCACGCTCACCATAACCGTCACCCTAACCGTCACCCTCACCATAGCCCTCACCCTAAAACTAACCCTAACCCTCACCCTCACCATCACCTTCCCCCCCACCCTCAGCCTCACCCTAACCCTAACCCTAACCCTAATGCTAAAAGTAGCCCTAACACTCACTCTAAACAAAACGCCAGCCTAAACCTAACCCTAATCCTAACCCTACACCTAACCCTCACACTCAACCTAACCCTCACGCTCACACTAGCCCTCACTCTAAACATAACCCTCACCCTAACCCTAACCCTAATCCTCTCCTTCACCCTAAACCTCACCGTCACCCTAAACTTTACCCTAAACCTTACCCTCATCCTAAACCTCACCCTAACCCTAACCCTAATCCTACCACTAACCCAAACCCTAACCCTCACCCTAACTCTAACCCTCACCCTAACACTCACCCTAACCCTTACCATAACACTAACCCTCACCCTAAACCTAAGCCTAAGCCTAACCCTCACCCTCACCCTAACACTCACCCTAACCCTTACCATCACACGAACCCTAAGCCTAACCCTCAGCCTAAAACTCATATTAAACCTAACCCTAACCTAACCCTCACCTTACCCTTAAACCTAACCCTAAACCAAACCCTCACCCTAACCCTAACCCTCACCCTCAACCTCACCCTCCGCCTAACCCTAACACTAACCCTAAACCTATCCCTAACCCTCACCCTAACACTAACCCTAATCCTAATCCTAACCCTCACCCTCACCCTAAGCCTTACCCTCACCCTAACCCTAACCCTAACCCTCAAACTAACCCTAAACCTCATCCTAACCCTAACACTCCCTCACATCTACACACTACTCCTAAAACTAACCCTAAGCCTAAACCTCACCCTCACCCTAATACTCACGCTAACCCTTACCCTCAAACTAAACCTAACCCTAAACCTAACGCTCACACACCCAACCCTCAACCTAAACCTAAGCATAAAACTAACCCTAACCCTAAACTTCACCCTCACCCTCAGACTAAACCTAACTCTAACCCTCAACCTCACCCTCAACCTCACCGTCACCCTCACCCTCAGCCTAACCCTAACCCTAAAAATAACCCTAACCCTAACCCTAACACTAAGCCTAAACCTAAACCTAAATCTAACACTAACCCTAACAAATACCCTAACGCTCACCCTCACCACAATCCTAAACCTAACCCTCACACTAACCCTCACCCTAACACTCACCCAAACACTCACGCTAACCCTAACCCTATCTCTCACACTAACCCTCAACCTAAAGATTATCCTCACCCTAACCCTAACCCAAACTCGAACCCTAACACTCACACTAAACCTAACCCTCACCTTAAACCTAAACCTATACCTCACCTAACCCTAAAACTAATGCTAACTCTCACCCTAACTCTATGCCTAACCCTAACCCTAACCCTCACCCTAACCCTTATGCGAACCCTAAACTTAACATTAACCTTAACCCTCACCCGAAACCTATCCCTAACCTTAACCCTAACCCTCAACCTAAGCCTCACCTTAACCCAAACCCTAACCCTAATCGTCCCCCTCACCCTAAGCCTCAATCTATCCTTTACCCTCACCCTCACTCTAACCCTCACACTAACCCTAACCCTCACCCTCACCCTAACCCTTACCCTAAACCTAACCCTAACCCTAACACACACCCTAACCCTAACCCTAATTCTAACCCTATCCCTAATCCTACCGCTAACCCTTACCCTCACCCTAGCCCTCACTTAACTCTAACCATAACCATCACCCTCACCCTTACCCTCACCCTCACCCTAACCATCACCCTCACCCTAAACATCACCCTAACCCAACCCTCACCCTAACCTATTCCTAACCCTCACCCTAACCTTAACCCTCACCCTCACCCTTACACTCACCCCAACTTTAACCCTAAACCAAACCCTCACCCTCAGCCTAAGCCTAACCCTAAACCTAACCCTAACCCTACCCCTCACCCTCACCCACACCCTACCCCTAAACCTAACCCTAACCCTCACCCTCACCCACACCATCACCTTAATTCTAACCCTAACCCTAACCCTCACCCTAGCCCTAAACCTCACCCTAAACCTAATGATAATCCTAACCATCAGCCTCAACCTCAGCATAACCCTAAAGTTAACCCAAACCCGAACCCTCACCCACACCCTCACCCTAACTCTAACTCTAACCCTAACCCTCACCCTAACCCTAAACCTCACCCTAACACTAACCCTAACCCTCATCCTCACCCTCACCCTCAGTCTAACCCTAAAACTAATCCTAATCCTAACCGTAACCCTCACCCTCAACCTCACCCTAAAACGAACCCTAACCCTAAACCTCACCCTCACCGTCACCCTCAGCTTAAGCCTAAACCTAACCCTAATAATAAAACTTACCCTAAACCAAAACCTCACCCTAAACCTAACCCTAACCCTAACCCTCACACTAACCCTAACCCTAAAATTCACCCTCAACCTAACTGTAACCCTGACCCTAATCCTAACCCTAACCCTCACCCTAACCCTCACCCTAAAACTCACGCTAACTCTAACCCTCATTCTCACACTAACCCTCAACCTAACCCTTACCCTCATCCTAACACTTACCCTAATCCTAAACCTAACCCTCAGACTAAAGCTAACCCTCACCCTAATCCTAAACCTACCCCTCACCCTAACATTAACAGTAACTCTAAAACTCACCCTAAGGCTAAGCCTAACACTAACCCTCACCCTCACCCTAGCACTCACCCTAACCCTAATCCTAAACCTAAACCTCACCCTAACCCTAACCCTCAACCTAACACTAAAGCTCACCCTCATCCTAAACCTTACCCTAACCCTAACCCTAACATTAACCATAACCCTCATCCTAACCCTAAACCTAACCTTAACCCTAACTCTCAACCTAACCCTCACCCCAAACCAAACCCTGACCCTAACCCTCCCCTCCCCTAACCCTCAACCTAAACCTTGCACTCACCTTCACTCTAACCCTCACACTAACCCTAACCCACACCCTAATCCTAAACTTAACATTAACCTTAACCCTGACCCTTACACAAACGCCTAACCTTAACCCGATCCCTCCCCCTAACACTAACCCTAACCCTCACCCTCACCCTAAGTCTCAACCTTACCCTTAATTTCGCCCTCACCCTAACCCTCACACTTACTCTAAAAATCACCCTAACCCTAACCCCCACCCTCACCCTCACACTCACCCTCAGCCTAACCCAAAACCTAACCCTAATCCTAACCTTAACCCTCAATCTCACCTTCACCCTAAACCTAACACTAACCCTAATCCACACCCTCACTCTCACCCTGAACTTCATCCTCACCCTCACCCGAACCCTAACCCTAACCTGATCCCTCACCGTAAACCGAAACCTCCCCCTAAACCTTAACCTAACCCTCACCTTCACCCTCAAACTAAATCTAAACCTAACCCTCACTCTAACTCTAACCCTCACCCTAATGCTAACCCTAAGACTCACCCTCACTCTCACACTTACCCTCACCCTTAACCTCACCCTAAACCTAACCCTAAACTTAACACTAACCCTCAAACTATACCTAAGCCTCACCCTAACCCTAAACCTACCCCCCAGCCTAACCCTCAACCTAACCCTAACCCTCACCCTAACACTAACCCTAAATCTAATTCTCACCCTATTCCTAACCCTAACACTAAACCTCACCCTAACCCTAACCCCATCACTAACCCTAACCCTCCCCCTCCCCCTCACTCTCACCCTAAGCCTAACCATAACCCTAATGCTAATCCTAACCCTAACCTTCACTCTCACCCTCACCCTGAACATACCCTAACGCTAAAACTCACCCTCACTTTCACATTCACCCTCACCTTTAACCTCACCCTAAACTTAAAAATAACCCTAACCCTAACCCTCACACTAACCCTAACACTCACCCTTACCCTAACCCTACCCCTCAGCCTAACCCTACCCCTCAGCCTAACACTCAACCTAACACTAACACTAAACCTAACCCTCAACCTCACCATAAACCTAACCCTAAACCTAACCCTTCCCCTAACCCTTACCTTCACCCTAAACCTAACCCTCACCCTGACCCTTACACTCACCATAACCCTAACCCTATCCCTATCCCTCACCTTAACCCTCACTCTCACCCTAACCCTAAACTTCAGTGTACTCCTCACCCTAACCCAAACCCTGACCATAACCATAACCCTCACCCTACCCTTAAGCTAACCCTTAAACTCACCCAAACCCTCACCCTAACTCTAACCCTAACACTCAACCAAACCATAACCTTAACCCTCAAACTAAACATAACCCTACCCCTCACCCTAACCCGCATCCTAACCCAAACCCTAACCCTAACCCTCAGCCTCAAACTCACCCTAAACATAACCCAAACCCTAACCCAAACCCTCACCCTCACCCTCAGTCAAACCCTAACCCTAAGCCTAATCGTAACCCTCACCCTAACCCTCACCCTCACCCTCACCCTAACCCTAAACCTAACCCAAACTAACCCTCACCCTCAAACTCACCCGAAACTTCACCCTAAACCTTACCCACAACCTAACCTTAACCCTAACTCTAATCTTCAAACTGATCCTAACGCTAAACCTAACCCTAAACCTATCCTTCACTCTAACTCGCATCCTAACTCTAACCATTACCTTAACCCTAAGCCTAACCCTAAACTTCACCATCACCCTCACCCTGAGCCTAAACCTAACCCTAATCCTAAGTCTAACCCTGACCCTCACTCTCATCGTCAACCTAAACCTAAACCTAACGCTAAATCTCCCCCTCACCCTCAAACTCTCTGTCATCCTAACTCTGAAAATTACCCTAACCCTAACCCTAACCCTTAATCTCACCCTAAACCTAACCCTAACCCTAACCTCAAACCTAAACCTAACCCTCTTCTTCAACCTCAACCTCAGCCTAACCCTAAAACTAAGCCTAATCCATACCCTAACCCTCACTCTCAACCTCACCCTAAACCTAAGCCTAACCTAGTTCTCAGCCTATGCATAACCATATCCCTAACCCTAACCCTTTTCCTCACCCTAGCTCTCAACCTAACACTCACCCTGACCCTATCTCTCACCCTAACCCTAACCCTAACCCTAACCCTCACACTAATCCTAACCCGAACCCTAACCCTCACTCTCACCCTCACACTAAACCTGACCCTCACCCTCAACCTCAACTCACCCTCACCATAACCCTAACAATAACCCTAACATTAACCCTAACCCTCACCCTAACCCTAACCCTCACCCTCCCCCAAACCCTAACCCTAACCCTAAACCTAACACTCACCCTCCCCTCCTCCTCACCCTAACCCTAACCCTAACCCTAAACCTAACACTCACCCTCCCCTCGCCTCACCCTAAGCCTAACCCTAACCTTAATCCAAATCCTAAACATAACCCACACTCTCACCCTCACTTTAAGCCTAACCCTAACCCTAAACCTCGCCCTCCCCCTAACCCTCCCCTCACTCTCACCCTCACCCTAACCTTTACAATAACACTAACCCTAACCCTAACCCTCACCCTAACCATAATACTAAACCTAACCCTATGCCTAAACCACCCCTCCCCCTCCCACACCACCTCAGCGTAACCCTAAACCTAATCCTAATCCTAACCCTAATTCTGACTCTCACCCTTACCCCAAACCTAACCCTAACCCTAAACCTCACCCTCACCTAACCCTTACCCTCACCCTAACAATAACCCTAACCCTAACCCTAAACCTTATCCTAACCCTCACCCGAACACTAACTTTAAACCTAAAATCAACACTAAAACTAAACCTAATCCTCACCCTAACCCTAACCCTCACCCTAATCCTATCCCTCACCCTGATCCTGAACCTCACCCTAACCCTAATCCTAAACCTAACGCTCACCCCAACCCTAAATTGCAACCTAGCCCTCAACCTAACCCTAACCATAACCATAAACCTCAGCCTCACCCTAAACCTCACTGTCACCCTAAACCTCACCCTCACCCACACCCTAATCCTCACCCTCATGGGAACACTCACCCAAACACTAAACCTCACCCTCAACTTAATCATCACAGTAACCCTAACCCCCACCCTAAACCTAACCCTAACGCTCACCCTAACCCTCACCCTCAAACTCATCGTCACACTCACGCTAAGCCTAACATTACACTTAACACTAGTCCTAAAACTAGATCTCACCCTCACCTTCACCCTAACACTTACCCTAACCCTAACACTAACCTTAATGCTCACCCGCACCCTAGATCTCACCCTAACACTAACCCTAACCCTCAACCTCACCCTCAACCTAACCCTTACCCTCAACTTAAACCTAACCCTCACCCTAACCCTAACACTCAGCCTAACACTTACACTCACCCTAACCCTAACCCCAACCCTAATCCTAAACCTCAAACTAACCCTAACACTAACCCTAAACCTATCCCTCACCCTAACCCTAAACCTCACCTTAACCCTAACCCTAATCTTCACACTAACCCTAATTCTCACCCTCACCCTAACCCTAATGTTAACCCTAACCCTAACCCTCAGACTAAACCTACACTTCACCATAACCATAACCTACCCCTCAGCCTAACACTCACCCTAACCCTCACCCTAACACTCAGGCTAACCCTAACACTCACTCTCATCCTAAACCTCACTCTAACACTTACCCTCACCCTCACCCTCACCCTCAGCCTAACCCTAACCCTAACCCTAATCCTAACCCTAACGCTAACCCTAACACTAACCCTAACCCTTAACTTCACCCTCACCCTCACCCTCAACCTAACCCTCATCCTCACCCTCACCCTCACCTTAGTCATAACACTAATCCTCACCCTAACCCTAATTCTCACCCTAACCCTAACCCTAACCCTCACCCTCATCCTTACCCTAACCCTAACACTCACCCTCACACTCACCCTAACCCTCACCTTAACTGAAATGCTAACACTAAACCTCACCCTCACCCTAACCCTCACCAGAACCCTTACCCATACCTTAAGCGTAACCTTAAACCTTACCCTAATGCTCAGACTAAACCAAGCCCTCACCCCAACCCTAACCCTACCCCTCAGCCTAACTGTCACCCTAACACTAAACCTAACCCTAATTCTCACCCTATCCCTAAACCTAACCTAACCCTCAATCTCAACCTAGCCCTCACCATAATGCTAACGCTAACCCTAACCCTCACCCTAACCTTCACCCTCATCCTAACCCTAACCCTAAACCTCACCCTGACCCTAACCCACACCCTAATCCTAACCCTAAACCTAACACTCAACTTCACGCTAACCCTCACCCATACCCTTACCTTCACCCTCACCCTCAACCTAACCCTAACCATCACCCTAACGCTCAACCTAACCCTCACCCTAAACCTTACCCTAACCCTAACACTAACCCTCACCCTCAGCCTAACCCTCAACCTAACCCGAAACCTAACCCTAACCCTATCCCTTACACTAAATATAACCCTCACCCTAACCGTAATCCTACCCCTTAAACTAACACTCATACTAACCCTAACCCTAAACCTAAACCTAAACCTAACCCTCACCCTAAACCTAACCCTAACCCTCACCGTAACACAATCCCTCACCCTCACCCTCACTCTTTCCGTCAGTCAAAGCCTAACCCTAACCCTAATCCTAATGCTTACCCTAACGCTAACCCTAATCCTAACCCTAACCCTCACCCTCACCTTCACCCTAACTCTAACCCTTACACAAACCTAACCCTAAACTCACCCTAACTCTAAACCTCACCGAACCCCAAGAACCACCCTCACACTCAACCTAACCCTAAACCTATCCCTAACCCTCACATTCATCCAAACTCTAAAACTAACCCTAACCCTCACCCTAAACATCACCCAAACCCTGAGGCTAACTCTAACCCTCACCCTCACCATAAACTCTAGAGAGCTGCATGCAGCCGCAACTGAAAGATGGTGCTGGCTTCCGCCCTCTGCCTTCCCAATGGCGAGTGCTCTCTGTGGTAAACAACTCCTTATATGGCTAAAGCAAAGAATCTGGCTTGCTTCTGCGCACCTGAACCTATTGGTGGTTCCCACGTGGCGTATCAGGGTTGGCTATCCAGCGGGTACTTAAGGCTGTGGGGAATTCTCCCCAGGGTTGGGGTCAGAAGATTGCTCAAAGGTACAGAATAAACTGCAGAGCGAAGAGCTCGGTGTCGCGTCTTCCTTGCTGGTCGAGGAGGTCGTGACAATAAACCTCGCCCTAACCCTTACACTAACCCTAAACTTATCCTAACCCTAATCTTAACCGTGACACTAATTCTAACACTAACCCTAAATCTCAACTTCACCCAAACCCTCACCCTAACCCTAAACCTAAAACTCACCCTAACACTAACCCTAACCCTAACCCTAACCCTAATCCTCACCCACACCCTAACCCTCACCCTCAACGGAACACTCAACCTGACCCTAAAAAACACCCTCACCATAAACATCACCCTAAAGCTAAGCCTCACCCTAACCCTAAACCTCACCCTAACACTTACCCTCACCCTAATCCTAACCCTAAACCTCACCCTAACCCTAACCTGACCCTTACCCTCACCTTAACCCTAACCCTCCTCGTAACCATAACTCTCCCCCTAACACTTACCGTCACACTAACCCTAACCCCAACCCTAACCCTAACCCTCACACTAACCCTAACCCTCACCCTAACCCTAACCCTAACCCAAAGGCTAACTCTCACCCTCACACTCACCCTAAACCTCTCCCTAACCCTTACACTAACCCTAACCCTAACCTAACCCTAACCCTCACAATAATCCTAACCCTAACCCTAACCCTCACTCTCACAGTAACCCTCACCATCACCCTAACCCTCAACCTAAACCTAAACCTCATCCACACCCTTAATTTCAACCTCACCTGAACACTCACCCTAACACTAAGCCTCACCATCACCCTAAACTTCACACTAACCCTAAACCTTACCCTAACCCTAACCCTAACCCTCACTTTCAACCTCACCCTCACCCTCACCGTAAACCTCACCCTAACCCTTATCCTCACTCTAATCCTAAGCCCAACCCTAACCCTCACTCTCAACCTAACACTTATGCTCACCCTAACCGTTACCCTCACCCTAAGCCCAAGCGCAACCCTAACCCTAAACCTCACACAAACCCTATCCATCACCCTAACCCTAAACCCAACCCTAACCCTCATGAAAATCTTCACACTAACCCTACACCTCACACTAACCCTTACCATAACCATCAAGCTAACCCTCAAACTCACCCTCACCCTCACCCTCAGTCTCAGCCTAACAATAACCCTAATCCTAACCTTAGCACTCACCCTCACCCTAACCCTAACCCTAACCTTAACCCTCAACTTCACGCTCACCCTCAGCCTAACCCTCAGCCTCACTAACACCCTCACCCTAACCGTAATCCTAACCCTAACACTAAACCTAACCCTAAACCTAACACTAACCCTCACACTAAAGCTAAGCCCCACCCTAATCCTAAACCTACCCCTCACCCTAACCCTAACAGTAACCCTAACCCTCACCCTAACCCTAACAGTAACCCTAACCCTCATGCTACCCCTAAACCTAACCCTAACTCTCACCCTCACCCTAGCAGTCACCCAAACCTAATCCTAACCCTAACCATCACCCTCACCCTAACCCTAACCCTAAACCTAATCCTCACCCTCACTCTAACCCTCACTGTCACCCTAAACCTCACCCTCACTGGAACACTCACCCTAACCCTAACCCTCATCCTAACCCTAACCCTCACCCTAACCTTTACACTCACCCTAATCCTAAACCTAAACCTCACCCTAACACTAACCCTAAAACTTACCCTCACCATAGCCCTAACACTCACCGTAACACTAACCCTCCTCCTAACCCTTACCCTCACACTAACCCTAACCCCAACCCTAAGCCTAATGCTCACACTAACCCTAACCCTCACCAAAACATTAACCCTAACCCTAAGGCAAACTCTAACCCTCAACCTCACCCTAAACCTCTCCCTAACCCTTACACTAACCCTAACCCTAACCTAACTCTAAACTTAACCCTCAAACTAATCCTAAACCTAACACTAACCCTCACCCTATCCCTAACCCTAAAACAAACCCACACCCTCACACTAACCCTAAACCTCATCCTAACCCTCACCCTCAACCTCACTCTCACCCTCACCCTAAGCCTAACCATAAACCTAACACTAATCCTAAACCTAAATCTTACCCTAACCCTCACCCTAACGCTCAACCTAACCCTAAACTTAACACTCACCCTAACTCTTACCCTCACCCTAACCCTAACCCCAAGCCTAACCCTCATCCTCAACCTAACTCTTACCCTCAACCTAACCGTTACTCTCACCCTAACCCTAAGCCCAACCCTAACCCTAACCATCACACTAACACTAACCCTCACCATAACCCTAAACCTAAACCTAACCCTAATCCAAATCTTCACACTAACCCTTAACCTCACCGTAACCCTTACCCTAACCCTAACACTCAAACTAAACCTCACCCTCACCCTAACCCTCACCCTCAGCCTAACCCTAACCCTAATCCTAACCCTAACGCTAACCCTCACCCTACCCCTACCCCTAACCCTAACCCTCACCTTCACACTCACCCTCAGCCTAACCCTCAGCCTCACCATCACCCTAACCCTAACCGTAATCCTAACTCTAACACTCACCCTAACCCTGACCCTCACCTAATCCTAACCCTAACCTTCACACTCAAACTCCCGCTCCCCCTAACCCTAAACCTAAACCTAACACTCACCATAACCCTAACCCTCACACTAAAGCTAACCCCCACCTAATCCTAAACCTACCCCTTACCCTAACCCTAACAGTAACCCTAACCCTCAGCCTAACCCTAAACCTAACCCTAACTCTCAAGCTCACCCTAGCCCTCACCCTAACCCTAACCCTATCACTAACCCTTATGCACCCCCTCACCCTCACCTTCACCCTCAGCCTAACCCTAAACCTAATCCTAATCCTAACCGTAACCCTCAATCTCACACTCACCCTAAACCAAAAACTAATCCTAAACCTCACCCTCAAAATAACACCAACAATAATCCTAACCCTAACCCTAAACCTTACCCTAACCCTCAACCAAACACTAACCCTAAACCTAACCCTATCCCTCACACTAACCCTAACCCTCACCCTAACCCTAACCCTCACACTAACCTTAACCCTAACCCTAAACTTAACAATAAACCTAATACAAAGCATAAACTTAACCATAACCCTCACTATAACCCTAACCATCACCCTAACCCTAAACCTCACCCTGACCCTCATCCAACCCTAAACCTCACCATAAGCATCACCCTAACCCTCCCCCTAATCCAAACCCTCACCCTAAACCTAAGCCTCACCCTGACCCTAACCCTAACCCTCACCCTAACACTATTCCTACCACTCAGCCTAAACCTAACCCTAAACCTCACCCTAAGCCTCACGCTTACCCTTACCTTAACAATAAATCTCACCCTCACCCTCACACTAATCCTAACCCTAAACCTCACCCTAAAACTAAACCTAACCCTAACCCTAACCATAACCCTGACCCTCACCCTAACCTTAACGCTAACCATAACCCTCACCCTAACCCTAATCCTACCACTCAGCCTAACCCTAAACCTAACCTAATCCTCACCCTAACCCTCACCCTTACCCTAAACTTAACACTAAAGCTCTACCTCACCCTCACAATAACCCTAACCCTAAACCTCACCCTAACCATAAATCGAACCCTAACCCTCAACATAACCCTAAACCTCACACTAACCCTAACCCTAACCCTCACCCTAAACCTAACCCTCGCTCTAACCTTAACCCTTACTCTTACCTTCACCCTAACCCTCACCCTAACCCTCACACTAGTCCTCACCCTATCCCTAAACCTAACCTAATCCTCAACCTAACCCTCACACTAACCCTCACCCTAACCCTCACCCTAACTCTCACACTAAACCTTACCCTCACCCTAACCATCACCCTCACCCTCACCCAAACCTAACACTAACCCTAACCCTAACCCTTAACCCCCCTAACCCTAAACCTAACCCTAACCCTCACCCTAACCCAAAGGCTAAACCTAATCTTCACCCTAACCCTAACCCTTACAATCACCCTAACCCGAACTCTAAAACTAAACCTATCCCTCACACTAACTCAAGCTAACCCTAACCCTAACCCTCACCCTAAACCTAACCCTAACCCTCAACCTCACCCTAACCCTCAGCCGAACACTCACCCGAAACCTAACCCTAATCCTAACACTCAGCCTAACCCTCACCCTAATCCTAACCCTACAATTCAGCCTAAACCTCAACCTAATCCTAACACTAACCCTAATCCTCAAACTTTCCCTAACCCTAAACCTAACCCTTACCCTCACCCTAATACACACCCTAACCCGAACCCTAAACCTAAACGTAACCCTCACCCTAACCCTAACCCTCACCCTGACCCTAAGCCTAACCCTAACCCTAACCCTCACACTAACCCTAAACCTCATCTTAACCGTAACCCTGCCCCTCACCATAACACTCATCCTAACACTCAGGCTAACCCTAACCCTAAACCTAACCCTCACCCTAACCCAAAACCTCACCCTCACCCTAAACCTCACCCTCAGTCTAAACTTAACTCTAACCCACATCCTAACCCAAACCCTAACCCTAATCATAACCCTAACACTCTCCCTCACCCTCACTCTAACCCTTACCCAACCCTAACCCTAAACCTCACCCTAACTCATACTCTCACCGAACCCCAACCCTCACCCTCACACTAACCCTAAACCTCACCTTAAACATAACCCTACGCCTCATCCTAAACCTCACCCTAACCCTAACCCTCACATTAACCCTCACCCTAACCCTAAACCTCACACTAACACTAACCCTCACCCTGACCCTAAGACTCACCTTAACCCTAACCCTAAACCTAACACTCATCCTCAGCCTGACCCTCACCCTTACCCTTACCTTCACCCTAACCCTCACCGTAACCCTATCCCTAACACGAACCCTCACCCTAACCCTCACCCTAACCCTAAACCTAACCCTAACCCTCACCCTAAACCTCACCTATCTCTAACCCTAGCCCTCACCCTCACGCTAACCCTCACACTAAACCTTAGCTAACCTTAACCCTCAGGCTATCCCTTACCCTAACCTAACCCTATCCCTAAGCCTAACCATCATCCTCACCCTCACCCTAGCCCACACCCTAACCCTAAACCTAAACCTAAACCTAACCCTCACCCTAACCTTATCCCTCACCCTGACCCTAACCCTCAACCTAACACTAATCCTAACCCTAACCCTCACCATAATTCATAGCCTTCCCCACACCCTAACCCTCACACTCCCCTAAGTCTAAAACTCACCCTATTCCTAAACCTAACCCTAAATCTCAGCCTCACCCTAACACTCACTGTCACCCTAACCCTCACCCTAACCCTAACCATCAGCCACACACTAACCCTCACCTGAACACTCACCCTAACCCTAATCCTAGCCCTTACCCTAAACATCACACTAAACCTAACCCTCAAACTAACCCTAACACTAACCTTTACCTTCACTCTAACACTCACACTCACACTCATCCTCACCCTTAACCGAAGCTTAACCCTAAACCTCACTCTAACACTAATCCTAACCCTAACCCTCACCCTAAACCTAACCCTAAAACTAACCCTCACCCTAACCCTAACCCTAACCCTCAACCTCACCCTAACTGTAACCCTAACTCTCACGCTAAACTCAACACTCACCCTTACCCTAAACCTCACCCTAACCATAACCCGAACCCTCACCCCATCCTAATCCTCACTGTTACCCTTAAACTCACCCTAACGCTAACCCTCACAATAACCCTAACCCTAAACTTCACCCTAACCCTAACCCTAATCCTCAGACTAACCCTAAACCTCAACCTAACCCTAACCCTAACCCTAAACTTCACCCAAACCTTACCCTCACCCTAACCCTAACCTTCACCCTAACCGTATCCCTCAGACTAAACCTAACCCTCACATTAACCCTGAACCTAACCCTCAGCCTAACCCTCACCCTAACCCTCACCCTAACACTGAGGCTAACCCTAACACTCACTCTCACCCTAACCCTCACCATTACACTTACTCCCACCCTAACCCTAACCCTAACCTTCACCCTCACCCTTACCCTCACCCTCAGCCTAAACCTAACACTAACCCTAATCCTAATCCTAACTCTCAACTTCACCCTCACCCGAACCCTAACACTATTCCTATCCCTAACCGGCACCCTCACCCTCACCCTAATCCTCAGCCTCACACTCAAACTGACCCTAACCCTAAAGCTAACACTACCCCTCACTCTAAACCAAAGCCTGACCCTAACACTCACTCTCACCCTAACCCTCACCATTACACTTACTCCCACCCTAACCCTAACATTCACCTTCACCCTTAACCTAACCCTCACCTTAATCCTAACCCTCACACTAAAGGAAATGCTAAGCCTAACTCTCATTCTAACACTCACCCTCACCCTCACCCTTACCCTAACCCTAACCCTATCCTTCACACTAACCCTAACCCTCAGCCTAAACATAACCCTACCACTCACCCTGACCCTAGCCCTAACCCTAACCCTCACAAAAACCCTAACCCTCAACATAACCTTAAACCTACCCCTCACCCTACACCTCACACAAACCCTCAACTTCACCCTAACCCTCAACCTAACCCTAACACTCACCCTGAACCTAAAACTCACCCTAACCCTAAAAGTAAACCTAACACTCAGCCTCACACTATCCCTCAGCCTTACCCTTACCTTCACCCTAACCCTCACTCTAACCATAACCCTAACCCTATCCCTCACCATAACACTCAACCTAAGCCTAAACCTAACCCAAACCCTCACCCTAACCATCAGCCTAACCCTAACCCTCACCCTCACCCTAACCCTCACACATAGACTTATCCCCTCCCTAACCCTAACCGTAACCCTAACCCTCACACTAACCCTAACCCTCAACCTAACCGTAAACTTAACCCTCACCCTAACACTCACCCTAACCCTAACCCTAACCCTCACGCTAACCCTAACCCTAACCCTCACACTAAGCCTAACCCTAACCCTAACCCTAACCCTAACCCTCACCCTCAACAACAATCTAACCCTAACCCTAATCCTAACCCTAACCCTAACATTAATCCTAAACCTAACCCTCACCCTCACCCTCAACCTAATTCTAACACTTACCCAACCCTAACCCACACCCTAACTCTAACCATCACCGAATCCTAACGCTCACCCTCACACTCACCCTAACCCTAACCCTTACACTCACCTGAACCCTAACCCTAACCCTAAACTTAACCCTGACCCTAACACTCGCATTAATCCGAACCTTAAACCTAACCCTAAACTTCACCCTAACCCTCACCCTAACCCTTAGCCTACCCCTCACCCTAACCCTAAACATAACCCTAATCTTAATCCTCACACTAACACTAAGCTTCACCCTAATGCTAACCCTAATCCTAAGCCTCACCCTAACCCTTACCCTCACCATAACCCTAACCTTAACCCTAACACTAACACTGTGACGAAACCTAACCCTCACCATAAAACTACCCCTACCCCTCAGCCTAACCCTCACCCTAATCCTCACCTTAACACTCAGGCAAACCCTAAACCTCACCCTCACCCTAAACCTCATCCTAACCCTTAACCTCACCTAACCCTAACCCTAACCCTAACCCTAACCTTCACCCTCACACTAATTCTATCCCTAACCCTAAGGCTCCCCCTCACTCTAAACCTCACCCTAAACCTAACCCAAACCCTTACCCTAACCCTAACCCTAGACCTAACCCTCACCCTCAATGTAACCCTCACCAACACCCTAAATCTCCCCCTCCCCCTCACCCTAACACTCAGCCTCACCCTAACACTAATCCTAATCCTAACCCTAACCCTAAACCTAACCCTCACCCTTGCCCTAACCCTAACCCTCCCCTTCACCCTCAGCTTCAGCCAAACCTAATTCTAATACTAATCCTAACCCTAACCCTCACTCTCACGCTAACACTAAACCTAACTCTAACCCTACCTCTCAGTATAACCCTCACCCTAACCCTCACCCTATCCCTAACCCTAACCCTAACCCTAACCCTAACCCTCACCCTAGCTCTCACCCTTACCGTAACCCTAAACCTAACACTTACCCTAACCCTACCCCTAAACCCTAATCCTAACCCTCACCCTAACATGAACCCCAACCCTAACCCTCTACTGATTACATCCTTGACGGCTACACTCTATTCAACCTGAGGAGTAAGTTGAACCTGTACTTATGGTACTCTGTGAAAGTTTGGAGAACTACACCTCAGTTGTTTGGGACGTGACAACTGTCCATCCTGGAATACGGATGGCACTAGTTATATCAGGCTCTAATTAGTCCACCGTTGTGTTCAGCTGAATGACTTCTGCCAGAAACACTCAGAATGAGGTTCTGAGTTATTGCAAGACAGGTGCGTTTCACTCCTTTTCAAGGGTTTTTAGGAAGAATTTCAGATTCTGCCTGGCTGTAGGCTTCCGTATGTTCCTGGTAAACATCTAATTGTAAACGCCAACCCTAACCCTAACCCTAACGCTGTCCATAACCCTAATCCTAATCCTAACCCTCACATTAACCCTAACCCTCACCCTCACCCTAACTTAACCCTAAACCTAACCATAACCCTAATCCTATCCCTCATCTTAACACTCACCTTAACACTCAAACTAACCCTAACCCTCACTCTCACCCTAACCCTCACCCTAACCCTTACCCTCATACTAACCCTATCCGTAACCCTAACCCTCACACTAAACCTAACGCTCACCCTAAACCGAACCCTACCTCACCCTAACCCTAACCCTAAGTCTAATCCTAACGCTCACCCTCACCCTAGCCATCACCCTAACCCTAATCCTAAACTCAAACATCACTCTAACCCTAACCCTCACCCTCATCCTAAACCTTACCCTAACCTTTACACTCACCCTAATTCTAACCATAAACCTAACCCTCACTCTCACACTCACCCTCACCCTCAGCCTATCCCTTACTGTAAACCTAATCCTAACCCTAAACTTCACCCTGACCCTGACCCTGACCCTCACCCTCACCCTAACCCTAACCCTTACCTAACCTAAACCCTAACCCTCACCCTCACCCTCAACCTAAACCTAACTCTCATCCTCAGCCTAACCTTAACCATAACTCTCACCTTAATCCCAATCTAAACCTCACCGTCACCCAAAGAATTAACCTAAACCTAACCCTAACCCTAACCCTCACACAAACCCTAACCCTCACCCTCACACTCATGCTAACCTTAAGCCAAACCCTAATCCTAACACTAACCCTTACACTCACCCTAACCCTAACTCTAACCCCAAACCTAACCCTCACCCTCACCCTCACCCTAACCCTAAACATAACCCTAACCCTCACCCTTACCTAACCATAACCCTCACCCTAAACCTACCCTAAACCCTAACCATAACCCTTAACCTAAACTTAACCCTAACGTTATCCTAACCCTCACACTAAACCTAACCCTAAACTTTACCCTAACCCTCACCCTAATCCTCACCCTAACCTTAACCCTAACCCAAACCCTCCCCCTCACCCTAAACATTAACCTAAACCTTACCCTCATCCTCACCCTAACCCTCACAATAAACCTAACCCTCACCCTAAACCTAACACTAACACCTACCCTCACCCTCAAGCTCACCCTCAGCCTAACACTAACCTTAACCCTAATCCAAACACTAATCCTCACCCTCACCCTCAACCTAACCCTAACTGGAACCCTAACACTCACCCTCAAACTAACACTCACCCTCACTTTAAACCTCATCCCCAGCCTCACCCTCAACCTAAACCTAACCCTAACCCTCACCCTAAGCGTAACCCTGACCCTTACACTAACCCTAATCCAAACCTTAACCCTCACACTCACCCTAACCCTCAACCTTAACCTAGCCCACACCCTAACCCTAAACCTCACCCTAACTCTAACCTTCACCCTAACCCTCACCCTCATCCTAACCCTCAACCGAACCCTTACCCTCACCCTAACCCTAACTCTCACCCTAACCCTAACACTATCCCTCACCTTAAGCCTCATCCTAACACTAAGCCTAAACCTACCACTCACCACAAACCTAACCCTAACCCTAACACTCACCATCACCCTCAGAATAACCCTAACCCTAACCCTAATCCTAACCCTATACCTCACCCTCAACCTCACCCTAATTCTAACCCTAAACCTAACCCTAATCCTCACCCTCACCCTAACCCTAACTCTACCTCTCACCCTAACTCTAACACTCACCCTAAACCTAATCCTCACCCTCACCCTCACCGTAACTATAAACCTCACGCTAACCCTCAACCTAAACTTAACTCTAACCCTAACCCTAAACCTCACCCTAAACTTCACCCTAAACCTTACCCTCACTCTAACCCTAACCCTAACCCTAACCCTCACACTAATCTTTACCCTCAAACTAACCCTACTATACCCCTCACCCTAACCCTCACCCTAACACTAATACGAACTAACCATCACCCTAACCCTAACCTTAACCCTCGCCCTCACTCTAACCCTCCCTGTCAACCTAATCCTCACCTTCACCCTAACCCTCACCCACAACCCAACCCTCACCCTCACCCAAAACCTCACCCTATCCCTAAGCCTAACCCTAACCCTAACCCTCACCCACAACCTCACCCTCAACCTAACACTCACCCACAACCTCACCCTCAACCTAACACTCATGCTAACCGTAAGCCTCACTCTCAGCCTACCCTCCTCCTAACCCTTACCATCACCCTAACACTATCCCTAACCACAACACTCACACTAAACCTAGCCCTCAGGCTTACCCTAACCCTACCACTCACACTAACCCTAACACTAAACCTAACCCTAAACCTCACCCTAACCCTAAGCCTAATAGTAACCCTCACCCTCACTCTAGCCCTCACCCTAACCCTAATCCTAACCTTAACCCTCAACCTAATCCTAAACCTCACCCTAACCCTAACCCTCACCCTCACCCTAACACTTCCCTAAATATAACCCTAACATTAACCCTAACTCTCACCCTAAACCTAACCCTTAACCCTAACCCTCACCATAACCCTCACCATAACCCAAACCCTAACACTAACCATCCCCCTCACCCTAACACTAAACCTAATCCTTACCCTCATCCTCAACCTAAACCTCACAACAAACCTATCCCTCACCCTAACCCTAACACTAACCATCACCCTCACCCTCAACCTCACCATCAGCCTAACCCTAAACCTAACCCTAATCCAAACACTAACACTCACCCTCACCCTCAACCTAACCCTAACCCGAAACCTAACCATCCCCTCACACTCAATCTCACCCTCATCTTAAACCACAGCCTCAGCCTCACCCTCAAACTAAACCTAACCCTAACCCTAACACTCACCCTAAACGTAACACTGACCCTAAGCCTACCCTTACCCACACACTCACCC
Organism: Dipodomys merriami; assembly: GCF_024711535.1. Lineage (NCBI taxonomy): Eukaryota > Metazoa > Chordata > Mammalia > Rodentia > Heteromyidae > Dipodomys > Dipodomys merriami. The sequence goes on from NW_027203182.1 coordinate 1,051,263, forward strand.
TCACCCTCACCCTCACCCTCACCCTAACCCTAAACCTCACCCTAACCCTCCACTTCACCCTAGCCCTCACCCTAATCCTAACTCTAACCCTAACCCTCACCCAAAACCTAACCCTCAACCTAACCCTCACCCTCATCCTAAACCTCACCCTAAAACTTACCCTCATCCTAACCCTAAACTTCACACTAAACCTAACCCTCGCCCTAACCCTAACCCTACCCCTCACCTTAACGCTCATCCTAACCCTAAGCCTAACCCTAACACTCACCCTAACCCTAAGCCTAACCATAACACTCACACTGACCCTCAGCCTAATCCTAACCCTAACCCTAATCCTAACCCTATTCCTCACCCTCACACTCACCCTAATTCTAACCCTAACCCTAACCCTAAATGTACCACTCACTCTAACCCTTACCATAACCCTAAACCTAACCCTAACACTCACCCTCACCCTCAGCCTAACCCTAACCTTCACCCTAAACCTTACCCTCACCCTAACCTAACCCTAACCCTTACCCTAACACTCACCCAAACCCTAATCCTAACACTTACCCTAAACCTAACCCTAACCCTCAGTCTCACCCTAACACTCACCCTAATACTTAACCTAAAATTAACTCTCAAACTCACCGTCACTCTAACACTCAACCTAACCCTAACCCTCACCAACACATTAACCCTCACAATAACTCTCACCCTCACACTAAACATCACCCTAAACCTAAACCTCAACCTAACCCTAAACATAACCCTCACCCTAAACCTAACACTAAAACTAACACTCACCCTCCTCCTAACCCTCATCCTTACCCTTACCTTCACAATCACCCTCACCCTAACCCTAATTCTAACCCTAACCCTCACCCTAACCCTAATCCTAACCCTAAACCAAACCCTAACCCTCACCCTAACCCTCAATTTAACCCTAAACCTAACCCTAACCCTCAGCCTAACACTCAAACTAACCCTTACCTTCACCCTAACCCTAACATTAACCCACACACTAACCCTAACCCTCACCCTAACAATAAAACTACCCCTCACCTAACCCTCATCCTAACCCTAACCCTAATCTTAACCCTCACCCTCACCATAAACCGAACCTTAACCCTAAACCTCAACCTAACCCAAACCTCACCCTCACCCTCACCCTCAGTCTAACCCTATCCCTAAACCTAATCCTTACCCTAACACTCACCCTCATGCTCACCCTCACCCTAAACCTAACCCTAAACCTAACCCTCACCCTAACCCTAACCCTCAGGCTAACCCTCACGCTAACCCTAACCCTAACCCTCACTTTCACCATAACCCTAAACAAAACAATAACCCTAACCCTCACCCTACCCCTCAACCTAACCATTAACCTAACCTTAATCCACACCCTCACCCTAACCTTAAACCTAACCCTAAATCTCCCCCTAACCCTAAGCTTCACCCTAACACAAACCCTAAGCCTCATCAACACCCTAACACTCACCTTCACCCTAAACCTATCCCTAACCCTCACCCTCATCCTAATCCTCACCCTTGCCCTTACCCTCACGGTAACCGGAACCCTAAGCCTAATCCTAACCCTCACACTAACACTAAGGCTCACATTAACCCTAATGCTATGCCTCAACCTAACCCTCAACATAAACCTAACCCTAATCCTAACCCTCACCCTAACCCTAACCCTTACCTTCAATCTCACCCTAACCCTAACCCTAAACCTACCCCTCACCCTAACCCTCAACCTAAACCTAACCATAAACCTAACCCTAACGCTTGCCCTCACTCTCACTGTTACCCTAAACCTAACCCTAACCCTCAACCTAACGCTAAACCTAACCCTAACCCTTACCTTAAACCTAACCCTAACAGTAACCCTAACCCTGACCCTAAACCTAAACCTAAACTTTACCCTAAATCTCACCCTAACCCTCACCCTAAGCCTAACCTTAACCCTACCTCTACCACTAACTCTAAGCCTCAACCTAACCATTACCCTCATGCTCACCCTAACCCTCACAATAAACCTAACCCTCACCCTAATCCTAACACTAACCCTCACCGTCACTCTCTTGCTCACCCTCAGCCTAACACTAATCCTAACAATAATGAAAACCCAACCCTCACCCTCACCCTCAAGCTAACCCTAATCTGAAACCTAATCCTCACCCTCAAACTCACCCTCACCCACACCTTAAACTTCAGCCTCAGCCTCAATCTCAACCTAACCACAACCATAAGTCTCAAACTCACTCTAACTCTAAAGCTCACCCTAACCCTCAACCTAACCCTAACTCTAAACCTAACCCCCACCCTTACCATGGACCTCACCCTAACCCTAACCCTCACCCTAATTCTAACCCTCAACCTAACCCTCACCCTGATCCTAACACTCAACTTAACCCTTAACCTCACCCTAACCCTAACCCTCACCCTAACCCTCATCCTAAACCTAAAATAAACCCTAACCTCCACCCTAAACCTAACCTGAATGCTTAGCCTCACCCTAATCGTTTCCATCACCCTAACCCTAAAGCCTAACCATCACACTAACCCTAAACCTCACCCTAACCATAACCCAACCCCTCACCCTAACCCTCATCCCAAACCTAACACTAACCCTAACACTAACCCTAATCCCTCACCCTAAACCTAACCCTAACCCTAACCCTCACCCTAACCCAAACCCTCACCCTCACTCTAAACCTAACCCTAACCATAACCCTAACATTAACCCTAACCCTCAGCCTAACACAAACCCTAACACTCACATTCACCCTAACCATAAAAAAACCCTAAACCTAACCCTCACCCTACTCCTCATCCTAAACCTTAACCTAACTCTAACACTCACACTAACCTTCACCCTCACTCTCAGCCTAAACCTAACCCAAACCCTAATGCTAAGCCTAAGCCTAACCCTCACTCTCACCCTCACCCTAATCCTAACCCCAACCCTAACCCTCACCCTCACCCTCACCCTAACCCTAAACCTAACACTAATCCTCACCCTAACCCTAAACCTCACCCTAACACTAACCCTAACCCTGACCCTTAAAAAAAACATAGCCCTAACATTAAACCTAACCTCACCCTAAAGCTAAACCTAAACTTAACCATAACTCTCACCCTAACCCTAACCCAAACCCTCTCCCTCACCCTAACACACAACCTAACCCTTACCGTCATCTTCAGGCTAACCCTCAGAATAAACCTAACGCTCATCCTCACCCTCACGCTCACCCTCAGGCTAACCATAGCACTAACACTAATCCAAACACTAACACTTACCCTCACTCTCACGCTAACCCGAACACGAACCCTAACGCTCACCCTCACACTCACCCTCACCCTCACCTTAAACCTCAGCCTCAGCCTCAACCTCACCCTAACCCCAACCCTAACCCTTACACTAACCATAACCCTGACCCTAACCCTAACCCAAACACACACCCTAACCCTAACCCTCACCCTCACCCACACCCTAAACCTCACCCTAGCCCTCACCTTAACGCTAACCCTAACCCTAAACCTCACTCTAACTATAAGCCTCACCCTAACCCTCAGCCTCATCTTAACCCTCACCCTAACCCTTACCCTCACCCTAATCCTAAACTTCACACTAACCCTAACCCTCACCCTAACCCTAAACCTGCACCTCACCTTATAACTTATCCTAACCCTAAGCCTAACCCTAACACTCACCCTAACCCTAACACTCAGCCTCACCCTCAGCCTAACCCTAACCCTATCCCTAATCCTAACCCTATTACTCACCCTCACCCTCACCCTAATTCTAACCCTAAACCTAATTCTAACCCTCACCCTCACCCTCACCCTAACTCTAACTCTCACCCTAACCCTAACTCTGACCCTAACACTATCCCTAACCCTCACCCTCACCGTAACTCTAAACCTCACCCTAACCGTCAATTTAACCCTCATCCTAAACCTAATTCTAACCCTAACACTCACCCTAACCCTAACCCTCACTCTAACTCTAAACCTAACATTCACACTAATCCTAACCCTCACCATAACCCTAAAAATACCCCTAAGCCTAAACCACACCCAAACACTAATACGAACCCTAACCTTCACAGTAAACCTAACCTTAACCCTCGCCCTCACTCTAACCCTCCCCGTCAACCTAACCCTCAACTTTGTCCTAACCCTCAACCACAACCCAACCCTCACCCTCACACAAACACTCACCCTATCCCTAACCCTAAACCTAAACCTAACCGTTACCCGCAAACTCACCCTCACACTAACCCTGACCCTAACCCTCACACTAACCCTAACCCAGACCATAAACCTAACCCTAACCTAACCCTCAAACTCACCTTCTCCCTAACCCTAACCTTAACACTCACCCTAATGCTCACCTTAACATTCATGCCAACCCTAAACCTCACTCTCACCTTACCCTCATCCTAACCCTTACCCTCACCCTAACCCTATCCCTAACCATATACCTCACACTAAAACTAACCCTCACCCTCACCCTAACCCTAACCCTCACACTAACCCTAACCCTAACCCTAACCCTAACCCTAACCTTAACCTTAAGCCATACCCTCACCCTCACCCTAACACTCACCTTCACCTTAGTCCACACCCTAAACCTAGCCCTAACCCTAACACTAATCCTCACCCTAATCCTCACCCTCAATCTAACCCTTACCCTCAGCCTAACCCTCATGCCGACCCCAACCCTAACCCAACCCCTAACCTTAACTTTAAACATCAAGCTAACCCTCAACCTCATCCTAACCCTTACCCTAACAATTACCCTCACCCTAACCCTAAACCTAAACCTAACCCTCACCCTCACCCTTACACTTATCCTCACCCTAACCTTAAACCTAACCCTCAAACTAACCCTAATCCTAACCCTAACCGTAACCCTAATCCTTACCCTGACTCTAACCCTAACCCTAACCCTAACCCTCACCCTCACCCTCACCCTGACAGTAACCATATCCCTAACCCTAAACCTCACCCTAACCCTCACCCTAACCCTAACGTTAAACTAACCCTAACCTAACCCTAACCTTCACACTAACCCTAACCCTCAGCCTAACCCTAAGCCTTACCCTTACCCTAACCCTAACCCTCACACTCACCCTAACCCTCACCCTAAACCTAAACCTAATCCTAACTCTAAACTTCACCCTCACCCTCACTCTCAACCTCCCCCTAACCCTTAACCTAACCTAATCCTAACCCTAACCCTCACCCTCACCCTAACCCTAACCCTAACCCTAACCCTAAACTTTACTCTCAACCTAAACCTAACAATAACCCTAACCCTAACACTAACACTAATCCTAAACCTAACCCTCACCCTCACCCTAAAACAAAACCTAACCCTTATCCTAACCCTTACCCTAAGCCTCAATGTAAACGTAAGCCTCACCCTAACCCTCACCGGAACCCTAACCCTACCCCTCAGCCTAACCTTCACACTAACCCTAACCCTCACCCTCAGCCTGACCCTAATCCTAAACATAAACCTCACCTTAACCCTCATCTTCATTCTAACCCTCACCCTAACCCTTATCCTCACCCTAACCCTAAACCTAACCCTAATCCTAAACCTCACACTAACCCTTATACTCAACCTAACTCAAACCCTAATACTAACCTTAAACCTCACGCTAACCCTCACCCTATCCTAACCATAACCCTAACCCTAACCCTCACCTTACCCCTCACCCTAACACTAACCCTAACCCTAACTGTAACCCTCACCGTCATGCTAACCCTCACCGTCACACTTACCCTCACGGTAACCCTAAGCCTCACCCTAACTATAACACTAACCCTAAACATAACCCTAACCCTCACTCTCACCCTAACACTCACACTAACCCTTACCCTAAACCTAAACCTCAAACTCACTGTCACCATAACACTCACCCTAACCCTAACCCTCACACACAGACTAACCCTCACTCTCACCCGAAACCTCACCCTCACTCTAAACATCACCCTAACCCTAACCTGCACCCTAAACCTAACCCTAACCCTCATGCTAACCCTAACCCTCACCCTATCCCTAAGCCTAAGCCTAACCCTAACACTAATCCTAAACCTAACACTCACCCCCACCCTAACCCTAAACCTATCCCTAACACTACCCTCACACCCTAACCCTAATACTAACCCTCACACTCACCGTACCCTAACCAAAACCCTAGCCCTAACTGTCAACGTACCCCTCACCACAACTCTTAACTTAACCCATACCCTCACCCGCACCCTTACCCTAAACATAACCCTCAATTTCACCCTAAACCTAACCCTCACCCTGACCCTAAACTTAACCCTCATCCTAACGCTAACACTCACTCTCACCCAAACTCTATCCCTAACCCTCACCCACATCCTAACGCTCACTTTTACCCTTAACCTCACATTAACCCTAAACCTAACCCTAACCTTCACATAAAGACTAAGGCTCACACTAACCCTAAATCTACCCCTCACCCTTACCCTCAACGTAAACCTAACCCTAACTGTAACCCTTACCCTAACCATAAACCTCAGCCTAAACCTCACCGTAACCCTCACCCTCACCCTCACCCTAACCCTAACCCTAAACCTAACACTAACCCTCATCCTAACCCTAACCGTAACCCTAAACCTAACCCTAAACCTAACCTTTACCCTAAACCTAACCCTAACATTAACCCTAACCCTAACCCTGACCCTAAAACTAACCCTAACATTAAACCTAACCCTCAACCTAAACCTAACCCTAAACTTAACCCTAACCCTCACCCTAAACCTAAACCTCCCCCTCCCCCTAACCCTCAACCTAATACTTACCCTCATCCTTACCAAAACCCTCACAATAAACATAACCCTCACCATAAACCTAACACTAACCCTCACCCTCACGCTCACCCTCAGCCTAAACCTAATCCTCAACCTAACCCTCACCCTAAACCTAACCCTAACCCTAACCCTCCCCCTCACCCTATCCCTAAACCTAAAACCTACGCTCATCCTCACCCTAACCCTCACCCTAACCCTAACACTAAGCCTCACCCTCACAATAACCCTAATTCAAACTCTCACCCTAACCCTCACCCTCACCCTAACCCTAAACCTAACGCTCACCCTAACCCTCACCCTAACCCTAAACCCCACCATAACCCTGACCCTGACCCGAACCATAACTCTACCCCTCAGCATAACACTCACAATAACTCTAAACCTCACCCTCACTCTAAAACTCACCCTAACACTTACCCTCACCCTAAGTCTAAACCTAACACTAACCCTAACCTTACACCTCAACCAAACCCTAACCCTCAGCCTAACCCTAACCCTAACACTAACCTTAAACCTCACCCTAACCCTCACCCTACCCTATCCATGACCCTAACCCTGACCCTCATCCTACGCCTCACCCTAACCCTAAACCTCACCCTAACCCTCACCCTCAGCCTAACACTGAAACTAATCCAAATCCTCACCGTACCCCTCACTCTCACACTAAGCCTAACTCTAACCCTAACACTAATCCTAAACCAAACCCTCCCCCTCCCCCTAACCCTAAACCTAATCCTCACCCTAACCCTAAACCTAACACTCAACCTGACACTAAACTTCACGGTCACCCTAACCCTCATTCTACACTAATCCTCACCGACACCCTAACCCTCACCCTCACCTTCACCCGCACCCTAACCCTCACCCTCACCTTAGTCCTCACCCTAACCCCAAACCTAAATCTAACCCTCACCCTAACCCTAAACCTAACCCTAAACCTCACACTAAGCCTAACCCTCACACTAACACTAACCCTACCCCTCACCATAACCCTCATCCTAAACCTAAACCTAACCCTCACACTCACCCTAACCCTAACCCTAAACCTCACCCTAACCCTATCCCTAACCCTCACCCTCATTCTAACCCTCAACCTTTCCCTTTCCCTCACGGTAACCCTAACCCTGTCCCTAACCCTTACCCTCACACTAACACTAAGGCTCACACTAACCCTAACCATACCCCTCACCCTTACCCTCAACCAAAACCTAACACTAACCGTTACCCTCACCCTAACACTAACCCTCAACCTAACCCTCACCCTCACCCTCACCCTAACCCTAAACCTAAACCTAAACCTCACCCTAACCCAAACCCTAACCCGAAACCTAACCGTAACCATAAACCTAACCCTAACATTAACCTTTTTCTTACCCCTTACCCTAAACCTACCCCTAACATTAACCCTAACCCTCAACCAAAACCTTACCCTAAACTTAACCTAACCCTCACCCTAACCCTAAACCTCCCCCTCGCCCTAACCCTCAACCTAATCCTTACCTTCATCCTCAACCTAACCCTCACAATAAACCTAACCCTCACCAAAACCTTAATAGTAACCCTCAACCTCACGTTCACCCTCAGCCTAACCCTAACACTCACCCTAACCCTCAACCTAAACCTTACCCTCATCCTCACCCTACCCTCACCCTAACCCTAATACTAAGCCTCACCCTCACCCTAACCCTAACTCTAACTCTCACCCTAACCGTCACCCTCAATCTAACCCTAAACCTAACCCTCACCGTAATCCTCACCCAAACACTAACCCTCACCCTCACCCGAACCCTAACCCTACTCCTCATCCTAACCCTCACACTAACTCTAACCCACACCCTCACTCTAACCCTCACCCTAACCCTTACCCTCACCCTAAGCAAAACCTAACCCTAACCCTAAACCTCAACCTAACCCTAACACTGAGCCCTACCCTAACCCTAACACTAACCTTAAACCTCACCCTAACCCTCACCCTACCCTATACATAACCCTAACCCTAACCCTCACCCTACACCTCACCCTAACCCTAACCCTCACCCTCACCATAACCCTAAAACTATCCCAAAACCTGACCCTACCCCTCACCCTCACCTTAAGCTTAGTCCTAACCCTAACACTAATCCTAAACCAAACATTCCCCCTCCCCCTATCCCTAAACCTAATCCTCACCCTAATCCTAACCCTAACCCTCACACTCACCCTCACAGTCCCCGTAACCCTCACCCTACAGTAACCCTCACCGACACCGTAACCCTCAACCTCACCCTCACCCTCACCCTCACCCTAGCCCTCACCCTAGCTCTCAGCCTAACTAACCCTAAACCTAAGCCTCACCCTAACCCTAAACCTAACCCTAAACCTCACACTAAGCCTAAGCCTCACACTAACCCTAACCGTACCCTTCACCGTAACGCTCATCCTAAACCTAACCCTAACCCTCACCCTCACCCTAACCCTAACCCTAACCCTAACCCTACCCCTCAACCTGAACCTCATACTAAACCTAACCCTAATCTTAACACTCACACTCATCCTTAACCTAACGTTAAACCTCATCCTCACCCTCACCCTCAGCCTAACCCTAACCCTCACCTTAACTCTCAATGGACTCTAACCCTCACCGACTACCTAACCCTCACCCTCACCATCACCATCACTCTAACCCTCACCCTCATCCTAGCCATCAGCCTAACCCAAACCCTAACCATAACACTAACCCTAACCCTCAAACTAACCCTCACCCTCACCCTAACCCTAACCCTAACCCAAACCCTCACCCTAACACACAACCAAACCCTAACCTTACACAAACCCTAACCCTCACCCTAACACTAACCTTAAGCCTAACCCTAAACCTCACTCTACCCCTCACCCTAACCCTAAACCTAACCCTAATCCTAACCCCAACCTCATCCTAACCCACACCGCTATACTTACCCTCACGGTAACCCAAACCCTATCCCTAAGTCTAACACTAACCCTAAACCTAACCCTAACCCTCAACCTCACCATAACACTCACCCTAACCCTTACCCTAAACCTAAACCTCAAATTCACCGTCACCCTAACACTCACACTAACCCTAACCCTCACACACACACTAATCCTCACTCTCACCCGAAACCTCACCCTCACCCTAAAACTCCCCCTCACACTAAACATCACCCTACCCCTTACCCGAACCCTAACCCTAACCCTAACCCTCATCCTAACCCTAACCCTCACCCTCACCTTAACCCTAAGCCTAAGCCTAACCCTAACACTAATCCTAAACTTAACACTCAACCTCACCCTAACCCTAAACCTATCCCTAAAACTCACCCTCAACCTACCCCTCACAATAACCCTTAAACTAACACTAACCCTCACCCTCACCCTAACCATAATCTAACCCTAAACCTCACCCTAAACCTAACCCTCAACCTGACCCTAAACCTATCCCTCATACTCACCCTAGCACTCACCCTAAACCCAAACATCACCCTCATCCTAACCCTCACCATTACCCTTACCCACACATTAACCCTAACCCTAAACCTAACCCTAACCCTCAAACTAACACTAAGGCTCACACTAACCCTAACCCTACCCCTCACCCTTCCCCTCAACCTCAACCTAACCCTAATCCTAATGCTCACCCTCATCCTCACCCTCCCCCAAACCCTAAACATAGCCCTCACCCTAACCCTCAACCTAAACCTAACCCTAACCATAACCCTCAAGCTAACTCTAACCCTCAACCTCACCCTCAGCATAACCCTAACCCAAACCCTAATCCTAACCCAAAGCCTCACCCTCACCCACACACTAATCCTAACCCTCACCTTAACCCTAACTATACCCCTCACCATAACCCTCAACCTAACACTAATACAAACCCGAACCATCACCCTAACACTAATTTAACCCTCGCCCACACTCTAACCCTCCCTGTCAACCTAACTCTCAACTTTACCCTAAACCTCACACACAACTTAACCCTCACACAAACCATTACCCTATTCCTAACCCCAACCCTAAACCTAACCCTCACCCTCAACCTCACCCTCACCCTAACCCTATCCCTAACCCTCACCATAACCCTACCCCGACCCTAACCCTAACCCTAACCCATACTCTAACCCTCACCCTCACCCTCACCCTCATGCTAACCCTCACCCTATCTCTAGCACTCACCCTAATCCTAACTCTAAACTTAACACTCACCCTTACAATAACCCTCACCCTAACCCTCACCCTCATCCTAAACCTCACCCTAAGCCTTATCCTCTTCCTAACCCTAACCCTCACCCTAACCCTAACCCTACCCCTCACCTTAACACTCATCCTAAACCTAAGCCTAACCCTAACACTCATCCTAAACCTAACCCTGAAACTCACCCTGACCCTCAGCCTAACCCTAACCCTAACACTAATCCTAACCCTATTCCTAACCCTCACACTCACCCTAATTCTAACCCTAACTATACCCATCACCCTAACCCTAAAACTAACCCTAAACCTCACCCTCACCCTCACCCTCAGCCTAACGCTAACCCTCACCCTAAACCTTATCCTCACCCTACCCTAACCCTAACCCTAACACTCACACAAAATTTAACCCTAAGCCTAACCCTAAACCTAATCCTAACCCTCACCCTCACCCTAAAAATCATTCTAAACCTTACACTAAACCTAACCATAAACTCACCGTCAACCTAACACTCACCCTAACCCTAACCCTCACCCACACCCTAAACCTAACCCTCACCCACACCATAACCTTCACCCTCATCCTCACCCTCACCCTCACCCAAACACTCACTCTCACACTAAACATCACCCTACCCCTAACCCGCACCCTAACCCGAACACTAACCCTCAACCTAAACCTAACCCTAACACTAACCCTCACCCTAACCCTTACCCTCACCCTCACCCTAACCCTCACCCTCACCCTAACCCTCACCCTCACCCTCAAGCTCACCCTCAGCCTAACCCTCAACCTAAACCTAACCCTAACCCTATCCCTCACGCTAAACCTAACCCTCACCCTCACCCTCAATCTAACCCTAACCCAAAACCGAATCTTAACCCTAAGACTCACACTCACCCTATCCCTAACCCCAATCCTAACCCTCAACCTCACCCTCATTCTAACGATAAAATTAACCCTAAACCTCACCCTAACACCAAGCCTCACATTAAACCTCAGCCTCATCCTAACCCTCAACCTAACGCTTATCCTCAACCTAACCCTAACCCTCACCCTAACCCTAACCCTCACCTTAACCCTCATCCTAACTCTAAGTCTAACCCTAACAATCACCCTAACCCTAACACTCACCCTTAACCTAAACCAAACCCTCACCCTCACCCCAACTCTAAACCTGACCCTAACCCTCAACCTAACCCTAACTATAACCCTAACCCTAAACCTCACCCAAAACCTCACCCTAACCCTTACCCTCACTCTAACAATAACCCTAACCCTAACCCTCACAGTAATCCTAACCTTCACCCTAACCCTAACTATACCCCTCAGTCTAACCCTCACCCTAACACTAATATGAACCCTAACCATCACCCTAACCCTAACCTTAACTCTTGCCCTCACTCTAACCCTCCCAGTCAACCTAACCCTCACCTTTACCCTAATCCTCACCCACAACCCAACGCTCACCCTCACCCAACCCTCACCATATTCCTAAACCTAAACTTAAACCTCACCCTAACACTCATGATAACACTAAAACTCATTGTCACCCTAACCTCATCCTAAACCTTACCCTCACCCTAACCCTATCCCTAACCATAACTCTCACACTAACCCTACCCCTCACACTATCCCTAATCTTAACCCTAATCCGCACCCTCAACCTAAACCTTACATTCACTCAAACCCTCACACTCACCCTAATCCTAACCCTAACCCTAACCTTAACCTTAAACACAAACCTAACCCTAACCCTCAACCTCACCTTAACCCTCACCCTAACAATTACCCTCATCCTAACCCTAACCCTAACCCTAACCCTCACCCTCACGCTAACCCTCACCCTCATCATAACCCTAACCCTAACCTTAAACCTAATCCTCAGCCTCACCCTCACATTAACCTTAACCGTAACCATAATCCTCAACCTGACCCTAACCCTAACCCTAACCATAACCCTAACCCTCACCCTCACCCTAACCATCAACGTCCTCCGAAGCCTCACCCTACCCTAACCTTCACTGACACCCTCACCCTCACCCTAACCCTAACCCTCACCCTAGCCCTCATCCTAACCCTAACCCTAACCCTAAACCTAACCCTCACACTAACCCTTAACCTCACACTAACCCTAACCCTACTCCTCACACTAACCCTCATCCTAATCCTCACCCTAAACCTCACCCTCAACCTAACCCTAACCCTAACCCTCAACCTAACCCTAAAACTCACCCTCACCTCACGCTCATCCTAAACCTAACACTGCCCCTCACCATAACCCTCATGCTAACCCTAACCCTAACCCTAACACTCACATTAATCCTAAACCTAACCCTAAACCTCACGCTCAGCCTAAAACTAACCCTCACCCTAACCCTTACCCTCACCTTCCCTAACCCTAACCCTAAACCTCACCCTCAAAATAACACTCACCCAAACTCAAACACAACACTAACCCTAACTCTCACCCTAACCCTCACCCTCACCCTAACACTAACCCTAAAACAAACCCTCACCCTACCCCTCATCCTCAGCCTAAGACTAAGCCTAAACCTAAGACTAATCCTAAACCTAACCCTCACCCTCACCCTATCCCTAAACCTAAACCTCACCCTAACCCGAAACCTAAACCTAACCCTCACCCTCACCTTCATCGTAACCCTAACCCTAACCTAACCTTAAACATCACCCTAAACCTCACACTAACCCTAACCCTCACCCTCATCCTAAACCTCACGCTAACACTTACCCTCACCCTAAATCTAACCCTTAACCTAAACCTCACACTATGCCTAACCCTCACCCTAATCCTAACCCTACCACTCAACCCAACCCTCATCCTAACAATTATCCTAACCCTAATCCTCACCCTAACCCTATCACTAACCCTTACCCTCACGCTCATCCTAACCCTCACCTGCAAGGTAACCCTCACCCTAACACTAACCCTCACCCATAACCTAAACCTAAGCCTCACCCTCACTCTCACCATACACTTAACCCTCACCTTAGTCCTCACCCTAAACCTAAATCTAACACTAACCGTAAACCTCACCCTAATCCTCACCCTCAACCTAACACTTACACTCATCCTAACCTTCACCCTGAACCTAACCCTAACCCAACCCCTAACCTTAACCTTAAACATCACCCTAACCCTTAACATAAAAATAACCCTCATCCTATCCCTCACCCCAACAATTACCCTCACCCTAACCCTAAAACTAACCCTAACCCTCATTCTCACCCTAACCCTAACCCTCACCCTAACCCAAACAGTAACCCTACCCTCAGCCTAACCCTCATCCTAACCCTAACTCTAACCCTAATCCTCACCCTGACCTAAACCTAACCCTAACACTAACCCTAACCTTCACGCTCACACCCACCCTCAACCTCACCCTCAACCTAGCCCTCAGCCTAACCCAAACCCTAACCCTAACCCTCACCCTAATTCTAACCATCACCCTAAACCTCACCCTCATAATAACGCTCACCCTAACCATTACCCTCAACGTAACAGTAAACCTAACCCTCACACTAACCGTTAACCTCACAGTAATCCTCACCCTCACCGTAACCCTAAACCTAATCCTAACCCTCACCCTAACCATAACTCTAACCCTAATCCTAATGCTAACCCTCAACCTCACCCTAGCCCTCACCATCACCCTTACAATAACCCTGACCCTCAGCCTAACCCTCACCCTTACCCTTAAACTCACGGTAACCATAACCCTAAACCTAACCCTAACCATCACACTAACCCTAACACTCACACTATACCTAATCCTACTCCTCACCCTAAACATCATGCTAAACCTAAACCTAACCTTCACCCTAACCATAACCCTAAACCTAACCCTCACATTTAATCTAAATCTCACCCTCACCCTCACCCTCAACCTAACTCTAAACCTACCCCTCACCCTAACACTCATCATAAACCTAACCCTAACCCTAACACTCACACTAAACCTAAACCTAATCCTAAACCTCACCCTCACCCTCACACTCAGTCTAACACTAACCTTCACCCTAACATTGACTCTCACTCTTCCCTAAAGCTATCCCTAAAACTAACCTTCACCCTCACCCTAACACTCACCCTAACAGTAACACTAACCCTAACCCTCATCTTAACCCTCACACTCACCCTAAACCTAACCCTAACCCAAACCCTCACCCTACCCCTCACCCTCACCCTAAGCCTGACCCTCACCCTAACACTAATCCTAACCCTAAACCTAACGCTCACCCTAACCCTATCCCTAACCATCATACTCACCCTCCCCCTAAACCTAACACTAAACCTCACCCTAAACGACACCCTAAACCTAACACTAACCCTAAACCTCACCATCATCCTAAGACTCACCCTAACCCTTACCCTCACACTAACCCTAATCCTATCCCTTAACCTAACCCTCACACTAACCCTAACCCTCACCGTAACCCTAACCCTACCCCTCACGCTAACCCTCAACCTATCCCTAAACCTGACCATAACCCTAACCCTAACCCGTCCCTAAAAAAACCCTTCACCCTCAGCTTCACCCTAACCCTAACCCTCACCCAAACCCTAACACTTAACCTCACAATAACCCTTCCCCAAAGCCTAATCCTCTCTCTAACACTAAACCTAGTCCTTATGTAACCGAAACCCTCACCCTCACCCTAACCCTAAACCTTACCCTACCCCTCAGCCTAACCGTCACACTAACCCTAACCCTCACCCTCACTATAATCCTCACCCTAACACTTACCCTCACCCTAATCCTAAACCTAAACCTAACCCTAACCCTCACACTAACCCTAACACTCAGCCTAACCCTAACACTAACCTTAAACCTCACCCTAACCCTCACCCTACCCTAACCATAACCCTAACACTAACCCTCACCCTACCCCTCACCCTAACCCTAACTCTAACCCTAACCCTCACCATTACACATACCCTCACGGTAACCCTAACCCAAACCCTAACCCTCACAATAACCCTACCCCTCACACTAACCCTAACCCTAACCCTCACACTAACCCTCATCCTATACCTAACACTAACCCTAACCCTCACCCTAACCCTTAGCCTAACCCTCACCCTAACCCTAACCCTCACCCTCACCCTCAACCTAACCCTAATCCTGCCCCTCACCCTAGCCTTAATCCTAACCCTAACCCTAACCGGTACACTCACCCTAACCCTAAACCTAACCCTAACCCTCACCCTCACCCTCACCCTCAGCCTAATCCTAATCCTAACAGTAATCCAAACATTAACCCTCAAACTCACCCTCAACCTTACCTTAACCCGAACCCTAACCGTCACACTCACACTCACCCTCACCCTGACCTTAAACCTCAGCCTGACCCTCAACCTCACCCTAAGTCTAACCCTAACCATCACACTAAACGTTAGCCTGACCCTAACCCTAAAACTAACCCACAACCTAACCCTCACTCTCACCCTCAAACTAACCAACACTCCGAACCTAGCCCTCACCGTAAACCTAACCCTAAATCTCACCGTAACTCTAACCCTCACCCTAACCCTCACCCTTTTCGTAAACCTCAAACTAACACTTACCTTCAACCCAACACTAACCCTCATCCTAACCGTAACCCCAACCCTCACCTTAATCCTCATCCTAACACTAAGACTAACCCTAACACTCACCCTAACCCTAACCCTAACCCTAATACTCACCTTCACCCTCAGCCTAACCCTAACCCTAACCCTAATCCCAACACTATTCCTCACACTCACCCTCAAACTAACACAAACCTCACCATAACCCTAACCCTCACTCTCACCCTAACCCTAACTCTCACCCTCACCCTAACTCTAAACCTCACCCTAAACCTCAAATTAACCCTAATTCTAAACCTAACCCTAAACCTCACTCTAAATCTCACCCTAACCCTTACCTTCACACTAACAATAACCCTAAACTAACCCGCACAAAAATCGTAACCCTCACCCTAAACCTAACTATACCCCTCACCCTAACCATCACCCTAACACTAATACGAACGCTAACCATCACCCTAACCCTAACCTTAACCCTCGCCCTAACCCTCACACTAACACTCATGCTAATCCTAAGCCTCACTCTCACCCTACCCCCATCCTAACCCTTACCCTCACCCTAATCCTACCCCTAACCATAATCCTCACATTAAACCTAACCCCCACTGTAACCCTAACCTTACCCTTCACCTAACCCTAACCCTAACCCTAAAACTCACACTAACCCTAAGCCTAATCCTAACCTTCACCCTCACCCTAGCCCTCACCCTAACCCTAATCCTAACCCTAAACCTCACCCTAACCCTCAACCTCACCCTAACCCTAACCCTCACCCTCACCCTAACGCTTACCATAAACATAACCCTAAATTTAACCCTAACCCTCACCCTAACGCTCACCCTAACCCTAAACCTAATCCTAACCCTCACCCTCACCCTAAACCTCAACCTAACCCTTACCCTCATCCTAACCCTAATCCTCAAAATAACTCTAACCCTAAACCTAACCCTAACACTGACCCTCACCATCACCCTCATGCTCACCCTGAGCCTAACCCTAACGCTAATCCTAATCCAAACACTAAACCTCACCCTCACCCTCAACCTAACCCTAACCCAAACCCTAACCCTCACCCTCACATTCACTCTGACCCTCAAATTAAACCTCAGCCTCAGCCTCAACCTCACCCTAACCATAAGCCTAACCCGAACCTTCACCTTAAACGTAACCCTGAACCTAACTCTAACCCTAACCCACAACCTAACCCTCACCCTCACCCTAACCCTCACCCTCAACCTAGCATTTACCCTAACCCTAACCCTAATCCTAACCCTCACCCTAACCATATCACCTTAACCCTCAACCTCATCTTAACCCTTACCCTAACAATAATCCTAACAGTATTCCTCAACCTCACTGTAATTCTAACCCTAACTCTAACCCTAACTATACCCCTCACCCTAACCCTCACTCTAATCCTAAACCTAACCCTAAACCTCACCCTCACCCTCACCCTCAGCCTAACCCTAACCCTCACCCTAAACCTTACCCTCACCCTACCCTAACCCTT
Source organism: Dipodomys merriami (assembly GCF_024711535.1). NCBI lineage: Eukaryota > Metazoa > Chordata > Mammalia > Rodentia > Heteromyidae > Dipodomys > Dipodomys merriami. The sequence goes on from NW_027203182.1 coordinate 1,069,401, forward strand.
ACCCAACCCAACCACTAACACTCACCCAAACCCTAACCCTAACCCTAAACCTAAACCTAAACCTAACCCTCACCCTCACCCAAACACTCACTGTAACCCTTACCGGAAACCTAACCCTCAAACTCACCATCACCGTAACCCTCACCCTAACCCTAACGCTCACCCACACCCTAACCCTCAGCCTCACCCAAACACTCATCATCACCCTAAACCTCACCCTAACACTAATTATCACCCTAACACTAACCTGCACCCTACCCCTAAACCTAACCGTCAGGCTAAACCAAACCCTCAACCTCACCCTCAGCCTATCCCTAACCAATTCCTAATCATAAACCTAAGCCTCACCCTCAACTTCACCTTAACCCTAAACCTATCCCTAAAACTCACCCTCACACTCACCCTAACCCTAACCCTAACGTGCACCCTCACCCTACCCTAACCAAAACCCTAAACCTCACCCTCAACCTACCCTTCACCTTAACCCTTAACCTCACCCTAACCCTCACCCTCACTCTAACACTAAACCTAACCCTAACCCTCAACCCAACCCTTACCATCATCCTAACCCTAACCCTAACCCTCATCCTCACCATAATACTAACCCTCACCCTAACCCTATCCCTAAACCTCACCCAAATACTAACCGTTACCCTTACACTTACCCTCACGGTAACCCTAACCCTAACCCTAACCCTAACCCTCATACTAACACGAAGGATCACACTAACCCTAACTCTACCCCTCACAATTACCCTCAACCAAAACCTAACCCTAACTCTAACCTTCACCCTAACACTAACCCTCACCCTATCTCTCACCCTCAACCTCATCCTCACCCTCAGCCTAACACTAAACCTAGCCCTCGCACTAAACCTCAACCTAAACCTAACCCTACTCTAACCCTCAAGCTAACACTAACCCTCACCATCACCCTCCGCCTAACCCTAACCCAAACACTAACCCTAACGTTAACCCTAATCCTCCCCCTCACCCTAACCCTCACAATAAACCTAACCCTCACCCTAACCCTAACACTAACCCTCAACCACACCCACACGCTCACCCTCAGCCTAACCCTAACCCACACCCTAGCCCTAACCCTAAGCCTAACCCTCCCCCTCACCCTAACCCTCAACCTAAACCTTACACTCATCCTCACCCTAACCCTAACCCTAAAACTCACCCAAACTCTAACCCTAACACTAACACTAAACCTAACCCTAACCCACACCCTCAACCTAACAGTCACCCTAACCCTTACCCTAAACCTAACCCTCACACTCACTGTCACCCTAACACTCACACTAAACCTAACCCTCACCCGCACCCTAAACCGAACCCTCATCCTAACCTCATCGTCTCCCTAACAGCCTCACACTAACCATCACCCTAACCCAAACCCGCACCCTAACCCTAAACCTAACCCTCACCCTAACCCTAACCCTCACTCTCATCCTAACCCTAAGCCTAACCCTAACCTAACACTAATCCTAAACCTAACACTCACCCTCACCCTAAACCTAAACCTATCCCTAAACTCACCCTCACACTCAAACTAACCCCAACCCTCATCCTCACCCTACTCCTATCCAAAACCCTAACCCTAACCCAAATCCTATCCCTCACCCTAACCCTTAACCTAACCCTAACACTAACCCTAACCCTAAGCCTCACCCTCACCCTCACCCTAACCCTAAACCTACCCCTAACATTCACCCTAATCCTAACCCTCATACTAAACCTAACACTAATCCTCATCCTCACCCTAACACTCACCCTCACCCTAACCCTATCCCTAAACCTCACCCTCATCCTAACCCTCATCATTACCCTTACCCTCACGGTAATCCTAACCCTAAACCTCACCCTAACCCTCAAACTAACACTAAGGCTCACATTCACCCTAAACCTACCCCTCATCCTAAACCTCAACCTAAACCTAACCCTAAGCCTAACCCTCACCCTAACCCTAACGCTCACCCTAACCCTCACCCTAACACTATCATTAACCCTAACCCTCACCCTCAGCCTCACCCCCACCCTAAACCTAAACTTGGCCCTCACCCTAACCCTCAACCAAAACCTAACCCTAACCCTAACCCTCACGCTAACCCTAACCCTCACACTCATCATCAGCCTCACCCTAATCCAAACCCTAATCCTAACCCTAAGCCTCACCCTCACCCTCACTCTCACCCTAACCCAAACCCTAACCCTAAACCTAAGCCTCACCCTCACCCTCAACCTACCCCTAAACCTAAACCTAACCCTCACCCTAACCCTAACACTCACCCTAAACCTAACCGTAACTCTCACCCTAACCTAACCCTTGTCCTAAACCTAACCCTAATATTGACCCTAACCCGAACCCTAAAGCGAACCCTAAATTTATCCCTCACCCTCACGCAAAGCCTCCAACTCATCCTAACCCTCAACATAATCCTTACGCTCATCCTCACCCTAACCCTCACAATAAACCTAACACTCACCCTAACACTAACACTAACCCTCACCCTCACCCTCACGCTCAACCTCAGCCTAAACCTAACCATCACTCTAACCCTCAACCTAACACTAACCCTAACGCTAACCCTCACCCTCACCCTAACCCTCAACCTAAATCTTAACCTCATCCTCACCCTAACCCTCACCCTAACACTAACACTAACCCTCACCTCACAGAACCCTAAATCTAACTCTCACCCTCACCCTCCTCCTAACCCTAACCCTAACCCTAACCCTAAGCTTTAAGCCTAACACTGACCCTAGCCCTCACCCTAACCATAATCCTAACCCTCACCCACAACCCAACCCTCGCCCTCACCCAACCCTCAACCTTAGCCTAAACCTAACCCTCACCTCAGCCTCACCCTCACCCTAAACCTAACCCTCGCCCTAACCTAAACCTGACACTCACCCTCACCCAAACCCTCAGCCTCACACTCACCCTATCCCTAACCCTAACCCTAACCCTAAGCTTAAGCCTAACCCTCACCCTCAACCTAGCCCTCACCCTAACACTAATACTCACCGTAACCCTCACCCTAACCCTAAAACTCACCCTAACCCTAACGATAAACCCTAACCCTTACCCTAAACATAACCCTTACATTAACCCTAATTCTCGCCCTAAACCTAGCCCTTAACTTAAACCTAACCCTCACCCTAAGGATCACACTAACCCTAACCCTAAACCTACACTTCCCCCTCACCCTAACCCTCAACCTTACCCTTACCCTCATCCTCACCCTATCCCTCACAATAAACCTAACCCTCGCCATAAATTTAACACTAAACCTCACCTTCAACCTCAACCCAACCCTGACCCGAACCCTAACCCGAACCCTAACCGTAACCCTGACCCTAAACCTAACCCAAACCCTAACCCTCAACTTCACCCTCACCCTCACCCTAAACCTCACCCTCATCCTAGCCCTACCCCTAAACCTAAATCTAACCCTAATTTTCACCCTAACCCTCACCCTCATCCTTACCCTAACCCTCGCCCTAACCCTAACACTGCCCCTCACCTTAACCCTCATCCTAACCCTAAGCCTAACCCTAACACTCACTCTAACCCTAACCCTAACACTCACCCTGAACCTCAGCCTAACCCTAACCCTAACCCTAATCCTAACCCTATTCCTCACCCTCACATACACCCTAATTCTAACCGTAACCCTAACCCTAACGATACTCCTCACCCTAACCCTCACCCTAAACCTAATCCTAACCCTTACCGTGAGTGTAAGCCTCAACCTTAGCCTAACCCTAACCCTCACCCTAAAACTTACCCTCAACCTACCCTAACCCTAATCCTAACACTTTCACTCATCCAAAGCTTAACCCTAACACTAATCCTGAAATTAACCCTAACCCTCACGCTGACCCGAACACTCACCCTAACACTTACCCTAAACCTAACCCTCAAACTCACAATCACCCTAACACTCACCCTAACCGTAACCCTCACCCACACCCTAATGCTCACCCTCACCCGAACCCTCACCCGCACTCTCACACTAAAAATCACCCTAACCCTAACCTGCATCCCAACCCTAAACCTAACCCTCACCCTTACCCTAACCCTCACCCTCACACTAACCCTAAGCCTAACTCTAAACCTAACACTAATCCTAAACCTAACACTCACCCTCACCCTAACCCTAAACCGAGAAGTACACCTCACCCTCACACTCAACCTAAACCTAACCCTAAACCTCACCCTCACCCTAACCCTAATCAAAACCCTAATCCTAAACCTCACCCTACCCCTCACCCTAAACCTAAACCTATCCCTAAACCTGACCCTCAACCTAACCCTAAACCTAACCCTAACCCTCACCCTAACCCTAACCCTCATCCTCACCCTAACACTCACCCTCAATCTAACCCTATCCCAAACCCAAACCATCACCCTAACCCTCACCCTTACCCTTACCCTCACGGTAACCCTAAAACTAACCCTAACTCTAACCCTCACACTAACACTAAAGCTCACACTAACCCTAGTTATACCCCTCTCCCTAACAGTCAATCTAAACCTAAACCTAACCCTAAGCTCCACCCTATCACTAACAGTCACCCTAGCCCTCAACCTAACCCTAACCCTAACCCTCACACTAACTCTAACCCTCACCTAACCCTCAGCCTCATACTAACCCTAACCTTAACCCTTACCCTCACACTAACCGTAACCCTCAACCTAACCGTAACCCTACCACTTAACTTAACACTCATCCTAACCCTAAGACTAACCCTAACACCCAACTTAACCCTAACCCTAACACTCACCCTCACCCTCAGCCAAACCCTAACCCTAACCCTAATCCTAACCCTATTCCTCACCCTCACCCTCACCCTAATTCTAACCATAACCCTAACCTTAACCCTCACCCTCACTCTAACTCTAAACCTCACCCTAACCCTCAACATAACCTTAACCCTAACACTAAACATAAACCTCACCTTAAACCTCACCCTAACATTTACCCTCACTCTAACCCTAAATCTAACCCTAACCCTCACACTAATCCTAACAATCACCTTAACCCTAATCCTCAATCTGAACCTAACCCTAACCATAACCCTAACCCTCACCGTCATCCTAACCCTCATCGTCACCCTAACCCTCACTCTACCCTAACCTTCACCGACACCCTAACCCTAATCCTCACCGTCACCCTAACCCAGGCTCTCACCCTAGACCTCAGCCTAAGCATAACACTAACCCTAACCTTCAACCTAACCCTAAACCTAACCCTAACCCTCACACTAAACCTAACCCTAAACCTCACCCTACCCCTCATTCTAAACCTAACTCTAATCCTCACCCTCACCCTAACCCTAACCCTAACTCTCACCCTAACCCTAAACCTCACCCTCACCCTCACCCTCAAACTAACCCTAACCCTACCCCTCATCCTAACCCTCATCCTAACCCTAATCCTCACCCTAACACTAACACTAATCCTAAACCTAACCCTAAACCTCACCCACATCCTAACACCCTCACCATAACCCTTAACCTCACCCTTCCCTAACCCTAACCCTAACGCTCACCCGCATCCTACACTCACCCAAACCCTCACCCTACCACTAACCCTAACCCTCACCCTAACCCTCAACCTCACCCAAACCCTATGCCTTAACCTCTCCCTCATCCTAACTCTCAACCTTACCGATAGCATCACTGTAACCCTAACCCTAACCCTAACCCTAACCCTCACACTAACAGTAAGGATCACAGTAACCCTAACCATACCCCTCACCCTAACCCTCACCCTCATCATTACCCTCACCCTAACCCTAACCCTTAACCTACCCCTCACCTTAAACCTCAACCTAAACCTAACCCTAAACTTAACCCTCATGCTAACCCTAACCCTCACCCTCACCTTCAGCCTAACCCTAACCCAAACCCTAATCCTAACCCTAACCTCACCCTCACCATAAACCTAACCCCAAACCTAACCCTCAACCTCACCCTTACCCTAACACTAAACCTAACCCTAACCCTCACACTAAAACTAAACGTAACCCTCACCCTTACCCTAACCCTAACCCTAAACCTTAAACTAAACCTCACCCTAACATTAACCCTAACCCTCACCTAAAAGTAACCCTAAACTTAACCCTAAACCTCACCCTAATCCTCACCCTAACCCCAACCCTAACTCTAACACACCCCATCACCCAAACACTCAACCTAAACCTTACCCTCATCCTCACCCTAACCCCCACAATAAACCTAACCCTCACCCTAAACCTAACACTAACACTCACCCTCACCCTCATGCTCAGCCTCAGAATAATCTAACCCTAATACTAATCCAAAAAATAACCCTCACCCTCACCCTCAAGCTAACCCTAACCTGAACCCTAACCCACACCCTAACCCTCACCCTCATCCTCACCCTCATCCTAACCCTCACCCTAACCCTTACCCTCACCCTAACCCTAACCCTCCCTCTTACTCTAACCCTACCCCTCAACTTAACCCTCATCCTAACCCTAAGCCTAACCCTAAAACTCACCCTAACCCTAACCCTAACCCTAACACTCACCCTCACCCTCAGCCTAACCCTAAACCTAATCCTAACCCTATTCCTCACCCTCACCCTCACCCTAATTCTAACCCTAACACTAACCCTAACCCTCACCCTCACCCTAACCCAAACTGTAACTCTCAACCTAACCCTAACACTCACCCTTACCCTGGCTCTAACCCTCACCCTCACCCTAACTCTAAACCTCACCCTAACCATCAATCTAACCCTAACTCTAACACTAACCCTAAACCTCACCATAACCTCACACTAACCGTTACCCTCACTCTAACCTTAACACTAACCCTAACCCTCACACTAATCCTAACCCTCACCCAAACCCTAACTATACCCCTCACCCTAAGCATCACCTTAACCCTAAACTTAACCCTCGCCCTCACTCTAAAACTCCCCGTCAACCTAACCCTCAACTTTACCCTAACCCTGAACCACAGCCCAACATTCACCCTCACCCAAACCTCACCCTATCCCTAAACCTAACCCTAACCCTCAACCTAACACTCATGCTAACACTAAACCTTACTCTCTCCCTTCTCTCATCCTAACCCTTACCCTCACCCTAACCCTATCCCTAACCATAACCCTCACACTAAACCTAACCCTCACCCTAACCCTAACCCTACCCCTCAAACTAACCCTAACCGTAACCCTAAACCGCACCATCAACCTAACCCTTACCCTTGCCCTACCCTAACACTCACCATAACCCTAACACTAACCCTAACCTTAACCTTAACCATCAAACTCACCCTAACCCTCACCCACACCATAACCCTAACCCTAACCCTAAACTTAACCTTAAACATCACCCTAACCCTAACCCTCACCCTCATCCTAATGTTCACCCTAAAATTTACCCTCACCCTCACCCTAATCTTTACCCTCATGCTAACCCTTAACCTAACCCTAAAGCTACCCCTCACGCTAACCCTCATCCTAACCATAACTGTAACCCTAATCCTCAACCTGACCCTAACCCTAACCATAAACCTAACCCTCACCCTCACCCTAATCCTCATCATCCCCCTAACCCTCAACCTACCCTAACCCTCACCGACAATCTAACTCTCACCCTCGCCCTCAGCCTAACCCACATGCTCATCCTAGCCCTCAGCCTAACCCTAACGCTAACTCTAACCCTCAAAATAAACCTCACCCTAAACCTAACCCACAAACTAACCCTAACCCTCACACTAACTCTAACCCTAACCCTACTCCTCACCCTAACCCTAATCCTAAACCTTACCCTAACCCTCACCCTAACCCTAACCCTCATACATACCCTAAACTTAAGCCTCACCCTCACCCTCACCCTAATCCTCACGCTCAACCTAGTCCACACCCTAACCCTAACACTAACCCTAACACTAATCCTCACCCTAATCCTCACCCTCAACCTAAACCTTATCCTCAGCCTAATTCACACCCTGACCCTAACCCTAACCCAACCCCAAACCTTATCCTTAAAAATCACCCTAATCCTCACCCTAACTCTAACCCTCACCTTCATCCTAACCCTCACCCTAACAATTACCCTCACCCTAACCCTAAACCTAACCCTAACCCTCACCATCACCCTAACCCTTAACCTTACCCTAACCCTAACCGTCACCCTACCCCTCACCCTCACCCTAATCCTCATCGTCCCCCTAACCCTCACCCTAACCTAACCCTCACCGACATCCTAACCCTCACCCTCACCCTCACCCTAACCCACACCCTCATCCTAGCACTCAGCCTAACCCTAACGCTAACTCTAAACCTCACCATAACCCTCACCTTAACACTCACCCTCACCCTAACCCTAACCCTAACCCTCACGCTAACCCTAAACCTCACCCTCACCCTCACCCTCAACTTAACCCTAACCCTAACCCTCACCCTAACCGTCATCCTAACCATATCCCTAACCCTAACGCTCAGACTAATCCTAAACTTAACCCTAAACCTCACCATCAGCCTCAAACTAAACCTCACCATAACCCTTACTCTCACACTTCCCTAACCCTAACCCTAAGCCTAAACCTCACCCGCAACCTAACACGCACCGAAACCCTAACCCTAACCCTCACCCTAACCCTCACCTCACATTAAACCGAACCCTAACCCAAACCCTCACCCTACCCCTCACCCTCACCCTAAGCCTAATCTTAACCCTAACACTAATCCTAAACCTAACTCTCACTCTCACCCTAACCCTAAACCTAACCCTCATTCTCACCCTAACCATAACCCTCACATTCACCCTCAACCTAAACCTAACCCTAACCTTAACCTTAAAAATCACCATAAACCTCACCCTAACCCTATCCCTCACCCTCATCCTAACGCTCACCCTAACCTTTACCCTCACCCTAACTATAAACTTAAACCTAACCATCACACTAACCTTAACCCTCACCCTAACAAAACCCTACCACTCAACCTAACCCTCCTCCTAACCATAACCCTAAACCTAATCTTCACCCTAACCCTAACACTAACCCTAAACCTCACCCTCATCCAAACCCTCACCTTCACGGTAACCCTAAACCAAACACTAACACTCACCCATACCTAATCTTAAGCATCACCCTCACCCTCACCCTAACCCTCACCCTCATCTTAGTCCACACCCTAAACCTAGTCCTAAACCTAACACTAATCCTCACCCTAATCCTCACCCTCAACCTAACCCTTACCCTCACCCTAAATCTCACCCTGACCCTACCTCAAACCCTACCCCTAACCTTAACGTTAAACATCACCCTAACCCTCACCATAACCCTAACCCTCACCCTCATGCTAACCCTCACCCTAACCCTCACCCTCATCCTAACCCTAACCCTAACCCTCAAGCTAACCCTAAACCTCACCCTCACCCTCACCCTCAACTTAACCATAACCCTAACCCTCACCCTGACCCTCATCCTAACCCTAACCCTAATGCTCACACTAATCCTAAACCTAACCCTAAATCTCACCTTAGCCTAAAACTAAACCTCAACATACCTCTTACCCTCACCCTTCCCTAACCCTAACCCTAACCCTAAACCTCACCCGCACCCTGACACTCACCCAAAACCTAACCCTAACCCTCACCCTAACCCTCACCTCACATTAAACCTAACCCTAACCCAAACCCTCACCCTACCCCTCAACCTCACCCTAAGCCTAATCCTCAACCTAACACTAATCCTAAAACTAAATCTCACCCTCACCCTATCCCTAAACCTAACCCTCACTCTCACCCTAACCATAACCCTCACCTTCAACTTCACCCTAACCCTAACCCTATCCCTAACCTTAAGCATCACTCTGACCCTCACACTAACCCTATAGCTCACCCTCATCCTAACCCTCACCCTATCCCTGACCCTCACCCTAACTCTAAACCTAAACCTTACCCTCACACTAACCCTAACCCTCACCCTAACCATTACACTAAACCAAATCCTCACCCTAACCCTAACACTAACCCTAACACTCACCCTCATCCTAACCCTCACCTTCACAGTAACCCTCACCCTAACCCTAACCCTCACCCATACCCTAAACTTAAGGCTCACCCCCACCCTCAGCCTAACACTCACCCTCACCCTAGTCCACACCCTAAACCTAACCCTAACTCTAACACTAATCCTCACCCTAATCCTCACCCTCAACCTAACCCTTACCCTCACCGTAACTCTCACCCTGACCCTAACCCTAACGCATCCCCTAACCTTAACCTTAAACATCACCCTAACCCTCACCCTAACCCTAAACCTCACCCTCATCCTAACCCTCACCCTAACAATTACCCTCACCCTAACCCTAATACTAACCCTAAACCTCACCATCACCCTAACCCTTAACCTCACCCTAACCCTAACCATCAACCTAAACCTCACCCTCATCCTAATCCTCACTGACACCTTAAATCTCAACCGACCGTAACCCTCACCGACATTCTAACCCTCACCCTCAAACTCACCCTTACCCTCAACCTCACCCTAGCCCTCAGCCTAAACCAAACAGTAACCCTAACCCTCAACCTACCCTAAGCCTAACCCAAACCCTAACCCTAACACTCACACAAAGCCTAAACCTAACACTAACCTTAAACATAAACCTAACCCTCGCGCTCACCCTAACACTTACAATAAACCTAACCCTAAAACTCACCGTCACACTAACACTCACCCTAAGCCTAACCCTCACCCACACCCAAACCCAAACCCTCACTGAACCCTAATCCTCACCCTAACCCTCACCCTCACACTAAAAATAACCGTAACCCTAACCCGCTCCCTAACCCTAACCCTTACCCTCACCCTCACCCTAACCCTCACACTCACCCCAACCCTAAACCTAACACTAACCCTAACACTAATCCTAAACCTAACACTCACCCTCACCCTAACTCTAAACCTATCATTAACCTCACCCTCACACTCACCCTAACCCTAACCCTCACCCTCACCCTAAACCTAATCAAAACCTTAACCCTAAACCTCACCCTACCCCTCACCCTAACCCTTAACCTAACCATAACCCTCACCCTCACCCTAAACCTAAACCTAAACCTAAGCCTCACCCTAAACCTAACCCCCACCTTAATCCTAACCATAAACCTCATCCTCACCCTAACACTCACCCTCACCCTAACCCTATTCCAAACCCTCACCCTCATCCTAACCTTCACCCTTACCCTTACCCTCACGGTAACCCTAACCCTAACCCTAACCCTAACCCTCACACTAACAGTAAGGCTCACATTAACCCTAACCATACCCCTCACCCTAACCCTCAACCTAAACCTAACCCTAACCTAACCACCACCCTAAACCTTACCCTCACCCAAACCCTCAACATAACCATAAACATAACCTCCACCATAACCCTCAAACTAAACCTCACCCTCAAACTAACCCTCAAGCTAACCCTAACCCTCACCCTCACCCTCAGCCTAACCCTAACCCAAACCTTAATCCTAACCGTAACTTCACTCTCACCCTACACCCAACCCAAAATCTAACCCTCACTCACCCTCAACCTAACCCTAAACCTAACCCTAACCCTCACCCTAACCCTAAACGAAACCCTCACCCTAACCTTAACACTAACACTAATCCTAAACCTAACACTCACCCTCACCCTAACCGTATACCTAAACCTCACCCTCACCCTAAACCTAACTGTTACCCTCACCCTCAACCTAAACCTGACCCTAACCCTCACCCTAACCAACACCCTAACCCTAACACTAACAGTAAACCTCACCCTCATCCTAACACTCACATGAACCCTTACCATCACCCTATTCCTCATCCTATTCCTAAACCTAACCCTCCCACTAACCCTAACCCTCACCCTAACGCTAAACCTACCCCTCACTCTAACCTACAACATATCCCTAAACCTAACCCTAACACTAACCCTAACCCTAACCATTACCTAAACAAAACCCTCAACTTCAGCTTCACCCTAACCCTAACCCTCACCCAAACCCTAACACTTACACTCAGCCTAACCCTCACCCAAACCCTAATCCTCTCCCTAAACCTCAACTTCACCCTCACGATAACCCAAACCTTAAACCTAACCCTCACCCTCACCCTAAACATCACCCTAAACCTCACCCTCACCATAGCCTTTTCTTCAACCTCACCCTAACCGTAACCCTCACCATCAACCTCACCCTCACCCTCATCCTAACCAAAACCCTAAACCTAATCCTAACCCTAACATTCACCCTCAACCTCACAATAACCCTAACCCTAATCCTAACCCTCAGCGTCACAGTCAACCTCACCCTAACCCTAACCCTCAACATCAGCCTAATCCTTACCCTAAACTTAACCCTAACACTCACCCTCAACCTAACCCTCAACCTTACCTAAACCCTAACCCTTACCCTCAACCTAATCCTAACCCTAACCCTCACACTAACCCTAACCTTCACCCTAACCCTAACGATAACACTAACCCTCACCCTCACCACAGCCTAACTCTAACCCTCACCCTAACCCTAACCCTAAGTGAAACCCTAACCCTAACCCTCACCCTAACCCTAACCCTAACCTCACCCTCACCTTAACCCTAACCATAACCCTAACCCTCACCCTAAAACTCAACCCAACACTCACGGTAACCCTAAACCTCACTCTCACCCTAATCCTCACCCTAATCCTTACCCTCACGCTAATCCTAACCCTAACCCTAATCCTCAAACTAAACCTAATCCTCAACCTAACACTAACACTACCGGTCACCCTAACCCTCACCCTAAACCTATTACTCACCCTCAGCCTCGACTCACCCTAACCCTGACCCTAACCCTGACCCTAACCCTAACCCTAAACCTAAATCTAACCGTAAACCCAACCCTCACCCTAAACCTCACACTAACCCTAACCCTAACCCATAAATTCACACTCACCCTAACCATAACCCTAACCCTCAACCTAACACTAATGCTAAACCGATGTCTCACCCTCACTCTAAACCTAACCCTCACACTCACCCTCACCCTCAGCCTAAACCAAACCCTACCCCTAACCCTCACCATAACCCGAAACCTCACTTTCACCCTCACCATCAGTCTAACAATAAGGCTAATCCTAATCCTAACCCTAACCCACACCCTCAACCTCACAGTAACTCTAATCCCTACCCTAACCCTAACCCTCACCCTCACCCTCACCCTAATTCTAACTCTATCCCTAAAACTCACTCTAACTCTAACACTCAACCTAACCCTATCCATAACCCTCACTCTCACAATAATCCTAACATTAACCCTAATGCTCACCCTAACACTCACCCTCACCCTCACACTAACACTAACCCTAACCCTAACCCTCACCCTCACCGTCACCCTAACCATAATTCTATCCCTAAAACTCACCCTAACCCTACACCTCACCCTAACACTAACTCTATCCCTCACACTAACCCTCACCCTAACACTTACGCTAACCCTAAATTTCACCGTCACCCTAACCCTCACCCTAACCCTTACCCTCACCCTAACCCTAAACCTAAACCTAACCCTCACACTAAACTTAACCCTCAGCCTAAACCTAACCCTACCCCTCAAACTAACCCTCACCCTAACCCTAACCCTAAAAATAACCCTAACCCTAACGCAAACCCTCACCCTAAACCGAACACTCACCCTCTCCCTAACACTAACACGAAAACTAAGGCTAAGCTTAAACCTAACCCTCACCTTCTCCCTAGCCTTCACCTTATCCCTGAACCTAACCCTAACCCTCACCCTAATCGTAATCTTAACCCTAAACCTAACACTCACCCTAACTCTAAACCTAACCCTCAGCCTTACCCTAACCATACCCCTCAGCCTAACCCTCATCCTAACCCTCACCCTCACCCTAAACCTATACCCAACACTCACCCTTACCCTAACCTCACCCTCAGCCTAATCCTAACCCTAACCCTAATACTAAATCTAACACTCACCCTAATAATCACCCCAATCCTAACCCGAACACTAACCCTGAACCTAACCCTAAACCTAACCCTGACCCTAAACCAAACACTAAAAATAACTCTAAACCTAAACCTCATCCTCACCTTAACCCTAAACCTCACCCTCAACCTCAGCCTAACCCTAACCTACCTCCAACCCTCAACCTAACCCTAAACCTCAGCCTCACCGTCAGTCTTAGCCTAACCCTAACCCTAACCCTAACACTAACACTAACCCTAACACTAAACCTAACCCTAACCATAAACCAAACATTAACCCTAACCTTAATTCTAACCCTGACCCTCACCCTCACCTTAACCCTAACCATAACCTTAACCCTCACCCTAACACTCACCCCAACACTCAAGCTATCCCTAAACCTCACTCTCACCCAAATCCTCACCCTAATACTTACCCTCACCCTAACCGTAACCCTAACGCTAATCCTCACACTAAACCTAATCCTCACCCTCACACTAACCCTCACCCTAACCCTAATACTCACCCTCACCCTAGACCTCACCCTAACCCTAATCCTAACCCTCACCCTAACCCTAACCCTAAACCTAACCCTCACCCTAAACCTCACACTAACCCAAATCCTAACCCATAAACTCACCCTCACCCTCACCATCAGTCTAACACTAATCCTAATCCTAATCCTAAACCTAACCCACACCATCAACCTCACACTAACTTTAATCATTACAATAACCCTAACCATCACCCTCACCCTCATCCTAAGTCTAACTCTATCCCTAAACCTCACCCTAACTCTAACACTCACCCTAATCCTAACCCTTACCCTCACTCTCACAATAAACCTAATCCTAACCCTAACCCACAGCCTAACCCTAACCCTCTCCCTCAATTTAAACCTCAACCTCACCATAACCCTCATCCTAAACCTAACACTCAACCTCAGCCTAAACCTAAACCTAACCCTAACCCTAACAATACCTATAACCCTAACCCTAAATCTAAAAATAACCCTAACCATAGTCGTCAACCTAACCCTCAACCTATCCCTAACCTTAACCCTCACTCTCACATTAACCCTAAGCCCAACCCTAACGCTCACCCTATCCCTAACGCTAACCCTAACTCTGACCTCACCCTAAACCTCACCGTAACCCTAACCCTCACACGCAACCTCATCCTAAACCTAACCCTAAACCTAAACCTCAACCTAACCCTCACCCTAACACTAACGCTAATCCTAAACTTCACTCTCACCCTAACCCTCACCCTAACCCTTACACTCACCCTAACCATAAACCTAACCCTAACCCTCACACTAAACTTAACCCTCACCCTAACCCCTACCCTGCCCCTCAAAATAAACCTCACTCTAACCCTAACCATAACAGTAACCCTAAACCTAACCCTAACCAAAAACCCTCACCCTAACCCAAACCTTCACTCTCACCCTAACCCTAACCCTAACCTTAATGCTAACCCTAACCCTAACCCTCACCTTCTCCCTAGCCCTCACCTTAACCCTAAACCTAAACCTAACCCTCACCCTATTCCTAAATTTACCTTAACCTAACACTCACCCTATCCCGAACCCTAACCCTCAGCCTAACCCTAAACATACCCCTCAGCTAAACATTCATCCTAACCCTTACACTAACCCGAACCCAAACCCTAACCCTCACTCACACCCTAAACCTCACCCTCACTCTCAGCCTTAGCCTTACCCTAACGCTAACGCTAACCCTAACCCTAACCATAACCATAAACCAAACATTAACCCTAAACCTAAGCCTAAACCTCACCCTCTCCCTCACCGTAAACCTAACAATAAACCTCACCATAAAGCTAACCCTTGCCCTAAAACAAAACCTAACTCTCACCCTCACCCTAACACTAACCCTAACCCTTAACCTCACCCTAACATTAACCATAACCCTCACAGAAATCCTAACCCTCATCCTAAACCTAACCCTACCCCTCAGCCTAACCCTCACCATAACCATAACCCTAATCCTAATCCTCACACAATCCCTAACCCTCACCCTAACCCTAACCCTCACCCTTATCTTCACCCTCACCCTCAGCCTCACCCTCAGCATAACCCTCATCCTAACACTAACCCTAACCCTCACCCTAACCTTAACCCTAAACCTCACCCTCACCCTAAACCTCACCCTCACCCATGCCCTAACTCAAACCCTAACCCTATCCCTTACCCTAAACCTAACTGTAACCCTAACCCTCACCCTAACCTTAACACTAACCCTAAACCTCACCCCAACCCTAACCCTCACCTTACACCTAACCCTCACCCTAACCCTCACCCTAACCCTCACCATAAACATAACCCAAACCCTAACCCTCACCTTCACCCTAAACCTAACCCTCACCCTCACCTGAACCCTCACACTCACCCTAGCCCTCATCCTCTCCTAAACAGAACCCTAACCATAACCCTCACTCTCAACCTAACCCAAACCCTCACCCTAGTCCTCACCCTCACCCTCACCATCACCCTCAGCCTAACCCACAACCACACCCTAGCACTCACCCTAACCTTAAACCTCACCCTAACCCTAACCCTCACCCTAACCTTAACCCTCACCCTAACACTAACCCTCACAATCAGCCTAAGCCTAAAGCTAACCCTCACCCTAACCTTCACCCTAACGCTCACCCTAGCCCTTACCCTAACCCTCACCTTCACCCTCACCCTAAACATAACCCTAAATCTAACCCTCACACTAACACTCAGGCTAACCCTAAAATTCACTCTCACACTAACCCTCACCCTAACCCTGACCCTCTCCCTAAACCTAAACCTAACCCTAACCCTCAAACGAACCCTCACCCTAAAACCAACCCTAACACTCACCCTAACCCTAACCCTAACCCAAAACCTCACCTTCACCCTAGCCCTCACCCTAACCCTAATCCTAAACCTAACCCTAACCCACACACTAACCCTAACCCTCTGCCTAACTCTAAACCTCACCCTCACCATAACCCTCATCCTAAACCTCAAACTGACCCTCGCCCTTATCCTAACACTAACTATAAACCTAAGTCTAACACTAACCCTCTCCTTAACCGTCACCCTAACCCTCACCCTAACCCTAACCCTAACCCTCACCCTCACCCTAAACATAAGCCTAAACATAACCCTCACCCTCACCGTAAACCTAACCCTCACTCTCACACTAACCCTAACCGTAACCCTAATGCTCACCCTAACCATAACGCTAACCCTAACTCTGACCCTCACACTAAACCTCACCTTAACTCTAACCCTCACCCACACCCTAACACTCATCCTCAACCTCAGACTAACTCTCACCCTAACCCTAAACCCAACGCTTACCCTCACCCTAACCCTAACCCTACCTCTATCCCTAAACCTCAACCTAACAATAAACCTCACCCTAACCCTAAAACTGACCCTCACACTAACCCTAAACCTAACCCTAACACTCATCCTAAATATCATCCTAACAATAACGCTAACCCTAACACTTACCCTAGTCTTAAATCTCACCATAAACCTAACACTCACTCTAAACCTAACCCTAACCCTCACCCTAAAAATAACCCTAAATCTCACCCTCACCATTACCCTCACCCTAACCTTCATCCTCTCGCTAAACATCACCCTAACCATAACCCTCACCCTAACCCTATCCCTAACGCTTACCTAACGGAAACCCTCACCGTCAGCCGCACACTCACACTAACGCTAAACATATCCCTCAGCCTAAACTTCATCCTAACCCTAACCCTAATCAGAACCCTCATCCTAACCCTAACCCTCACCCTAATCCTAACCCTAAAATTCACCCTCACCTTAACCCTAAGCCTAACCCGAACCCTCACCCTAACCCTCACCCTAAGCTTAACACTAACACTAACCCTCAACCTCACCTTAAACCTCACCCAACCCTAATCCTCATGCACAAACTAATCTCACCTTCACCTGAACACTCACACTCACCCGAACCCTGACCCTCACCTTAAACATCACCCTAACCATATCCCTCACCCTAACCAGAACCCTAACCTCACCCTAACCATCACCCACACCCTAACCCTCACCCTCACAGCAACCCTCAAACTCACCCTAACCCAAACCCTCACCCAAACAGTAACCCTCACCCTCATCCCAACCCTCACACTCACCCTAACCCTCAACCTCACCCTAAATATCACTCTAACCATAACCCTCACCATAACCACTAACCCTCACCCTAATCCTCATCATAACCCTCAACCTCACGTTCACCCTCAGCCTAAAACTCAACCTTACCCTAGCCCTCACCCTAACCCTAACCCTCACCCTAACCCTAACCCTAACCCTCAGCCTAACCCTTACCCTAACCCTATCCTTAACCCTAACCCTCACCCACATCCTCACCCTCACCCTAAACATCAACCCAACCCTAACACTAATAATAACCCTAACATTAACACTAAACCTAACCCTCACCCTCATCCTCACCCTAACCCCAACCCTCACCCTAACCCAAACCCTAACAAAAACCCTAACCCTAATCCTAAACCTCACACTCAACCTAACCCTAACCCTAAACCTAAGCCTACCCTCACCTTCACCCTAGTCCTCAACTTAACTCTAAACCTAACCCAAACCCTCATCTTAATCCTAACACTAACTCTACCCCTAACTCTCACCCTAAACCTCCCCCTAACCCTCAACCTAACCCTCAACCTCACCCTCACCCTCATCCTAAACCTAACGCTAATCCTAATCCTAATACTAACCCTCACCCTCACCCTCACACTAACTCTAAACCTATCCCTAAACCTAACCCTCACCTTCACCCTCACCCTAACCCTAACTCTATCCATAAAACTCACCCTAACCCTAACACTCACCCTAACCCTAATCCTAACCCTCACCCTAAACCTAACCCTAACCCTAACCCTCACCCTCACATTAACCCTAACCCTCACCCTAACCCTCATCATAACCCTCACTCTAACCCTAACCCTAACCTTCATTCTAACCCTCACCCTCACCCTAACCCCAACCCTCACCCTAACCCCATCCTAACCCTAACACTAAACCTAACCCTCACCCTCACCCTAACCCTATTCGTAAATCTAACCCTAACCCTCAACTTCACCCTAGCCCTCACCTTAACCCTAAACCCAACCCTAACCCTCACCGTAATCCTAACCCTAACCCTAACCCTAACACTCTCCCTAAACCTAACCCTAACCCACAGCCTACCCCTAACCATACCCTTCAGCCTAACCTTCATTCTTACCCTAATCCTAACCTGAACCCTCATCCTAACCCTAACACTCAACCTAACCCTACCTCTAACCCTGACGCAAAACATCACCCTTACCCTCACCCTAATCTTAACGCTAAACCTAACTCTCAACCTCACCCTAAACCTCACCGTAAGCTAACTCTCACCCACACGCTAAACCACACCCTCACCATCAAACTAACTCTAACCCTAAACCTAACCCTAACCTTCACCCTCACCCTCACCCTAATCCTAACTCTGTCCCTATACCTCCCCCTAACCCTAAAACTCACCCTAAACCTAACCCTAACCCTCACCCTAACAGTAACCCTAACCCTAACCCTAACACTTACCCTAAACCTCACCCTAACACTAACGCTAACCCTCACAATCACCCTCACTTTAAGTCTCATTGTAACCCTAACCCTCACCCACACCCTAACCCTCACACTCACACTAACCCTCACCCTCACCCTAAATATCACCCTAACCCAAACCGTCACCCTAACCCTAAACATAACCCTCTCCCACACCCTAACCCTCACCCTCACCCGAACCCTCACACTCACCCTACGCCTCACCCTCACCCTAAACATCACCATAAACGTAAACCTCACACTAAACCTAACTTTAACACAAACCCTAACCCTCATCCTCAACCTCACCTTCACCCTCACCCTAAACCTCACCCTCACCCTAGCCCTCACCCTAAAACTAAACCTCACCCTAAACCTACCTCTCACCCTCCCTCAGCCAAATCCTAAACCTAACCCTAAACCTAACCCTCACCCTCACCCTAACCCTAACCCTAACCCAAAATATAATCCTAACCCTAAACCTAACCCTAAACCTCACCCTAACAATAATCCTAATACTCACACTAACCCAAACCTTAACACTCAACCTAACCCTATCCTAACCCTAACCCTAAATCTCACCCTAACAGTCACCCTTACACTCACGCTAACCCTAAACCTAACCTTTACCATCACCCTCACCCTAAACATCACCCTCACGATAACCCTAACACTAACACTCATCCTCACCCTCACCCTAAACCTCACCCTAAACCTTACCCTCACCCTCACGCGAACACTAAACCTAAGCCTCACACTAACCCTAACAGTAACCCTCACCCTCACCCTCACCTAACCGTAACCCTAAACTTCACCCTAACGCTAACCCTAACCCTAACACTCACCCTCACCCTAACCCTCACCGTCACCCTAACCCTCACCCTAAATCTTTCCCTCACCCACAACCTAAACCTCACCCTCGCCCGAACCATCACCCTCACCCTAACACTCACCCTCATCCTAAACATCAACCTAAACCTAACCCTCACCCTTACCTTAAACCTAACCTGAGCCCTAACACTAAGGCTCACCCTCACCCTCACCCTCACCCTAAACCTAATCCTCACACTCACACTCACACTCACACTCACACTAACCCTCATGCTCACCCTAAACATCACCCTAAACTTAACCCTCACCCTACCCTAAACCTAACTCTCACCGTAAACCTGACCTTCGCCCTCACCCTCACCTTCACCCTCAACCTAAAACTCAACCTTAACCTAGCCCTCACCCTAACCCTAACCCTCACCCTAACCCTAACCTGAACCCTCAGCCTAACCCTTACCCTAACCCTAACCTTAACCCTAACCCTCACCCACATCCTCACCCTCACCCTAAACATCAACCTAACCCTAACACTAATAATAACCCTAACATTAACACTAACCCTAACCCTCACCCTAAACCTAATCCTAACCTTCACCCTCACCATCACCCTAATCCTAATTCTGTCCCTAAACCTCCCCCTAACCCTAAAACTCAACCTAACCCTAACCCTAACCCTCACCCTTACAGTAATCCTAACCCTAACCCTAAGACTTACCCTAAACCTCACACTAACACTAACGCTAACCCTCACACTCAACCTCACTTTAAATCTCATCGTAACCCTAACCCTCACCCACACCCTAACCCTCACACTCACACTAACCCTCACCCTCACCCTAAATATCACCCTAACCCAAACCGTCACCCTGACACTAAACATAACACTCTCCCACACCCTAACCCTCATCCTCACCCGAACCCTCACACTCACCCTAAGCCTCACCCTCACACTAAACATCACCGTTACCGTAAACCTGACACTAACCCTAACCTTAACCCTCACCCTAACCCTCATCCTCACCCTCACCCTCACCTTCACCCTCACCCTAACGCTCACCGTCACCCTAGCCCTCACCCTAAAACTAAACCTCACCCAAATCCTACCCCTCACCCTCCCTCAGCCTAATCCTAAACCTAACCCTAAACCTAACCCTAATCCTCACCCTATCCCTAACCCTAATACTCAACCTAACCCTAACCCTAACCCTAAATCTCACCCTAACAGTCACCCTTACACTCACGCTAACCCTAAACTTCACTCTCACCCTAACCCTCACCCTAACACTTACGCTCACACTAACACTAACACTAACCCTCATAATAAACCTAACCCTCACCCTCACCCTAAATCTAACCCTAACCCTAAACCTCACCTTCAGTGTAGCCCTCACCCGAACCCAAAACCTAACCCTAACTCTCACCCTAAACTTAACACTCATCCTAACCGGAAACCTCAACCTCACAATAACCCTAACCCTAACCCTCACCCCCAACCTCACCCTAAATCTAAACCGAACCCTAAAACTCACCCTCACCTTCAACCTCACCCTAACACTCACCCTCTCCCTCACCCTAACGCTAACCCTAATCCTCACCCTAACACTAACCCTCAATGGAAACCTAATCCTAAGCCTCACACTCAAACTAACACTAACCCTAAACCTAAACTTCAACCTAAAAATAACCCTAACCCTAATGCTAACCCGACCCGTAAACCTTACCCTAACCCTCACCATAACCCTAACCCTAACCCTATACTTCACCCTCACGCTAACACTAACCCTAACTGTCACCATCACTCTAACCATCACCGTCACCCAAACCCTCACCCTAACCCTACAACTCAACCACACCCTAACCCTAACCCTCAACAGAACCTTCACCCTTACCCCAACACTTACCCTCACCCTAAACATCACCCTAACCTTAACCCGCACCCTAACTCTAACCATAACCCTCACCAAACCCTAACCATTTAACTCACTCTAAGCCTAGCGCTAACACTAACCCCAAAACTAAACCTAAAGCTCTCCCTCACCCTCACCCAAACCGTAAAACTCACCCTAACCGTCACCCTCACCCTAACCCTAACACTAACCCTAAACCTCACCCTAACACTAACCCTCACCCTAACCATAACCATAACACTCAGCCTATCCCTCACAATAACCCTAACGCTAACCCTAACCCTCACCATCACCCTAACCCTCATCCTAACCCTTATTCTCACACTAACCCTCACCCTAAGCCTTATGCTCACACTAAACCTAAACTTAAGCCTAACCCTCACACTAAGCTTAAACCTCACCCTAACCCTAAAGCTACCCCGCACCCTAACCCTCAACATAACCCTAACCCTCACGCACACACTATAACGCTCACCCTCACCAGAATCCTCAGCCTCAATCTAAACCTCACCCTCACCATTAACATCACCCTAACCCTAACAGTCACTTTAACCCAAACCCAAAACCTCACCCTAAACCTAACCCTCAAACTAAGGCTCAACCTCATCCTAATCATAACCCTAACCCTAACCCTAACCCTAAACCTAACCCTAAACCTCACGCTAACCCTAACGCTAACCTTCACCCTCACCCTCACCCTAACCCTAAACCTAAACGTATCACTAACTCTCAACCTAATCGTGACCCTAACACTCACGCTAACCCTAACCTTGATTCTCAGCCTAACCCTCACCCTTACGCTTACCTAACACTAACCCTAAACCTCACACTAAACCTAACCATAAACCTCACCCTCACCCTAACCCTAAACTTCACCTTCACCCTATCCTTCACCCTAACCCTAATCCTAACCCTAAATCTCACATTAATCCTAATCCTCACCCTAAACGTCACTCTCACCATAACCCTAACCCTAACCCTCACCTCACCCGCTGCCTAATCTTAACCCTAACCGTAATCCGAACACTAACTCTCACCCTCAGCCTCACCCTAACTCTAACCCCAACCCTAACCCTCACCCTCATCCTCACCCTAACCCTCACCCTCACCATCACCCTAACCCTAACCCTAAACCCTCACCCTAACGCTAACCCTCACCCTAAACCTAACTCTAACCCTCACCTAAAGCATTAACCCTAAACCTAAACTTCAGCCTAAAAATAACCCTAACCCTAATGCTAACCCTAACCGTAACCCTCACCCGAGCCCTCACCCTAACCCTAAAACTAACCCTAAACTTTACCCTAATGCTAACCCTAACCCTAACCCTCACTCTCATCCTAACCCTCACCGTCACCCAAACCCTCACCCTAACCCTACAACTCAACCATACCCTAAACCTCACCCTCACCAGAAACCTCACCCTCATGCTAACCCTCACCCTCACCCTAAATATAACCCTAACCCAAACCCTAATCCTAAAACTAAAACTCTCCCTCACCCTTAGCCTCACCCTAAAACTAACCCTAACCCTAACCCTCACCCTTACCCTAAACTTCAACCTAACCCTAACCCTAACCCGAACCCGAACCCGAAACCTAACCCTCATTCTCACGCTAAACCTCACCCTCACCATCACCCTAACTCTAAACCTAACCCTAACCCTTATCCTTACCTTAAACCTAATTCTAACCCTAACCCTCACCCTAATCCTCAACATAACCCTACCGCTAACACTAACCTTCAACCTCACCCTAACCCTAACCCTAAACTTCACACTAACCCTTACCCAAATCCTAACCCTAACCCTCACCCTCACCCTAACCTTAACCCTCACCCTCACCCTCACCCTCACCCTAACCCTAACGCTTACCCTAAACCTCAACCTTACCCTAATCTTCACCCTCATCCTCAACCTCACTCTCAATCTAACCCTAACCCTAACTGTAACCCAAAACCTCAACCTCAGCCTAAACCTAACCCTAACCCTAAACCTCACCCTAACACTTAGGCTAACCATAACCCTCACCCTAACACTCACACTAACCCTAAATCTAAACACAGCACTCACCCTTACCCTAAACCACACCCTCAACCCAAACCTCACCCTAACCCTAACCCTAACCCTCACCCTAACCCTCATCATAACCCTAACCCTAAACCTAAACCTAAAAATAAACTTCACTCTACCCCTCACCCTCACCCTAACCCTAACCCGAATCCTCACCCTACCCTCACCCTAACCCTAACTCTAACCAAAACCCTAAACCTAATCCTCAACCTAACCCTAACCCTAAACCTCACCTAACACTTAGGCTAACCATAACCCTCACCCTAACCCTCACACTAACCTTAAATCTAAACACAGCACTCACCCTTACCCTAAACCACACCCTTACCCCAACCCTCACCCTAATCCTAACCCTAACCCTCACCCTAACCCTCATCATAACCCTAACCCTAAACCTAAACCTAAAACTAAACTTCACTCTACACCTCACCCTCACCCTAACCCTAACCCTAATCCTCACCCTAACCTCACCCTAACCCTAACTCTAACCCTAACCCTCACACTCACCCTAACCCTCAACCTAACCCCAACTCTCACCCTAAACCTAACCCTCACCCTCTCCTTAACCCTCACCCTAAACCTAACCATGACCCTCACCCTAGCCCTCATCTTAACCCTCACCGTAACCCTAAACTTCACCCTCACCCTAACCCTAACCCTAACCCTCACAGTAACCCTAAACCTCACCCTAACCCTAACCATACCCTTCACCTTAACCCTCACCATAAACCTAAACCTAAACCTAACCATCACCCTCAGACAAACACTCACAGTCACCCTAACCCGCACCCTAAACCGAACCCTCACCCACACCCTAACCCTCCCCCTCAACCGAAACCTCACCCTCACCCTAATCCTCACCCTCAACTTAAACATCACCCAAACCCTAACCATATGCCTAAACCTCACCCCAACCCTAACCCGTGCCCTAACACTCACCCTCAACCTAGTCCTCACCCTAACTCTAACCCAAACCCTTACTTAACTTTAAGACTCATCCTCATCCTAAACCTAACACTAAACCTACACTTAACCCTAACCCTCACACTAACCCTCACCCTAACTCTCAACCTAACCTTAACACTCACTCTCACCATAATCTTCACCCTAAACCTCACCCTGACCCTAACCCTATCCCTCACCCTCACCCTCACTCTAACCCTAATCCTAAACCTAACACTCACTCTAACCCTAACTCTAACATTAACCTTAAATGTAAACCTAACCCTAACCCTCACCTCATCCCAAAATCTAACCCTAAACCTTACCCAAAACCTAAACCTAACCCAAACTCTCACCCTCACCCTAAACCTAACCCTAATCCTAACTCTCACCCTAAGCCTCACGCTAACCATAACCCTAACCCTAACACTCACGCTCACCCTAAACCTCATCCAAAACCTTACCCTCAACCTAGCCCAAATCCTAACCCTCACATTAAGCCTAACTTTCGCCTTAACCCTAACACTACTCCTCAGCCTAAAACTCATCCTTAACCTAACCCTAATCTTCACACTTAACCTAACCCGAAACCTAAACCTAAACCTCACCCTAACCCTAACCCTCACCCTCACCCTAACCCTCACCCTCACCCTAACCCTCACCACACCCTCAGCTGAACTCTAACCCTAACACTAACCCAAACCCTCACCCTCACCCTTAACATAACACTAACCCTAACCTTCACCCTAAACCTTATCTAACTGAAAACCTCCCCCTCCCCCTAATCTTCACCCTCACCCAGCCCTCACCCTAACCCTAATCCTAAGATTAAACCTAACCCTCAACCTCCCCCTCAAACTCACCCTCAGCCTAACCCTAAACCTAACCCTAATACTAATCCTAACCCTCACCCTCACCCTCACCCTAACCCTAATGGGAACAATAACCCTCACCCTAACCCTAAACCTAACCACAAATTTCACACTAACCCTAACACAAAACCTACCCCTAACCCTGAACCAAACCCTAAGCCTCACCCTCACCCTCAACCTCACTCTCAGCCTAACCCTAAATCTATACCTCACCCTAACCCTAAGCCTAACCGAAACCCTAAACCTAACCCTAACACTAAACCTCACCCTCACCCGCACCCTCACCATAACCCTAACCCTAACCCTAACCTTAACTATAACCCTCACCCTAACCCTAACCCTAAACTCACCCTCACCTTAATCCTAACCCAAATCCTAAACCTCACCTTAACCGTCACCCTAACACTCACGCTAACCCTAACCCTAACCCTAACCCTCACCCTCACCCCAACCCTCACCCTAACCCTAGTGCTAACCCGAAATCTCAACCTCACCCTAACGCTCAGCCTAAAACTTACCCTCACCATCACCCTAACCCTTACCCTAACCCTCACCCTAAACCTAACCCTAATCCTAACCCTCACACAAACCCTAACCCTCAACCTAACCTCACCGTAACCCTAAACGTTACCCTCACCCTAACCTCACCCTAACCCTAACCGTGACCCTCACCCTAACCTCACCCTAACCCTAACCCTAACCCTAACACTCGCACTCACCCTAACCCTCACCCTAACCCAAACTGTCACCCTAAACCTAACCCACACCCTCACCCTAACACTAACCATAACCCTCACAATAAACCTAACCCTCACTTTAACCCTAACCATACCCCTCACTATAACCCTTACCCTAACCCTAACCTTAACCTAACCCTCAGCCTCAGCCTAATACTCACAGTCACCCTAACACTCACCCTAAACCTAACCCTCACCCACACCCAAACCCCCACCCTCACCCGAACCCTCTCTCTCACCTTAACCCTCACCCTCACCTTAAACATCGCCCTAACCCTAACCCGCACACTAACCCTCACAGTCAACCTTATCCTCACCCTAACTCTAACCCTGACCATTACCTAAACTTAACCCTCACCCTCATTCTAACCCTAAAACTACACCTAACACTAACCCTATCCCTGAAACTAACCCTCACCCTAACACTAACGCTAACACTAACACTCATTCTCACACTAACCCTCACCCTAAACATTACCCTTACCCTAACCCTAACCCTAACCCTAACACATACATTAAACCTAAACCTCACCCTGACACTAACCCTACCCCTCAACCTCACCCTCACCCTCACCTTAACCCTAATCCGAACCCTGATACTCACCCCAACCCTAAATCTAACCCTAACCCTAACCGTAAACCGAACCCTAACCCGAACCCTAAAACTAAACCTAACCTTAAACCTCACCCTAAACCTAAACCTAACCCTAACCCTCACCCTCACCCTAACCCTCACTCTAACCCTAATCCTAACCCTAACCCTAACTTCCTACCTCACCCTCAACCTAACTCTAACGCTAACCCTAACCATAACCCTCACCCTCACGGTCACCATCACACTAACCGTAATCCTATCACTAACCCTCACCCTCACCCTAACCCTAACCCTAAATCTCACAATAAATCTAACCCTAACCCTCACCCTAAACCTAACCTAACCCTACATCTCACCCTATTGCTAACCCTAACCCTAACTCTCACCTTCACCCTCACCCTAACCCTCACCGTCAACTTAACCCTCTCCCTAACCATAACCCTAACCCTCACGCAAACCCTCACACTCACCCGAACCCTCACACTCACCCTAACCCTCACCCTCACCCTTAACATCACCCTAACCAAAACCCTCACCATAACCTTCAACCTAACCCTAACCCTCAACGTCACCCTAAGCCTAATCCTAACCCTATAACCCTAATCCTAAACCTAACACTCACCCTAACCCTAATCCTCACCCTAAATCTCAACCTAACACTTTGCCTCACCCTAACTGTGTGAGACAAACACTAACCCTCATCTTAAACCTAACCCAAACGATATTCCTCACCCTCACCCTCACCCTAACCCTAACCCTAACCCTAACAATAATCCTAACACTAACCCTAACCCTAACCCTAACTCTAACACTCACACTAACCCTAATACTAACCCTAAACCTCACCCTAACCCTAATCCTAACACTTACTCTCACCCTAACCCTAATCCTAAACCTAAGCCTCACCTTACCCTAATGCTCACCATAACACTAACCATCACCTTCAACCTAACCCTCACCCTAACCTAAACCTGACCATATGCCTCACCCTAACACTCAACCTAACCAAACCCTCACCCTAAACCTCACATTAACACTAACCTAACCCTAACCCTAAACCTAACCTTCACCCTACCCCTAACCGCCACCCTAAACCTAACCCTAACCCTAACCCTCACCCTACCCTCACCCTGACCCAACCCTAACCCTAACCGTCACCCTAATCCTAACAATCACCCTAAACCTCAATCTAAACCTAACCCTCATCCACACCCTAACCCTCACCCTAACCCTAAATATCACCCTAAACCTAACCCTAACCATAAACCTAATCTGCAACCTAACCCTAATGCTCAACATAATCCTCACCCTAACTCTAAGTAAACCCTTACCTAACTGAAACCCTCACCCTCACCCAAACCCACACCTTAGCCCTCACCCTACCCCTAACCGTAACCCTAACCCCCATCAAGCTAACACTAACCCTAACCTTAACCATCAACCTCACTCTCACCCTAACACTAACCCTCACCCTTACCGTCACCCTAACCATAAACTTAACCCTCTCCCACACTCTAAACCTCACCCTAACCCTAAACCTAACCCTATCACTTACACTAAAACTAAACCTCACCCTAAACGTAAACCTACCCCTCACTCTCACCCTCACCCTCACCCTTACCCTAATCCTAACCCTGACACACACTCTAACCCGCTCCCTAACCTTAAACCTACCCCTTACCGTAACCCTAAGCCTAACCCTAACCCTAACCATAAGCCTCACTCTATCGCTACACCTAACCCTAAACCTTACCCTCAACTGCACCCTAACCCTCAGTCTCACCCTAACCTTCACCCTAACCTTAACTCTACCACTCAGCCTAACCCTCATCCTAAAACTAACCCTAACCCTCACCCTAACCCTAACCATAACCCTCACCCTCACCTCACCCTAAACCTAGCCCTAACCCTAATCCTCACCCTTACCCTCACCCTCACCATAACCCTAATAATAACCCTAATTCTAACACTAACGCTAACCCTAACCCTAACCTTAACTGTAAACCTCACCCTAACCCTAACCCTAACCCTCACACTAACCCTAACCCTCACCCTAACCCTAACCATACCCCTCAGCCTAAACCTCATCCTAACCCTAACCCTAATCCTCACCCTAAACCTTAACCGAAAACAAGACCTAATCCTAACCCTCACCCTACCCCTAACCCTCACCCTCACCCTCACCCTCAGACTAACCCTAAACATAACTCTCATATTAACCCTAAAATTCACCCACAACCTCACCCTAACTCCAACCCTAATGCTAACTCTAAACCTCACCCTCACCCTCAACGTAACTCTAATCCTAACCCTAACCCTCACACTCACAATAACACTAACCCTATCCCTAACCCTCATGCTAAACCTGACCCTCACCCTCACTCTCACCCTAAACCTATCCCTAACACTAACACTAAAAATAACCCTCACCCTAACCCTAGACCTAACCCTCACCCTAACCTTTACCCTAACCCTCACCCTAACCTTCACCCTAACCCTAACCCTAACACTAACCCTCACTCTAAACCACACCCTAACCCTCACCCTCACACTAAACATCACACTATCCCAAAACCTCACCCTAATCCTAAACCTAACCCTCTCCCTAAACCTCACCGTCACCCTCAACCTCCCCCTAAGCCTAACCCTAACCCTAACCCTAATTCTAAACCTAACACTCACCCTCACCCTCACACTCAGTCTAACCCTCACCCTAACCCTGGCCCTGACCCTCACCTTCACCTAACTGTAACCCTAATCCTCACCCTCATTCTAACCCAAACCAAAAACCTAACCCTCAACCTAAACCTAACCCTCACCCACACACTAACCCTCACCCTAACCCTTACCCTCACCCTCACCCTATGCCTAACCCTAACCGTAACCCTAATCCTACACCTAACCCTCACCCTGACCCGCACACTACACCAAAGTCTACACCTCAGTCTAACCCTCACACTAACCCTAACTCTAACCCTAATCCTCACACTAGCACTAACCCTAACCGTAAACCTCACACTCACTCTAGCCCTCAGCTTCACACTAACCCTAACCCTAACCGTCACTCTAACCCGAACCTTCACCCTAACACTAACCCTCACCCACACCCTAACCCTCACCATAATCCTAATGCTAACCCTAACATTAATCCTCACACTAGCCCTCACCCTGACACTAACCCTAACACTAACCCTAACCCTAACACTACCCCTGACCTAACACTAACCCTAACCCCAACCCTTACACTAGCCGTCACCCTCACCCTCACCCTAACCCTAACCCTAACACTCACCATCACCCTAATCCTCACCTGTACCCTAACCCTAACCCTCACCCTAATCCTAAATCTAACCCTTAACCTAAAGCTAAACCTAACCCTCACCCTCACCCTTAACCTGACTCTCACCCAAACCCATTTCCTCACCCTAAACCTGAGGTTCATTCAAACCCTAACCCTCACCTTAACGCTAACCAACACCTAACCCTAAATCTAACCCACACCCTCAACTTCACGCTAAGCCTAATTCTAATCCTAACCTTCAACCTGACCCGAACACTCACGATAACGCTAACCTTAACCCTCACCCTCACCGTAATCTTAACCCATGCCAAAACCCACCCTAACCATCACCCTCACCCTAATCCTAACACTAACATTAACCCTCACCCTAACACACACCCTAACCCTAACACCAACCCTAACTCTCACACTAAACCTCACCCTAACCCTTACACTCACCCTAACCCTAACCCTAACCCTAACCATCAAACTAAACCTAACCCTAACCCTAACCATCACCCTAACGATAACCCTAACTCTAACCCTATCCTTCACCGTCAACATAACCATCACCCTAACCCAAACCCTCACACACACTCACCTGACCCCTCACTCTCAACCTAACCCTCATCCACACCCTCACCATCATTCTAAACATCACATTAACACTAACCCTCACCCTAACCCTAACCCTAACCCTCACCTTAACCGTCACCTAAACCCTCACCCTCACCCTGAGCCTAACACTAAACCTAACCCTAAACCAAAATCTAAAACTAAACCTCACACTCATCCTCAGCCTAACCCTAACCTTAATCCTAACCATAGCCCTCACCCTCACCCTCACCCTAATTCTAACCCTAAACCTAACCCTACCCCTTACCCTTAAGCTAACTCTAACCCTAAATCTAACCCTGACCCTAACCCAAAACCTCACGCAAACTCTAACGCTAACCCTCACACTCACTGTAACACACACCCTAACCCTTACTCTAACCCTAACCCAAAACCTAACCCTCACCCTCACACTAACCCTAACCCTCACACTAAGCTAACCCTCACCCTAACCCTAAACTTAACCCTCAGCCTAACACTCACCCTAACACTAACTCTAACCCTAATCCTCACCCTATCACTAAACCTAACCCTAAAACTCACCCTTCCCATTACCCTAACCCTAAACCTAATGCTCACCTTAACCCTCACCCTAACCCTCACCCTCACCCTAACCCTATCCCTAACCCTAACACACACCCTAACCCTAACCCTCACACTTACCCTAACCCTAACCCTCATACTCACCCTCACCCTTAACCTAACCCTAAATATAACCCTAACCCTAACCATATCCTTCAACCTAATCCTCACCCTCACCCTAACCCTAACACTAACCTTAACCCTCACCCTAACCCACACCCTCACCCTCATCCGAACCCTCACACTCACCCTAAACCTCACTCTCAACCTAATCATCACACTAACCCTAACCGTAACCGTAACCCTAACCCTAATCCTCACACTAACCCTAACCCAAAACCCTAACCCATACCCTAACCATCACCCAAACCCTAACCCTAACCATAACCATCACCCTAACGCTAAGCCTAGCCCTAAACCTAAACCTCACCATCAACCTAACCATCACCCTAACCATAACCCTTACACACACCCTAACCTTCACCATAACCTGAACCCTCACTCTCACCCTAATCAAAATCCACACCCTCACCCTCACTCTAAACATCACACTAACCCTAACCTTCAACCTAACCCTAAACCTAACTTGCACCCTAAGCCTCACATTCACCCTCACCCTCACCCTAAGCCTAACACTAAACCTAACCCAAATCCTAAATCTCACACTCACCCTCACCCTCACCCTCACCCTCAGCCTAACCCTAACCCTACACTTAATCCTAAACCTAGCCCTCACCCTCAACCTCACCCTAACTCTAACTCTAACCCTAACCCTGACCCTCACCGTAAAACTAACACTAAACCTAATCCTCACCCTAACCCTAAACCTCACGGAAAAGCTAATCCTACCCTCAACCTCACACTAACCCTCACACTAACCTTACTCTCACCCTAAAACTAACCCTAAACATCACCCTAACCCTAACCCTCACTTTCACCCTAAATATCACACTAACCCTAACCCTCACCCTAACCTTAAACTTAACCCTCACCCTAACCCTCACCCTCACCCTGAGCCTAACACTAACCATAACCCTAATCCTAAACCTAACACTCACCCTCACCCTCACCCTCAGCCTAACCCTAACCCTAACACTAATCCTAACCGTAGTCCTCACCCTCACCCTCACCCTAATTCTAAACCTAACCCTAACCCTAACCCTAACCTAACACTAACCCTAAATCAAACCCTCATCCTAAGCCTAACACTAACACTCACCCTCACCCTAACCCAAACAGTAAATATCACCCTCACCCTAACCCTCACCCTAACCATAACCCTCAACCACACCCTAACCCTCACCCTCACCTGAACACTCACACTAACCCTAACCCTCACCCTCACCCTAAACCTAACCCTAACGTTCATCTTAACCCTAACCCTAACCCTAACCCTCACCCCAAGCCTCACCCTAACCTTAACGCTCACCATAAACCTGACCATTCCCCTCACCGTAACCCTCATAATAAACCTAACCCTAACCCTCACCGTAAATCTAACCGTTACCCTTACCCTCACCCTAACCCTCAACCTAACCCTCACCCTAACCCTCACACTAACCCTAATCCCCACCCTTACCCTAATCCTCACCCTAACCCTCACCCACACTCTAAACCTCCCCCTCCCCCTAACGCATTTCCTCACCCTAACCCTAACCCTAAACCGATCGCTCACACAAACCATAACCCTCACCCTAACCCTTACTGTCACCCTAACCCTAAGCCTAATCTTAACCCTCACACTAACTTGAACCTTCACCCTAACCGTAACCCTAACAACACGCTAACCCTCACCCTAACCCTAAACCCAGCCCTAATCCTCACCCTATTCCTAAACCTAACCCTAACCTTCACCCTCACCCTAAACCACACCATCACCCTGACCCTCACCCTAACACTAACCCTAACCCTCACCCTAACACTAAACCTCACCTTAAACCTAACCCTGTCACCCACACCCTAGCACTTACCGTAACCCTAAACCTAACCCTAACCCTCACCATCATACTTACCCACACCCCAGCCTAACCCTAACCCTAACCCTAATCCTAACCCTAACCCTCACTCTCACCCGTAAACTAACCCTCACCCTAATCCTATCCCTGTCCCTCACCTTAACCCTAAGACTATCCCTAAAAATCACCTTAACCCTAACCCTTACCCTAACCCTAACCCTCACCCTCACTCTGACCCTAACCCTAACACTAAACCTAACTCTCACACTAAACCTCATCCTAACCCCAACGCTAACCTAACGCTCACCCTAATCCTCACTCTAACCCATATCTTAACCCTAACCCTAACACTAACCCTAACACTAAGGTTCACCCTAACCCTATAGTTCATCCTAATCCTAACCCTTACCCTCACCCTAACCCTAACCCTCACACTAAACCAAACCTCACCCTATCCCTAACCCTACCCTTCACCCTATCCCTCATTCTAACCCTAATCCTAACCCTAAACCTCAACCTAACCCTAACGCTAACCCTAACCCTAAACCTCACCCTAACAATAACCTGCATGCTAAAGCTAACCCTAACAATCAACCTCACCCTAAGCCTCACCCTAGCCTTACGCTCACCCTAACCCTAACCCTAACCTTAACCCTCACACTAACCCTAATTCTAAACCTCACCTTAACCCTCACTCTAACCATCACCCTCACCCTAACACTCACCCTAACCCTAACCCTAACCCTACCAGTAAGCCTCACCCACACCCTAACCCTAACCCTCAAAGGAACCCAATCCCTCACCCTAAACATCACTCTCACCTTAACCCTCACCTGAACCCTAAATCTAACCCTCACCCTCACGATAACCCTCACCCTAACCCTCACCCTAACCAACCCGAACGCTAACCGTAACCCTTACCGTAAACCTAAATCTAAATCTAACCCTCACAATAACCCTAACACTATCCCTAACCTTCACCCTCAACCTAAAACTCACCCTAAATCTTACCCTCCCCCTAACCCTAAACCCAACCCTAACCCTAATATTTACAATAACCTTAACATTAAACCCCAACCTAAACCTCACCCTAAACGGAACCGTAACCCTAAACTTCCCCCAAACCCTCACCCTAACCTTAACCCTCACCCACACCCTAACACTCACCTCACCCTAACCCTCACCTTCCCCCTAAACCTAACCCTCACCCTCACCCTAACCCTCACCTTCACACTAAACATCACCCTAACTCTAACCCTAACTCGAATGCTAACCCTAATCCTCACCCTCACCCTGACCCTAAGCCTAACACTAACCCTAAAATTAATCCTAGACCTAATGCTCTCTGTCACCCTCACTCTAACCGTAACCCTAAACCTAACCCTAACCCTCACCCTCACCCTAACCCTAACCCTAACCCTCACCCTAACCCTAACCTTAAATCTAACCCTAACTCTCACCCTATCCCTCCCTAATCCTAACACTAACACTCACCCTAACCCTTACTCTCACCCTAACCCTCACTGTAACCCTAACCCTAGCCTCACCCTCATCCTCACCCTAGTCCTCAACCTAACCCTAAACCTACCCCTCACCTAATCCTCATCCTAACACTAAACCTAACCCTAACCCTCACCCTAACCCTAAACCTAACCCTTTCCCTCATCCTCCCACTAACCCTCAACCTAACACTTACCCTCAACCTAACCCTAACCCTAACACTAACTCTAAACCTCACACTAACTCTAAACCTCACCCTAACCCTAATACTAAACCTCACCTTAACACTAACCTTCACCCTCACCCTCACCTTCATTCTCAGCCTCACCCTAACCCTAACCCTAATCCTAAACCTATCACTCATGCTCACCCTAACTCTAACCCTAACCCTAACCCTCTTCCTAACCCTCACCCTAAACCTAACCCTAACACTAACGTTCACCCTAACATAACCCTCACCTTGACCCTATCCCTAACCCTAACCATAACCCTAACAGTAACCCTCACCTAACACTAACCCTAACCCCACCCCTAACACTAACTGTCACCCTCACCCTAACCCTTACCTTAACCCTCACCATCCCCCTAACCCTCACCTGTACCCTAACCCTAACCCTCACCCTAATCTTAAAGCTAACCCTTACCCTAAACCTAAAAGTAACTCTCACCCTCACCCTAACCCTAACCCTTACCCTGACCCTCACCCAAACCCTTTTCCTCACCCTAACCGGATCCGTCCAGCAGGTTCAGTTATTCGTTATACTCGAGGAGGCACCTCCTAAGAACCATGGGGGTGAAAGAGAAACGAGACCAAGCGCATAAAGAAAGACAAAGTCAGTCTGAGTCGCGTCAAGGTCTGCTTTATTAAAGTGAGGCAGGTTTTATATACCTGAAGGGACAGGGGAAGGGAAAGAATGAAAAAACTTTGCAGAAGCAAGGGTGAGAAGTCCCGGGGTCAGGGCTCGGTCATGCTTTTCCTTTGGCCGTTGTGCTAGTCGTTCTAAGAAATATTTATGGTCAGTCAGGCGCCATTTGCTGAGTGCTGGAGATAAGAGAAATGTTTATGGTTAGTCAAATGTTGTCTCCTTAGGGCTGGAGGAATATTTATGGTTAGCCAAATGTAGTTTGCTTAGGGCTGGAGGAATCTTATCTTTCCATACACTTTCTTGGCTCCCAACAAATCCCCCTTTCTTATTTAGAAAATTGACCATCAATTGTTGGCTGCTCTTTTTAAGGGGGTGACAGAGGCTATGTTCCTCTAAGGGCCCAGGGTTTTTTTCCGCTCCCGAGCGAGCGTCCTCACTCGGGGAGGGGAGTTTTACAGGCCTTGGCATGTTTTTTGAGGAGATGGCTCTTGTTTATGCATGCCAACCGTTAAGCACCAGAGCTTGACACTCAGGGGTCTTGGGTTTTGGGATCTCGCGGATCCATCCCCCTGCAGTCTTACCTGCACTCTTGATTATAGCATTTCTTCTTCCTCCCATAGGTGCATCCTCCCCCAAGCGGAGGGGCCTATAGGAGGAGGGGCGAACCTGTCCCTTATGGCAATAGGTCTTGCCCGTTGAATGGTCAGAAGTTACGAATAAGAAGAAAGATTTTCTAAATAAGAAAAAGGAAATGGGGGCTGTTTCCCACTGGAGCAAGTTCACGGCAAAGCACTAATTAAAAGCCTAGGGTAAATGCTCGATCTCAATGCCTTAGTCCGCCATATTGAGGTGATGGTGATGAACCTGTATGGGCTTAGAAGACCAGAGATTAATCTGTTATTTAATAAATTAAGTCAGGAAGGTCCAAGTCTGGAGATCTAGCTGCATCTGTAAAAGAAAATTCATCATCCTCGGGGGGAAGGTTTCCCCTGGGTTATAGCAAGCCATGCACCTGTTTTATCAACAAATTTTCCAAAGGTAGGTTATGAGAAAACATCCTATCTTAGGTTATATGGAGGGCCACCTTACCACTGCCTACATGCCTTGTTGAGCCAGCCTGTACGGCCTCTATATGTAGTGCTACCCAGGTTAAGCTTCATAATACTCCTGTCATTGGATGTTTTCTAGCTTTTTTAGGAATCATTAGGGAAGAAGTGTATGGCATTGCAGTCCTTCTCTAGGGGTGGCCGCGGTGTGCTCCGTGGGGTCCTCCCAAGTCTCTAAGCGATGATAATGCACCGAGATCAAATTTTTGGAAGAACAGAATCTATTTGATCTTTTATAAAGCACTTAAGGTGCTGAAAAGCCCAAGAGCCAAAGGAAACAAGCAAAAGTAATCCAACAAGGGGACCCAGGAGGGGAAGAACATAGGTTAAAAGTCCCCCTCAAGCAGCCCAAATAGGGCGCTCAAAAAAACTCGTGTCGCCGTCTTTCAATCTCCTCCTGATGTTTTTAAACTCGATCTCTTACAATGCCAGACTTATTGGCATAAAAACAGCACTTTTCCTGTAAAGTTAAGCAAATGCCACCTCTGTCAACAGTTAAAAGATCTAAACCTTTGCGATTTTGTAAAGCCACCTCAGCTAATGAATCTAACTGATCCTGAAGATCTTTAACAGATTGATAAACTTTAGTAATAGCATCAGCTAATTGTTGTGAAAGCTTGGAGTATGAGGAGACAGCAGTGGCTAATCCTGCAGTCCCAGTGCCTAAAGCACCAGCCACTCCAAGTCCTATCAGTAGGGGAATAAATTGTACCACCCTTTTATGTCGGGGAACAAAATAATCAAAGTCAGGAATGGGTACTAGCTCATCTCCGGAAATCAAGTCAATGTCTGGGAGTAAAATAGCTGGAATACAGAGCCCTGTCCAATTTTGGGGAAGTACAGTGTAGGCCATATTATTGCCACAAACAAAAACCTGGCTCTGTTGTAAGAATAGGGAGGCAGAAACATTAATAACATTGTTGCACAGGGAAAAGGAGGATATCCCAACATCAATGTCATACTACCTGGGGAAGTTTATAACACTCTTTGCAATAAAACAATTAGCACGGATGATCAAACTGAGGTAGTCACTCTGGGAGGTAAGGGTTAGGGAATCTACAGTGTTACAGGCTTGTGATTGATTAACACTTGGCCTAGTCTGCTGGGCTGATCAAATGGCCCTTATCTTGAGCCCCCTAAATCGGGAATTTTTACACAGGAATGCGGAGGAACATACTCTTTGTTCCTTATCTTGGGTCCCATTTGGCCATTTGGGGAATTTACTTGTTAGCCCTTTATTTACTATTACAGAGCTTGTCCCAGGGCCAACACCTAGACTCCGAAAGTTTTTATATATCTCCAGGGAGGGGAAGGGTCAGTGCTAGCGCAAGCAAGTTTACAGAAGCAAAACCAGCAGTTAGCAATTGTAAAATGTAACTCTAATTTTTAATCTTTTATTCCCTCTTTTTTCTTTGGGCTAATTTTAATCTTAAAATTTAGGGGGTTCTTATCTCAGTCGTAGGGGTGTCTCTATATTATCTTGTGGGGTGTCAGTTGTTCTCAATGCTTGGTATTTGGATCTCAGAACTAATAGACGGACTACGCTGATCTTTTTCTTTAACAAAAGACACCATTCTGTTAAGTATACAAGGTCTGATTGTAACAGAAGTAACAGTACCAGAGACCCTTACATTTTTTTCCACCAGTCCTGACTCGTGTATCGTAGTTAACTTAATTTTATACCAGCTTTACTTGTAAGCTCCAGTTTGAAGACAACTCATACCATCTGCTACGTACTTAAACTTTTTGAGGTTTGTCTTAAAGACAATCCTTACTTTTTAAATTTTCCCAATTCCCTTTCCAAGGCTTTCTTTACTACCTTTTTTTTTTTTTTTTTTTTTACAATTTCTTGAGCATCTTTGTGGCTGGAGTTTAAAAACTGCCCAATTTTCCTTTGGCTTGTGGAACCTTTATCTTAGAACAGCGTTAAGGCACCACTGTGATGCAGAAGCTTGCTAGATTTTAAGGCTAACAGTATTACCTTCATTGATAATACACTTAGGTTATTACCATACCAGAGCCAAACTAGGCTGTGACCATAGAGTGGATTTTCAGTCACTATGCACTGAAGTGCCTAAGGCAAGCAAGCCAGTGACATTCTTGTCCCCAGTATCCACTGTGGGAATACAGAGGATTTTTGGATATCACCTAAAAGAATGTCTCATAAGATCTCAGATTTAGCAGCAGTCAACCAGGATGCAGACTCAGATGATGGAATCAGGCAGGAGGTCCTCGTGGCTGTCAGGCCATCGTTGATCTTTACCCATCAGGGTATGCAGCAGCAGCAGCAGCAGCAGCAGCAGCAGCAGGGTCTCTCAGTGGCTCCAAGGGACTGTCACACCTCATGCTGGGCTGTAAATTCCTACACAGACTGGTTAAGGATACATTGCATGGGCTTGGCAGGCTTTGATCCTGCTGGTTTTTAAGATCTTTAAACAATAGCCCAGGACAATTTACCAAAATCGCAACTCTTATTACTAACCAGATATTTTTGTAAATAGACACAGAAGGCTCAAAAGGCTTAGCCTTGTAGCCATCTCTGACAGATGCAGTCTCCACACCTTGAACACCTACAACAATTAACACTATTCTTTATGCCTTTTTTTCATCTATGTTGCCTCATTTCTCCAAAATTTCTGACTCTGGACCCTTGATCTTAAAAATGGGGGTAGAAGGGCGAAGGTCCATCTTCCGTAACTTCTTCAAGCTGACTTTAGGGGCGTTGATCTTACCTAGCCAGGAACCTATAACTTTAGCCTATTTTACAAAGAGGCTATCAGGGTTAGATGCCATTAAGAACAATGTTTAACTTTTCACAACTGCACAGACCTTTTCCCCGGCTACAGCAGTGTAGCTTGTTTAGCACTCTGGTTTGCAAAAGCATCTTCCTAGATGGCTTAGGAATGTGATCTCTAATGATCCCAAATAATGCCTAAGTTACCTTTGCAGGCCTTTAGAAAGATATCAATAGAAACACACTCCCAGGTTTACAAACTTTTTCCTGAGCAGATGAACTTCATGTAACTAGTGTCAGCTCAATTAGAGCTGCCAATTAGACATTTTTTGGCACATAAAGGGGTTGAGATTTAAACTATCCCCCACATTTTATAACATTAGCTTTTTATTACTATCACAGAGGACTGGCAATTTACTGTCCCTTACAAGGTAGATAGTCATGGACATTAGGCATGTTTACAAACTCTTCCCATGACCTCCCGGCTCTGACCAGTTTTGAGAGGCCACAAAATGACTCTAGGATCTGACATTTCTGCCATCCAAGCAGTGGCTTTACTGCCTCTGGATGCTCCTCCATTGCTTTTGTCCCAGGAGTGTCTTCTCCACATTAGGATAAATGCCTCATTGGCATTTCCTTTTATCTGGTTGCTGGACTTGAACTCGGGGCCTGAGCACTGTCCCTCACCTCTACAGCTTAAGGCTAGCACTCTGCCACTTTGAGTCTGGAGCTTGGGGCTTGAGTACTGTCCCCTGGCTCTTTAGTCCAGGGTTAGTACTCTGCTGGCTGAATAGAGGTGACAGTCTCACAGGAACCTTTTTGTGCCCGGGCTGGCTTTGAACCTGTTTGCAGATGAATGATTCTTACAAAAGGCCATTTTACTCCAATTAAAAGCAACAAGGTGGTCAACATAGAAGTGGCTTTTAAGCATGCTCTTACCTGAAACTAATTAAGAGTCAAAGTGACATCAGACAACGTGTAAGAATCCTCTGTGCATTGCTCTGGGCTTGCTGGAAACTTAAAAAACCTATAAGAGCAAACTAGAATAGAAATTATTTTGGTAATCCTAATTCTTTCTTTGTGTACTTTGAGGCAAATGTTAAGAACAATTTTACAGTTAAACTTTATATCCAAAAATCCATTTCTAATTTTTTTAAAACCTCTTATTAATCACCTTTACTATTTTATACTTTAGTTTTTATTTGCATTTTGAAAAGATCCCTTGAAATCTTGAGGCCAAGTGTCACTCATTGCCTCTTGGTTGCTTGTTTTAAAACAGACACACATTAAGATTTTTAAACTCAAATGACAATTTTTCCTTAATGCAAGAATTACAGTCACCATCACTATACCACGAAGCTAGACTTAACACCTTTATAACTTTTAAAAACATCCTAATTGTAGAACATAATTGAAAGTAAGCCACATTATATAAATGAGTTTTTAACCCTCTTTTTAAGGCCTTCCTAATTTTAATGTTAACACATCCAAGGGGAAGTTTTAGCAATACTAATCAGATCATCACATCACTCATTTTAACCACCATGTTTTCAGTGTCTATCTGCAGAGAAAAGAGAGAACAAAGATGGGCCACTCAGCCCCTTCTATGGAATGGGCACACACCCAATCCGACTCTTTAGGGTTAGATGAACTGAGTTTGTGCCAGCTTGCCCTCTTTCACCATGCATGGACTCATCCCAGGACCTGCCCCACCATGCATGACCAGCTGAACTGCCCTTGTGCTTGTTCACCCCTTACCCCTTAAGGTCTTCTGTTGGTTTTTAAGTTTTCCCTTTTTTTATCTCTTGGTTCTCGAATGAAATACACAGTTTTAGATAGAACAAGTAACATCTTTGACGGTGTTAAACTAAGCTTTACATTTAAATTTTTAATATTTATCCCCAAATTTTAGCCAAAGGAACTAGATCCCAAACAGCCAATGCATTTTTGTTAAGCCAGATAACTTGGTTACAGTATAAACAGTCTTATGCATTTTAAAACATTATTCTTTTAAAATACCAGATTTTCTAATTTGCAAGTTAAAGAATCATTACAAAGCCATTTAAAACAATGCGAAGATTTTTTTGTCAATGTCCAAACGTCATAACTTTTTGAATTTTAAATTTAAACTCACCCAATTGTTACAGCACGATGACAATTTTTATCTTTGAACACGTTTACAGACACACACAAAACACTTACACAGATCTTAAAGCGCGCAAAAATCAAAATCAGTTGTACGTACACCTTTTAAAGTTATTAAACAAAAATTTAAGACAGTATTTCTTTTAAACCAGGTACCTTTGTTGGGCTTCATTTTCCCAAGCTTAACTAGTAAGACAATTCACTAATTAGTCTTTTGAATCTCTGTGCTGTTCTCATTCAGCAAGCTTAATCCAGAGTCTGCTGAGTGAGCTTGTCACTCTCACCCAAGTCTTCCCTACCTCAGAAAACATAAAACGAACACACACACTAAACAGGACAAACAAGTGGCCACAAAGACAAAATCAGGTCTCAGTCAATGGGGCGACATCTCACCACCATTCACTTACCAGGGGACTCAACACCCCTATTCACCTCCGGAGGATTTTTTTCTCTTAGATTCCTGCAGACGTTGACCCAGGGGCCTTCCAAGGTGGAGGAGAATTCCCAGTCATGGCAAGGGAAAAGAAAAATCCCTAGCGGCCATCCCCTCAGACTGGCAGGTTCTCCCCCACACTCAGACCCCCTGAACCAAGGCCGAAGGCTGAGATCTAACTGGGGCCACTCGCATGTGGTCAGTGGCAATTTCATAAGTGACAAACAAGCAAGTTCCTAAAACCTGACAATCTTGGCTCGAGCTGTAACTTTTTTCCAGTGATCTAAAGTCAGACTTAAGGGGGTTGTTAGTTGCCGCCCCTTCCCTTTAAGGACAACAAGACAGACAACAGAGACAATTAACACTAAACAGAAACAGAGGAAACCAGACAGGCGCTGCGAGGCAGTCGAAGGACTGCAAACAGAAAAAGCAACTTCAGATGGGAGTGGCCATCTGAACATGTTTTTGTTTATGATAGCCTAAGCCTCTGCCTTATCTATAAATTCAGCCTTCCAGGTTAAATATTGACCTCTGGTCAGGACCGATTGTACAATCTTATTCCATTCATGAGGCAGCAGGTGTCCTCCGTTAAAATCAATAAGCGGGCACCATCTCTTCCCTTTTCTACCTCTTTTAAAATGTCCCTAATAATCCCATAAAAACTAAAAAAGGCCTCGGGTATTTCTTCTCCTTTAGCCGCTAAATCATTAATATTTTTCCATACTTTACTCCAGCTAAGGGGATGAATGTCGGGGCCACTCAAAATTAGCCAGGGACATTTTTCCCAACAAAACAAAAAAAAAATTACAAGATCCTTTCTTTTTACTCTTATTCCTCTCTCCCTAAGAGCTTCCTTCATTTCCTTTATAAATAAAGCCTGCTTTTCCCATGGTTGATTGAAAGGCAAACTTACCTCAAGGCTTCCCATGGTGCACGAGTGATGCAATGTGGGCGTCTCTACCCTTAAATGATTGGGGATCCCCATCTCCAGCGCCGTCGGGTAGGTCACCGCGCCTCGAGCCCCACGTTGGGCGCCACTTGACCCGTCCAGCAGGTTCAGTTATTTGTTTGACTCGAGGAGGCACCTCCTAAGAACCATGGGGGTGAAAGAGAAACGAGACCAAGCGCATAAAGAAAGACAAAGTCAGTCTGAGTCGTGTCAAGGTCTGCTTTATTAAAGTAAGGCAGGTTTTATATACCTGAAGGGACTGGGGAAGGGAAAGAATGAAAAAACTTTGCAGAAGCAAGGGTGAGAAGTCCTGGGGTAAGGGATGGGTCATGCTTTTCCTTTGGCCGTTGTGGTAGGTGTTCTAAGAAATATTTATGGTTAGCCAGGCGCCATTTGCAGAGGGCTGGAGATAAGAGAAAGGTTTATGGTGAGTCAAATGTTGTCTGCTTAGGGATGGAGGAATATTTACGGTTAGCCAAATGTAGTTTGCTTAGGGCTGGAGGAATCTTATCTTTCCATACAATTTCATGGCTCTCAACAATAACCTAAGGCTCACTCAAACCCTAACCCTCACCTTAACACTAACCCTCACCTAACCCTAAATCTAACCCACACTCTCATCCTCACCCTAAGCCTAACTCTAATCCTAAACTTCACCCTAA
Source organism: Dipodomys merriami (assembly GCF_024711535.1). Lineage (NCBI taxonomy): Eukaryota > Metazoa > Chordata > Mammalia > Rodentia > Heteromyidae > Dipodomys > Dipodomys merriami. Next base: position 1,113,816 of record NW_027203182.1, read on the forward strand.
CCCTAACCCTCACAGTAACCCTAACCCTAACCTCACCCTCACCATAATCCTAACCCTAGCCGAAACCCGCACCCTAAACATCACCCTCACCCTAACCCTAACAATAACCTTAACCCTCACCCTAACACACACCCTAACCCTAACGCAAAACCTAACCCTCACCCTAAAATTCACCCTAACACTTACACTCACCCTAACCCTAACCCTAACCATAACCATAACCATAACCATCACCCTAACGATAACCCTAACCCTAACCCTAACACTCACCGTCAACATAACCATCACCCTAACCAAAACACTCACAAACACCCTAACGCTCACCATCACCTGACCCCTCACTCTCAACCTAACCCTCATCCACACCCTCACCCTCACTCTAAACATCACACTAACCCTCACCCTCACCCTAATCCTCACCCTAATCCTCACCTAAACCCTCACCATCACCCTAAGCCTAACACTAACCCTAACCCTAATCCTAAATCTAAAACTAAAACTCACCCTCACCCTCAGCCTAATGGTAAACTTAATCCTAACTCTAGCCCTCACCCTCATCCTCACCCTCAGCCTAACACTAAACTTAATCCTAACCATAGCCCTCACCCTCACCCTCACCCTAATTCTAACCCTAACCCTAACCCTACCCCTCACACTTAAGCTAAATCTAACACTAAATCTAACCCTCATCCTAAACCTAAACCTCACGCAAACGCTAATCCTAAACCTCACATTCACTGTAACCCTCATTCTAACCCTTACTCTAATCCTAACCCAAACCCTAACCCTCACCCTCACCCTCACCCTAACCCTAACCCTCGAACTAAGCTAAACCTCACTCTAACCCTAAACTTAACCCTCAGCCTAACACTCACCCTAACCCTAAACATAACCGTAATCCTCACCCTATCACTAACACTAACCCTAAAACTCACCCTACCCATTACCCTAACCCTAAACATAATGCTCACACTAAACCTCAACCTAACCCTCACCCTCACACGAACCCTAACCCTCACACTAACCCTAACCCTAACCCTCACCCTCACCCTCACCCTTAACCTAACCCTAACCCTAACCCTAACCATATACCTCACCATAATAGTCACCCTCACTCTAACCCTAACACTAAACTTAACCCTCACCCTGACCCACACACTAAACCTAACGCTAACCCTAACCTCACCCTAAACCTCACCCTAAATGTACCCTCACCCTAACTGTAACCGTAAACCTAACCCTAATCCTCACACTAACCCTCACCCAAAACCCTGACTTGTACCCTAAACATCACCTTTACCCTAACCCTAACCCTAATGCTAAGCCTAGCCCTAAACCTAAACCTCACCATCAAACTAAACATCACCCTAAACATAAACCTCACACACAACCTAAACTTCACCATAACCTGAACCCTCACTCTCACCCTAACCGATATCCACACCCTCACCCTCACTGTAAACATCACACTAACCCTAAAACTCACCCTAACCCTAAACCTAACGTGCACCCTAACCCTCACCTTCACCCTCACCCTCACCCTAAGCCTAACACTAAACCTAACCCTAATCCTAAATCTAACACTCACACTCACCCTCAATCTCAGTGGAACCCTAACCCTACACTTAATCCTAACCCTAGCCCTCACCCTCACCCTCACCCTAACTCTAAACCTAACCCTAACCCTAACCCTCACCATAAACCTAATACTAAACCTAATCTGCACCCTAACCCTAAACCTCACGCAAAAGATAACCCTACCCTCACCCTCACGCTAACCCTCACACTAACCCTTACTCTCACCCTAAACCTAACCCTAAACATCACCCTAACCTTAACCCTCAGTGTCATGATAAACATCACACTAACCCTAAACCTCACCATAACCCTAATCATAACCCTCACCCTAACAATCACCCCCACCCTCACCTTGAGCCTAACACTAACCCTAACCCTAATCCTAAACCTAAAACTCACCCTCACCCTCACCCTCAGCCTAAACCTAAACCTAACACTAATCCTAACCGTAGTCCTCACCCTCACCCTCACCCTAATTCTAACCATAACCCTAAAACTAACTTAACACAAACCCTAAACCAAAACCAAATCCTAAGCCTAACACTCACACTCACCCTTACCCTAACCCTAACCCTAACCATCACCCTCACCCTAAGCCTCAACCTAAATCTTACCCTCAACACAAATCTAACCCTAACGCTAACCCTCATACTACCCCTAACCCTCACCCTAAGCCTAACCCTAACCCTCACCCTAAACCTCATCCTAACACTAAGCCTAACCCTCAACCTAACACTAACCCTAACCCTAAACCTAAACCTCACCCTAAAACTAACCCTCATGCTAATGCTAACCCTAAACATCCCCCTCAACCTAAACTTCACCTTAACCCTTACTGTCAACCTAACCCTAACCCTAACCCTCACACTAAACCTAAACCTAACCCTAACCGTAACCCTTAGTTTAACCCTCACCCTAACCCTCACCATCACTCTAACCCTCAAACTAACCGTAAGCCTCACCCACAGCCTAACCCAAACCCTCACCCGAACGCACACGCTCACCCTAAACATCACCATCAGGCTAACTCTCACCCTAACCCCAAACCTAACCCTCACCCTCACGCTAACCCTCACCCTCACCCTCACCCAAACTCTAACCCTAACTCTAACCGTAACCCATAACTTAAACCTAACTCTAAACCAAAACCTCACCCTAAACCTAAGGCTAACCCTAAACTTCACCCTCACCCTACACCTCACCCTAACCCGTACCCTCACCATAACACTAAACCTAACCCTAACCCTAACCTTCACACTAACCCTAATTGTAAACCTCAACCTAACCCTCACCCTAAACCTAAATTTAACCCTCACCCTCACCCTAACCCTCAGCATAACCCTAACCCTAATTCTCACCCTCAACTTAGCCCTCACCCTAGCACAAGCCCTAAGCCTCACCCTAACCCTAACACTCACTGTCACACTAACCCTCACTCTAACCTCACCCTAACCCTTAACCTCAACCTAACCCTAAACCTAACCCTAACCCTCACACTAACCCTAACGCTCACCATAACACTAGACCGACCCCTCAGCCTATCTCTCATCCTAATCATAACCCTAACCCTAAACTTCAACCTAACCGAAACCCTAACCCTAACCCTCATCCTAGACCTAACCCTCACCCTCACGCTAATCCTCGCCCTCACCTTCACCCTAACTCTAACCCTAACTCTAACCCTAACCCTTACCTTAAACCTAACTCTAAACCTAAACCTCACCCTAACCCTAAGGCTAAACCTAAACTAGACCCTCACCCTACACCACTCCCTAATCTGAACCCTCACCGTAACCATAAACCTAACACTAACCCTAATCTTCAAACTAACCCTAACTGTAAACTTCAACCTAACCCTCATCCTAAGCCTTACCCTACCCTACCCCTCAAACTAACCCTCATCCTAAACCTACCCATCACCCACATCCTAACTCTCACCATAACCCTAATCCTAATTCTCACCCTCAACCTATCCCTCACCCTAACACTAACCCTAAGCCTCACCCTCACCCTAAACTTAACCTCACACTAACCCTCAGTCTAACCTCACCCTAAACCTTAACCTCAACCTAAACCAAGCCCTAACCCTAACCCTCACACTAACCCTAAACCTCACCCTAACCCTAACCCGACCCCTCAGCCTATCTCTCATCCTAATCATAACCCTAATCCTAACCCTCAACCTAACCCTAACCCTAACCCTCATCCTAACCCTAACCCTCATCCTCACACTTACCTTCACCCTCAGCCTAACCCTACCCTAATCTTAACCCTAACCCTAACCCTTACTTTCACCCTCACCCTAACTCTAACACTTACCCTAATCCTAACCCTCACCCTCAACCTCACCCTCACCCTAACCCTATCCCAAAAGCTCATCCTAAACCTAACCATCACCCTAACCCTAACCCTAACCCTCACACTCACCCTAACCCTAACACTAAACCTAACCCTCACCCTAACTCTAACGTTAATTAACCCTCACCGTAAACCTCACCATAACCCTTACCCTCACCCTAACTCTAACCTTAATCCTCACAATAACCCTAACCCAAACACTAACCCTACCCATCAACCTCACCCTAACTGTCACCCTAACCCTAACCGTAACCCTAAACCTCACACTAAATCTAACTGTAACCCTCACTCTCACTCTCACCCTCAGCCTAAACCTAAACCTAATCTTAATCCTAACCCTAGCACTCACCCTCACCCTCACCCTAACTCTAACACTAACCCTAACCTTAACCCCCACCCTCAACCAAAAGCTAAACCTAACACTCACCCAAACCCTAACACTCATGCTAATGCCAACCCTAACACTTACCCTCACCTTAACTCTCACCCTAATCCTTACTCTCACCATAACCCTAACCCTAAACATAACCCTAACCCTCACCCAACCCTAACCCTCACCATCAAGCTAACCCTCATCGTTACTCGAACCCTCACACTCACCCTAAACCTCACCCTCACCCTAAACATCACACTAACGCTAACCCTCACCCTCACCCTTAGCTTAAAACTAAACCTAACCCTAACTGTCACCCTCACCCTCACCCTAAACCTAACACTAAAACAAACCCTCACCCTTACCCTCACCCTCACCCTCACCCTAACACTAACCATAACAATAACACTGACCCTTACCCTAACCCTAACCCTAACCCTAATACTCACACAAACCCTAACCCTGACCCTAAGCCTTACCCTCAACCTAAAACTAAACCTAACCCTAACCCTCATTACTAACCCTAACTCTCATCCTAACCCTAAACCTATTCCGCAACTTAACCCTCAGCCTAACCCTAACCCTAACACTAATTCAAACCCTATCCCTAATCCTAACCCTAACCCTCACCCTATCCCTAACTATTATGCTAACCATCACCCTAAACCTCACCCTAACCCTAATCCTAACCCTAATCCTCACCCTCAGCCTAACCCTAACCTTAACCCTAATCCTAACCATAACACTCACTCTCAGCTAACCCTAAAACTAATGCTAACACTAAACCTCAACGTCAAGCTCAGCCTAACCCTATCCCTAACACTAACCTTAACCCTAACCCTCACCCTCAGAATTACCCTCCCCCTGACCCTCACCCTCACCCTAAACCTAACACTAACCCTTAGCCTCACCCTAGCCCTAACCCTCACCCTAACCTTCACTCTAACCCTCAAACTTACCCTCACCCTAAACCTAACCCTAACCCTAACCCTCACCCTAACCATCATCCTAACACTAATGGTAACCCTATCCTCACCCTAACCCTAACTCTCACCCTAACTCTTAACCTCACCCTAATTTTAACCCTAACCCTAACACTAACCCTCAAACTAAATCTATCCTTCACCCTAACCCCAACCCTACCCCTCAGCCTAACCCTCACCCTAACGCTAACCTTAAACATAATCCTCTCCTTATCCCTAACCCTAACCCTAACCCTCACCCTTAACCTAACCCTAACAATAACCCTAACCCTAACCCTCAAACTAACCCTAACACTAACCCTAACCCTCAGTGTAAACCTAACCCTTATCCTCACCCTCACCTTAAACCTCACCCTAACCCCAACACTAATCCTAACCCGCACGTTCACCCTAAAACTCACCATAAACCTTAACCTCAACCTAACTCTAACCCTAACCCTAACCTTAAACCTCACACTAACCCTAACCATAACCCTAACCATAATCCTCACCCTAACCCTCACCCTAACCCTAACCCTAACCATATCACTCACCATAACCCTAGGCCTAACCCTAACCCTCACCCTCACCCAAACCCTCACCATCACCCTAACCCTCACCATCACCCTAACCCTCACCCACAACCTAACCCTCACCCACACCTGAAGAATCACACTCACCCTAACCCTCACCCTAACCCTAAATATCACACTAACCATAAACCTCACCGTCATCCAAACCCTAACCCTAACCCTAACCCTTATCCTAAGCCTCACCCTAACCCTAACGCTCACCATAAATCTCCCTTCCCCTGAATGTAACCCTCATCCTAAACCTAACCCTAATCCTCACCGTAAACCTCACACTAACCCTTACTGTCACCCTCATCCTAACACTAACCCTAACCCTAACCCTCAACCTAACCCTCACCCTAACCTTAATCGTCACCCACACCCTAACCCTCACCCACACCCTAACCCTAAATATCACACTAAACCTAACCCTCACGTTCATCTTAACCCTAAACCGAACCCTAACCCTCACCCTAAGCCTCACCCTAAACCTAACGCTCAACATAAACCTGACCCTTCCCCTCACCGTAACCCTCATACTAACCCTAAACATAACCCTCACAGTAAACCTCACCATAACCCTTACCCTCACCCTAACCCTCAACCTAACTCTCACCCTAACCCTCACACTAACCCTAATACTCACCCTTACCCTAATCCTCACCCTAACACTCACCCTGCCTCTAACCCTCACACTCCCCCTAACCCTCACCCTAACCCTTTTCCTCACCCTCACCCAAACCCTAACCCTATCGCTCACACAAATCATAACCCTCACCCTAAACCTTACAGTCACCCTAACCCTAACACTCTCACTAACTTTAACCCTCACCCTAACCCTAAACCTAACCCACGCTAACCCTCACCCTAACCCTAAACCTAACCCTAATCCTCACCCTATACTTAAACCTAAGCCTAACCCGCACTCTCAACATAACCACACCGTTACACTGACCTTCACCTAACAGTAACCCTAACCCTCACCCTCACCCTAACCTTCACGGTAAACCTAACCCTAACTCTCACCCTCACCCTAGCCCTTACCGTAACCCTAACACTAACCCTTATCCTAACCCTAACTCTCACCATCACACTTACCCTCACCCCCAGCCTAACCCTAACCCTAACCCTAATGCTAACCCTAACACTCACTCTCACCCGAAATCTAACCCTAACACTAATCCTAACCCTCACCCTCACCCTAACCCTAATACTATCCCTAAACCTCACCTTAACCCTAACCCTTACCCTAACCCTAATCCTCACCCTCACTCTGACCCTAACCCTAACACTAAACCTAACCCTCACACTAAACCTCATCCTAACCCTAACGCTAACCTAATGCTCACCTTAAACCTCACCCTAACCCATATCCTCACCCTAACCCTAACCCTAACCCTAACACTAAGTTTCACCCTAACCCTAAAGTTCATCCTAACACTAACCCTCCCCCTCCCCCTAACCCTAACACTCACACTAAACCTAAACCTCACCCTAACCATAACCCTACCCCTCACCCTACCCCTTATCCTAACCCTAACCCTAAACCTAAACCTCAACCTAACATTAACACTAAACCAAACCCTAACCCTAAAACTCACCCTAACACTAACCTGCACGCTAACGCTAAACATAACCTTCACCCTCACCCTCACCCTTACTCTAACCCTAACTCTAACCATCAACCTTACCTTAAACCTAAATATAAATTTAACCCTCACAATAACCCTAATGCTAACCCTAACCTTCACCCTCAAACTAAAACTCACCTTAAATCTTACCCTCACCCTAACTCTCAAACTAACACTAACCCTAATCTTAACAATAACCCGAACATTAAACCCCAAACTAAACCTCACACTAAACCTAACCGTAACCCTAAACTTCACCCAAAATCCTCACCCTAACCCTAACCCTCACCCACACCCTAACCCTCACCCTCACCCTAACCCTCACCCTCACCCTAACCCTCAACATAACCCTCACCCTAACCCTCACCCTTACCCTAAACATCACCCTAACCCTAACACTAACCCTAATGATAACCCTAATCCTCACCCTCACCCTGACCCGAAGACTAACATTAACCCTAAACTTAATCCTAAACCTAACGCTCTCTCTCACCCTCACTCTAACCGTAACCCTAAACCTAACCCTAACCCTAACCCTCACTCTCACCATAACCCTAACCCTAACCCTAACCCTCACCCTAACCCTAACCCTAACACTCACCCTTACCCTAAACCTCACCCTAACCCTGACGCAAACCCTAACCCTAATACTCACCTTAACCCTCACCCTAACACAAATCCTAAAACTAACCCTAACTCTCACCCTATCCCTCACCCTAATCTTATCCCTAACACTCACTCTAACCCTTACTCTCACCCTACCCCTCACCGTAACCCTAACCCTAGCCTCACCCTCACCCTCACCCTAGTCCTCAACCCAACTCTAAACCTACCCCTCAACTAATCCTCATCCTAACATTAAACCTAACCCTAACCCTAACCCTAACCCTCATCCTCCCCCGAACCCTCAACCTAACCCTTACCCTCAACCTAACCCTAACACTAAAACTAACTATAAACCTTACACTAACTCTAAACCTCACCCAAACCCTAACCTTCACCCTCACCCTCACCTTCATTCTCAGCCTCACCCTAACCCTAACCCTAATCCTAAACCTATCCCTCACCCTCACCCTAATTCTAACCATAACCCTAAACCTTGTTCTCACCCTCATACTAAACCTAACCCTAACACTACCGTTCAACCTAACACTAACCCTCACCCTGACCCTAACCCTAACACTAACCCTAAAGCTAACACTACCCCTCACCTAACACTAACCCTAACCCCATCCCTAACCCTAACCGTCAAGCTCACCCTAACACTAACCCTAACATTCACCCTAACCCTAACCCTCACCTGTACCCTAACCCTAACCATCACACTAATCCTAAAGCTAACCCTGACCCTAAACCTAAACCAAACCCTCACCCTCACCCTAACCCTTTTCCTCACAGAAACCCTAAGGCTCATTCAAACCCTAACCCTCACCTTAACACTAACCCTCACCTAAACCTAAATCTAACCCACAACCTAAACCAAACTCTAATCCTAACCTTCACCCTAACTCTAACCCTCACTGTAACCCTAACCCTAACTCTCACCCTCACCCTAAACCTAACCCTAGCAGAAACCCTCCCCCTAACCGACACCCTCACCCTAACCCTAACACTAACCTTAACACTCACCCTAACCCACACCCTATCCCTAACGTTAACCCTAAACCTCACCCTAACCCTTACACTCACCTAACCCTAACCCTAACCCTAACCATCAACCTAACCCTAACCCTAACCCTAACCATCACCCTAACGATAACCCTAACTCTAACCCTAACCCTCACCTTTAACCTAACCATCACCTTAACCCAAACCCTCACACCCACCCTAACCCTCACCCTCACCTGACCCCTCTCTCTCAACCTAACTCTCATCCACAATTTCACCCTGACTCTAAACATCAACCTAACCCTAACACTCACCCTAACCCTAACCCTCACCTTCACCCTCACCCTCACCCTTAACCTAACACTAAATCTAACCCTAATCCTAAATCTAAGACTAAACCTAACCTCACCCTCACCCTCACCCTCAGCCTAAGCCTAACCCTAACCTTAACCATAACGCTAGCCCTCACCCTCACCCTCACTCTAACCCTAACCCTCACCCTAACACTAACCCTCACACACACCCTAACGCTCACACTCACCCAAACACTCACACTCACCCTAACTTTCACCCTCACCCTAAACATCACACTAACCATAACCGTCACCCTAACCTACCCCTTACCCACACCCTAAACCTCAATCTCACCCTCACCCTCACCCTAAACCTTACCATAACTGTAACCCTAATCCTAAACCTCTCACCCTAAACCTCAGACGAACCTAAGGCTAACCCTAACCCTCACCCTCACCGTAACCCTCAGCCTCATCCTTACCCTCATCCTTACCCTCACCCTAACCCTAAACCTAAACCTAACCCTAACCCTCCCACTAACCCTAACCCTCACCCTAACCTGAACCTTAACCCTCACCCTCACCCTAAACCTCACCCTAACACTAATGCTAACCTTAACCGTAATCCTCACCCTAACCCTCACCCTAACCCTAAACCTAACACTAACCCAAACCCTTAACCTACACCTCACCCTAACCCTAACCCTAACCCTCACTCTCACCCTAACACTGATCCTAAACCTTACCCTCACCCTACCTCTCATTCTAAACCTAAACCTAAAGCTAACCCTCACCCTAACCCTCATGCTAACCCTAACCCTAACACTAACACTAACCCTCAACCTGACCCTTACCCTCAACCCAACCATAATACTATCCCTAAACTTAACCCTCACACTCAACCTAACCCTCACACTAATCCTAACTCTCACCCTAACTCTAACCCTAACCCTCAAACTAATCCTAACCCGAACCCTAACCTCAAACCTCACCCTAACATTAAACCTCACATTAATGCTAATCCCAACCCTCACGCTCACCCTAACCCTCACTCTAATCCTTACGCTCAACCTAACTCTAACCCTAACCCTAATCCTCACACTAACCCTAACCCTAAAACAAAACCTCACCTTAACCCTCATCCTAAACATCATCCTCACCCTAACCCTAACCCTAAATTTAAACCTATCCCTCACACTCACGCTAAACTTCACCCTCACCCTCACCCTAACTCTAACCCTAACACTAACCCTAAACCTTAACTTAAACCTAATTCTACACCTAACCCTCACCCTAAACCTAACGCTAATCCTAAACTTCACCCTCACCCTAAACTTCACCCTAAAACACTCAACCTAAACCTAAACCTAAACTTAATCCTAATCCTCACACTAACCCTACCTGTAAACCTTAACCTAACACGCACCTTAAACCGAACCCTAAACCTAACCATCACCCTAACGTAACCCTAACCCTAACCCTCAAATTCATCCTAACCCTCACTCTCACCCAACCCTTCACCCTAACCCTACCCCTCACCCTAAACCTCACCCTCACACGCACCCTCACCCTAAACATCACCCTAACCCTAACCCTAACACAAACCCTAACCAGCACCTAAACCTAACACTCACCCTCGCCCTCACTCTAAGCCTAACACTAACCCTAAACCTAATCCTAAACCTAACGCTCTCCCTCACCCTCAGCCTAACCATATCCATAACCCTAATCCTAACCCTCACCCTCCCCCTAGCCCTAAAACTAACCCTCAACCTCACCCTAAACCTAACACTCACCCTCAAACTAAACCTAACCTAACAATAAACATAACCCTCACATTAACTTTAACCCTCACCCTTACTCTAAACCTTACCCTAACCCTAACCCTAACCCTAATCCTAACACTAACCTTAATCCTCAACCTAGACCTCACCCTAAACCCTACCCTAACACTAACCCTAACTCTCACCATACCCTTCACCCTAACCCTAACCCTAATCCTCATGCTAACACTTACCCTCACCCTAACACTCACCCTCACCCTAACCCTAACACTAACCCTCAACCTAACCCTCACCCTCACCCTAACACTCACGCTAACTCTCACCCTAATCCTAACCCTAACCCTCACCATCACCCTCACCCTAAACATCAATCTAACAGTTACCCTCAGCCTAATCCTAACCCTAACCCTAACCCTCTCCTAACCCGAACCCTCACCCTAACCCAACCCTACCCCTCAACCTAACTTTCACACTAAACCTATACCTACACCTCACCCTAATCCTCAACCTAACCCTTACCCTCAACCTAACTCTAACCGTATCTCTAACTCTAACCCTCACACTAACCCTAATCCTCACCCTAACCCTAACCCTACACATCACCCTATTCCTGACACTAACCCAAACCCTAACCCTAAGCCTCACCCTAACCATAACATTAAACCTCACCCTCATCTTCATTCTCAGCCTCACCCTAAACCTAACCCTAATCCTAATCCTGCCCTCACCCTCACACTAACTATAACCCTAAATCTAACCCTAACCCTCACCTTCACAGTAACCTCAAACCTAACACTATACTTCACCCTAAACCTAACCCTCACGCTAACGCTAACCCTAACCCTATCCCTCACACTAACCCTCACCCTCACCCTAACCATCACCCTCACCCTAACCCTCACCCTAAACCTAAACCTATAACTCTAAACCTAACTTTCACCCTAAGCCTAATCCTAACCCTAACCCTAATGCTAAACCTAACCCTCACCCTCACCTTAACACTAACCCTTACCCTAACCCTAACCCTAACCCTGACCCTCATTATCATCCTAAACCTAAACCTCATGCTAACCCTAACCCTAAACCTAACCCTCAACCTAACCCTAACCCTAAACCTAAACCTTAACCTCATCCTAACCCTAACGCTGACCCTCACCCTCACTCTCAGCCTCTCCCTGACCCTAACGCTAACTCTAACCCTAACCCTCACCCTCTCGCTAAACCTCAACCTTACCCTTACCCTCAGCCAGACCTAACCCTAACTTTAACCCTCACAGTAACCCTAACCCTAACCCGCACCCTAACCCTATCCCTAACACTCACCCTAACTCTAAACCTACACCTCAACCTAATCCTCACCCTAAACCTAACCCTAACCCTAACCCTCACTGTCCCCCTAACCCTCAACTTAACCCTTACCCTCAACCTAACCCTAAGCCTAATCCTAAGTCTAACCCTCACACTAACCCTAACCCTCACCCTAACCCTAACCCTACACCTAAACCTAACCCTCATTCTCACGTTAACCCTTTCCCTCACACTCACGCTAATTCTAACCCTAACACTAATCCTAACCCTTAAACCTAACTCTATACCTATACCTCACCCTAACCCTCACCTAACACTAACGCTAACCCTAACCTTCACCCTCAACCTAAACCTCACCCTAACCCTCATCCAAACCCTAAACCTAACCCTAATCCTCACCCTCACACTAACCATAACCCTAACACTAATCGTAACCCTCACCCTAACAACAACCCTCACCTTAACCTTAACGCAAACCCTAACCCTAATCCTCACCCAGTTACCCTACCCCTAACACTTACGCTCACACTAAAACTTACCCTCACCCCAACGCTCACCTTAACCCTCACCCTAACACTAAGCCTCAACCTAACAATCACCCTAAACATAAACCTAACCCTAAGCCTCATCCTAACCCTAACCATAACCCGAACCCAGACCCTCACGCTAAACGTCAACCTAATCCTTACCTTCAGCCTAAACCTAACCCTAACCCTAACTCTCAAACTAACCCTAAACCTAACCCTCTCCCTAACCCTAACCCTACCCCTAACCCTAATTCTCATCATAACCCTAAACATACATCTCACCCTAATCCTCACCGTAAACCTAACCCTAATCCTCACCCTCAACCTAACCCTTAGCCTCAACCTAACCCTAACCCTAACCCTCAACCTCACCCTACACCTCAGCCTAACTCTCATCCTATTCCTAACCCTAACCCTAACCCTCATCCTAACATTAACCCTAACACTTACCCTCACCCTAACCCTAACTCTCTCCCTCAACCTCACCCTTACCTTAACCCTCATCCTAATCCTAAACCTAACAGTAATCTAACCCTAACCCCCACCCTCACCCTCACCTTAACTCTAACTCTAACACTAATCCTAACCATCAAACTCATCCTCACCCTAAACGAACCCTATCCCTAAACCTCACCCTAACCAAAACGCTAACACTAACCCTAACCCTAACCATCACCCTCACCCTAACCCTAACACTAATTCTAACACTCACCCTAACCCTCAACTTAATCCTAACGCTAACACTAACCCTCACCATAAACCTCACCCTAAACCTTATCCTCAACCTCAACCTAACCCTTAACCTAACACTCACCCTAACACTCACCCTAAACCTAACCCTAACCCTAACCTTCACCGTCACCCTAACCCTTACCTGAAAACTAACCATCACCCATGCCCTAACCCTCACCCTAATCTTCACCCTCACCCTATGCCTAAACCTAACCCTAACCATAATCCTGAACCTAACCCTCACCCTCACTGTCACCCTCAGCCTAAATCTCACCCTAACCTTAACCCTAGCTCTAACCCTCACCCTCACCCTTACCCTAACCCTAACGCTAACACTAACCCTCATGTTAACGCTAACGGTAACCCTCAACCTTACCCTAAACCTCAACCTCAACCTCACCCTAACTCTAACCCTAAACCTAACCCTAACCCTTACCCCAAACGTAACCCTAACTCTCAACGTCATCCTAACCCTAACACTAACCCTAACCCTCACCCTAAGCCTCTCCCTAACCTTAAAGCTAACCCTTACTATAATCCTAAACCTACACCTCACCCTCAACCTCACCGTCACCCTCATCCTAACCCTAATCCTAAACCAAAACATAATCCTAACCCTCACGCTCAGTCTCACAATCAGCATAAACCTAACCCTAACACTAATCCTAAACCTATCCCTCACCCTCAACCTCACCCTAACTCTAACACTAACCCCCACCCTAATCCTAACACTAACCCTAACCCTAAACCTCACCCTAACCATAACCCTCACGCCAATGCTAACCGTATCCCTCATCCTCATCCTAACCCTCACCCTAACCTTACTCTCACCCTAACCCTCACCCTAAACCTTTCCCTAACCATAACCCTACCCTAATTCTGACCCTCATCCTAACCCTAATGCTCGCTCTCAACCTCACCCTAACCCTAACCCTACACCTCACCCTAACCCTCATCTAACCCTAACCCTAACACTCATCGTAACACTAAACCTAACCCTAACCCTCACCCTAACCCTAATTCTAAACCTAACACTAACCTTAACCCTCACCTTAACCCTCACCATAAAACTAACCCTAAACCTAACCATAACTATCACCCTACCCCTCACCCTAAACGTAACCCTAACCGTAAATTTCACCCTCACCCTAACACTCACCCTAACCCTTACCTTCGCCCTAACCATCAAACTCACCCTAACCCTCACCCTAATCCTAACCCAAAACCTAACCCTCACACTCACCCTTAGCATAAACATAACCATAACCCTCATCCTAACCCCAAACCTAAACCTAAAGCTATCTCCAATCCTCACCCTCACCCTAAACCACACCCTAAACTTTACCCTCACCATTACCCTAAACTTATCCCTAATACTCACCCTATTCCTAACCGTAACCCTTACCCTAACCCTCACCCTAATCATAACCCTAACCCAACCCCTCAATCTAACCCTTACCCTTATACGAAACCTAACCCACACCCTTACCTAACCCTCACGGTCACCCTAACCTTCACCCTAAGCCTAAGTCTCACCCACACCGTAACCCTCACCTAAAACCTTACCCTCACCGTAATCCTAGCCCTCACCCTAACTCTAACACTAACCTTAACCCTAATCCTAAACCTAACCCTCACCCTCACCCTCACCCTCACCCTCACCTTAACACTAATCCTACCCCTAACCCTAAACCTAAGCCTCACCCTCAACCTCACCCTAACCCTAACCCTAACCCTCACACTAAATCTCACCCTAACGCTAACCCGCACATTAACCCTCACCCTAACCCTCACCCTAACCCTCACCCTAAACCTAACACTAACTAAAACCCTCACCCTCAACCTGACCTTCACCCTAACCCTTAACCTCACCCTAACCCTCACACTAACCTTAACCCTTACCCTAACACTAACCCTACCCCTCACCCTACTCCTCACACAAACCCTAACTCTAACCCTAACCCTCACCCTAACCCTATACTTAACCCTCATCCTCACCCTAACCCTTAACTTCATCCAAACCCTCACACTCACGCTAACCCTCACCCTCACCCAAAACATCACGCTAACACTAACCCTCACCCTAACCCTAACCCTAACCCTCATCCTAACACTATCCCTCCCCCTAACACTCAAACTCAACCTAATCCTCACCCTAACCATAACCCTAACCCTTACCAAACCCAAACCCTCACCCTCACCCTAAATCTCACCCTCAACATAGCCCTCACCCTAAACCTAACCCTAACCCAATCCCTCACCCTCATACTCACCCTCACCCTCAGCCTACCGGTAACCCTATACCTAATCTTAACCCTAAACTTCACCCTCACCCTCACCCTCACCCTCACCCTAACACTCAACCTCACCCTAAATATCGCCCTAAACCTCACCCTGACCCAAACCCTAGCCCTAAGCTTCACCCTAACCCCAACCCTCACCCTCACCCTAATGCTAACACTAAAGCTCACCCTAACCCATACCCTCAGCATAAACCTAAACCTAATCCTAACCCTCACCCTCACCCTCAGCCTAACCCTCAACCTAACTCTGACCCTAACCCTCACCCAAACCCTCACCCTAACCTTTACCCTAACACTCATCCTAAATCTAACCTTAACCCTAACCCTAACCCTCACCCTAAGCCTAACCGTAACCCTCACCCTAACCCTAACCCTATCCCTCACACTCTCCCTCACCCACACCCTAACCCTAACCCTATCCATCACCATAACCGTCATTCTAACACTAACCCTAATGCTAACCGTTACCCTAACCATAAACCTAAACCTATACCTCACCCTCACACTCAACCTCAGCCTAACCCTAAACCTAACCCTAATCCACACATTAAACCTAACCCTCACCCTCTCCCTAATTCTAACCCTAAACCTAACCCACACCCTAACCCTAACACTCACCCTCACCCAAACCCTAATGCTCACTCTTACTGTAACCATAATCCTAACCTTCACCCTAACTTTCAACCAACCCTAAAGTTAAACCAAGCCCTCAGCCTCACCTTAAACATCACCCTAAACCTAACCCTAACCCGCACACTAATCCTAACCCTCAACCTACCTCTAACCATACCCCTTTACCTAACTCTCACCCTAACAGGAACACTAACCCTAACCCTCACCCTAACCGTAACACTAACCCTAACCCTCACCCTAACCCTTACCCTCACACAAGCCCTCACACTCACGCTAACCCTCACCCTCAAGGAAAAAATCACGCTAACCTTAAATCTCACCCTCACCCTAACCCTAACCCTCGCCCCAACCCTAACCCTCACCCTCACCCTAAATCTCACCCTCAACATAGCCCTCACCCTAACCCTAAACATAATCCTATCCCTCACCCTCATACTCACCCTCACCCTCAGCCTACCGCTAACCCTATACCTAATCCTAACACTAAACTATACTCTCAGGCTCACCCTCACCGTAACCTTAACCCTAAACTTTATCATAACCCTAACCCTAACCTTCACCCTACCCCTCACCCTAGCCCTAACCCTAACCCTAAACCTCACCCTAACACTCAACCTAACCCTCATCCTCATCGTCACCCTAACACACACCCTAACCCTAACCATCACCCACACCCTAACACTCACCCTCACCCGAACTCTCACAGAACCCTCACCCTAACTCTCAACCTCACCCTAAACATCACCCTAACCCTCCCACTAACAATAACCCTAAACTTCACCCTAACCCTAACCCTCACCCTCACCCTACCCCTAAGCCTAAGCCTAACATTAACACTAATCCTAAGCCTAATCCTCACCCTCACCCTCACCCTAAACCTAACCCTAAACCTCATCCTCACACTCACCCTAACCCTAACACTAACCCTAACCCTCACACTAAACCTAAAATTCACTCTAAACATAAACATCAATTTCACCCTAACCCGAACCCTAACCCTCACCCTAAGACTCACCCACACCCTAACCCTCATCGAAAACCTCACCCTCACCCTAACCCTACTCTCACACTAACTTTAACCCTAACCTTAATCCTAATCCTAAACCTAAACCTCAACCTCACGCTCACCCCAACCCTAAGCCACACCCTAGTCCTAACGTGAACCCTAACACTTACCTTCACCCTCACCGTAACCGTCACCCTAATCCTAACGCTCACCTCACCCTAACCCTAACCCTAACCCTCAAAATAACCCTAACTATAACACTAAACCTAACCCTAAAATTAACCCTAATCCTAACCTTAACGTGAACCCTAACACTTACCTTCACCCTCACCCTAACCCTCATCCAACTCCTAATGCTCACCTCACCCTAACCCTAACCCTAACCCTAACTCTAACCCTAAACCTAACCCTAAAATCAACCCTAATCCTAACCCTAACCGTAACCCTCACCCCACACTCAAACTCACCCTCAGCCTAACCCTAACCCTAATTCTAAACATAACTCCCACCATCAGGCTCACCCTAAACCTAACCCTAACCCGAACTCGAACCCAAACCCGAACCCTAAAAATAACCCTAAACATAACCCTAACCCTAACCCTCACACTAAACCTAAACTTCACCCTAACCCTAACCATCACCCTCACCCTAACCCTCACCCTCACCCGAACCCTCAACCTAACACTAAACCTAACCCTCACCCTCACCCTAACTCTAACCCTAACCCTAAACCTCACACAAACCCTAACCCTAATCCTAACCCCCACCCTCACCCTCACCCTGGCCCTCAGCCTAACCTAAAACTTCAACCAAACCTAACCCTCACCCTCAAACTCCCCCTAAAACTAACCCTAACCATAACCCTAACATTAACCCTAACCCTCACCCTAACAATTAACATAACCCTAAGCTTAACCCTAAGACTAAGCCTAACCCTCACCCTAACCCTCACCCCAACTCTCACGGTCAACCTCACCCTAACCCTTAGACTCACCCTAAATCTAACCCTAAACGTAACCCTCACCCTAACCCTAACCCTAACCCTCACCCTAACCCTAACCCTCAACCTCACCTTCAACCTCAGAATAAACCTAACCCTCAACCTTATCCTAAACCTATCTCTCACACTCACTCTCACCCAAAATCTAACCCTAACCCTAACCCTAAAGCTCACCCTAAATCTAACACTAAAACTA
Source organism: Dipodomys merriami (assembly GCF_024711535.1). Classification (NCBI taxonomy): domain Eukaryota; kingdom Metazoa; phylum Chordata; class Mammalia; order Rodentia; family Heteromyidae; genus Dipodomys; species Dipodomys merriami. Next base: position 1,132,680 of record NW_027203182.1, read on the forward strand.
AACCTCACCCTCACCCTAGCCCTCACCCTAACCCTAACCCTATCCCTAACACTAACCCTCAACCTAAGCCTAACCCTAACCCTGACTCTAAACCTAAGCCTAAACCTAACCCTCACCCTCAACCTAGCCCTCACCCTACACCTATTCCTAACCCTAACCCTCACACTAACCCTAACTTTCAAACTAAACCTAACCCTCACCCTCAAAATCCCCCTAACCCTCAACCTAACCCTAACCCTAACATTAACCCTAACCCTCACTGTAACCCTCAACATAACCCTAAGCTTAACCCTAAGCCTAACACTAACCCTCACCCTAACCCTCACCCGAACCCTCCCCCTCAACCTCCCTCTCCCCCTCACCCTCACCTTAACCCTAAACCTAACCCTCACCCATCTCTTACACTCACCCTAACCCCAAACGTAACACTCACCCTCACCCTAACCCTAAACGTAGGCCTAAACCTTAACATCACCTTAACTCTCACCCTAAACCTAATGTTAACCCCAAAGTTCACCCTGACCCTAACCCTCTCACGAACACTTACCCTCACCCTAACCCTAAACCTAACCCTCACACTAAACCTAAACCTCACGCTAACCATAACTCTCACCCTCACGCTAAACCTCACACTAACCCTAACCCTCAATCTAACCCTAACCGTAACTCTCAACATAATCCTTACTCTCACACTCAGCCTAACCCAAACCCTAACACTAATCCTAAACCTATCCCTCACCCTCAACCTCACCCTAAACCTCATCCTCAACATCACCCTCACCTTCACCCTAACCCTAACCATAACCATAACCCTCATCCTAACCCTAAGACTAACCCTCACCATAATCCTAACCCTAACCCTTACCCTCAACCTAACCCTCACCATAACCATTACCCTAACCCTAAGGGAAAACCTAACCCTAACCCTAAACCTAACCCTCACACTAACCTTAACCCTCACCCTACTCCTCACCCTACCCATCACCCTAACCCTCATCCTAACCCTAACTGTAAGCCTAACCCTCACCCTCACCCTAACCCTAAACCTAACCCTCTCCCTAACCCAAACCCTCACACTCATCCTCACCCTCACCCTCAGTCTAACCCTAACCCTAACCCTAATCCTAAACTTAACCCTCACCCTCACCTTTACTTTAACCCTAACCCAACCCTAAACCTCACCCTACCATAACCCTAACCCTAATGCTCACCCTAAACTTACCTTAACCCTATACCTCACCCTAACCCTAACCCTCATCCTAAACCTAACCCTAACCATCAACCTCACCCTAACCTTAATCCTAACCCTAACCCTCACCCTAATCCTAACCCAAAACCTCACCCTCACCCTAACCCTCACCGTCACACTAACCCTCACCCTAAACCTAACCCCAACATACAAACTAACCCACACACTCACCTGAATCCTCAGCCTCACACTAACCCTCACGCTAGCCCTAAACATCACCTTAACCCTAACCAAAATCACCCTAACATTAGCCCTAACGCTCACCCTAACATTAACCCTAACCCTCAAATAAACCTAAACCTCACCCTCAATCTCACCCTCACCCTAAACCTAACCCTAAACCTAACAATAATCCTAATCCAAAACCTAAGCCTCACCCTCACCCTAACCTTAACCCTAACCATAACCATAACCCTCATCCTAAACCTAATCCTAACCATCACCCTCACCCTCACCCTCACCCTCAGACTAACCCTAACCCTATTCCTAATCCTAACCCGAACCCTCACTCACACCCTCACCATAAACCTAACCCTAACCCTAAACTTCACCCACACCCTCACCCTCACCCTCACATTCACCATAACCCTAACAATAACCTTAATCCTAAACTTAACCATAAGCCTAACCCTCACACTAACACTACCCTAACATTAACCTTCACACTAAACCTAACTTTCAACCTAACCCTAAACCTACACCTCAGCCTAAACCTCAATCTAAACCTAACCTTAAACCTAATCCTCTCCCTATCCCTAACCATAACCCTAAACCTCACCCTCAACCTAGCCCTCAGCCTAAGCCAAAATCCTAAACCTAAATCTCACCCTAACCCTCACCCTCACCCTAACCCTAACACTCACCTTGACCCTCTCCCTCACCCTATCCCTCACCTAACCCTTACACTCACCCTAACCCGCACCCTAATCCTAACCCTAACCCTCACAGAAACACTCACCCTCACTCTAAGCCTAAACCCAAACCTAACCATAACCCTCATCCGAAACCTAACCCTAAACCTCAACCTCACCCTCACCCTCAACCTAACCCTTACCCTCACTGTAACCCTAAACCTAACCCTAAACCTAACCGTAAACCTAACCCTAACACTAGCCCTAAACATCACCTACACCTCACCCTACCCCTCACACTCACCCTAACCGAAACACTCACCCTAACCCTCACCGTCAGTCTAACCATCACCCTAACCCTAACCCTAACCCTCACCCTAAACCAAACCCTCACCCTCAGTCTAACCCTAAACCTAACCCTAATCCTAAACCTAAAGCTCATCCTCACCCTAACTCTAAACGTAACCCAAACTTAACCCTGACCCTAACTCTAACCCTAACCCAACCCCAAACCTCACCGTCACCCTAACCATCACCCTAACCCTAACCCTCAACCACACCCTAACCCGAACCCGAACCCCAACCCAAACCCTCACCCACACCCTCACCCTCACTCTAAGGCGAACACTCACCCTAACCCTAACCCTTAACACTAAACTTAACCCTAAACCACACCCTAACCCTAACCCTCACCCTAAACCTAAACCTAACCCTCAACCACAACCTAACCCTAATCCTAACCCTTAACCTCACCCTAAACCTAATCCAAAACCTCACACTCACCCTAACCCTCCCCGTCACCCTAACCCTTTCCCTAACCCTCACCCTAAAACTAACCTTAACCCTAAACCTCACCCTAACCCTAACCCTCACCCTAACCCTAACCATAACACACACCGTCACCCTACCCCTCCCCCTAAACTTAATGTTCACCTACACCCTAACCCTCATCCCCACCTGAACACTCAGCCTCACACTAAACCTCACCCTCACCCTAAACATCACCTTAACCCTAACCCTCACACTAACAGTAACCCTAACCTCACCTAACCCTAAACCTCACCCTGAGCCTCACCCTCACACTAAGCCTAACCCTAAACCTAACATTAATCCTAATCCTAACCCTAACCCTCACCTTCACCCTAACCCTAACCCTAAACCTAACCATAACCTTCATCCTAATCCTAATCCTAAACTTAATCCTAACCATCTCACTCACCCTCACCCTCACCCTCAGACTAACCCTAACCCTAATCTTAATCCTAACACTAACCGGCACTTTCACAGTCACCTTAAACCTAACACTAACACTAAACCTAACCCACACCCTCACCCTCACCCTCAACTTCACGCTAACCCTAACAATAAACTTAATCCTAACCTTAAACCTAAGTCTAACCCTCACCCTAACTCTAACCCTAACCTTAAGCTTCACACTAAGGCTAACCCTCAACCTAACCCTAAACCTACCCCTTAGCCTAACCTTCACTCTAACCCTAAACCTAACCCTGTTCCTCTCCCTATCCCTAACCATAACCCTAACCCTCACCCTCAACTTAGCCCTCACCCTAAACCTCACCATAAACCTAACCCTCACACTAACCCTAACCCTAACCCTAACCCTAACACTCAACCTGACACTCACCCTTACCCTAACCCTCAACCTAACCCTTACCCTCAACTTAACCCTCATCCTAACCCCAACCTTAACCCTCACAATAATCCTTACCCTAAGCCAAACCCTGAACATCATCCTCACCCTCACCCTAACCCTTACCCTCACTCTATCCCTAAACCTTACCCTACACTTAACCATAAACCTAACCCTCACACTAACCCTAACCCTCAACCTACCCCTCAACCTACTCCTAACCCTAAACCTCATCCTAACCCTAATCCTAACCCTAACCTCAGCCTCACCCCAACCCTCACAATAACGCTCACCCAAACCCAAACCCTCACCTTCAACCTAATCCTCATTCTAACACTAAACCTAACCATAATCCTAACCCTAACGCTCACCCTCACCCTAACTCTAACCCTAACCCAAACTTAACCCTCACACTAACCCTAACGCTAACCCAACCCCAACACTCACCGTCACCCTTACCCTCACCCTAACCCTAACCCTCACCCTAACTCTAACCCTCACCTTCACCTGAACCCTCACCCTCACCCTCACCCTAAGGCAAACACTCACCCTAACCTTAACCCTAACCCTCACTGTAAAACTAAACTTAACCCTAAACCTCACCCTAACCCTAATCCTAACCCTTACCCTCACCCTAATGCTAACCCAAACCCTCACCCTCACCCTAACCCTCAAAGTCACCCTAACCCTAACCCTAACCCTCACCCTAAACCTAACTTTAAGCCTAAACCTCACCCTAACCTTAACCCTAAATCTAACCCTAAACCTAACCCTCACTGTCATGCTAACCCTCACCCTAAACCTTACCCTCACCCACACCATAACCCTCATCCTCACCCGAACACTCACCCTCACACTAAACCCCACCCTCGTACTAAACATCACCTTAATGCTAACCTTCACCCTAACATTAAACCTAATCCTCACCGTAAACCTAAAACTCACCCTGACCCTCATCCTCACCGTAAAACTAACCCTAAACCTAACATTAATCCTAATCCAACCTTAATCCTCACCCTTACCCTAACATTAACCCTCACCCTAACCCTAACCCTAACCTTCACCCTCACCCTAACCCTAACCCTCACCCTAAACCTAATGCTAACCGTCCCCCTAACCCTAAACCTAACCCTCACCCTCACCCTAATCCTAACCCTCACCCTCACCCTAACCCTAGCTCTAACCCTAACCCTAAACCTCACCCTAACACTCAACCTCACCCTAATCCTCACCCTAACCCTAAACCTTACCTTACCGAAACCCTCACCCTCATCCTCACTTTCACCGTAAACCTCACCCTCACCCTAGCCCTCAACCTGACCCTAACCCTAAACTTAACCATCACCCTCACCCTCACAGTAACCCTAAACCTAACCCTAACCCTCACCCTAAACATCACCCCACCCTAAACCCAATCCTAACCCACACCCTAATCCTTACGCTAACCCTAACCCTACTCCTAACCCTAACCCTAAACCTCACCCTAACACTAACCCTAACCCTAACCCTAACCCTCACCCTCACCCTAACCCTTACCATCACCCTCACCTTAGCCCTCACTCTAAACATTAGACTCACCCTAAACCTAACCATAACCCTAACCCTCAAACTAACTCTTACCCTCACACTATCACTAACCCTACCTCTCACACTAACCCTCATCATAAGGCTAACCCTAACCCTAACCCTCACCCAAACCATAACACTCAATCTCACCCTCACCCTCAGCCTAATCCTAACCCTAAACTTAATCCTCACCCTATCCCTCACCCTCAACCTCACCCTAACTATAACTCTAACACTAAACCTTACCCTCACACTAACCCTAATAGTAACACTAAACCTAAACCTCACCCCAGCCCTCAACCTAACCCTAACCGTACCCCTAACCGTAACCCTCATCCTAACCCTAACCCTAACCCAAACCCTAAGCCTAAGCCTAAACCTAACCTTCTCCCTCACCCTAAACTTCAACCTAACCCTAACCTTCAGCCTCAAACTCCCCCTAACCCTCACCCTAACCCTCACCATAACCCTACGCCTAAACCTAAACCTAAACCTAACCCTCAGCCTAACCCTCACCCTAACGCTAAACCTCTCCCTCACCCTCACCCTCAACCTCACCCTCACCTTAAACCTAAACCTAACACTCACCCAACCCTACCACTCACCCTAACGCCAACCATAATCCTCACCCTCACACTAACCATAACCCTAGCCCTAAACCTTGACATCACCCTAACCCTCACGCTAACCCTAATGCAAACCTAACCCTCAGCCTAAACCTAACCCTCATTCGAACGTTTACCCTCACCCTAACCCTAACACTAACCGTAACCCTCACACTAAAACTAAACCTCAGGCTAACCTTAACCCTCACCTTCACCCTAAACCTCACTGGAACCCTAACGCTCAATCTAAACCTCAGCATAACACTCACCCTCACCTTCAGCCTAACCCTAACCCTAACACTAATCCTAAACCTAAACCTTACCCTCAACCTCACCCTAACCCTCTCCCTCATCATCACTTCACCCTCACCGTATCACTAACTTTAACCATAATCCTCACCCTAACCCTAACCCTGACACTAACCTTAACCCTAACCCTCACCCTCACACTCATCCTAACCCTAACCCTAATCCTAAAACTAACCCTCACACTAACTTTAACCCTCACTCTAAACCTAACTCTAACCCTAACTCTAACAATCCCCCTCTCCCTCCTCCTCCCCCTCACCCTCAGACTAACCCTTACCCTAATCCTAATCCTAATCCTAACCCTCACACTCACCCTCACCCTAAACCTAACCCTAACCGTAAACCTCAACCATACCCTCACCCTCACCCTCACCTTTAACCTAACCCTAACAATGACCTTAATCCTAACCTTAACCCTCAGCCTAACCCTCACCGTAACACTAACCCTAACCCTAACCCTCACAGTAAACTTAACACTTAATCAAACCCTAAAACTACTCCTCAGTCTAACCCTCACCCTAACCCTAACCCTAACCTTCTCCATATCGCTAACTCTAACCCTAACCCTAAACCTAAACCTAGACCTCACACTAACCCTAACCCTCTACCTAACCCTAACACTCACTCTGACCCTAACCCTCATCCTAAGTTTAACGCTAATGTTAACCCTCACCATAACCCTTACCTTAACCATAACCCTAACCCTAACACTCAGCCTACGCCTCACCCTAACTCTAACTCTAACCCTCACCCTCACCCTAACACTTATCCTAAACTTTGCCCTCACTCTAACCCTCATACTAAACCTAACCCTCACCCTATCCCTCAACCTAACCCTCATCCTAACCCTAACACTAACGCTAAACTGAACCCTCACCCTTACCCTAACTCTCACCCTCACCCTATCCCTCACACTAACCCTCATCCTAACCCTAATCCTAACGCTAAACCTAACCCTCATTCTCAACCTAACCCTAACCCTCACGCTCACCCTAACTCTAACCCTAATCCAAACTTAACACTCACCCTAATTCTAACTGCAACCCAATCCCAACCCTCACCGTCACTGTAACACTCACCCTAACCCCAACCCTCATCCACACCCTAACCCTCAACCTAACCCTCACCCTCACCCTCACCCTAATCATCACCCTAATCCGAACACTCACCCTAACCCTAAACCTAACCCTCATCCTAACTCTAAACCTCACCCTCACCCTCACCTTCACCGTAAGCCAAACCCTCCCTCTATCCCTAACAATAACACTCAACCTAACCCTAATTTTAACTCTAAACCTCATCCAAACCCTAACCCTAACCCTCAACCTCAACCTAACCCTAACCCTAGCCATATCCCTAAACATCATCCTAACCCTCATCCTAACGCTAAAGCTAACCCTAACCCTCACACTATCCCTTACCCTCATGCTAACCCTAACCCTAACTCTAACACTAAACCTCACACTAAACCTCACCCTCACCTTAACACTAACCCTACAACTCAGTCTAACCCTCACCCTCACCCTAACCCTCACCCTAACCCTCCCCCTAACCATAACCATCACCCACACCCTAACCTTCACCTTCACCAGAATCCCCACCCTAAACCTCACCCTAACCTTCACCCGAACCCCAACCCTAAACCTAAACCTCACACAACGCCTAACCCTAACAGTAACCCTTACCCAAACCCTCACCCTAACCCTCACCCTAACACTTACACTCACCCTAACCCTAACCCTAACTGTAAACCTCACCCTAACCCTCACCCTAATCCTAAACCTAAACCCTAACCCCCACCCTAACCCTCGCCCTAACCCTAACCCTAAACCTAACCCTCACACTCACCCTCAAACTCATGATCGCCCTAACCATAATCCTAACCCTAACCCTCACACTCACCCTCACCCTAACCCTAACCCTCATCTTAAACCTAACCCTAAACCTAACCCTCACACTCAAGCTCACCCTAAACCTAATCCTAACCCTAATCCTAAGCCTAACAATCACCCTCATAGTCACCTTAAGCCTAACCCTCACCTTAACCCTAAACTTCACCCTTACCCGAACCCAGACCCTCACCCTAACGCTCACCCTAACCCTAACACTAACCTTCAGCCTCACCCTCAGCCTAACCCTAACCCTAATCCTAATCCTAAACCTAACCCTCAGACTCACCCTGACCTTATACATAACCCTTACCCTAACCCTACCCCTCCCCCTCAAAGTCACCCTCACCCTAACCCTAAAAATAACGCTAGTGCTAATCCTAAACCTCAACCTAACACTCACCCTAACCCTAACCCTCAACCTCACCCTCACACAAACCCTTAGATTCGCCATTTCCCTAACCCAAACCCAACCCTCAAACTAACCCTAAGCCTCACCCTAACCCTAACCCTAACCGTCACTCTCTTGCTAACCCTCCCTATCACTCTAACCCTCACCCTAATCCTAACCCTCACCCACAACCTAACCCTCAACTTCACGCGAACTTTCACCCTAACCTAACCCTCACCCTCACGCTAAACATCACACTAACCCTAACTCTGAGCCTAACCCTAACCCTAACCCTCACCCTAACCCAAACCCTCATCCTAAGCGTCACTGTCACCCTAATCCTCAGCCTAAACATAACACTAAAACTTCCGTAACCCAAACCCTCACACTCTCCCTCACCCTCACCCTAACCCTCACCCTCAACCTAGCCGTCACCCTAACCTTAACCCTAACCTTACCCTAACCCTTACCCTCACGCTCACACTCAAGTTCACTGTAACCCTAATCCTAACCCTAACCTTCACCCTCACCCTCACCCTAACCCTAACCCTCACCTTAACCGTAACCCTCACCCTAACCTTAACCATGACCCTGACCTTAACCCTAAACCTATCCCTCATTCTAAACCTCACACTAACCTAACACTAACCCTCAACATCACCCTCAGCCTAACCTTAACCCTAATACAAATCCTATACCTAACCCTCACTCTCACCCTCACCCTAAACCTAACCCTAACACTAAAGCCCACCCTCACCCTAACCCTCACCCTAATGCTTAACCTGACCCCATCCCTCACCCTAACCCTAATCCTCAACATAACCCTCAGTCTAACTCTAAACTTCACCATAAACCTCACCCTAATCCTAACCCTCATCCTAACACTAACCCTCAACCTAAACCTTGACCTAACCCTAACACTAACCCTAACCCTAACCCTCACACTGAACCTAACCCTACACCTCAAACTATCCCTCACCCTAACCCTAACTCTAACCGTAAACCTAACCCACACCCTAACCCTGACCTTCACCCGAACTCTCACCCTAACCTCACCCAAACATGTACGTCAGCCTAATGCTAACGTAATCCTCACCCCCACCCTAAACATCACCCTAACCCAAACCCTCACCCTAACAGTCACCGTAACTTTACTCCTCACCCTAAACATAACACTAGCCCTTCCCTAACCCAAAAACTCACTCTCTCCCTCACCCTCACCCTAAACCTCACCCTCAACCTAGCCCTCACCCTAACCCTAACCCTAACATTAACACTATCCCTGAACCTAACCCTCACCCTCACCCTCACCCTCAAGCTCACCCTAACCGTAAACCTAACCCTAATCCTAAAACTCACCTTCACCCTCATCCTAAATCTAAACCTAAACCTAACAATCACCCTAACCCAAACTCTCACCCTAACCCTAACCCTCAGCCTGAACCTAACCCTCACACTAACCCTTACCCTGAACCTATCCCTCACCGTCAACCTAACCCTCACCCTAACCCTAACCATCACTCTCACCCTAATCATCACCCTAAACCTAACCCTCACCCTAACCCTAACCCTAACCCTCACCCTAACACTCACCCCCACCCCAATCCTCACCTTAACCCTAACCCTTACCTAAGTGAAACATTCACCATCATCCTCACACTCAACCTCAACCTAACCCTCACCTTCACCCTAACCCTAACACTCACACTAACCATCACCCTCAACCTCACTCTAACACTCACACTAACCATCACCCTCAACCTCACTCTAACTCTAAACCTAACCCTAACACTCACCCTAACCCTCACCCTCACACTCACCCTCACCCTAAACTTCACACTAACCCTCACCCTCAACCTAACCCTATCCGTCACCCTCAACTTCACCCTCACCCTCACTCTCATTCTAAACCTAACCATAATCCTAATCCTAAACCTAACCCTCACCCTCACACTCACCCTAAACCTCACCCTCACACTCACCCTAAGCCTAACCCTACACCTAACCATAACCCTAAACCTCATCCTAACCTTAAACCTAAACTTCACCCTCACCCTCACCCTAATCCTAACCCTAAGCCTAACCGTCACCCTAACTCTAATGCTAACCCTTAAACTCACCCTCACCCTAATCCTCACCTGAAACGTTACCCTCACCCTAACGATAACCCTAACCTTAACCCTAACCTTAACCCTCAGATTAATCTAAACTCACCCAAATGAAATCCTCACCCTCACCTTAAACCTCACACTAACCCTAACCCTCAAGCTAACCCTAACCCTAACCCTCAACATAACCCTCATCCTAAACCGTAGCCTAAACCTAAAAATAACTCTAACCCTAACCCTCATCCTAACACTATTCCTAACCCTAATACTAAACCTCCCCCTCCCGCTCACCCTCACCCTCACCCTAAACCTAACCCTAATGCAAATCCTAACACAAACCCTCAGCCTCACCCTAACCCTCATCCTAACCCCTACACTTTACCTAACCGTCATCCTAACCCTTACCATAACCCTAACCCTGACGCTAACCCTCATCTTAGCTCTAATCCTAAACCTAACCCTCACCCTCACCCTAACCCTCACTGTCACCCTCACCCTCATGCTATCCACAACCCAAAACCTAACCTTCACTCTAAATCTAACACTCACCCAGACACTAACACTAACCCTCACCGTAACCCTAAAACTCAACCTACCCCTCACCCAAACCATCACCCTAACCCTAAACCTAACTCTAACCCTAATCCTCACCGCAGTCTTACCCTAACCCTAAACCCAATCCTCACCCTATCCTCACCCTAACACTCACCCTGACCCTCACTCTGACCCTAACCCTCACACTAATCCTTACCCTAAGGCTAACCCTCACCCTCACACTAACCCTAAACCTACAACTCATGCTAACCCTCACCCTAACCCTAACCCTAACCCTAAACCTAACCCTCACCATAACCCTCATCCTAATCCTAACACTAAACCTCACCCTCACCCTAAGACTCACCATAACCCTTACCCTCACCCTAACCCTAAACCTAACCCTAACCCGAAACTTCACACTCACCCTTAGCCGAAAATTCACTCTCACCCTAACCCTAACCCTAACGCTCACCCTAAACTTAACTTAACCCAAACCCTCACCCTAAACCTAACCCTCACCCTAACAGTAACCCTAACCGTCAACCTCTCCCTAACCTTAATCCTAACCCTAACCCTCACCCTAATCCTCAACCTAATCCTAACCCTAAACCTCACCCTCACCCTGACCCTCAACGTCTCCCTAACCCTCACCCTAAAACTAACAATCACCTAAACCTAAACCTCACCCCCACCCTAACCCTAAGCCTAACCCTAAACCTAACATTAATCCTAATCCTAACCCTAACCCTCACCCTCACCCTGACCCTAACCCTAACCATAGCCCTCCTCTAACCCTAATCCTAAACCTAAACCTAACCATCATCCTCACCCTCACCCTCACCCTCAGCCTAACACTAACCCTAATCCTAATCCTAACCCTAACCCTCACACTCACCCTCACCGTAAACCTAACCCTAACCCTAAATCTCACCCATACCCTCACCCTCACCCTCACCTTCACCTAACCCTAAAAATAATCTTAATCCTAAACTTAACCCTAAGCCTAACCCTCATCCTAACACTAACCCTCACCCAACCCTAAAACTCACACTTATCTTCACCATCGCCCTAACCTTCACCCTAACCCTTACCCTCACTCTAACCCTCACCCTAAACCTAAACCTAACCCTCAAAATAGCCCTCACCCTAACCCTAAACATAAACCCAAACTTCACGATAACCCTCACCCGAAAACTAACCCTAACCCTCAACCTCACCCTAATCCTCACCCTAACCCTTACCCTCACCCTAACCCTAAACTAAACCCTACACCTAACCCTAAACCTAACCCTCACACCAACCATAACCCTCACCCTAGCCCTCATCCTATCCCTAACCCTAACCATCATCCTAATCCTAACCCTCACCCTCACCCTAACCCTAAGCCTAAACCTCACCTAACGCAAACACTCACCCTCACCCTCACCCTCAGTCTAACCGTAAACCTAACCCTAATCCTAACGCTAACCCTCAACCTCACCCTAACTCTAACCCTAACCTAAACTCAACCTTCACTGTCACCCTATCCCTGACCCTAAACCTAACCCAAAACCACACCCTTACCCTGATGCTCACCCGAACCCTCACGCTCACCCTCACCCTCACCCTAAGTCCAACCCTCACCCTAACCCCAACCCTAACCCTCACCATAAGACTAAACTTAACCCTAAACCAAACCCTAACCCTAACCCTCAACCTAAACCTAAACATAACCCTAAAACTCACACTAACATTAATTGTAACCCTAGCCCTCACCATAATCCTAACCCAAACCGTCCCCCTCACGCTAACCCTCACCGTCACCATAACCCTAACCCTAACCCAAACCCTAGCCCTCACACTAAACTTAACCCTCACCCTAACCCTAACCCTTACCTTAACCCTCACCCTAACCCTTACCCTCACACTAAACCTAACTCTAACCCTAACCCTAACCCTCACACTAAACCAAACCCTCACCCTAACCATAATCCTAACCCTAACCGTAACCCTCACTCCACCCTCAACCTCACCCTCAGCATAACCCTAACCCTTACGCTAATCCTAAACCTAACCCCACCCTCAGTCTCACCCTAAACCTAACCATTACCCTCACACTTACCCTCACCCTAACCCTAACCCTAACCCTCAGAGTAAACCTAACCTTCACCCTAACCCTAAACAGCACACTCAACCTAACCTTCACCCTCACCCTCACCCTCACCCTAACCCTAAAACAAAACCTCACCCTCAACCTCACCCTAAACCTAACCCTAACCCTAAACCTCACCCTAACCCTCGCCCTAATCCTAACCCTAACCCTAAGCCTCACCCTAACACTAACCCTAAAACTAACCCTAAACCTTACGGTAAACCTAAGGCTAAACCTAACCCTCACTCTCACCATAGCCCTCACCATAACACTATTCCTAACCCTAACCCTCACCCTAACCTTAACTTTCAACCTAAACCTAACCCTCACGCTTCAACTCCCCCTTTCCCTCACCCTATGCCTAACCCTAACATTAACCCTATCCCTCACCCTAGCCCTCACCATAACCCAAAGCTTAATCCTAACCCTAACCCTAACCCACACCGTAAAAATAACCCTAACACTAACCCGAACCCTCACAGTCACCCTCACTCTAACCCTTACCCTAACACTTAGACTCACCCTAAACCTAACCCTAACCATAAACCTCACTCTAACCCTAACCCTAATGGTCAGCCTAACCCTAACCCTTAACCTCACCCTCACCCTCAGTGTAAACTTAACCCTAACCCTAAACTCACTATCCCTCACCCTCACCCTCACCCTAACTCTAATCCTAACCCTAACCCTAACCCTCACCCTAACTCTAACGCTAAAACTAAACCTGACCCTTACCCTAGCCCTCACCCTAACATTAACCCTACCCATAAGACTAACCCTCAATTTAAACATAACCCTAACCCTCACCCTAAACCTAAGCCTAAACCTAACTCTCACCCTCACCCTAGCTCTCACCCTAACACTATTCCTAACCCTAACCCTCACCCTAACTCTAACCTTCACCTTAACGCTAACCCTCAAACTCCCCCTAACCTCCCCCTAACCCTAACTTAAACCCTAACCCTCTCCTTATCCCTCACCATAACCCTAAGCTTAACACTATCCCTAATCCTAACTCTCCCCCTCCTCTTCCCCCTCCCCCTCAGCCTCAGACTAACCCTAACCCTAATCCTAATCCTAACACTAACCTTCTAACTCATCCTCACCCTAAAACTAAACCTTACAATAAACCTCACCCACACCCTCACCCTCAACCTCACATTCAACCTAACTCTAACAATAACCTTAATCCTAACCTTAACCCTAAGCCTAAGCCTCACACTAACACTAACCCTAACCCTAATCCTCACACTAAACCTAACCCTCAACCTGACCCTAATCCTACCCCTCAGTCTAACTCTCACCCTAACTTTAACCCTATTCTTCTCCATATCCCTAAATCTAACCCAAACCCTCACCCTCACCCTAGCACTCACTCTAACCCTAATCCTAAACCTAAATCTCACCCTCACCCTAACCCTCACCGTAACCCTAACACTAACTCTGACATTAACCCTCATGCAACGTTTAAACCTAATCGTAACCCTCACCATAACCCTCACCCTAACCATAAACCTAACCATAACACTCAGCCTACTCCTCACCCTAAGTGTAACCCTAACCCTCACCCTCACCCTAACCCTCACCCTAACATTTACCCTCAACATAACCCTCACACTAACCCTAACCCTCACCCTACCCCTCACCCTATCAATGATACAAACTTTTATCCCCCCCAGTCTAAACCTAAACCTAAACTTAATCCTCACCCCTTCCCTAACACTCACCCTGACCCTCACCCTCACCCTAAACCTCACCCTAACCCTTACCCTCATGCTAAACCTCACCCTAACCCTAACCCTAACACTAACCCTCACGCGAAGCCTCACACTAACTCTAACCCTCAATCTAACCCTCACCATAACCCTCACCCTAACCCTAACCCTAACACTCACCCTAAACCTAACCTTCACCCAAACACTTACCCTCACCCTAACCCTAAACCTAACCTTTTCCCTAAACCTAAACCTAACCCTCACACTAAACCTAACCCTAAAGCTAAACATAACAATCACCCTCACCCTAACTCTTACCCTAACACTCACCCTAACACAAACCCTCACCCTCACCCTTATCCTAACCCTAACCCCTACCCTAATCCTAACCCTAACCCTCACCCTCACCCTAACTCTAACCCTAACCCAACCCTTACCCTCACCCTAACTCTAACACTAACCCAAACCCAAAACTCAGAGTCACCCTAAGCCTAACCCTCAACAACACCCCAACCTCACCCTTAACCAAACCCTCACACTCACCCTCAACAACACCCCAACCTCACCCTTAACCAAATCCTCACACTCACCCTCATATTAAACCTCACCCTAAACCGAACCCTCACACTAACCCTAACTCTAACCCTCACCCTAACCCTAAACCCCAACCTCACCCTCACCCTCACCCCAAGCCGAACACTCACCCTAATCCTAACCCTAACCCTCAATCTAACCCTAACCTTAACCCTAAAGCTCAACTTAACCCTCATCCTCAACCTCAGCCTAACCCTAAAAAAACCCTAACCCTAAACCTAATCATAAGCCTAACCCTCATCCTAACCCTAAAGCTAACCCTCACCCTAACCCAAACCCTCACACTCATCTTCACACTTACCCTCAATCTAAACCTAACCCCAACCCTAATCCTAACCGTAACCCTCACCCTCACCCTAACTGTAACCCTAACCCAACACTAACCCTCACCATAAGTCTAACCCTAACCCAACCCCAACCCTCACCTTCACACTAATCCTCACCCTATCCCTAACCCTCAACCACACCCTATCCCGAACCCTCACTCAAACCCTCACACTCACCCTAACCCTAAACATCACCCTAAACCGAACCCTCACCATAACCCTAACACTAACCCTCACCCTAAACCCCAACCTCACCCTCACCATCACCCTAAGCCGAACACTCACCCTAACGCTAACCCGAACCCTAACCCTCACCCTAACCCTAACACTAACCCTAACCATCAGCCAAACCCTAACCCTCACCCTAACCCTAAACCAAACTCTCCCCGTCACCCTAACCTTAATCCTAACACTAACCCTCACCCTAATCCTAACCCAAACCTCACCCTCACACTAACCCTCACCATCACCCTAAACCTCACCCTAAACCTAACCCTCAACCACACCCTAACCCTCACTATCATCCAATTACTCAGCCTCACACTAACCCACACCCTGGCCCTAAACATCACCTTAATCCTAACCCTCACCCTAATGTTAACCCTAACCCTCACCTAACCCTAAACCTCACCCTCACACTCACCCTAAGCCTAACCCTAAACCTAACATTAATCCTATCGTAACCCTAACCCTCACCCTCACCCTAACCCTAACACTCACCCTAACCCTAACCCTAAGCCTCACCCTCACCCTCACCCTAACCTTAACCCAAACCATAACCCTCATCCTAACCCTAAACCTAATCCTAACCATCATCCTCACCCTCACCCTCACCCTCAGCCTAACCCTAATCCTAATCCTAATCCTAATCCTAACCCTCACACTCACCCTCACCCTAAACCTAACCCTAATCCTAAACCTCAACCATACCCTCACCCTCACCCTCAACTTCACCCTAACCCTAACAATAACTTTAATCATGACCTTAAACCTAAGCCAAACCCTCACCCTAACAATAACCCTAATCTTAACCCTCACACTAAACCTAACCGGAAACCTACCCCTCAGCCTAAACCTCACCCTATCCCTAACCATAACGCTAACCCTCACGCTCAGCCTAGCCCTCACCCGAAGCCTAACCCTAAACCTAATCCTCATCCTAACCCTAACCCTCACCCTAACCCTAACACTCACCATGACCCTCACCCTCGCCCTAACCCTAAACCTAACCCTCATCCTAATCCTAACCCTCACCCTAACAATAACACTCACCCTGACCCTGACCCTCACCCTCACCCTAAACCTAAACCCAACCCTCACCATAACCCTCAACGGAACCCTAACCCTAACCCTCAACCTCACCCTAATCCTCACCCTAACCCTTACCCTCACCCTAACCCTAAACTAACCCCTAACCCTAACCCTAAACATAACCCTCACACTAACCCTAACCCTCACCATAGACCTCACCCTACACCTACCCCTAACCATCATCCTAACCCTAACCATAACCCTAACCCTCACCCTCACCCTAACCCTAAGCCTAAATCTCACATTAACCCAAACTCTCACCCTCACCCTAACTCTAACCCTAACCCTAACCCTCATCATTAACCCAAACCCAAACCTCACAGTCACCTTCAACATAACCCTAACACTAACGCTAATACTAAACATAACCCCCACTCTCAGTCTCACCCTAAACCTAACCCTAACACTAACCCTGACCCTAAACCTAACCCTCACCGTCACCCTCACCCTAATCCTTACCCTAACCCTTAGGCACACCCTAAACCTAACCCTAACCCTAACCCTCACCCTAACCCTAAAACTAACCCTCACCCTAACCCTAACCCTCAACCTCACCCTCACCCTCAGCCTAAACCTAACCCTAACCCTAAGCGTAGCCCTATCCCTCACCCTCACCCTCACCCTAACTCTAACCCTAACCCTAACCCTCATCCTAACTCTAACGCTAAAACTAAACCTGACCCTTACCCTAGCCCTCACACTAACACTAACCCTACCCATAACCCTAACCCTCACCTTAACCCTAAACCTAACCCTCACCCTAAACCTAAACCTAAACCTAACCAGCACGCTCACCCTAGCCCTCACCCTAACAGTATTCCTAATCCTAACCCTCACCCTAAACCTAACCTTCAACCTAACCCTAAACCTCATCCTCAAACTCCCCCTAACCTCACCGTAACCCTAACATTAACCGTAACCCTCTCCATAACCCTCACCATAACCCTACGCTTAACCCTAATCCTGACCCTAACCTTCTCCCTCCCGCTCACCCTCACCCTCACCCTCAGACCAACCCTAAACCTAATCCTAATCCTAACACTAACCCTCATTCTCACCCTCACCCTAAACCTAACCCTAACCCTAAACCTCACCCACACCCTCACCCTCACCCTCACCTTCAACCTACCTAAGCCTAACCCTCACTCTAACACTAACCCTAACCCTAACCCTCACACTAAACATAACCCTCAACCTAACCATAAACCTACCCCTCTAACCCTCACCCTAACCCTAACCCTAATCTTCTCCATATCGCTAAATCTAACCCTAACCCTCACCCTCACCCTAGCCCTCAGCCTAACCCTGACCCTAAACCTAAACCTCACCCTCACACTAACCCTCAGCCTAACCCTAACACTCACTCTGACCCTAACCCTCATCCTAAGCTTAACCTAATCATAAACCTCACCATAACCCTCACCCTAACCGTAATCCTAACACTAACACTCAGCCTACGCCTCACCCTAACTCTAACACTAACACTCACACTCACCCTAACCCTCACCCTAAACTTTTCTCTCACTCTAACCCTCACACTAACCCTAAACCTCACACTAGCCCTCACCCTACCCCTCACCCTAACAAAGATCCTCACACTAAACCTAAACCTAAACCTAACTATCACCCTCTGTCTAACAATAAACCTAAACCTAATCCTAACCCCTTCCCTAACACTCACCCTGACCCTCACCCTCACCTAACCCTCACTCTATGCCTTACCCTCACGCTAAACTTCACCCTAAACCTAACCCTCATGGTAACCCTCACACTAACCGTAACCCTTACCCCATCCCTCAACCTATCCCTAACCCTAACCATCATTCTAACACTAACCCTAACGCTAAACCTAACCCTCAACCTCACCCAAACCTTCACCCTCACCCTCACCCTTATTCTAACCATAATCCTAACCCTAACCCTCACCCTCACCCTAAATCTAACCCTAACCCAAACCTAACCCTCACACTAACTCTAACACTAACCCAACCCCAAACCTCACCTTCACATTAATCCTCACCCTATCCCTAACACTCAACCACACCCTATCCAGAACACTCAACCGAACCCTCACACTCACCCTCACCCTAAACATCACCCTAAACTGAACACTCACCTTAACCTTAAACCCCAACCTCACCCTCACCCTCACCCTAATCCGAACACTCAACCTAACGCTAACCCGAAACCAAACCCTCACCCTAACCCTAACACTAACCCTAACCATCACCCAAACCCTATCCCTAAACCTAACGCTAAACCTAACCCTCACTGTCACCCTAACCTTAATCCTAACCCTAACCCTCACCCTAATCCTAACCCAAACACTCACCCTCACCCTAACCCTCACCATCACCCTATCCCTCACCCTAAACCTAACCCTCAACCACACCCTAACCCTCACAATCACCCAATTACTCAGCCTCACACTAACCCTCACCCTGGCCCTAAACATCACCTTAACCCTAACCCTAACCCTCACACTGAACCTAACCCGACACCTCAGCCTAACTCTGACCCTAAGCCTAATCCTAACCCTAATCCTCTCACTATCCATAACCCTAACCCTAAACCTCAACCCCAATCTAGCCCTCACCCTAACCCTCACCCTGACCCTAACCCTCAAACTAACCCTAACCCTCACCCTAACCTTACCTCTCACCCTGACCCTAAACCTCACCCTAACTCTAACCCAAACCCTCATCCTATCACTCACCACAACCGTAACCCTAAACCTAACCCTCACCCTACTTGTCAACCTTACCCTAAACCTAAACTTAACCCTCACCCTCACCCTAAACCTCACCTCAACCCTTACCAAGACCCTATTCCACACCCTAACTCTAACCCTCACCGTAACCCTAAACCTCACCATAAATCTCCCACTAACCCTAACCCTCACCCTCACATTAACCCTCAACCTAACCCTTAACCTCACCCTAACCCCAACCCTAACCCTAATCCTCACTCTAACCCTAACCCGAAAAGTAACCCTAACCTACAACCTAACCCTCACCTTCACCTGCACTCTCGCCCTAACCTAACCCTAACCCTCAACTTAAACATCACCCTAACCTTAACTCTAAGCCTAATCCTAATCCTAACCAACACCCTAACCCAAACCCTCACCCTAACCATCACCGTCACCCTAATCCTCACCCTAATCATAACACTAACCCTTCCCTAACCCAAATCCTCACCCTCTACTCACCCACACCCTAATCCTAAACCTCAACCTAGCACTCACCCTAACCCTAACCCTAACCTTAACCCTAAACCTAAATCCAACCCTTACCCTCACCCTCACCCCCCAGCTCACCCTAACCATAAACCTAACCCTATTCCTAACCCTAAACCAACCCTCTCCCTCACCCTAACCCTAACACTCACCTTAACCCTAACCCTCACTCTAACCCTAATCCTGACCCTCACCCTAACACTAACACTCACACTGAACCTATCCATACCCATCAGCCTAAACCTCACCATAACTCTAACCCTAACCCTAATCCTCTCCTTATACCTAAAACCAACAATAACCCTCAACATAATTCTAGTCCTCACCCTAATGCTAACCCTAAACCTAACCCTCACCCTAACAGTAACCCTCACCCTGACCCTCTAACTCACCTTAACCCTAAACCTATCCCTCACCCTCAACCTAGAACTCACCTGAACCCTTACCCTCACCCTAACTTAAACCCTAACCCTAAACCTCACAGTAAACCTCACCCTGAACTTAACTCTAACGCTACAACTCAGCCCAGCCCTCACCCTCACCCTAACGCTAATTCCAACCCTCACCCTAAACCTCAACCTAACCCTAACAATCACCCACACCTTAACCTTTACCCTCACTAGAACCCCTACCCTAACCCTCACCTTAACCCTCACCCTAACCCTAAACATCACCCACACCCTAAACCTCACTCTAACCTTCACCCTAAACTTAACCCTAAATCTAACCCTCACCCAACGCTTCACCCTAACACTAACCCTTACACTTACCTTCACCCTAACCCTCACCCTAAACCTTACCCTCACCCTAACCCTCACCCTAACCCTTACCCTAACCGTAAACCTCACCCTAACACTCACCCTAATCCTAACTCTAACCCTAAACTTAACCCTAACCCTCAACTTAACCGTAAGCCTCAACCTATCCCTAACCCTGACCGTCACCCTAACCCTAACACTAACCCTAACCCTCACACTAACCCTCACCCTAGCCCTAACACTAACCCTCACCCTCACCCTCAGCCTAACCCTAAACCTAAACCTAATCAACCTAATCATAAGCCTAACCCTCACCCTAACACTAACTCTGATCTATGCCTTACCCTAACCCGAACCCAAACAGTCACCCTAACCTTCACCGTAACCCTAATTCTCACCCTAAACATAACACTAACCCTTCCCTAACCCAAAACCTCACTTTCTCCCTCACCTTCACCCTAAACCTAACCCCTAACCTAGCCCTTACGCTAACCCTAACCCTAAACTTAACCCTAACCCTAAAGCTAAACCTAACCCTCACACCCACCCTCACACACAAGCTCACCCTAAAACCTAATCCTAAACCTAACCCTCACCCTCACCCTCACCCTAACCATAACCCTCACCTTAACCCTAACCCTCACCCTAACCCTAAAACTAATCCTCTCCCTTTCCCTAACCATAACCGTAACCCTCACCCTCACACTAGCCCTCACCCTAAGCCTAACCCTAAACCTAACCCTCATCCTAACCCTAACCCTCACCCTAACCCTGACACTCACCCTGACGCTCACCCTCATCCTAACGCTCTCCCTAATCCTTACCCTTACCCTCACCAGAACCCTCACCCTAACCCTAAACCTAACCCTCAAAATAACCCTCACCCTAACCCTAAACCTTAAACCAACCCTCATCATAAACTTTACCCGAACCCTAACCCTAATTCTTAACCTCACGCTAATCCTCAACCTAACACTCACCCTCACCCTAACCCTAAACTAAACCCTAACCCTAACCCTAAACCTAACGGTCACACTAATCCTAACCCTCACCCTAGACCTCACCCTACCCCTAACCCTAACCCTCATCTAACCCTAACCCTAAGCCTAAACCTCACCCTCACCCTAACCCAACGCCTAAACCTCAACCTAACCCAAACCGTCACCCTCAGTCTAACCCTAAACCTAACCCTAATCCTAAACCTAACCTTCACCCTCACCCTAACTCTAACCCAAACCCAACCTTAACCCTCACTCTAACTCTAAACCTAAACCAAACCAAAACCTCACCATCATCCTATCCCTCACCCTAAACTTAACCTAAACCAGACACTAACCCTGACCATCACCCGAACCCTCACGCTCACCCTCTCCCTCACCCTAAGGCGAACCCTCACCCTCACCCTAAGCCTCACCCTAAACCTCACCCTAAACCTAATCCTAACCCAAACCCTCACCTTCACCGTCACCCTAAACCTAATCCTAAACATAAACCTAACCCAAACTCTAACCCTCACACTAAACCTAATCCTCACCCTAATCCTAACCCTTAATTTAAACCTCACTCTAACCCTCTACCTAACTGTTACCCTCACGCTAACACTAACTCTTATCCTAATCCTACCCCTCACACTAAACCTAACCCTCACCCTAACCCTAATTCTAACCGCAACCCTAACCCTCACCCCAACCTCAACCTCACCCTCAGCCTAACCTAACCCTAACACTTATCATAAACCTAACCCCCACCCTCAGTCTCACCCTAATTCTAACCCTAACCCTAAACTCACCCTAACCCTAAACCTAACCCTAAACCTCACCCTAAACCTAAGCCTAAACCTAACACTCACCCTGATCCTAGCCCTCACCTTAAAACTATTCCTAACCCTAACTCTCACCCTAAACTTAACCTTCAACCTAACCCTAACGCTCATCCTTAAATTTCCCCTAACCCTCACCCTAACCATAACACAAACATTAATCCTATCCCTCACCCTAACCCTCACCATAACCCTAAGCTTAACCCTAACCGTAACCCTAACCCTCACCCTAACTCTCACCCTAACACTAACCCTGACCCTAACCCTAACCCTTACTCTAACCCTCACCCTGACCCTAACCTTAACCCTCACCCTAACCCTCACCCTCACCATCACCCCCACCCTAACCCTTACCGTAACTCTTAGACTCACCTTAAACCTAACCCTAACCCTAAACCTCACCCTAGCCCTAACCCTCAACCTCACCGTCACCCTAAGCCTAAACCTAACCCTAACCCTAATCCTAAACCTATCCCTCACCCTCACCTTCACCCTAACTCTAACACTAAACCTAACCCTCACCCTAACTCTAACACTAAAACTAATCCTGACCCTCACCCTAGCCCTCACCCTAACCCTAACCCTACCCCTAAACCTAACACTCACCTTAACCCTAACCCTAACCCTCACACTAAACCTAACCCTCATCCTCACCCTAGCCCTCACCCTAACCCTATTCCTAACCCTAACCCTCACCCTAACCCTAACCTTCAACCTAACCCTAACCCTCACCCTCAAACTCCCCCTAGCCTC
Organism: Dipodomys merriami; assembly: GCF_024711535.1. Lineage (NCBI taxonomy): Eukaryota > Metazoa > Chordata > Mammalia > Rodentia > Heteromyidae > Dipodomys > Dipodomys merriami. The sequence goes on from NW_027203182.1 coordinate 1,156,481, forward strand.
ACCCTAACCCTAACATTAAACCTAACCCTCTCCATAACCCTCACCATAACCCTAAGCTTAACCCTAATCCTTACCCTAACCCTCACCTTCTCCCTCACCCTCACCCTAACCCTAAACCTAACCCTAGCCCTAAACCTTCACATCACCCTCACCCTTACCCTAACCCTAATGCTGACCCTAACCCTTACCTTCACCCTAACCCTCACCCGAACCCTTACCCTCACCCTCACCCAAAACATCACACTAACCCTAAACCTCAATCTAACCCTAAACTGAACCATCAACATAACACTCACCTCACTCTCAGCCAAACATTAACCCTAACACTAATCCTAAACCTAACCCTCACCCTCACCCTAACACTCACCCTAACCATCACCCTCAAACTCACCCTATATCTAACCCTAACCATAACCCTCACCATAACCCTAAACTTCACGCTAACCTTAACCGTAACCCTCACCCTCACCCTCATCCTAACCATAAGCCTAAACCTAAACGTAACCCTCACACTTATTCTATCCCTCACCCTCACCCTAACCGTAAACCTCCCCCTCACCTTCAACTTCACCATAACCCTCAGCCTAACCCTAACCCTAATCCTAATCCTAACCCAACCCTCACTCTCACCCTCACCCTAAACCTAATCCTAACCTTAAACCTCCCCCTCCCCCACCCCTGCCCCTCCCTCTACCCCTAACCATAAGGTCACCCTAAACCTCATCCTAACCCTAATCCTAACCCTAATCCTAACCCTCCCTCTCTCCCTCCCCGGTCCCTATGCCTAACCCGAATCCTAATGCTAATCCTAATGCTAACCCTCACACTCACACTCACCCTAAACCTAAACCTAACCATAAACCTCAACCTCACCCTCACCCTCACCCTTATGATAACAATAACCTTAACCTTAAGCCTAACCCTCACCCTAACACTAACCCTGACCTTAACTCTCACACTAAACCTAACCCTCAAACTAACCCTAAACCTACCCCTCAGTCTAACACTCACCCTAACCCTAAGGCTAACCCTAAGCCTCCCCATATCCCGAACTCTAACCTTAATCCTCACCCTCACCCTAGCCTTCAAACTAACCCTCACCCTAAACCTAAACCTCACCCTAACCCTAACACTCACCCTAACCCTAACAATCACCCTGATCCTAACCCTAATCCTAACCTTAACCCTAACCCTAACCCTAACCATAATCCTCATCCTAAACATAACCCTAACACTAATACTCACCCTATGTCTCACCCTCACCCTAACCCTAACTCTCACCCTCAGCGTAACACTCACCCTAACTTTTACCCTCACCCTAACCCTCACCCTAACCCTAACCCTAACCATCATGCTAACCCTCACCTTAACACTAATCCTTATCCTAACCCACACCATCACCCTTGCCCTAATCCTCACACTCACCCTAAACCTCACCCTATCCCTAACCCTAACCCTTAACCTCACTCTAAACCTAACACTCACCCTGACCCTAACACTAACCCTCACACTAACCCTAACCATCACCCACACTCTAACCTTGACCCTCAGCAGAACCCCCAACCTAACCCTCACCCTAACCTTCACCCTAACCATAACCATCAGCCACACCCTAAACTTCACCCTCAAAAGAAACCCCACCCTAACCCTCACCCTAACCTTCACCCTAATCATAACCCTAACTCTAAACCTAACCCTCACCCAACGCCTCACCCTAACACTAACCCTTAACTTAACCCTAACCCTAAACCTCAACCTAACCCTAACCCTAACCGTAAACCTCCCCCTAACCCTAAACCTAACCCTAACCCTCACCCTAACTGTCACACTAACCCTAACACTAACCCTAACACTAAACCTAAACCTCCCACTCACCCTCACACTCAAGCTCACCCTAAACCTAATTCTAAACCTTATCCTAACCCTAACCCTCATCCTCACCCTCGCCCGAACCCTAACCATCACCTTAATCCTAAGCCTTACCAACCCTATCTCTCACACTCACCCTAACCCTAACCCTAACCCTCAACCTAAACTTCACCCTAAACCTAACACTAACCCTCACCCTCATCCTCAGTCTAACCCTAACCCTAATCCTAACCCTAAACCTAACCCTCACACTAACCCTCACCCTAAACCTAAACCTAAACCTAACCCTCCTCCTACTCAAACTCACCTTCACCCTAACCCTAACAATAATCCTAACCCTAACCCTAACGTTAATCCTAACCCTAACCCTATCCCTCTCCCTAACCCTTACCCTTACCCTAAATATCACCTTAAACTTAACTATGATCCTAACCTGAACCCTAACGCTAACCCTAACCCAAACACTCAACATAACCTTCAAGGTAAGCCTAATACTAACCCTAAACATAACACTAACCCTTCCCTAACACAAACCCTCACCCTCACCCTCACTCTCACCCTAACCCTCAGCCTCAACCTGGCCTTCACCCTAAACATAACCCTAAACTTAACCCTAACCCTAAACCTAACCCTCACTCTCACCCTCACACTCAAGCTCACACTAAACCTAACCCTCACCCTAATCCTAAACTAACACTCCGCCTCACGCTCAGCTTAACCCTAACCCTAATCCTAATCCTAAACCTAACCTTCACCCTCACCCTCACCCTAACCCTAACCCTAACCCTCACCCTCAAACCCACCCTCACCCTAACCCTAACAATAACCACAGCACTAAACCTAACCCTCACCCTAACCCTCACCCTAAGCCTAAACCTCACCCTTACCCTCACCCAAACCCTTAGACTCACCCTAACCCTAATCCTAACCCAACCCCCAAACTAACCCTAACACTCACCCTATCCCTAACCCTACCGCTCACCCTAACCCTAACCCTCACCCTAACCCTAACCCGAACCCTCACCCTCTCACTAACCCTCCCCGTCACTCTAACCCTCACCCTAACCCTATCCCTCACACACAACCTAACCCAAACCCTCACCCTAAGCGTCACTGTCACCCTAATCCTCACCCTAAACATAAAACTAACCCTTCTTAACCCAAACCCTCACTCTCTCCCTCAGCCTCAACCTAACCCTCACCCACAACCTAACACTCACCCTAAACCTAACCCTAACCTTACCCCTAACCCTAAACCTAACCCTCACCCTCACACTCACACTAAAGTTCACCCAAACCCTAATCCTAACCCTAACCCTCACCCTCAATCTCACCCTATGCCTAAACCTCAACTTAACCCTAACCCTCACCTAACCCAAACCCTGACCCTAACCCTATCCCTCACCCTAATATTAACACTAATCTTCACACTCAACCTCAGCCTAAAAATAATCCTAATCCTAATCCTAACCCTAACCCTCACTCTCTCCCTCACCCTAAACCTATCCCTAACGCTAAACCCCACCCTCACCCTCACCCTCACCCTAACATTAACCCTAACCCTAACCCTCACACTGAACCTAACCCTACACCTCAGCCTAACATTCACCCGAACCCTAATCCTCTATCTATCCCTAACCCTATCACTCAACCACAATCTAGCCCTCACCCTATCCTTCACCCTGATCATAACTCTCACCCTAAACCTAATCCTCACCCTAACCTTAAACCTCCCCCTGACCCTAACACTAACCGTAACCCTAACCCTAACCCTCACCCTAACACTCACCTTAACCGTAACCTCAAACCTAACCCTCACCCTACGCCTCAAACTTTCCCTAAAACTAACCTTAAACCTCACCCTCAACCGAATACTAAACCTAACCCTTACCCTTACCATATCCTTCACCCTAACACTAACTCTAACCCTAACCCTCACGCTAACCCTCAACCTAACCCTAAACCTCACCATAACTATTAGCCTAACCCTAAACCTAAACTTAACCCTAACCCTAAACCTAACCCTCATTCTCACCCTCACACTCAAGCTCACACTAAACCTAACCCTCACCCTAAACCTAAACTAACCCTCAGCCTCACGCTCAGCCTAAACCTAACCCTTATCCTAATCCTAAACCTAACCCTCACACTCACCCTCACCCAAACCCTTAGACTCACCCTAACCCTAATCCTAACCCAACCCCCAAACTAAACCTAACACTCACCCTAACCCTAACCCTACCGCTCACCCTAACCCTAACCCTCACCCTAACCCTAACCCTAACCCTCACCCTCTCACTAACCCTCCCCATCACTCTAAACCTCACCCTAACCCTAACCCTCACACACAACCTAACCCAAACCCTCACCCTAAGCATCACTGTCACCCTAATCCTCACCCTAAACATAAAACTAACCCTTCTTAACCCAAACCCTCACTCTCTCCCTCAGCCTCAACCTCACCCTCACCCACAACCTAGCACTCACCCTAAACCTAACCCTAACCTTACCCGTAACCCTAAACCTAACCCTCACCCTCACACTCACACTAAAGTTCACCCAAACCCTAATCCTAAAACTAACCCTCACCCTCACCCTCACCCTATCCCTAAACCTCAACTTAACCCTAACCCTCACCTAACCCAAACCCTGAACTTCACCCTATCCCTCACACTAACAATAACACTAATCCTCACACTCACCCTCAGCCTAAACCTAATCCTAATCCTGATCCTAACCCTAACCCTCACTCTCTCCCTCACCCTAAACCTAACCCTAACCCTAAACCCCACCCTCACCCTCACCCTCACCCTAACACTAAACCTAACCCTAACCCTCACATTGAACCTAACCCTACAACTCAGCCTAACCTTCACCCGAACCCTAATCCTCTATGTATCCCTAACCCTAACCCTAACCCTCAACCCCAATCTAGACCTCACCCTATCCCTCACCCTGATCATTACTCTCACCCTAAACCTAACCCTCACCCTAACCCTAAACCTCCCCCTTACCCTAACACTAACCGTAACCCTAACCCTAACCCTCACCCCAACACTTACCCTAACCGTAACCTTAAAACTAACCCTCACCCTACGCCTCAAACTTTCCCTAAAACTAACCTTAAACCTCACCATCAACCGAACCCTAAACCTAACCCTTACCATTACCATATCCCTCACCCTAATACTAACTCTAACCCTAACCCTCACGCTAACCCTGAACCTAACCCTAAACCTCACCATAACCCTCACCCTAACCCTAACTATCACCCTCACACTAAACCTCAACCTAACCCTTAACCTTACCATAACCCTAAACTTAACCCTAACACTCACACTAACCCTAAACCTCACCCTAAACCTAAACCTACCCCTCAACCTAAGCCTCATCCTAACCCTAACCCTAACCCTCACCCTAACACTAACCCTACCCCACACCCTAACCCACACCCTAACCCACACCCTAACCCTCACCTTCACCCGAACTCTCACCCTAACCTAACCCTCACCCTCACCTTAAACCTCACCCTATCCCTCAGCCTAAACCTAACCCTAAACCTATCCCTCACACACACCTTCACACTCAAGCTCAACCTAACCCTAATCCTAACACTAATCCTAACCCTAACACTCACCCTCACCCTCACCCTAACACCAACCCTCACCTTAACCCTAACCCTAACCCTAACCCTCAGCCTAAACCTCACCCTAACCCTAACCCTAATCCTCTCCCTATACCTAACCCTAAACCTAATCCTCAACATCATTCTAGCTCTCACCATAACGCTAAGCCTAAACCTAACCCTCACCCTAACCCTAACCCGAACCCTAACCCTGACACTAACCCTCACCAGAACCCTAACCCTAACCCTCACCCTAACCCTCACCCGAACTTTTAACCTCACCCTAACCCTAACACTAAACCTAACACTAAAGCTCACAGGAAATCTCAACCTCAACTTAACCCTAACCCTACAACTCAGCCTAACCCTCACCCTCACCCTAACCTTCAACCTAAACCTAACCATCATCCACATCCTAAACTTTACCCTCACCAGAACCCCTACCCTAACACTAAACCTTACCCTAACCTTCACCCTAAGAATTACCCTAAAATTTACCCTCACCCTAACCCTCAACTTAACCCTAAGCCTAAGCGTAAACCTCACCCTAAACTGCACAGTAACCCTAACCATAACCCCAAACCTCACCCTAACCCTCACCCTAACCCTAACTCTAAACCTAAACCTAAACCTAAACCTAACCCAAACACTCACCCTAATCCTCACCCTAAACATAACACTAACCCTTTTTTAACCCAAACCCTCACACTCTTCTCACCCTCACCCTAACCCTTACCCTCAAACTAACCCTCACCCTAACCCTAACCCTAACCTTAACCCTAACATTAAAGCTAACCCTCACACTCACACTTACACTCAAGCTCACCCGAAAACTAATCCTAAAACTAATCCTAAGTGTAACCCTCAACCTCACACTCACCCTAACCCTAAACCTCACCTTAACCCTAAACCTCACCCTAAACCTAACCCTGACCCTCACACTAACTCTAACACTAACACTAACCCTCACCCTAACCCTCACCATAAACCTAACAATAATGCTCACGCTTCCCCTCATCCTACCCCTAACCATAATCCTAATCCTAAACATAACCAACACACTCACCCTCACCCTATACCTACCCCTTACCCTAAGCCTCCCCCTCCACCTCAAACTCACCCTCAACCTCAACCTAACCCTAAACCTAATCCTCCCCCTCCAACTCAAACTCACGCTCAACCTCACCCTAACCCTAACCCTCACCCTAACCCTCACACTAACCTTAACCCTCACCCTAACACTTAGACTCACCCTAACCCTAAACCTCACCCTCTTGTTAACCCTAACTGTCACCCTAACATTAACCCTAACCCTAACCCTCACACAGAACCTAACCCTACACCTCAGCTTAAACCTCACCCTCACCCTAACCCTAACACTAAGCCTCTCCCTAGCCCTAACCCTAACCCTAAACCTCAAACTCAATCTAGCCCTCACCCTAACCCTAACACTAAAACTAACCCTCACCCTAACCCTCACCCTGACCCTAACCCTCACCCTAACCCTAACCCTAAACGTAAACCTCACCCTAAACCTCACCCTAACACTAACCCTAACCGTAAACCTCACCGTAACACTAACCCTCACCCTAAACCTCAAACTCACCCTCAAATTCAAGCTCAACCTAACCCTAATCCTAAACCTAATCCTACCCCTAACCCTAACACTTACCCATACCCTAACCCTAAACCTCACCTTAACCCTAACCCTCGCCCTAACCCTAACCCTGACCTTCACCCTAAACCTAACCCTAACCCTAACCCTTACCCTAACCATAACCCTCACCCTCACCCTCACCCTCAACCTAACCCTAACCCTAACCCTCACCCTTAACCTCACCCTCACCCTCAGCCTAATCCTAATCCTAACGCTAATCCTAACCCTAACCCTCACCCTCACCTTAACCCTAATCCTAAACCTAACCCATACCCTAACCCTAAACCGAATATTATCCCTAACCCTCATCCTTACCCTCACCCTAACACTCACCCTAATCGTAACCCTCACCTTCACACTTACCTTCAACCTAACCCTAAACATAACCCTCACCCTAACCCTCACCCTAATACTCAAGCTAACCCTAACACTAAATCTCAACCAAAACCTCACCCTAACCCTTACCCTCACCCTAACCCTAACCCTAACCCTAACTCTCACATTAAACCTAACTTTCACCCTAACCCTAACACTAAACCTCACCCCAACCCTAAACCTAAGCCTAACCCTCACCCTCGCCCTAGACCTCACCCTAAACCTAATCTTAACCCTAATCCTATCATTAATCCTATCTCTCACCCTAAACCTGACCCTTACCCTAACCCTAACCCTAACCCTCACCCTAAACCTAACAATAACGCTCACCCTCAACCTCAGCCTAACCCTAACCCTAATCCTAATCCTAAACCTAACCCTCACACTCACCCTCACCCTATACCTAACCCTTACCCTAACCCTCCCCCTCCCCCTCAAACTCACCCTCACCCTAACCCTAATCCTAACCCTCAACGTAACCCTCACCCTAACCCTAACGCTCACCCTCACCCTCATCCAAACCCTTAGACTCACCCTAACCCTAAACCTAACCTAACCCTCAAACTAACCATAACCTTCACCCTAACCCTATGACTCACCATTAGCCTCATCCTATCCCTAACCCTAACCCTAAGACTAACCCTAACCCTAACCCTCAGACTGACCCTAACCCTCACCGTAACGCTAACACTAACAATAAACGTGACCCTAAACCTCACTCTAACCCTAACCCTAACCCTAACTCTCACACTAAACCTACCTTTCACCCTAACCCTTACCCTAACCCTAAACCTAAACCTCACCCTAACCTTAACCATAAGCCTAACACTCACCCTCACCCTAGACCTCACCCTAAACATAATCTTAACCCTAACCCTAACATTAATCCTAACTCTCACCCTAACCCTGACCCTTACAATAACTCTCACCTTAACCCTCACCCTAAAACTAACAATAACTCTCACCCTCACCCTCAGCCTAACCCTAACACTAATCCTAATCCTAAATCTAACCCTAACACTCACCCTCACCCTATACCTAACTCTTACCCTAAATCTCCCCCTCCCCCTCAAACTTACCCTCACCCTAACCCTAACCCTAACCTTCACCATTACTCTCACCCTAACCCTAACCCTCACCCTCACCCTCATCCAAACCCTTAGACTCACCCTAATCCTAACCTTAACCCTACCCTCAAACTAACCCTAAACCTGAACCTAACCCTAACCCTACCCCTCACCCTAAGGTTCATCTTAACCCTAACACTAACCCTAACACTAAACCTAACCTTAACCCTAACCCTCACACTGAACCTAACCCTACACTTCAGCCTAAACCTCACCCTAAACCTAACCCTAAACCTCTCCCTATACCTAACCCTAAACCTAACCCTCAACATCAATCTAGCCCTCACACTAACGCTAAGCCTAAACCTAAACCTCACCCTAAACCTAACCCTCACCCTAACTGTAACCCTCACCCTGACCCTAACGCTCTCCCTAACCCTAAGCCTAACCCTAACACAAAACCGAACCCTAACCCTAACCCAAACCCTTAACCTCACCCTAACCGCATCCCTAAACCTCACAGTAAATCTCACCCTCGCCTTAACCCTAACAATACAACTCAGCGTAACACTCACCCTCACCCTAACCCTAACCCCAAACTTCACCCTAACCCTCACTCTAACATTAACCATCACCCACACCCTAACCAGAACCCCGACCCTAACCCTCACCCTAAACTTCACCCTAACCCTAACCCTAATCCTAACCCTCAGCCAACGCCTCACCCTAAAACTATCCCTCACCCTAACCTTCACCCTAACCCTCATGCTAAAACTTATCCTCAACCTGACCCTCAACCTAACATTAAGCCTAACCGTAAACCTCACCCTGAAACTCACCCTAACCCTAACCCTAACCCTAAACCTCACCCTAAACCTCAACCTAACCCTAACCCTAACCCTAACCCTCACATTCACCCTCACACTCAAGTTCACCCTAACACTAATCCGAACCCTAAGACTCACCCTCACCCTCACCCTCACCCTCACCCTAACCCTAACCCTCACCTTAACTCTAACCCTCACCCTAACCCTAACCCCTGACCCTCACCCTAACCCGAACCCTAACCCTAACCATAACCCTCACCCTAACCCTCACCCGCACCCTAACACTAACCCTCACCCTCACTCTCAGCCTAAGCCTAAACCTAATCCTAATCCTAAACCTAACCCTCACCCTAAAGCTAACCCAAACCCTAACCCTCACCCTCCCCATCAAACTCACCCTCATCCTAACCCTAACAATAAACCTAACCCTCACCCTCACCCTAAACATCACCCTAACGCTAACTCTGATCCTAACCCTAACCCTAACCCTAAACCTAACCCAAACACTCACCTTAACCTTCACCGTAACCCTAATCCTCACCCTAAACATAACACTAACCCTTCCCTAACCCAAATCCTCACCCTTTCCCTCACCCTCACCCTAAACCTCACCCTTAACCTAGCCCTCAACCTAACCCTAACCCTAACCTTAACCCTAACACTAAACCTAACCCTCACACTCACCCTCACACTCAAGCTCACTCTAAACCTAATCCTAAAGGTAATCCTAAGCCTAACCCTCACCCTCACCCTCACCCTAAGCCTAACCCTCACCTTCACCCTAACCCTGACCCTAACCCTAACCTTAAACCTTACCCTAACACTCACACAAACCCTCACCCTAAACCTAACAATAATGCTCACCCTAACCCTCAGCCTAACCCTAACCCTAATCCTAATCCTAAACCTAACCCTAACACTCACCCTCATCCTATACCTAACCCTGACCCTAAGCCTCCCCCTCCACCGCAAACTCACCCTCACCCTCACCCTAACCCTAACCCTCACCCTAACCGTCACCCTAACCGTAACCCTCACCCGCACCCTTAGACTTACCCTAACCCTAACCCTAACCCAACCCTCAAACTAACCCTAACCCTCACCCGAACCATAAACCTACCTCTCACCCTGAGCCTCATCCTAACCCTAACCCTCACCCGAACCCTAAACCTAACCCTCAACTTCTCGCTATCCGTCCCCTTCACCCTAGCCTTCACCCTAACCCTAAGCCAAACTATAACCCTCAACTTCACCCGAACTCTCACCCTAACCTAAACCTCACCCTCAGCATAAACATTACGCTCACCCTAACTTTGAGCCGAACCATAACCCTAACTCTCACCCTAACCCAAACCTTCACCCTAAAAATTACTACCATCCTAATCCTCACCCTAAATATAACACTAACCCTTCCTTAACCCAACCCTCACACTCTCCCTCACCCTCACCCTAACCCTCACCCTCAACTTAGCCCGCACCCTAACCCTAACCCTAAACTTACCCCTAAGCCTAAACCTAACCATCACCCTCACCCTCACACTAAAGTTCACCCTAACCCTAATCCTAAACCTAATCCTAACCCTAACCCTCATCCTCACCCTCACCCTAACCCTAATACTGACACTCAACCTAACACTAACCCTAAACCTAACCCTCAAACTAACCCTCACCCTAACCCTAAAACAAACTCTCACACTCACCCTCAGCCGAACCCTAACCCTAATACAAATCCTAACCCTAATCCTCACACTCACCCTAACCCTAACTGTAAACCTCACACTCACCCTCTCCCTCACCCTCACCCTAACCCTAACAATAAACTTAACCCTGACCCTAACTCTAACCCTAACTCTCACCTTAACATTAAGCGTAACCCTAACCCTCACACTGAACCTAACCCTAAACCTCAGCCTAACCCTCACCCTAACCCTAAACCTCACCGTCACCCTAGCCCTCAACTTAACACTAACCCTAAACCTAAACCTCACTCTAATCCTAACCCTAGCCCTCACACTGACACTAAACCTCACCCTAATCCTAACCCTAACCCTCCACCTAACCCTCACCCTAAAACTAACCCTAACCCTAACCCTCATCCTACGCTTCACCCTTAACCTAACCCTAACCTTAACCCTTACCCTCACCCTATCCCTCACCCTATCCCTCACCCTAACCCTAACCCTAAATCTAAACCTAACGCTAATCCTCACCCTAACCCTAAACCTCAAAATAACCCTCACCGTAATCCTAACACTCATCCTAACACTAACCCTCACCTTAACGCTTAACCCCACCCTAACCCTAACCCTAACCCTAACACTGACATTCACCCTAAACCTCACCCTAAAACTTACCCTGAACCTATCCCTCACCCTACCCTAACCCTAACCCTAACCTTCACTCTAACCCACACACTAATCCTAACCCTCACCATAACCCTCACTCAAACCCTAAACATAACCTCATCCTCAACCAACCCTCAACCTAAACCTTAACCACACCCTAAGCCTAAGCCTAACCCTCACACTAACCCTAACCCTAACCCTCACCCTAACCATAACCCTACCCCTCCCAATAACCGTCATCCTAACCCTAACCCTCACCCTAACACTAACCCTCACCCTCACCCTAACCCCTCAACCTAACCCTAAACGTAAACCTCACCCTAACCCTAAACCTAACCCTCACCCTAACACTAACCCTCACCCTAACTCTCACCCTCACCCTAACCCTAACTCTCACCATATCCCTCACTCTAACGCTTACCCTAAACATAAGCCTCACTCTAAAACTAACCCTCACCCTCACACTAACCCTCACCCTCACTCTAACCCTAACCATAACCCTAACCCTCACCCTAACCCTCAACCTAACCATATACCTAAAACTATCCCTCTCCCTACTCCTCACCTTAACCCTAACGCAAAACCTGAGCCTCACACTCACCCTAACACTAACCCTAACCCTCATACTAAACCTAACCCTCACCCTTACCCTAACCCTCACCTTCACCCTAGCCCTAACGCTAATCATCACCCTAATCCTCACCCTAAACCCTCACCCTCACCCTAACCCTAACACTCAACCTAACAATCACCCTCACCCTAACCCTCACCCTAACAGTAAAACACACACCAAACCTAAACCTCATGCTAAACCTAACGCTACACCTCAGCCTAACCCACATACTAACACTAACCCTAACCTTAACACTCAACCTCACCCAAGCTCTCACCCTAACACTAACCCTAACTCTAACCCTCACATTAACGCTAACCCTCACCCTAACCATAAACCTCCCCATGAACCTAACCCTCAGTCTCAAACTAACCCTAACCCTAACCCTTACACTAACTGTAATCCTAACACTAAGCCTCACCTTACGCCTCACCATATCCCAACCCTAACCCTCACCCTCACCCTAACACTCACCCTAACCCTTACCCTCAACACTAAACCTCACCCTAACCCTAACCCTAACCCTCAAATTAAACATAAAACTCACTCTAACCCTAACCGTAACCCTCGCACTAAACCTAACCCTCACGCTAACCCTAAGCCTATACCTCAGCCTAACCTTCACCCTCACACTAACCCTAACCCAAACCCTCACCATAACCTTCACCCTCATCCTAACACTAACCCTCACCCTCAGAATAAACCTAACACTAACACTACTCCTAACCCTCACTCTCACCCTCACCCTCACCCTAACACTTACCCTAACCCTCACCCTAACCCTAACCCTAATCCTCACCCTCACACTAACCCTCACTGTCACCATAACACTAACCCTAATCCTAACCCTCACCCACAAAATTACCCTCACCCTTACCCTAATCCTTTCCCTAACCTTAACACTAACCCTTACCCTAACCCTAACCCTCACCCTCACCCTCACCCTCACCCAAACCCTCAAGCTCACCCAAGCCCTCACCCTAACGGTAACTCGAAATCTAACCCTAACCTTAACCCTAAACCTCACCCACAACCTAATCCTCACCCGCAACCTAATCCTCACCCTCAGCCTAATCCTAACCCTAACGCTAATGCTAACCCTAACCCTCACCCTAACCCTCACCCTAACACTCACCTTAATCCAAACACAAAACCTCACGCTAACCCTCACCCTAACCCTAAACCTAACACTCACCCTAACACTCACAGTAACACTCAAGCTAACGCTAAACCACACTCTCACCCTAAACATCACCCTAAACCCTAACCATAACCCTAACCCTAATCCTCACAGCAAACCTAACCCTCACCCTAACCCCAACCCTAACGCTCACCCTAACCCTAACCCTAAAACTAACCCTCACCCTCACACTAGCCCTCACCCTAAATCTAATCCTAACCCTAAACCTCACAGTAACCCTAAGCCTAACATGTATCTCATCCCTCACACTAACCCTGACACTTACCCTAAACCTAAACCTAAACCTAACCCTCACCTTGAGCCTAACCCTCACCCTAACATTAACCCTGATGATCACCCTCACTCTCACCCTAACCCTCAGCCTAAACCTCACCCTAACCCTCACCCTATCCCTAATCCTCACCTTATCCCTAAACCTAACACTCACCCTAACCCTAGACGTCATCCTAACCCTAACCCTCACCCTAACCCTTACCCTGAACCTATCCCTCACCCTAACCCTAACCCTAACCCTAACCTTCACTCTATCCCTCACCCTAATCCTAACCCTCACTCTAACCCTAAACCTAACCCTCACCCTCAACCTAACCCTTAACCACACCCTAAGCCTAAGCCTAAACCTAACCCTAACCCTCAAACTAACCCTAACCCTCACCCTAACCATAACCCTACCCCTCACAATAACCGTCATCATAACCCTAACCCTAACCCTAACACTCACCCTGACCCTAACGCTAACCGTAACCCTAACCCTCACCTTAACACAAACCCTCACCCTCACACTCACCCTCACCCTAACTTTAACCCTAACCCAACCCTAACCCTCAACCTCAATTTAACCGTAACCCAACCTGAACCCTCACCCTCACCCTAAACCTCACCCTAACCCTTATCCTCACTCTAAACCTGACTCTAACCCTAAACCTAACCCTCACTCTAATCCTAACCCTAACCCTAACACTAACCCTAAACCTAACCCTAACCCTCACTCGAACCTTAACCCTCACCCTCACACCAAACCTAACCCTAACCCTCACCCTAACCCTAAACCTCACCCTAACCTTCACCCTTATCCTAACACTAACCCTCACCCTCCACTCACCCTCAGACTAAACCTAACCCTAACACTAATGCTAACCATAACCCTCACCCTAACAATAACATTAACCCTAACCCTCACCCTAACCCTAACCTTAACACTCACCCTCACACTAACCCTCACTTTGACCCTAACCATCACCATAATCATAACCCTCACCCCAACCAAAACCCTCACCTCACCCTAATCCTCTCCCTAACCCTCAAAATCACCCAAGCCCTCACCCTAACCATAACTCGAACTCTAAATATCACCCTAACACTAAGCCTCACCCTCAACCTCACCCACACCCTCAGCCTAATCCTAACCCTAACGCTAATCCTTACCCAAACCCTCACCCTCAACTTAACCTAACCCGAAACCTAACCCTAACCCTAACATTAACCCTAACCCTCACTCTAACACTCATCCTAATCCTAAACCTTACCCTCACACTAAACCTCACCCTCACCCTAACCCTCACCCCAGCACTCAAGCTAACCCTAACCCTCACCCTCACCCTAACCCTCACCTTAACCCTTAACCTCACCCTAACACTAACCCTAACTCTAACCCTCGCACTAAACCTAATTTCAGGCTAACCCTAACCCTACCCCTCAACCTAATCCTCACCCTCACCCTAACCCTCACCCTAACCCTAACCCTAAGCCTAACCCTGACCCTCACCCTAGACCTCACCCTAAACCTAATCCTAACCCTAACCCTCATCCTAACCCTATACTTCACCCTAACC
Organism: Dipodomys merriami; assembly: GCF_024711535.1. Lineage (NCBI taxonomy): Eukaryota > Metazoa > Chordata > Mammalia > Rodentia > Heteromyidae > Dipodomys > Dipodomys merriami. Next base: position 1,171,892 of record NW_027203182.1, read on the forward strand.
CTCACCCTCACCCTCACCCTCACCCTAACCCTCACCCTCACCCTAACCCTAACCCTAACATTAATCCTAACTCTTACCGTAACCCTGACCCTTACCCTTTAAATAAACCTAAATCTAAACCTAAACCTGAGCCTAACCCTCACCCTAACCCTCACCCTAACAATAACCCTCACCCTTACCTACCCCTCAGCCTAAACCTCACCCTAAACCTAACCCTAACCCTAATCTTCACCCTATCCCTAACCTTAACCCCAACCCTCAATGTCACCCTAGGCCTCACCCTAACACTAAACCTAAACCTGACCGTCACCCTAACACTAAACCTCACCCTAACTCTAACCCTAAACCTCACCCTAACCCTAAACCTAACCCTCACCCTAACACTAACCCTCACCCTAACCCTAACCCCTCACCCTAAAACCTCACCCCAACCCTAAACCTAACCCTTACCCTAACACTAACCCTCATCCTATCCCTCACTCTAACCCTAACCCTAAACTTAACCCTCACCCTAAACCTTACCCTCACCCTTACCCTAACCCTCACACTCACTCTAACCCTAAGCATAAATCTAACCCTCACCCTAACCCTAACCCTAACCATATACCTAACACTAACCCTCTCCCTACGCCTGACCTTAATCCTAACCTTAACCCTAAGCCTCACCCTCACCCTAAACCTAACCCTAACCCTCATATTAACCTAACCCTCACCCTTACCCTAAACCTCACCCTCAACCTAGCCCTAACCCTAATCATCACCCTAACCCTCACCCTCACCCTAACCCTAACACTCAACCTAAAAATCAACCTCACACTAAACCTCACCCTAACACTAAAACTCACACCAAACCTAAACCTCACGCTTTCCCTAACCCTAACCCTAACTCTCAAACTAAACATAACCCTCACTCTAACCCTAACCGTAACCCTCGCACTAAACCTAACCCTCACGCTAACCCTAAGCCTACACCTCAGCCTAAACTTCACCCTCACCCTAACCCTAACCCAAACCCTCACCCTAAGCCTCACCCTCATCCTAACACTAACCCTCACCCTCAGACTAAACCTAAACCTAACACTACTCCTAACCCTAACCCTCACCCTCACCCTCACCCTAACACTAGCCCTAACCCTCACCCTAACCCTAACCCTAATCCTCACCCTCACACTAACCCTCACTGTCACACTGTCACCATAACACTAAACCTAATCCTAACCCTCACCCACAAAATTACCCTCACCCTTACCCTAATCCTCTCTCTAACCTTAACACTAACCCTTACCCTAACCCTAACCCTCAACCTCACCCTCACCCTCAGCCTAATCCTAACCCTAACGCTAATGCTAGCCCTAACACTCACCCTAATCTGAACACGAACCCTCACGCTAACCCTCACCCTAACCCTAAACCTAACACTCACCCTAACACTCACAGTAACACTCAAGCTAACCCTAAACCACACTCTCACCCTAAACCTTACCCTCACCTTAACCCTAAACATAACCCTAACCCTATTCCTCACAGCAAACCTAACCCTCACCCTAACCCTAACCTTAACCCTCACCCTAACCCTAACCCTAAACCGAACCCTCACCCTCACCCTAGCCCTCACTCTAAATTGAATCCTAACCCTAAACCTCAAAGTAACCCTAAGCCTAACATGAATCCCATCCCTCAAACTAACCCTGACACTTACCCTTACCATAAACCAAAACCTAAGCCTAACCTTGAGCCTAATCCTCACCCTAACCCTAACCCTAATGATCACACTCACCCTCACCTTACCCCTCAGCCTAACCCTCACCCTAACCCTCACCCTATCCCTAATCCTCACCTTATCCCTAACCCTAACACACACCCTCACCCTAGACGTCATCCTAACCCTAACCCTAACCCACACCCTCACTCTAATCCTCACCATCAACCTTACCCTCACCTTCACCCTTACCCTCACACTATTCCTAACCCTCAACCTAACCCTAACTTTCAACCTCACCATCACCCTAACACTCACCCTCACCCTCATCCTTACACTAACCCTAACAGACACCCTAACCCTCACCCTAACCCTAACGCTCACCAGAATCCAAAACATAACACTCAAACTCACCCTCAACCTAATCCTAACCCTAACACTAACCCTCACCCTAACCCTATTGCTAACCATAGTACTCACCCTAACCCTAAACCTCACCCAAACTCTAACCCTAACACTCAAACTAAACCTAACTCTCACCGTTAACCGAACCCTACCCCTCAGCCTAACACTCACAATCCTAACCCTAAACCTCACCCTAACCCTAACCCCCATCCTAAACCTAACCCACACCCTACACCTCATCCTATCACTAACCCTAACCCTAACCCTCAAACTAATCCTAACCCTCACCCTAACCCTAACCCTCACCTTGAACCTAACCCTCAGCCTAACCCTAACCCTATTCCTAACCCTAACCGTCACCCTCACCCTAACCGTAACCCTAACTCTAACCCTCACCCTACACCTCACCATATGCCTAACCCTTACCCTAACTCTCACCCTGACCCTAACCCTCACCCTAACCCATACCCTCACACTAAACCTCACCCTAACCCTAACCCTAACCCTAACCCTCACCTCAATCCTCACCCTAACCCTAACCCTAACCTTAACCCTCACACTAAACCTAACCCTCACGCTAACCCTAACCCTACCCCCAGCCTAACCCTCACGCTAACCCTAACCCTTATCCTAAACGTCACCCTATCCCTAACCCTAACCCTTACTCTCACCCTCACACTAGCCCTCACCCTAACACTAAAACTAACACTAAAATTAACCCTCAAACTAACCCTCAAGCTAAACCTAACCCTCACTCTCACCCTAAACATAACCATAACCCTTACCCTCACCTTAACCCTAACCATAACCCTAACCCTAATCCTATCCCTAACCCTCTTTCTCACCCTCACCCTAAATCTAACACTAACCCTAAACCTCACTCACACCTTCAACCTCACCCTAAACATAACAATAACCCTAACCCTCACCCTAACACTAACCCTAACCCTAAACCTAACCCTCACCCTAATCCTCACCCTCAACCTTACCCGCACCCTCACCCTAAAGCTAACCTTAATCTTCTCCCTATCCATAACTCTAAACCTAACCCTCAACATCAATCTAGTACTCACCCTAAGGCTAACCCTAAACCTAACCCTCACCCGAACTCTAACTCTCAAACGAACACTAACCATCACCCTGACCATAACCCTCACCCTAAACCTAAACCTAACCCTCACTCTAACCGTAATCCTAATCCTAACCCTCACCCTTTGCCTCACCCTTACCCGAACCCTAACCCTAACCCTTACCCTCACCCTAACCCTTATCCTGAACCTATCCCTCACTCTCACCCTAACCCTAACCCTCACTCTAACCCTCACCCTAATCCTAACCCTCACCATAACCCTCACCCTAACCCTAAACCTAAACTTCACCGTCACACTAACCCTCACCCTAACCCTTAACCTCACGCTAAGCCTAACCCTAAACCTACCCCTAAACCTCACACTAACCATAACACTCACCCTAACCATAATCCTACCTCTCACAATAACCCTCATCCTAACCCTAACCCTAACCCTAACACTCAAACTTACCCTAACCTAACCCTTCCCCTAACCCACAACCTCACCCAATCCCTCACCCTCACACTCACCCGCACCCTAACTCTAACGCAAACCCAACCCTAACCCTCAACCTAACTCTAAACCTAACCCAAGCCTAACCCTCAACCTCACCCTAATCCTCACCGTAACACTTATCCTCACTCTAAACCTGACCCTAACCCTACACCTAACACTCACTCTCATCCTAACCCTAACCCTAACCCTAACCCTAAAACTCACCCTAAGCCTCACCCTAACCCTAACCCTAACCCTCACACCAAACCTAACCCTAACCCTCACCCTAACCCTTAACCTCACCCTAAGACTAACGCTACCACTACAACTAACCCACACACTAACCATAAACCTCACCCTAACCATAACCCTACCACTCACAATAACCCTCATCCTAACCCTAACTCTAACCCTAACACTCACCCTCAACCTAACACTAACCCTTCCACTAACCCTCACCCTAAGCCAAACCCTCAACCTCACACTCAACCGCACTCTAACTCTAACCCTAACCCAACCCTAACCTTCAACCTAAGTCTAACCCTAACCCAAGCCTAAGCCTCAACCTCACTCTAAACCTCACCCTAACCCTTATCCTCACTCTAAACCTGACCCTAACCCTAAACCTAACCCTCAGTCCCATCCTAACCCTAACCCTAACCAAAACCCTAAAACTCACCCTAACCCTAACCCTCACACCAAACCTAACCCTAACCCTCACCCTCACCCTAACCCTCAGCCTAACCCTAACCCTTCCTCTCAAATTCACCCTCACCCTCACCCTACCAATAACCCTAACCCTAACCCTAAACCTCACCCTAACGCTAACCCTCACCCTCACCCTCATCCAAACCCTTAGATTCACCCTAACCCTAAACCAAACCCAACCCTCAAACTAAACCTAAAACCTCACCCTAACCCTACCCCTCATCCTAATCCTAATCCTAACAGTAACCCTAACCCTCACCCTAGCCCTAACCCTAACCCTCACCCTGTCGCTAACACTCCCCATCACCCTAACCCTAACCCACACCCACACCCTAACCCTCACCTTCACCCGAACTCTCACACTAACCTAACCCTCACCCTCACCCTAAACATCACCCTAAGCCTATCTCTGAGCCTAACCCTAATCCTAAACCTCACCCTAAACAAAACCCTCACCCTAAACCAAACCCTCACCCTAACCGTCCCTGTCACCCTAATCCTCACCCTAAACATAACACTAACCCTTCCTTAAACCAAACCCTCACCCTCTCCCTCACCCTCACCCTAATCCTCACCCTCAACCTAGCCCTCACCCTAACACTAACCCTAACCTTACCCCTAAAAGGAAACCTAACCCTCACACTCACCCTCACACTCAAGTTCACCCTAACCCTTATGCGAACCCTAATCCTAACCCTAACCCTCACCCTCACCCTCACTCTAATCCTAATCCTCACTTTAACCCTAACCCTGACCCTAACCCTAAAACAAATCCTAACCCTAACCCTCATTCTCACCCTCACCCTAAACCTAACCCTAACCCTAAAACTCACCCTCACCCTCACCCTCACCCTCACCCTAACAATAAACCTAACCCTAAACCTAAATCTAACTCTAACCCTCACCCTAACACTAACCCTAACACTAAAACTCAAACTGAAACTAAACCTACACCTCAGCCTAACCCTCACCCTCACCCTCACCCTAACCTAATCCTCTCCCTATCCCTAACCCAAACCTAACACTCAACCTCATTCTAGCCCTCACCCTAACCCTAAACATCATCCTCTTGCTAACCCTCCCCGTCACCCTAATCCTCACCGTAAACCTAAACCTAACCCTCACCCTCACTCTAACCCAAACCCTTAGACTCACCCTAACCCTAACCCAAACCCAACCCTCAAAGTAACCCTAACCCTCACCCTAACCCTAACCCTAACCCTCACCCTGTCGCTAACTCTCCCCATCACCCTATCCCTAACACTCACCCACAACCTAACCCTCACCTTCAGCCTAACTCTCACCCTAACCTAACCCTCACCCTCACCCTAAACATCAGCCTAACACTAACTCTGAGCCTAACCCTAAACCGAACCCTCACCCTAACCGTCTCTGTCACCCTAATACTCATCCTAAACATAACACTAATCCTTCCTTAACCCAAACCCTCACCCTCTCCCCCACCCTCACCCTAAACCTCACCTTCAACCTAGCCCTCACACTAACCCTAAACCTAAATTACCCCTAAACCGAAAACTAACCCTCGCACCCACACTCACGTTCACCCTAACCCTAACGCTAACCTTCACCCTCACCCTCACTCTAACCCTAACCCTCACCTTAACCCTAAACCTCACCCTAACCCTAACCCTAACCCTAATACAAATCCTAACCGTAACCCTCACTCTCACCCTCACCCTAAACCTAACCCTAACCCTAAAAGTCACCCTCACCCTTACCCTCACCCTAACCCTAACCCTAACAATAACCCTAAACCTAAACCTAACTCTAACACTAACACTCACCCTAACACTAACCCTAACCCTAACCCTCAAACTGAACCTAAACCTACAACTCAGCCTAACCCTCAACCTCCCCCTAATCCTCTCCCTTTCCCTAACCCTAACCCTAACCCTCAACCTCAATCTAGCTCTCACCCTAACCCTAACCCTAAACCTAACTCTCACCCTAACCCTAACCCTCACCCTAACACTAACCCTCATCTGGACCCTAACCCTCACCCTAAACCTAATCCTAACCTAACCCTCACCCTAACAACAACCCTAACCCTAACCCTCACCCTAAGCCTCACCCTTAACCTAACCCTAACCTTAACGCTCACCCTCACCCTCACCCTCACCCTAAACCTTACCTTGACCCTATCCCTCACCCTAACACTAACCCAACCCTAAGCCTCACGCTAAACCTCAACCGAACCATAAACCTCACCATAACACTCACCCTAACCCTAACCCTCATCCTAACACTAACCCTCACCCTAACCCATAACCTCACCCTAACACTAACCCTAAACCTAACCCTCACACTAACCCTAAACCTCACCCTAACCCTAAATGTACCCATCACCCTAAGCCTCATCCTAAACCTATCCCTAAACCTCACCCTAATGCTAAACATAACCTTAACCCCAACCCAAACCCTCACCCTCACCTTCACCCTAAACATAACCCTAACCCTAACTCTGAGCCTAACCCTAACCCTAACCCTCACCCTAATCAAAAACCTCTCCCTAACCGTTACCTTCACCCTAATCCTTACCCTAAACCTAACACTAACCCTTACCTAATCCAAACCCTCACCCTCACCCTAACCTTCACCCTCAACCTAGTCCTCACCCTCACCCTAACCCTAACCTTAATCCTAAATCTAACCCTCATATTCACCCTCAAAATTAAGCTCACCTTAACCCTTAACCTAACCCTAATCCTAACCCTAAACTTCACCCTCAGCCTCACCCTTAAGCTAGCCCTCACCTTAACCCTAACCGTCACCCTAAACTTAACCCTGACCCTCAACCTAACACTAACCCTAACCCTCACCCTAACCCTCACTCAACCCTAACACTAACCCTCACCATCACCTTCACCCTAACACTAACCCTAATCCTAATCCTCACCCTAACCCTCACTCTCATCCTCAGCTTTAACCTAATCCTAACCCTAACAATCCCCTTCCCACTCACCCTCACCCTCACCCTAACCCTAACAATAACCCTAACAATAACCCTATCCCTCAACCTAACACTAACCCTAACCCTAACCCTCACACTGAACCTAAACCGACACCTCAGCCTAAACCTCACCCTAACACTAACCCTAACCCTATACCTCTCCCTATCCCTAAATCTAACCCTCAACATCAATTTAGGACTCACCCTAACGCTAACCCTAAACCTAACACTCACCCTAACCCTAACAATAACCCTAACCCTAAACCTCACCCTACGCCTCACCATTACCCTAACCCTAACAATAACCCTCACCCTCACACTGACCCTCACCCTAACCCTTACCCTGAACCTATCCCTCACCCTAACCCTATCCCTAACCTTCAACCTCACCCTAAACCTAACCCTAAACCTAACCCTCAACCTAAACCTAACCCTAACATTAACCCTAACCCTCATCCTAACCCTCCCCTAACACAAACCCTAATCCTAACCCTCACCCTCACGCTAACCCTCACCCTAACCCCAAACCTAAACCTCACACTAAACCAAACTTTCACCCTATCCTTAACCCTACCCTTCAACCTATCCCTCAATCTAACCCTAACCCTAACTCTCACCCTAACCCTAACCCTAAGTCTAAACCTCACCCTCACCCTAGACCTCACTCTAAACCTAATCCTAACGCTAAACTTCACCCTAACACTAAACTTCACCAAAATCCTCACCCTCAACCTCACACTCATGCTCACCCTAAACCTCACACTATCCCTCACCGTAACCCTCAACCTAAACCTCACTGTAACCCTAACCTTAACCCTCACCCTCAACCTCACGCTCACCCAAACCCTTAGCCTGAACCAATCCCTCACCCTAACCCTAACCCTAACCCTAACCCACACCCTAAGGCTCACCCTAACCCTAACGCAAACCCTCACGCAAAACCTCAAATTATCCCTAACCCTAACCCTCAACCTAAATCTAAACCTTACCTTATCCTCAACCTCATCCTAATCCTCTGGCTAACCCTAAACCTATCCCTAACTTAACCAAAACCCTCACCCTCAACCTCTTCCTAACTCTAAACCTAACCCTACCCCTCAGCTTAACCCTCACCCTAACCCTAACCCTCACCGTCAACCTGACCCAAATCCTTACCCTAACCCTGAGCCTAACCCTCACCCTCACCCTAAACATCACCCTAACACTTAGCCTCACCCTAACACAAAACCTAACCCTAACCTTAACTCTCACACTAACCCTAACACTCACCCTAAAACTAACCCTACCACAAAATGTAAACCTCACCCTAACGCTCAACCTAACAATAACTGTAAGCCTAAACCTAACCCTAACCCTCATCCTACCACTCACCCTAACCCTCACCCTCATCCTAAACCTCACTCTAACCCTTATCCTCCCCCTACTCTAACCCTAACCCTAACCCTAACCCTCACCCTAACCCTAACACTCACCAAAACCCTAAGCCTAATCCTCACCCTCACCCTAACCCTCAGTCTCACCCTAAACATCATCCTAACAATAAGCCTCATTCTAACCATAAACCTAACCTTCACCCTAATGCTAACCCTCACCCTAACCCTCACCTCACCCTAATACTCTCCATAACCCTAACCCTAACCCTTACCCTAACCCTAACCCTCACCCTCACTCTCACCCTTAGCCTCACGCTCACCCTAGCCCTCACCCTAACCCTAACTCTAACCCTAACCCTAAACTTCACCCTCACACCCTGCCTAAACCTAACCCTATCGCTAATCTTAAACCTATACCTCAACCTCAACCTAACCCTAACAATAACCTTAACCCTGATCCTAATCCTAAACCTAACATTAAGCTTAACCCTCACCCTAAACCTCACCCTAACACTCAGCCTAATCCTAACCCTCAACTTCACGCTAACCCTCACCCTAACATTAAACCTCACCCTCACCCTAACCCTCAGCCTAAACCTAACTCTAAAATTAATCTTAACCCTAAACTTCACCCTCACCCTAAACCTAACACTAAAGCTAACCATAAACCTAACCCTCAACCTAACGCTAACCCTAACCCTAACACTCAACCTCACCCTAAATCTCACCAAAACCCTTACCCTCAACCTAACCAGAACACTAAACCTAACCTCAACCCTCACACTAATCCTAACCATCACCATAACCCTAATCCTAACCTTCAACCTAACCCTCACCCTAACACTAACCCTAACCCTAACGCTCACACTAACCCTAACCCTAAACCTCACCCTCAGCCTAACCCTCACTGTCACCCTAACCCTCACCCTAATCTTAACTTTCACCCACACCCTAACTCTCACCCTCACTCCAACCCTCACCCTCACCCTAACACTCACCCTCACCCTAAAAATCATCCTAACAATAAGCCTCACCCTAACACTAAACCTAACCCTCACCCTCACCCTAACCCTAACCCTAACCATAACCATAACCCTCACACTTACCCTAACCCTAACATTAACCCAAAAGCTCACCCTAAACCTCACACTAAACCTCACCCTAAACCTCACCCTAACACTAACCTTAATCCTAACACTCAACTTCACGCTAACCCTCACCCTAACCCTAAAACTAACCCTCACACTAACCCTCACCCTAACACTCACTTTAACTCTAACCCTCACTCTCAACCTAACCCTCAACCTAAACCTTACCCTCACCCTAAACCTAACCCTAACCCTAACTCTACCTTCACACTAAACCTAACCTTCACCCGACCCCTAACCCTAACCCTCAACCTAAACCTCACACTAAACCTAACCCTAAACTTCACGCTAACCCTCACCCTAACCCTAATCCTAACCCTCACATTAACCCTCATCCTAACACTCACTCTAACCCTAAACCTCACACTCACCCTAACCCTCAACCTATCCCTTACCCTCACCCTAACCCTAACCCTAACTCTAACTCTAAACCTCACACTAAACCTAGCCTTCACATGAACCCTAACCCTACCCCTTAACCTTACCCTCACCCTCACCCTAACCCTAACCCTCTAACTAATGCAAACACTAACCCTAACTCTCAACCTCAACCTAGCCCTCACCCTAAACCTCATCCTAACCATAACCCTCAACCTAACCCTAAACTTCACCCTAACCCTCACCCTCACCCCCACCCTAACCCTCACCATAAACCTAACCCTAACATTAACTCTCACCCTCACCCTCTGACCCTTAAACTAACCCTTAACCTAAACGTAACCCTACCCCTGACCCTAATTCTCACCTTAACCCCTACCCTCAAACTCACCCTAACCCTCCCCCTCCCCCTCACGTTAAACCTAACGCTAACCCAAACCATCACCCTAAACCTCACCCTAAATCTAATGCTAACCCAAACACTCACCCTCAACCCAACCATCACCCGAAGCCTTACCCTCACCCTAACCCTAACCCTAACCCTCAAACTAAACCTAACCCTCACCCTAAAACTAACTCTACCACTCAGCCTAACCCACACCCTAACCCTAACCCTAATCATCACCCTAACCCTAACCCTAACCCTAAACCTCACCCTCACCCTAACCCTTACCATGACCATATCCCTCACCCTAACCCTAACCCTAACCCTAACCCTCACGCTAACTCTCACCCTAACCCTAAACCTCACCATAAACCGCACCCTAATCCTAACCCTCATCCTAACCCTAAACCTCACCCTAACACTTAACCTCACCCTAGCCCTAAACAAAACCCTACCTCTACCTCACATTAAACCTAACCTTAACCCGAACCCTAAACCTAACCCTAAACCTAACCCTCACCCTAACCGTAACTCTAAACTTCATGCTAACCCTCACCCTAACTCTAAACCTAACCCTCACACTAACCCTCACCCTAACCATAACTCTAAACTTCATGCTAACCCTCACCCAAACCCTCACCCTAACCATTACCCTCACCCTAACCTTAATCCTAACTCTAACTCTAATCCTCACACTAAAACTAACATTCACCCGAACCCTAACCCTATCCCTCAACCTAACCCTCACCCTAACCCTAACCCAAACCTTCACACTAACCCTCACACTAACCCTAAACATAACCCTCACACTAAACCTAACCCTCAGCCTCACCCTAACACTAACTCTACACCTAACCCTATCCATAATACTAAATCTTACCTTCACCCTCACACTAGCCCTCACCCTAACACTAACACTAACCCTAACCCTCACCATAACCGTCACTGTCAACCTAACAGTAACCCTCACCCTCAACATAAACCTAACCATAACACTAATCCTAACCCTAAATCTCACCCTCACCCTCACCCTAACTCTAACCTTAACCCTAACCCTAACCCTCACCCCAATTCAAACGCTAACCCTAACCCTCACCCTCACCCTAAACCTCACCAAAACCCTGACCCTCACCTTAATCGGAAACCTAACCCTCACCCTAAAACTAAAACTAACCCTAATCCTCACCCTAAACCTAACCCTAATCCTCACCCTCAGTCTAACCCTCATAGTCACCCTAACCTTCACCCTAATCTTAACCTTCACCCACACCCTAACCCTCACACTCACCCCAAACTTCACACCTTCACCCTAAACCTCACCCTCACCCTAAACATCTTCCTAACCATAAGCCTCACCCTAACCCTAAACCTAACACTCACCCTAACCCTAACCCTCAACATAACCCTCATCCCAACCCTAATCCTCTCCATAAGCCTAACCCTAACCCTTACCCTAACCCTAACCCTCACCCTCACCCTCATCCTCACTCTAAGCCTCACGCTCACGCTAGTCCTCACCTAACCGTAACTCTAAACCTAACCCTAAGCCTCACCCTCACACTCAGCCTAATCATAACCCTAACGCAAATCCTAACCCTAACCCTCACTCTTACCCTAACCCTAACCCTAACCTTAACCCTCACCGTAACCTTAACCCTAACATTAACCCCAAACCTCACCCTAACCCTCACCCCCAACACTAACCCTAAACCTAACCCTCAGCCTCACTCTAACCCACACCCTAACAATAAACCTAAACCTCACACTAACCCTCACCCTAACACTCACCCTAACCCTAACACTCACTCTCACCCTAACCCTCACCCTAACTTTTAACGTCACAATAACCCTAACCCTAACCCTAACTCTAACCATTACACTAAACCTAACCACACGAACCCAAATCCTACCCCTCACCCTAAACCTCAACCTAGCCCTAACCCTAACCCTCACCCTAAACCTAACCTTCACCCTAACCCTCACCCTCACGCACACCGTTACAGTAACCCTAAACCTAACCCTATCCATGACCCTAATTCTAACCCTAACCCTAACCTTCACCCTAACACTCAACCTCACCCTAACCCTCACCCTCACCCTCATGCTAAATCTACCGCTAAGCCTAACCCTCACCCTAACCATAATGCTAACCAAAACACACACCCTCACTCTAAACATCACCTGAAAACTTACCCTTACGATAACCCTAACCCTAACCCTCACACTAAACTTAAGCTCACCCTAACCCTAACTCTACCACTCAGCCTAACACTCAGCCTAACCCTAAACCTAAACCTAATCCTAACCCTATCCCTAACCCTAACCCTAACCCTCACCCTCATCCTAGACCTCACCCTAAACCTAACCCTAACCCTCACCCTATCCCTAACCCTCACCCTAAACCTAACCCTCACCCTCACCCTAAACCTCAACCTAACCCTAACCCTAACCCTCAAACTAACCCTCATCCTAACCCTAAGCCTAACCCTCACCTTAAACCTCACTCTCAACCTCACCCTCAACCTATTCCTTACCCTGACCCTAACCCTCACCCTAAACCTAAACCTAACTGTAACCCACAACCTAACCCTAACTGTACCCCTCATGCTAATCCTCAAACTATCCCTAACTCTAACCTTCAGCCTAACCCTCACCCTAAACCTAACCCTCACCCTAACCATCACTCTAACCCTAACCCTAAACTTAACCCTCACCCTCCCACTCCCCCTCAAGCTAACCCTTACCCTGACCCTATCCATAATCATAAACCTAACCCTAACCCTAACCCTTACAATCACCCAAACCCTAACGCTACCCCTCACGCTAAACCTCAACCTATCCCTAACCCTAACCCTAACCCTCAACCTAAACATAACCCTCACCCTAATCCTCACCCTCACCCGAATCCTCTGGCTAACCCTAAAACTATCCCTTACTTAAATGAAACCCTCATCCTCAACCTCACCCTAACTCTAACCTTACCGCTACCCCTCAGCTTAACCCTCACCCTATCCCTATCCCTCACCCTCAACCTGACCCAAATCCTTACCCTAACCCTTAGCCTAACCCTCACCCTCACCCTAAATCTCACCCTAACCCTTACCCTCACCCTAACACAAAACCTAATCCTCAACCTAACTCTCACACTAACCCTAACTCTCAGCCTAAACCTTACCCTAACACTAAATCTAAACCTCACCCTAACCCTCACCCTAACAATATCTGTAACCCTAAACCTAACCCCAAACCTCACCATACCACTCACCCTAACCCTCACCCTCATCCTAAACCTCACCCTAACCCTTATTCTCACCCTACTCTAACCCTAAACCTAACCCAAAACCTCAGCCTAACCCTAACACTCATCCAAACCTAAGCCTAATCCTCACCCTCAGCCTAACCCTCACTGTAACACTAACCCTCACCCTAATCTTAACTCTCACCCACACCCTAACTCTCACCCTCACCCCAACCCTCACCCACACCCTAACCCTCAATCTCACCCTAAATATCATCCTAACAATAAGCCTCACCCTAACCATAAACCTAACCCTCACCCTAACCCTAAACCTCACCCTAACCCTCACCCCACCCTAAACCTCTCCATAACCCTAACCATAACCCTTACCCTCACCCTAAACCTCACCCTCACCCTCACCCTCACCCGAAGCCTCACGCTCACCTTAGCCCTCACCCTAACCCTAACTTTAACCCTAACCCTAAACTTCACCCTCACACTCTGTCTAACCCTAACCCTAACGCTATACTTAAACCTAAACCTCACCCTCACCCTAACCCTAACACTAACCTTAACCCTCACCCTAACCCTAAACCTAACATTAACCCTAAACCTCACCCTAACACTAACTCTAATCCTACCCCTCAACTTCACGCTAACCCTTACCCTAACACTAAACCCCACCCTCACCCTATCACTCAGCCTAAACCTAACTCTAACAATAATACTAACCCTAAACCTCACCCTCACCCTAACCTTAACACTAAACCTAAACATAAACCTAACTCTCAACACAAAGCTAACGCTAACCCTAACCATCAACCTCACCCTAAACCTCACCAAAACCCTTACCCTCACCCTATCCGGAACCCTAAACCTAACCCCAATCCTCACACTAATCCTAACCCTCACCATAACCCTAATCCTAACCCTCACCCTAACCCTCACCCTAACATTAACCCTAAACCTAACCCTCACCCTCACCATTAACGTCACCCTAACCTTTATCCTCATCCTACTCTAAGCATAACCCTAACCCTAACCATCACCCTAACCCTAACACTCACCAAAACCCTAAGCCTAACCCTCACCCTAAACCTCACACTAAACCTCACCCTTACCCTAGCCCTAACCCTAACCCTCAACCTACACCTCAACCTAACCCTAAAACTAAACTTAACCCTCACCCTCACCCTAACACTTACCCTAACCCTTAACCTCACCCTAATATTTAACCTCATCCTAATCCTAACCCTAATCCTAACCCTAACCCTAACCCTCAGCCTAACCCTAACCCTAACCCTAACCCTAACCCTAATCCGAAACTTAACCCTAACCCTAACCCTAATCATACTCCTCACCCTAACCCTCATACTAACCCTAACCCTAACCCCAACCCTCACCCTAAACCTAATCCTAACTCTAACACTAAACCTCACCCTCATCCTCACCCTCAGCCTAACCCTAATCCTAAACCTCACCCGAAACATTACCCTCACCCTAAACCCAATGCTAACCCTAACCCTCCCCCTAACCTTAACTCTAATCCTCAACCTCAACATAAACCTAACCCTAACCCTAAACCTCACACTAAACCTAACCCTCACCCTCACCCTAACCCTTACCATAACCCTAACCCTCACCCTCACGCTCGCCCTAATCCTCACCCTAAACCTTAACCTCACCCTCACCCTTACCTTCAAACTAACCCTTAAAACAACCTAACCCTAACCCTAACCCTCACCCTCACCCTAAGCCTTACCCTAACACTAACCCTAACCCTAAACCTCAACCTAACCCTAACCCTAACATTAACCATAACACTCACCCTAACTCTCACATTAACACTAACCCTAACGCTAACCCTCACCCTCACGCTAACCCTCACACTAACCCTTACACTCATCCTAACCCTAACCCTCACACTAAACATAACCCTCACCCTAACACTTACCCTATACCTCACCCTAACCCTAACCCTAACCCTAAACCTAACCCAAATCGTCACCCGAACTCTCACCTTAACCCTAACACTAAACCTAACCCTCATCCTCACCCTAACACTCACCCTCACCCTAACCCTAACCGTAATCCTAACCCTCACACTAACCCTAACACTCACACTAACCCTTACCCTACCCCTCACCCTAACCCACAACCTAAACCTAACCCTCACCCTAACCCTCATCCTCACTGTAAACCTAACCCTAACCCTCACCCTCAACCTCAACCTAACCCTAACCATCACCCTAAATCTTACCCTCACCCTACCCTAACCCTAACACTAACCGAAAGCTCATTCTAACCCAAACCCTAACACTAACACTAAACCGAACCCTCACCCAAAACCTCAGGCCCACCCTAATCCTCTCGGTAACCCTAAACCTGACCCTTACCCTAACTATAACCCTCACCGTAACCCTCAACCTAAGCCTAAACCTAACTTTAACCCTCACCCTCAACCTCACCCTCACCCTCAGCTTCACCCTAACTGTAACCCTAACCCTACCCCTCAGCTTAACCCTCACCCTAACCCTAACCCTCACACTCAACCTGATCCTAATCCTTAACGTAAACCTTAGCCTAACCTTCAACCTCACCCTAAACCTCAACCTAACCCTTACCCTCACCCTAACCCAAAACCAAACCCTAACACTAACACTCACCCTAACCCTAATCCTAAAACTAAATCTAAACCTCATCCTAACCCTCACCCTAACCATAACTGTAACTCTAACCCTAATCCTAATCCTTACACTACCACTCACCCTAACCCTAACCGGAAACCTAACACTCATCCTCACCCTAACGCTCACCCTAACCCTTATCCTCACCCTACCCTAAAATTAAACATAACCCTAACCCTCACCCTAACCCTAACACTCACCCAAACCCTAAGCCTAACACTAACCCTAACCCTCACACTAACCCTAACCCTCACCCTCACCCTAAACCTAACCCTAACCCTTACCCTTCACCTCAACCTAACCCTAACACTAAACCTAACCCTCACCCTCACCCTTCACCTCAACCTAACCCTAACACTAAACCTAACCCTCACCCTCACGTTATCACTCACCCTAACCCTTAACCTCACCCTAAACTTCACCTCACCCTAAGCTTAACCCTAACCCTAACCCTCACCCTAAAACTCACCATAACCCTAAACCTAACCCTAAACCTCACCCTCACCCTCACCCTAACCCTCCTTATCACTAACCCTAACCCTAACCCTTACCCTCACCCTAACCCTAACCTTCACCCTCACCTTCACCCTAACCCTAATCCTAACCCTACCCCTCACCCTAACACTCATCCTAACCCTAACCCTAAGCCTAACACTAACCTTAACACTAACCCTAAACCTCACCCTCACCCTAACACTCACCCTAACCCTTACCTTAAATCTAACCCTCAACCTCACCTTAACCCTAACCCTAACCCTCACCATAAGCCTCACCCTAAATCTCAGCCTCAACCTAAACTTCACCCTCAACCTAACCCTCACCCTAACCCTAACCCTAAAACTCACCATCATCCTAACCCTCAACCTAAACCTTACCCTCACCATAACCCTAACCTTAATCCTAACCCTAACCCTCACTCTAACCCTAACCCTAACCCTAACCCTCAGACTAAACCTTAACCTCACACTAACCCTAACACTATCCCTCAGCCTAAGCCTCACCCTAAAACTAACCCTAACCCTAAACCTCAACCTATCCATAACCTTGACCCTTACCCTCACCCTCACACTAGCCCTCACCCTAACACTAACCTAACACTCACCCTAACCATCAACCTCACCGTAACAGTAACCCTCACCCTTACCTTCACCCTCAGCCTAAACTTTACCCTAACACTAATCCTAACCCTAAACCTCAACCTCAGCCTCACCCTAACTCTAAGCCTAAGTCAAACCCTAATCATCACCTCACGCTAAACGTCACCAAAACCCTTACCCTCACCCTAATCTGAAACCTAACCCTAACCCCAACCCTCACACTAATCCTAACCCCCACCCTAACCCTAATCCTAACCCTCAACCTAACACTCACCCTAACACTAATGCTAACCACAACTTTCACCCTAAACCTAACTCTAATCCTCACCCTAATTCTAACCCTCACTCTAACCCTCACCAACTCCCTAATCCTCTCCATAACCCTAACCCTAATCCTTACCATAACCCTAACCCTCACCCTCACCCTCATCCTCACTCTAAGCCTCATGCTCACCATAGCCCTCACCTAACCTAACTCTAACCCTATCCCTAAACCTCACCCTCACACTCATCCTAATCATAACCCTAATGCAAATCCTAACCCTAACCCTAACCCTCACCCTATCCCTAACCCTAAACTTAACCCTCACCCTAACCCTCACCCTAACTCTAACCCTAACCCTAACCCTCACCCTCACACTAAACCTCACCATAACCCTAAAACTAACACTCACACTAACCCTGACCCGAACACTCATGCTAAACCTAAACCTCACTCTCACCCTAACCCTCACCTTAACCCTTTCAGTCAAAATAAACCTAACCCTAACTCAAACCCTCACACTAAACCTAAACTTCAAACCAACCCTAACCCTACCCCTCACCATAACCCTCAACTTAGCCCCAGCCCTAACCCTCACACTAACCATAACATGAACCCTAATCCTCACACTCAACCTAACATTCACCCTAAACCTAATCCTAACCCTAACCCTCACTCTAACCCTAACCTTCACCCTAACATTCACCCTCACCCCCATCTTAATCCTCACCCTAAACCTAACCATAAAATTCACTCTAACTTTCAACGTAACCCTCACACATACCCTAACCCTAAATTTAAACCTAACCCAAAACCTGATCCTAATTTTCACCCTAACCGTAACCTTAACCCTCACCCTCACCCTCAACCTAACAGTCACCCTCACGCTCACGCTAAACCTAATGCTAACCCTAACCCACACATTAAAACTAATGCTAAGCCAAACACTCACCCTCACCCTAACCCTCACCCAAAACCTTACCCTCACCCTAACCCTAACCTTAACACTCACACAAAACCTAACCCTCACACTAACCCTAACTCTACCACTCAGCCTAAACCTAAACCTAACCCAAATCCTCACCCTATCCCTAACCCTAACCCTAACCCTCACCCTCACCCTAGACCTCACCCTAAACCTAACCCTAACCCTCACACTAAACCTAACCCTCACATTCACCCTAAACCTCATCCTAACCCTAACCCTAACCTTCAACCTAAAACTCACACTAACCTCAACCCTAAACCTCAACCTAAACCTCACTCTAACCCTAACCTTAACCCTTAGCCTGACCCTATCCCTCACCCTAACCCTAACACTAACCCAAAAAATAACCCTAACGCTACACACAACGCTAACCGTAAACCTATCCCTAAACCTAACCCTAAACCTCACCTTAACCCTCACCCTAACCCTAACCCTCACCCTAACCATCACTCTAACCCCATCCCTAAACTTAACCCTCACCCTCACCCTAACCCTTACCCTGACCCTATCCCTCATCCTAACCCTAACCCTAACCCTAATTCTAACCCTAACTCTAATGCTACCCTTCACGCTAAACATCAACGTATCCCTAACCTAACCCAAACCCTCACCCTAACCCTAACCCTAAGCCTCAACCTAAACCTAACCCTCACCCTAATCCTCACCCTCACCCTAATCCTCTGGCTAACCCTAAACCTAACCCTTACTTCACCAAAACCCTCACCCTCTCCCTCAAACTAACTCTAACCCTAACCATACACCTCAGCTAAACCCTCACCCTCACCCTAACCCTCACCCTCAACCTGACCCAAATCCTTACCCTAACCCTTAGCCTAACCCTCACCCTCACCCTAACCCTCACCTTAACCCACACCCTCACCCTAATCCAAAACCTAAACCTAACCCTAACTCTCAAACTAACCCTAACCCTAACCCAAAACTAACCCTAACCCTCATCCTCACCATAACCCTCATCCTCACCCTAAGCCTAACCCTAACCCTAACCCTAACCCTCACCCTACCTCACCATAACCCTAAAACTAACCCTAAGCCTCACCCTCACCCTAATCCTCACCCTAAACCTTACCTTCACCCTCACCTTTATTCTCACACTAACCCTAAACATCAACCTAACCCTCAGCCTAACCCTAACCCTCACGATCAACCTCACCCACAGCCTAACTCTAACCCTAACCCTAACGCTCACCCTCACCCTCACCCTACACTCACCATCACCCGCACCCTCACACTAACCCTAACGGAAACCCTAACCCTCACCCTAACCCTAACGCTCACCCGAACCTTAACCCTAATCCTCAAACTCACCCTCACCCTAACCCTAACCCTAACGCTAACCCTCACCCTAACCATAATGCTAACCCTAACACTCATCCTCACCCTAATCCTCACCCTAACTCTAACCCTACCCCTCAGCCTAAGCCTCACACTAATACTAACCCTCACACTAAACCTAAACCTCACCCTAACCCTAACACTAACCCTAACCCTCACCCTAAACCTAACACTCACCCTAACCCTAACCCCCACTCGAAACTTCACCCTCACGCTAGCCCTCACACTAACACTAACGTAACCCTAACCTTAATGCTAACCCTAACACTCACCCTAATCCTAACCCTTACCCTGAACCTAACCCTCAGCCTAACCCTAAACTTATTATTAACCCTAAACCTTACCCTCACCCTAACCATAACCCTAACCCCAACACTCACCCTACACATTACCATAACCCTACACCTAACCCTGACCCTCACCCAGACCCAAACCCTCACCCTAATATTTACCCTCACAATAACCCTCACCCTAATCTTAATCCTAATCTAACCCTCACACTAAACCTAATCCTCACCCTAACCCTAACCCTAACCCTAACCCTCTCACTAAACCTAAGCCTCACGCTAACCCTAACCCTACCCTCAGCCTAACCCTCACGCTAACCCTAACCCTAACCCTAAACCTCACCCTATCCCTAACCTTAACCCATAACCTCACCCTCACACTAGCCCTCAACCGAACACTAACACTAACCCTAAACCTAACCCTCAACCTAAGCATCACCCTCACCCTAACCGTAACCCTCACCTTTATGCTAACCCTCAGCCTAAACCTAACCCTAAATTTAATCCTAACCCTAAACCTCACCCTCACCCCAACCCTAAATCTAAAGTTAACCACAACCCTAACACTGAACCTAATGCTAATGCTAACCCTAACTCTCACCCTCAACCTAAACCTCACCAAAACCCTTCCCCGAACCTTAACCTGAACCCTAAACTTAACCCCAATGATCACACTAATCCTAACCCTCACCATAACCCTAATCTTAACCCTCACATTAACACTCACCCTAACACCAAACCTAAACCTACCCCTCACCCTAAACCTAACCCTAAACCTCACCCTCAGCCTAACCCTCACTGTCACCCTAAACCTCACCCTAATCTTAACTGTCACCCACACCCTAACTCTCACCCTGTCCCCAACCGTCACCCTCACCCGAACACTCACCCTCACCCTAAATATCATCCTAACAATAAGCCTCACTCTCAACCTCACCCTAAGCCTCACGCTCACCTTAGCCCTATCCATAAACCTAACTCTAACCCTCACCCTAACCTTCACCCTCACACTCAGCCTAACCGTAACCCTAACGCTAATCCTAACCCTTAACACTCATCCTCACTCTAAACCTAACCCTAAACTTAACCCTCACCCTAACCCTAACGCTCACCCTAAACTTCACCCTAACACTAACCCTAAACCTAACCCTCAACTTCACGCTAGCCCACACCCTAACCCTAACCCTAACCTTCACACTAACCCTCACGCTAACTCTCACTCTAACTCTAACCCTCACTCTCACCCTAACCCTCACCCTACCACTTACAGTCACCCTAACCCTAACCCTAACCCTAACTCTACCCTCACACTAAACCTAACCTTCACCCGAACCCTAAACCTAACCCTCAACCTAACCCTAACCCTTACCCTCACCCTAACCTTAACCCTAACCCCAACACTCACCCTACGCCTCACCATAACCCTCACCGTAACCCTTAATTTCACACTAACCCTCACCTAACCCTAAATCTAAACCTAACACTCATCTCAACCCTCACCCTAACCCTAACCCTAACTCTAACCCTCACACTAAACCTCACCCTCACCCTAACCCTAAACCTAACCCTAACCCTCACACTAAACCTAACCCTCACGCCAACCCTTACCCTACCCCTCAACCTAACCCTCACCCTAACACTAACCCTAACACTAAACCTCACCCTATCCCTAAACCCTAACCCTTACCTTCATCCTCACACTAGCCCTCACCCTAACACTAACATTAACCTTAACCCTCACCCTAACCATCATCCTCACCCTAACAAAAACCCTCCCCCTCACCCTAACCCTCAGCATAAATCTAACCCTAACATTAATCCTAACCCTAAACCGCACCCTCACCCTAACCCTAACTCTAAACCTAACCATAACACTAACCCTCAACCTAACTCTTTTTTTAAATTGTATTTTATTTTATTTGTGAACATACTGTACAGAGGGGTTACAATTACATGGGCAGGATAATGCGTACATTTCTTACCAACATTGCACCCTCCTCCTTTGGTTTACCCTTCACATCCCTTCCCAGCCTCCCCCCTCCCCCCAATCCCAATCCTTCTCCTTCCCTCCCCCTCCCCACCCCCGCACCGACATTGTAAAGCTCATTTTGGACATGACAACTTGTACTTCTCATTGTTACAACAAGTCCACCTGTATCCTTAAACAACTGGTTTTTCCCCATCTCCTCCACAAGTTATACTGACATCAAATATAGTGAAAGCAGGGGTTATACTGTGGGGGAGGGACATACAAAGCAACAAAGAGATAATCTTATAAATGCGTTAGAAGCACATGCATGAAAGAAAAAAATTAAAATACATATCTAAGGGTTCATTTTCCTGACCTCACATTATCTGACCTTTTCCGCTTGACTCATACATATACTAGATATTGCAAATAAGGGAAACCATGGGACCTATGTTTCTTTGGGCCTGGCTTACTTCACATAATATAATTTTTTCCAGGTTTTTCCATTTCCTAACAAATGGGGCAATGTCATTCTTTCTGATGGAAGCATAGAATTCCATTGTGTATATATACCACATTTTCTTGATCCATTCATCTGCTGATGGACATCTGGGTTGGTTCCATATCTTAGCTATGGTAAATAATGCTGCAATAAACATTGTTGTGCTGGTAGTGTGTGGTCTTGTTTGTAAACATTTGTGTAATTGCCCAAAAGTGGGATTGTTGGGTCATAGGGGAGATCTATGTGATGTCTTTTGAGGAACCTCCATACTGCTTTCCAAAGTGGTTGAACAAGTTTACATTCCCACCAACAATGAAGTAAGGTTCCTTTCTGTCCACATCCCCTCCAGCATCTGTTGATGTTAGAGTTCTTGATTTTTGCCATTCTAAATGGGGTGAGGTGATATCTCAATGTTGTTTTGATTTGCATTTCTTTTATGGCTAGGGATGTTGAACATTTCTTCATGTGTCAATTGGCCATCCTTCTTTCTTCTTCAGAGAAGTTTCTCTTTAAGTCTTTTGCCCACTTATTTATTGGGCAGTTGCTTCTTTGAAGATTTGTTGTTGGGGGGTTTAATTTTTTGAGTTCCAAGTATATTTTAGATATGAGACCCTTGTCCGTGGTATGGCTAGTAAAGATCTTCTCCCAATCCGTGGGCTTTTATTGATCTTGCTAGCTATGTCATTTGCCCTGCAAAAGCTCTGCAACTTTATGCAATCCCATTTGTCCAACCTTTCTTTGATTTGTTGTGTTTCCGGGTCTCTATTCAAAAAATTTTGGCCTGAGCCAAGGAGACCTAGGGTTTCTCCTATTCCATCCTGTAATGTTTTCAGAGTGTCTGCTTTGCCTTCAAGGTCTTTGGAGTTGATTTTGGTGCAGGGTGATACATAGGATCTAGCTTTAGTTTTCTACATGTAGTTAACCAATTTTGCCAGCACCATTTACTGAAGAGGCTGTCTTTCTTCCATTCTATTGTTTTAGCTCCCTTATCGAAGATTAGATGGCTATAGGTCTGTAGGTTAATTTCTGGGTTTTCAATTCTATTCCATTGGTCCTGAGGTCTGTTGTTATGCCAGTACCAAGCTGTTTTGATTACTATGGCTTTATAGTAGAGTTTGAAATTTGGTATTGATATTCCTCCAGCAGTGTTCTTTCCGTTGAGGAGCGTTTTTGGTATTCGGGGTCTTTCATTTCAACCTAACTAGTATGCTCACCCTAACCCTCACCCTGATCCTAAACCTCACCAAAACCCTTACCCTCACCCTAACCCGAACCCTAAACCTAACCCCAACCTTCACACTAATCCTAACCCTCACCATAACCCTAATCCTAACCCTAACACTAACGCTCACCCTAACCCTAACCCTTATACTCACCCTCAGCCTAACCCTCACTGTCACCCTAAACCTCAACCTAATCTTAACTCTGACACACAGCATAACTCTCACCCTCACCCCAACCCTCACCCTCACCCTAAACATCATCCTAAAAATACGCCTAACCCTAAACCAAAACATAACCCTCTCCCTAACCCTCATCCTAACCCTCACACTCACCCCCCCCACTCTCACCCTAAACCTAACCCTAAACTTCACACTATCCCTAACCCTAACCCTAACCCTAAATCACACACTAACCCTAACGCTACCCTGCACGCTAACCCTCAACCTATGCCTAACCCTAACCCTAAACCTCACCCTAATCCTCACCCTAATCCTCTGGCTAACCCTAAACCTAACCCTTACCTGAACCCTCACCGTAACCCTAAACCTAACCCTCACCCTCACCCTAATCCTCACCCTAAACCTTACACTCACCCTCACCCTTACACTCAAACTAACTCTAAACCTCAACCTAACCCTAACCCTAACCCTCATCATCACCCTAAGCCTAACCCTAACGCTAATCCTAACCCTAACCCTCAACCTAACCCTAACCCTCACCCTAATGCTAAGCCTCAACGTAACCCTTACCCTCACAATAAACCTCACCCAAACCTATACTAAACCCTCAACTTAAACATCAGCCTAAACCTAACCCTGACCCTAACACTAAACGAAAACCTCACACTAAACCTAAACCTCACCCTAATCCTAACGCAAAACCTAACCCATCACCCTCACCCTAAAGCTTACCCATACCATTACCCGAACCCGAACCCGAACCCTACACCTAACCCTAACCCTCACACTAATCCTAACCCTCAACCTAACCCTAATCCTACACCTCACCCTAACACTAACCCTAACCCTAACCATCACCCTAACACTAACTCTAATCCTCACCCTCGCCCCAACCCTCATTGTCACCCTAACCGTCACCGTAATCCCAAACCTCACTCACACACTAACACTCATACTCACCCGAAACGTCACACTCACACTAATGCTCACCCTCACCCTAAACATCATCCTAACCATAACCATCACCCTAACCCTAAACCTATCCCTCACCCTAACCCTAACCCTCACCCTAACACTCAGGCTCACCCTAGTCCTCTCCCTAACCCTAAACTTAACCCTTACACTAACCATAGTCCTCAACCTCACCCTCGCCCTAACCCTAACCCTAACCCTCACCCTCAACCTCACCCTAAACCTAAGCCTAACCATAACCCTAACCTTAATCCTACCCTAACCCTAACCCTAATCCTAACCCTCACCCTAATCTTAACACTAACATTAAAAATGACACTTACCCTAACCCTCAACTTAACATTAACCCTAACCCTAAACCTCACCCTCACGTTCCCCTTCACCCTAACACTTACCTGCACCCTAACCCTGACCCTCACAATAAACATAACCCTCACCCTAACCCTAACCATACCCCTCAACCTAACCCTCATCCTAACACTAACCCTAAACCCAACCCTCACCCTAAACCTAACCCTAACCCTAACCCTCACCCTAACCCTCAACCTCACCCTCACCCTCAGCCTAACCCTAATCATAACCCTAACCATCAGCCTCAACCTAACCCTAACTCTAACCCTAACCCTAACCCTAACCCTCACCCTCACACTAAACCTCACCCGAAACCTTACCCTCACCCTAACCCCAATGCTAACCCTAACCTTCACGCTAAGAGTAACCCAAATCCTCACCCTAAACATAAACCTAACCCTAAACCTAACCCTCACACTAAACCTAAACCTCACCCTTACCCTAACATTTACCGTAAACCTAACCCTAAACCTAACCCTCACCCTAACCCTAATCCTCACACTAAACCTTAGCCTCACCCTCACATTCACTCTCAAACTAACCCTAAACCTCAACTTAACCCTAATCCTAACCCTCACCATCACCTCACCCTAAGCCTAACCCTAACCCTAATCCTAACCCTCACCCTAACCCTAAACCTCACCCTAACCCTAACCCTCACCATAACCCTAACACGCACATTAACCCTGACCCTCACCCTAACCTTAACCCTAAACTTAACCCTCAGCCCTAACCTAACCCTAACCCTAACCCTAACACTCATGCTCAACTTGAGTCAGCCTAAACGTAACCCTTACCCTAACACTAACCGAAACCCTCACACTAAACCTAACCCTCACCCTAACCAAAAACCTAACCCTAACCCTCACACTAAATGTAAACCTCACATTAACCCTAATCCTACCCCTCAGCCTAACCCTCACCCTAACCCTAACCGTAACCTTAAGCCTCACCCTATCCCTAACCCTAACCCTAACCCTCACCCTCACCCTAAAGCTCACCCTAAACATTACCCTCACCCTAACCCAATGCTAACCCTAACCTTCACGCTAACAGTAAACCTAATCCTCACCCTCAACATAAACCTAACCCTAAACCTAACCCTCACAATAAACCTAACCCTCACCCTTACCCTAACCTTTACCGTAACCCTAAACCTACACCTAACCCTCACCCTCACCCTAATCCTCACACTAAAACTTACCCTCACCCTCAAACTTACCCTCAAACAAACCCTAAACGTCAGCCTATCCCTAACCCTAAACCTCACCATCACCCTCACCCTAAGCCTAAGCCTAAGCCTAACCCTAACCCTAACCCTCACCCTAACCCTATGCCTATCATTTACCATAATACTCTCCCTAACCCTCACCTTAACACTAACCCTAACCGTAACACTCACCCTCACGCTAAACCTAACTCTAACCCTTACCCTCACACTAAACCTAACCCACACACTAAACATAACCCTCACCCTAACCCTTACCCTAACCCTAACCCTCACCCTCACCTTAACCCTAAACCTAAATCTAACCGACACCTTAACCGTCACCCTAACCCTAAACCTAAACCTAACCCTCATCCTCACCCTAACACTCACCCTCACCCTAACCTTAATCCTAACCTTCACACTAAACTTAACCCTCAAACTAACCCATACCCTATCCCTCACCCTAACCCACAACCTAAACCTAACCTTAATCCTAACACTCATCCTAATCCTAACCCTCACCCGAACCCTCACACTAACCATTACCCGAACCCTAACCCTAAACGTAACCCTCAAACTAATCCTCATCCTCACCCTAAACCTAACCCTAACCTCACCCTAAATCTTACCCTCACCCTACCCTAACCCTAACACTAACCCGAACACTCACTGTAACCCTAACACTCACTAAAACCCTAATCCTAACACTAAACCGAACCCTCACCCTAACCCTCACGCTCATCCTAATCCCCTCCCTCACCCTAACACTAACCCTTACCCTAACCATAACCCTCACCCTCATCCTCACCCTAACCCTAATCCTAAACTTCACCTTCAACCTCACCCTCACCCTAACTCTAACCCTTACCCTACCGCTCAGCTTAACCCTAACCCTTTCCCTAACCCTCACCCTCAACCTGACCCAAATTCTTACCCTAACCCTTAGCCTAAACCTCACCCTAACCCTAAACCTCACCCTAACCCTTACCCTCACCCTAACCCAAAACCTACCCTAACCCTAACTCTCACACTAACCTTAACACTCACCCTAAACCTAACCCTAAACCTAACCCTCACCCTCGCCCTAAACCTCACCCTAACACTTATCCTCACCCTACTCTGACCTTAACCCTATCCCTAACTGTCATCCTAACACTAGCACTCACACAAAACCGTAGCCTATCACTAACCTTCACCCTCACCCTAAATTTCACCTAACCCTAACCCTAAACCTAACCCTCACCCTACACCTCACCCTAACCCTAACACTAACCATAACCCTCACCCTCAACCTAGCCCTCCCCCTAAACCAAACCCTAACCCTAACCCTCACCCTAACCCTAACCTTCACCCTAACCCTCACCCTCACCCCCACCCTAATCAGCACCCTAAACCTAACCCTAAAATTAAACCTAACCTTCAACCTAACCCTCAATCTTACCCTAACCCTAAATCTAAACCTAACCCTAACCCTGACCCTAATTCTCACCTTACCCCTAACTTTAATCCTCACCGTCATCCTAATCCTTACCCTCACCCTCACCCACAAGCTAACCTTAATGCGAACCCTAACAATCATCCTAACCCTCACCCTAAAACTAATGCTAACTCAAAAACTCACCCTCACCTTAACCCTCACCCGAAACCTTACCCTCAACCTAACCCTAAATTTAACCCTCACACTAAACCTAACCCTCACCCTAACCATAAATCTACTATTTAGCCTAAACCTAAATTTAAACCTAATCCTCACCGTATCCCTAAACCTAACTCTAAACCTCACCCTCTCCCTAGACCTCACCCTAAACTTAAGACTAAACCTAACCCTATCCCTAACCCTCACCCGAACCCTAAACCTCACCCTCACCCTAAACATCACCCTAACCATAACTCTAACCCTCACCCTAACGCTCACCCTAACCCTACCCTAACCCTCACCCTAAACCTCACTCTAACCCTAACCTTAACCCTCAACGTCAACCTCACCCTCACCCTAACACTTAGCCTCACCCTATCCCTCACCCTAATCCTAACCCTAACGCTAAACCACACCCTAACCCTAACGATACTCCTCACACTAACACTCAACCTATCCCTGACCCTTACCCTAAACCTCACCCTAACCCTAACCCTAAGTCTCAAACTAAACCTAGCCCTCACCCTAATCCTAAACCTCAACCTAATCCTCTGTCTAACCCTAAACCTAACCCTTACTTAACCTAAACCCTCACCTCAGCCTCACCCTAACTCTAATACTAAAGCTTCCCCTCAGCTTAACCCTCACCCTAACCCTAACCCTCACCCTCAACCTGAACCAAATCCTTACCTAATTCTTAGCCTAACCCTCACCCTCACCCTAACCCTCACCCTAACACTTACCCTCACCCTATCCCAAAACCTAACCCTAACCCTAACTCTCACACTAAACCATAACACTCACCCTAATACTAAATCTAAACCTCACCTTAACCCTCACCTTAACAATAACCGTAAACCTAACCCTAACTGTAACCCTCACCCTACCACTCAGCCTAACCCTAACCCAAAACCTAACACTCACCCTCATCCTAAACCTCACCCTAAACCTTATCCTCACCCTACTCTAACCATAACCCTAACCCTTACCCTAACCCTAACCCTAACCCTAACACTCACTCAAACCCTAAGCCTAATCCTCACCCTCAGCCTAACCCTCACTGTCACCCTAACCCTCACCCTAATCTTAACTCTCACCCACACCCTAACTCCCATTCTCACCCCAACCCTCACCCTCACCCTAACCCTCAACCTCACCCTAAACATCATCCTAATAATAAGCCTCACTCTAAACCTAAACCTAACCCTCACCCTAACCCTAACCCTAAACCTAACCCTCACCCCAACCTAATCCTCTCCATAAACCTAACCATAACCCTTACCCTAACCCTAACCCTCACCCTCACCCTCACCCTCACCCTAACCCTCACGCTCACCCTAGCCCTCACCCTAACCCTAACTCTAACCCTAACCGTAAACTTCACCCTTATATTCAGCCAAACGCTAACCCTAACGTTAATCCTAAACCTCACCCTAAACCTCACCCTACCACCCACCCTAACACTAACCCTAAACCTAACACTCACCCTCACCACAAACATCACCCTAACCCTTATTCTCACCCTACTCTAACCCTAAACCTAATCCTAACCATCAATCTAACCCTAACACTCACCAAAACCCTAAGCCTAACACCAACCCTAACCTCACCCTAAACCTCACCTTCAACCTAGCCCTAACCCTAACCCTCACCCTACACCTCAACCTAACCCTAACCCTAAACCTAACCCTCACCCTCATCCTAAACCTCACCCTGAACCTTATCCTCACCCTACTCTAACCCTAAACCTAACCCTAACCCTCACCCTTACACTAACACTCACTCAAAACCTAAGCCTAATCCTCAACCTCAGCCTAACCCTCACTGTCACCCCAACCCTCACCCTAATCTTAACTCTCACTCACACTCTTACTCCCACTCTCACCCCAACCCTCACCCTCACCCTAACACTCAATCTCACCCTAAACATCATCCTAACAATAAGCCTCTCACTAAACCTAAACCTAACCCTCACACTAACCCTAACCCTCAGCCTAACCCTCACCCCACCCTAATCCTCTCCATAAACCTAACCATAACCCTTACCCTAACGCTAACCCTCACCCTCAACCTAAGCCTGACGCTCACCCTAACCAAAACTCTAACCCTAACCCTAAACTTCACCCTCACATTCAGCCTAACACTAACCCTAACGTTAATCCTAAACCTCACCCTAACCCTCACCCTACCACCCACCCTAACACTAACCGTAAACCTAACCCTCACCCTCACCCTAAACCTCACCCTAACCCTTATTCTCACCCTACTCTAACCCTAAACCTAATCCTAACCATCAACATAACCCTAACACTCACGAAAACCCCTAACCTCACCCTAAACCTCACCCTCCACCTAGCCTTAACCCTAACCCTCACCCTACACCTCAACATAACCCTAACACTAAACCTAACCCTCACCCTCACCCGAACACTCATCCAAACCCTTAACTTCACCCTAAACCTCAACCTCACCCTAACCCTAACTCTAACCCCAACCCTCACCCTAACCCTCACCATAACCCTAACCTTAACCCTAACCCTCACCCTCAACCAAACACTCTCCCTAACCCTAACCCTAACCCTAACCCTCACCCTCACCCTAAACCTAACCTGCACCCTAACCTTCACCCTCACCCTAATCCTAAAACTACCCCTCTCCCTAACCCTCATCCTAACCCTAAACCTAAGCCTAACTTTAATCGTAACACTAACCCTAACCCTTACCCACACACTCACACTCACCCTCAGCCTAACCCTAACAATCACCCTAACCCTTACCCTTACCCTACCCTAATCCTAACCCTAACCCTCATCCTAACCCTAACGCTAAACCTAACCCTCACCCTAACCCTAACCCTCACACTAAACCTAACCCTCATGCTAACCCTAACCCTACCCTCAGCCTAACCCTCACGCTAACCCTAACCCTAACCCTAAACCTCACCCTATCCCTAACCTTAACCCATGACTTCACCCTCACCCTAGCCCTCAACCAAACACTAACACTTACCCTAAACCTAATCCTCACCCTAACCGTCACCCTCACCCTAACCGTAACCCGCACGCTCATGCTAACCCTCAGCCTAAACCTAACCCTAAATTTAATCCTAACCCTAAACCTCACCCTCACCCCAACCCTAACTCTAAAGTTAACCATAACCCTAACACTCAACCTAATGCTAATGCTAACCCTAACCCTCAACCTCAAACTAAACCTCACCAAAACCCTTACCCGAACCCTAACCCGAACCCTAAACATAACGCCAAGGCTCACACTAATCCTAACCCTCACCATACCCGTAATCCTAACCCTCACACTAACCCTCACCCTAACACTAAACCTAAACCTATCCCTCAACCTAACCCTAACCATAAAACTCCCTCAGCCTAACCCTCACTGTCACCCTAACCCTCATCCTAATCTTAACTCTCACCCACACCCTAACTCTCACCCTCACCCCAACCCTCACCCTCAACCAAACACTCACCATCACCCTAAATATCATCCTAACAATAAGCCTCACCCTCACCCTCACCCTAAGCCTCACGCTCACCCTAGCCTTAACCCTAAACCTAACTCTAACCCTAAACCTAACCTTCACCCTCACACTCAGTGTAACCATAACTCTAATGGTAATCCTAACCCTTAACACTCACCCTCACTCTAACCCTAACCCTAACCTTAACCCTCACCCTAACCAAAGCCCTCACCCTAATCTTCACTCTAACACTAACCCTATTCCTAACCCTCAACTTTACGCTAAACCTCACCCTAACCCTAAACCTAACCCTCACACTAACCCTCACCATAACACTCACTCTAACTCTAACCCTCACTCTCACCCTAACACTTACAGTCACCCTAACCCTAACCCTAACCCTAACTCTACTCTCACACTAAACCTAAATTTCACCTGAACCCTAACCCTAACCCTCAACCTCACCGTCACCCTAACCCTAACCCTAAACTTGACGCTAACCCTCACCCTAACCTTAAATCTAACACTCACACTAACCCTCACCTTAACACTCACTAACCCTAACCCTCACACTCACCCCAAACCTCACCCTAAACTTTACCCTCACCCTAACCCTAACTCTAACTCTAACTCTAATCCTCACACTAAACCTAATTTTCACCCTAACCCTAACCCTACCCCTCAACCTAACCCTCACCCTCACCATAACCCTAAGCCTCTCCCTAACCCAAACACTAAACGTAACCCTCATCCACAACTGAGCCCTCACCCTAAACCTAATCCTAACCCTAACCTTAAAATTCACCCTAACCCTCACCCTCAACCCCACCCTAGCTCTCACCCTAAACCTAACCCTAACATTAACCCTCACCCGCACCCTTACTCTCACCCTTAACCTAACCCTAAACCTAAACCTAACCTTAACCCTGACTCTAAATCTCACCCTAACCCTAACCTTAACCCTCACACATACCCTCACCCTAACCCTCAACCTCACACTCATGCTAACTTTAACGCTAACCCTAACCATCACCCTAACCCTCAGCCTAACCCTATTGCTAAACCAAACACTCACCCTCACCCTAACCCTCACCCGACCCCATAACCTCACCCTAACCCTAACCATAACCCTCACACTAAACCTAACCCTCACACTAAAACCAACTCTACCACTCAGCCTAACCCTCACCCTAACCCTAACCCTATTCCTCACCCTATCCCTAACCCTAACCCTAAACCTCACCCCCACCCTAGACCTCACCCTAACCCTAACCCAAACCATCACCCTAACCCTAACTCTCACCCTAGATGTAACCCTCACGTTCACCCTAAAACTCACCCTAACCCTAACCCTAACCCTCACACTAACTATCACCCTAACCCAAAACCTAAGCCTCACCCTAAACCTCACCCTAACCCCAACCATAACCTTAAACCTCACCCTCACCCTTACCCTGACCCTATCCCTCACAATAACCCTAACGCTTACCATAACCCACACCCTAAAACTAACGCTAACCCTCATGCTAACTTTCAACATATCATTAACCATAACCCTAACACTCACCTTAACCCTCACCCTAACCATAAACCTCACACTAACCCTCTCTCTAACCCTAACCCTAACCTTAACCCTCCCCCTACCTCTCTCCTCACCCTAACCCTTACTGTGACCCTATCCCTCACCCTAACCCTAACCCTAACCCTAAAACTAACCCTCACCCTAACCCTAACGCTACCCCTCACGCTAAACCTCAACTTATCCCTAACCCTAATCCTAAACCTCACCCTCACCCTAACCCTAACCCTCAACCTAAACCTAACTCTCAACCTAAACCTAACCCTCATCCTAATCCTCAACCTCACCCTAATCCTCTGGCTAACCCTAAACCTAACCCTTACTTAACGAAACCTTCACCCTCAGCCTCACCCTAACTCTAACCCTAACCCTAACCCTCAGCTTAACCCTCAGCCTAACCCTAACACTCACCATCAACCTGACCCAAATCCTTACCCTAACCCTTAGCCTAACCCTCACCCTCACTCTAACCCTCACCCTAACCCTTAACCTCACCCTAACCCAAAACCTAACACTAACCCTAACTCTCACACTAACGCTAACACTCACCCTAACCCTAACCGTAACACTAAACCTAAACTTCACCCTAACCCTCACCCTAACTATTACCGTAAACCTAACCCTAACCCTAATCCTCACCCTACCATTCATCCTAAACCTAACCCTAAACCTAACCCTCACCCTCACCCTAAACCTCACCCTAACCCTTATCCTCACCCTACTCTAAACCTAAACCTAACCCTAACTGTCACTCTAATCCTAACACTCACCCAAACCCTAAGCCTAACACTAACCCTAACCCTCACCCTAAACCTCTCCTAAAACTAACCCTAAACCTAACCCTCACCCTACAATTCATTCTAACCCTATCACTAAACCTAAACCTCACACTCACCCTAAGACTCACCCTAACCCTTAACCTCACCCTAAAACTCAACCTCACCCTAACCCTAACACTAACCCCAACCCTCACCCTAACCCTCACCATAACCCAACCCTAACCCTAACCCTCAACCTTACCCAAACCCTCTCCCTAACCCTAACCCAACCCTAACCCTCACCCTCACCCTTACCCTAAACTTCACCCTCACCTTCACCCTCACCCTAATCCTAAACCTACTCCTCTCCCTAACCCTCATCCTAACCCTAACCTAAGCCTAACATTAACCGTAACACTAACCCTAACCCTTACACTCATACTCACACTCATCCTCAGCCAAACACTAACAATCACCCTAACCCTTACCCTCACCCTACCATAACCTTAATGCTAACCCTCACCCTAACCCTAACCCTAAACCTAAAAATAACAATAACCCTAACCCTACCCCTAACCTAGCCCTCACCCTAACGCTAACCCTCATCCACACCCTAATCCTTACCTCACCCTAACACTAAGACTCACCCACACCCTAACCCTCATCCAAAATCTCACCCTCACTCTAAACCTAGCCCTCACCCTAACTATAACCCTAACCTTAACCCTAATCCTAACCCTAACCCTCACCCTCACATTAACCCTAACCCTCACCCTATCCCTCACCCTAACCCTAACACACTATCCCTAAACGTCAACTTCTCCCTAACCCTCATCCTAACACTTACCCTCACCCTAACCCTCACACTAACCCTAACCCTTACCCTAACACTAACCCTCCTCTCCCCCTCCCCCTCACCCAAACCCTAACGCTAACCCTAACCCTCACCCTAACCCTAAGCCTAACCCTCATCCTCACCCTAACCCTTACACTCCCACAAACCCTCACACTCACGCTAACCCTCACCCTCACCAAAACATCACGTTAACCTTAACCCTCACCCTCACCCTAACCCTAACCCTCACCCTAAACCTAACCCTAACCCTCCCTCAAGCCCTCAAATACAACCTAATCCTCACCCTAACCATAACCCTAACCCTAACCTAACCCAAACCGTCACTCTCACCCTAACCCAAACCCTCAACCTAGCCCTCACCCTAACCCTAACCCTATCCCTCAGCCTCATACTCACCCTAACCCTCAGCCTACCCCTAACCCTAAACCTAACTCTAACCCTCACCCTAACAATCAACATCATCCTCTCAACCTCACCCTAAATATTACTTTAACCCTAAACCTCACCCTAACCCTAACCCTAACCTTCACCCTTACCATAACCCTCACCATCACCCTAACACTAAGCCTAACCCTAACCCTAACACTAAACCTAACCCTAACACTCACCCTAAACCTAACCCTAAAACTCACCCTCACACTCACGCTAACCCTAACCCTAACCTTCACCCTAACCCTAACCCTAACCCTCACCCTCACCCTCACCCTAAACCTAACCCTAACACTCACCCTAACCCAAACCCTAAACCTAAGGCTAACCCTAAACCTCACCCTCATCCTAACACTTACCCTAACCCTTACCCTCACCTTAATCCAAATGCTATCCCTAAACCTAACCCTCACACTAACCCTAACCCTCACTCTAACCATAACCCTACGCCTCACACTAGCCCTCAACCTATCCCTAACCCTAACCCTATCCCTTAACTAACCGAACCCCTAATGCTCACCCTCACTCTCACTGTAGCCCTAACCCTAACCCTAACCTTCACCCTAACCCTAACCCTAACCCTCACCCTCACCCTCACCCTAAACCTAACCCTAACACTCACCCTAACCCAAACCCTAACCCTAAGGCTAACCCTAAACCTCACCCTCATCCTAACACTTACCCTAACCCTTACCCTCACGCTAATTCTAATGCTATCCCTAAACCTAACCCTCACACTAACCTTAACCCTCACTCTAACCATAACCCTATGCCTCACAATAGCCCTCAACCTATCCCTAACCCTAAACCTATCCCTTACCTAACCGAACCCCTCATGCTCACCCTCACCCTAACCCTAACCCTCACCTTAAACCTAACACCAACACTCACCCTAACCCTCACCCAAACGCTAATCCTCTCTCTAACCCTAAACCTAAACCTTAATTCACCGAAACGCTCACCCTCACCCTCACCCTAACACTCA